>NC_137334.1:82349684-82949684 GCF_965287045.1 Carcharhinus amblyrhynchos | reverse complement strand
TCCAGACAAGGTCCCACTAGTGTCTGAGGCAAGTTCAACTTAACCTCCTTTTTCTTGTACTCCGCACCTCTAATAATAAAGACTCGGATATTGAATGCTTTTGATTATTCCCCAAAAATGTATCCTAACCTAATGTTAGAAAAGTGTTCATTCCTTCATCGTAATGAGCATGCAGAAAATGGTCTGATCGGGTTCAAAACCAAAACCTGGATGACAGAAGAAGTTGGGTGGTTCGAATGGATTTCTGTTATTTTTGGAGATCCCGCATTCATGTTCCTGAATGTGGCAGTAATTTAGCAACAACTCATGTTAAGTTTGTTTCATGCCCATATTCAAAGAAAGTCAATGAAGGAAGCCTCACATCTGGATCTGGGTCTGATAGCAAACCCAAATCCCAGAGTGATAGGATTGTCGTATTTAGATTTGGTTAGATTTTTTAAAAAGTCATCATGGCCAAAGGTGTTGAATTCTGATGCTCGTCCAAGTAATCTTCACTTATGGAGTTATTCTTCCGGCCAGCGGCAGAGCAGGTCCACAGTGCCATAAATTACACCATGGATCGAGAAAGGAGTCAGGTCTTAAATCCACCCAAAGCAGAATGGGGATCGAATCTCATGCTGTCAGCACCAATCTGATTCCAACTGGCCTTCCACCTAATCCATGCACCCAACAAATCCACCCAAAGCAGAATAGGGATCGAATCTCATGCTGTCAGCACCAATCTGATTCCAACTGGCCTTCCACCTAATCCATGCACCCAACAAGGTATCCAGATTGCTGTAGCAACATGCACTTTCTCAAAAATGCTATAGTCTGGTGAGCTGGAAAAGGCCACTCAGTCCCCGGAACCTGCACCGCCATTCAATCACAACTTGGTATGGCTCCTGTTCTGTCCAAGACCACAGGAAACTAACTACACAGAGTTGTGAACGAAGCCCAGTCCATTTCTCAAACCAGCCTCCCATCCATTGACACTGTCTACACTTCCTGCTGCCTTGGAAAAGCAGCCAGCATAATTAAGGACCCCATATACCTCAGACATACTTTCTCCCATCTTCTTCCGCTGGGAAAAAGCTACAAAAGTCTGAGGACATGGACCAACTGATTCAAGAACAGCTTCTTCCCTGCTGCCATCAGACTCTTGAATGGACCTACCTCACATTAAGCTGATCTTTTTCCACATCCTAGCTATGACTGTAACACAACATTCTGCACTTTCTCCTTTCCTTCTCTCTGAATGGTATGCTTTATCTGTATAGTGTTCAGGGAAACAATAATTTTCACTGTGTACTACTACATGTGACAATAATAAATCAAATCAAATCAAATCAAAACCAATAAGATCATAGTTGATCTCAACCCCATACCCCTGTCCACCCCCAATAACCTTTCACCCCCTCGTTAATCAGGAAAGGATTTACAAGTTGATGCTCAACCTGTTTGGCTGTGTTATGATCACATCTTCCTTGACCATCACGTTCTGGGGTGTGGGACTTGAACCCAGAAATTCTGGCTCAGAGGTAGGGATTCCAGCCACTTGGCCACAAGACCTCCTAACATGGTTATCAGCAATCAACGAAAATGCTGTCAAAATATAGAATTTGACTAGACTCCTGCTAAGAATTCTTGAAACTAAAGAATGTGAAGGCGATCCTGAGCCCACGCTTGCCATCCATGTGAATACCAGCAGGGACTCCAGATGGCCTTCCATCCAGTTGGATGGAGCGCCAGATCACAACCTCGGATCTCCCTCGCCCCTTGCCAGCAATATCATCATGTTCACGTCCACAGCGGGCATGACTCTGCTTTGCATGCATTCCAATAAATTTTAATATGGAGTGGCACGGTGGCACAGTGGTCAGCACTGCTACGTCACAATCAGCTTGTTTCTCTCTTTTCTTGCCAGAATCAATACTCTGCCATTTTTTTGGTGAGATTCCCCTCCATATGTATTTTTAATGCATGGGGATAAAATATAACTTTCAGTTAGTCAGGTACAAGAAGAGAAAGCTGCAAAATACAACAAAATATGGCAGTTTACAGCCAGGTCAAGTGCATTTTACGCTTATTCAAATAATTTCTTAAATCCTGTGATGTTAATGTACCTTTAACAAGTTTTTTTTTAAATCACGATTTCTGGAGCTCTCATGGCTTCAGTGATGTCATTTTTGCCGGCTTGACTGGAAATTCCATTGATTGCTACTTAAGTGAGTTGTTACTGTTTACTGTGGGATTAGTTTTGCATTGTTCGGAGGATGGTCATGTGTTTTTGGACAGTTTTTTCGAGGAGTTTAAGGTTTCATTTTGTGTTTGGTAGCAGTTAGAGGTTTAGTTTTGCAGTTGCTTTGTTTACAGGGATAGCAAGCTGAACAGAGATTTTTCTGTCCCTGTTTTAGCTGGAAATTCTGCTGGTCATCTTAAAGCAAGGTTTTTGCTTTCCTGAAGGAAAGAATCTGTTGTTGGTAGTTTGCCTAAAGTCCCTGATGTTCTGAGAAGCTGTTCTGACTTCAACCTATTCTGGGTGTATCAAGATTGAGAGTTTTCAACTGTCTACCAAAGGACTCAGTTACCAGTGTCACGTGAGCAATAGTCTGTGCTGCGTTAAACCTGTGAAAAGGGTCTTTTGTCTCCCTAGTGGTTTACTTGAATCATACCTGAAGTGAAACATCACATGCTTATCCTAGCCAAATTCAAGATGAAAAACTTGTGATCCAGGCAGACTCCATAAAGCATTCTGGAGTTTTTGACCTGAACCATGATAATTCTCAACTGGTGACTTTGTCGTTGTTGATTTTATCAGTCACCTCATTTGTGTCAATTACATGATAAAATTCCTTGCAATATTCTCATGCTATTTACTTTACCATCTCTTGCACATTCCTGAACTGATTAGTAATAGTGCCAAAGTAAATAGCAATCCAGAGAAAATCCTTGCCTGTGCTAATCATTGGCTCTGAACCTGAATTGAATACATGGCTCATTCCTCAATACTTGAGCGTTGCGATTCTTTGTGAAAGGCAATGTGAGTTGTCTAATCCAATCAGCAACTCTTTTTTTCCTTCTTTCACGGAATCTGTTATTGATACTGGCATTTTGTTGAACAGAGTAAAGTATTTCTGAATTATTCATATCTTCAATTACTTAAACTTCAAACCAAAAATGCGCTTTTATCCGCTTTTTGAGTTCCTGGTCACTGATTGCTTTGGACGCCTCTGAGATTTTGTATGGTTTCCTAGCAATGTCTAACAAAATCTTTGACTATTCCTGAAAAAAGAGATTTTTTTATTGAAGCTTTTCATCCTATGGGGCAAATGTGGTAAATGGAATTAGGAGGGAGTTCAGATGTTTCTCACAGGCCAGTGCAGACTCAATGGGCTGAAGGGCCTCTTCCACACTGTATGATTCTTTGATGCTATGATTCTATCTTCATCCTCCGTACAATTTGATATGATTCTATGATTCATTGATCTGCTCCAACATCAAGACTGCATTCCACCCATGCAAAATCACTCATCTGTGCCCTTGCCTCAGTGCATTAACTGTTGAGACCCTCCTTAATGCCATTGCTATCTCTAGATTCAATTATTTCAATGGCTAGCCTCCCTCCTTGAGATCCAAAGCCCTGCCACCTGTTCCTGAATGCATGGTAAGTCCCATCCACCTATCCTCCCAATGCTCGCTGACTTCCATTGGCTTATCGTTTGGCAATACCTCCATTTTAAAATTCCCATCCTTCTTTTCAGATCCTTTCATTTCCTTACTCTACGGCATCGCTGTAATCTGTTCCAGCCCGACAATGATTCAAGATCTCCTATTCGGCCCTCTAACCTAGCCTCCAAACTGCAAAATTCTTACTCTAAAGCTAGCTGCTTCCCTACCTCTCACCATTCCACTAAGATGCTCTTTAAAATCTACCACTTTGATGCTGTCCTAATAGTTATTTACAAGGTTCAATATCACATTTAGTTCCATGACACTATTGTGAAGTGTCTTCGGGTGGCTTGCTATGCCCGATGCGCTCTATAAATACTAACTGTTATTGTTATTATACTTTAATCAAATATGATTCTCTGTAATTTAGTGTTACTTCTGTGTTTTCTCTGTCATGGGGAATTTTGATTTGGTGGCTGGTTATCTTTAGAAAAGACTAAAGCATTTCTGAAAATGCAAACTTTGCAAAGGCAAAACGACTCAGTTTAAAAGCATAATAAATTTTATTTTAAACTAGTTTATTAAAACATAGAAAAAAAATCAAACATGACATACAAAAAGAGAGAACAATAACTTTGGCTGAAGGGAGACCTCAGATATGCCAGGCAGCACAACAGCACCACAGGGCTTTCTCAAAAGATCCTGTCTTTTGTGCCAAAATGCAAGTCAATTATACTCTTTTGTTATCTATAGTTCAATCCATTAATTAGCTCAGTGTGATTTCATTTATTATTCAATATGTCAATCTAATGATGACAGTATTTTAAAATCTGCCACTTTAAATAATGTTACTTCATTAGGTCTTTCTGATTAATGAAAGTCACCACCTCTTGGCATAGATTACTTTCTGGTTGCCATAGTATCCAAGAAAACTTATTTTGCTTAAGTCGGCACTGGCCAAAGACTTTGTCTAATGCTAAACGAGGGCTCATCACTCGGCATCATTCCAGGCCTGGGCAGCTTGTATCATATAAAATGTATCTTAAGGTGCTCCTTCATACCGATATATTTTGAAAATGCCTGTTTGCATCCATTATCTTTTGAATGCAAGTTACACAATTCTATATGAAAATGTTGATGAATCTTGTTTTCTTTCATTAAAGTTACTGATATCTGTAGTCACAGTACTACAAACGGCACATTCCTACTTTACAAACTTAATTAATACAATTCAATTTTAATTCAACAGGTTATTTCAAAATCATCATTATCAATTTCATTGATATAAAGCATATAGATCATGATTCAATTTCATTTCAAATCCTTTCACGTATAATTAACTGTTCATAGTCCTTATTTGTCAAGACACCCCTTAAAAGTCACGATTATATCTGCTTCCATGATCTCCCCCGGCAACGAGTTCCAGGCACCCACCACCCTCTGTGTAAAAAACTTGCCTTGTACATCTGCTAAAGAACAAAGAAAATTACAGCACAGGAACAGACCCTTCGACCCTCCAATCCTGCACAGATCATGTTGCCCAACTGAAATAAAGCCCCCTACCCTTTCGGGGACTTTATCCCTCTATTCCCATCGTATTCATGTATTACAACAATCAACTATGGTTTCATGGTCATCATTAGACGTTTTAATTGCAGATTTTTATTGTGTTAAAATTTCTCCATCCTGCCATGGTGGGATTTGAACCCAAGTCCCCAAATTACTAATCCAGTGACAATACCATGTGCCACCATTTCCTCTCCAACCCTTCTCTTAGCTGCTAATGTTTATTAACCTCTTCTAAATTCTCCAATTTATTTCCCCTCCCCTTGAAGCTGCTGCTTTGCATTAGTAGCGCAGAACCTCAACCATGTGCCAGTGGACAACATCATCGCGATTGATTCTAATCCTATCTCACCCAACGAGATGGACACATAAAGCAAAGGGGTGCTAGAACAAACAGGAGCGGAAACCCTCTCTGATTTCCATCTCCCTCGACTCGGGAATGCTAAAGCCAATAGTAATGCCTGGTCAAGTGTTGGAAGGGTAGGGTCAGCTAAGACCAATTTAGACCTGTGAATTCACATGTACCTTCCAGATTTTGATGTTTCACCCACCAAACCATGGAGGAGCTCTTAGTGCTAATATTTCTGCTGATACCACAACTGAGACTTGACCTGAGCTTTCGCCGTTTGGAAAAACATAGATTTGTTGACATTAGTACCAGCATGAATTCTCCACAAAATCATAAAATTATTGAGCAGTCCTGCTACCATTACCTACATCTGATTCTGAGGTGCATTCATGCAAGGGCTCCCTTTTGCTTGAATTGCTGTGAGTTCTTTGCTTTTTAAGGTGCTGTCTAATGCCATTTATTCAGAGCTGTGCGAGGGTACAGTATTGCCAGTAATGTGAGCATGAATCTGTTTTGTCTGTATAGTTTGAGCACTGAACTAATGACAACACTGAGCTTTCTGAATCCTTTCCTCACAGGCGTCTGCTCAAATGTGTTGAAACCAGGAATATTTGCTTCTCCAAGTATCATCTGGTCTCAGTTGTAATACTCTCGCCTCTAAATCAGAAGTTTGTTTATATGGGGGCATTTTGTTCGGCAACAGTGGTTTCGAGTCAAACGTTGTGTGTTTGAGGTTCACTCCAGGGATGGGATTTTTCAGCCTTTCCTGCCAAAGTTAACCCCTGCCTCCCCCACCCCCCACCAACAATTCCGCCCCCCCCCCACGCCCCCCAACCCACCCCAGTGGCAAGTTCCCCAGTGACAGGGCTGGCAAGCCTTGCAAAAGCCCTTGGAGGGACCAGAAGATCCCACTGGTGGCCAATGGCTTGCCACATCCACCACATGGAAAACCTCCCATGCAGGGGTGGGGGGGAAATCCTGGCCCATAGAGTGAACATAGTGGACAGGATTTCCTAGCAGCATGCCTCAAGGTGGAAAATTCTTGGCTGAGGTCTTTAAAAGGTTCATCAAATTTTCCGTCCCGCCCGCTAACATTCCTGTGGTGGGTGAATGGGACGAGAAAATTCTGGCCCACATCTAGGTTGGCACTTGCATGTACGACAGATGGTGTGCTATCTTTCAGACAAAATATTAAACAAGGCTTTCTCTGTCCTCTCAGGTAGACATAGAGGATCCCATAGCATTATTTCAGAGGAGAGAAGGGATATCCTAGTCAACATTTATCCATCAGTCAACTTCTCAAAAATATTACCTGGTCATTACGACTTTGCTGATTGTGGGAATGTGTTGTGTGCAAATTAGATGCTACATTTCCTAAAATCTAACAGTAACTATACTTTACGCTGCTAAGTGCTTGTACACATCATCTGATCACACCAAAAGTATGGTCGCAAACAAGTGAGCCTTAAGGAAGTGATGAGTGGTGCAGAAGGAGTTGGGGAAGCAGAAAGATTTAAGGGAGTGAATTCCAGAAAGTAAGATTACTTTTGTTACCATTTTTCCACAAAACGGATTTAGGAAAAACATTGAATCATAAAACCTACAGTGCAGAAGGAGACCATTTGGCCCATCAAGCCTGCACTGACTACAATCCCAAACTATTCCCATCACCCCACACATTGACCCTGTTAACCCCCTGACACTAAGGTCAATATAAGGTGGCCAATCAACCTAACCTGCACATCTTTGGGCTGTGGGAGGAAACCGGAGCACCCGGAGGAAACCCACGCAGACATGGGGAGAAAGTGCAGGTACGGAGAGTCACCCGAGGCCGGAATTGGACCCAGGTGGGAGGCAGCAATGCTAACCACTGTGCCACCATTCTGCCCCCATTGCATTAATGTTTGCTTTTTAAAAGCAGGCTGTATTACTGTAAGTCAAAGAAAAGGATCCTGAAGTAATTGACAGCCAACTGCTAACCAGCTGATCTTGCTGATACATGCCAGCTGTCGCTCAGTGACAGCAGTCTCCTCTCTGGGTCAGAACATTGTTGAGACAAGCCTCTTCCCAGAGATTTGAGAACATAATCTGGCCCAAGACGTGAGTGGACCACTGAAGGAGCACTGCATTGTTAGAGATATCATATTATGGTTACGGCTCTGAGGAGTTGAGGGGGTTGAGCTATGAGGAGAGGCTGAATAAACTAGGCTTGTACTCGTTAGAGTTTAGAAGAATGAGGGGAGATCTCATTGAGACGTATAAGATGATGAATGGGATGGATAGGATAGAGGTGGAGAGACTCTTCCCACTCAGAAAGGACAGTAGGACTAGGGGGCACAGCCTCAAGATAAAGGAGGGGCAGTTTAGAACGGAGTTGAGGAGGAACTTCTTCACTCAAAGGATGGTGAATCTCTGGAATTCTCTGCCCGTTGAAGTGGTGGAGGCTGCCTCGCTAAATATTTTTAAGAAGCGGGTTGATGGGTTTTTGATAAGAGAGGGGATTAAGGGTTATGGGGAGAGGGCGGGAAAGTGGAACTGAGCCACGACAGATCAGCCATGATCTTATTGAGTGGCGGGGCAGGCTCGACGGGCTAGATGGCCTACTCCTGCTCCTATTTCTTATGTTCTTATGTTCTTATGTATTTTTAAAATTAAAACACGGGACATGGGCGTCGCTGGCTGGTCAGCACTTATTGCCCATCCCTAGTTGTCTTTGAGAAGGTAGTGGTGAGCTACCTTGTTTGAACCTCTGAAGTCCATAGTCCGCCTTCTGAGGGTTGACTCACAATGCCATTAGGGAGGGAATTCCAGGATCCTGTCCCAGCAACTGTGAAGGAACAGTGATATGTTTCCAAGTCAGGATAGTGTGTGGCTCGGAGGGGAACTTGCAGGTGTTGGTGTTCCGACTTATCTGTTGCCCTTGTCCTTCTAAATTGAAAGTGGCCGTGGGTTTAGAAGATGCTGTCTAAAGAAACTTGGAGAGTTTCGGCAGTGCCCCTGGTAGATTGTACACACTGCTGCTACTGAGCTTCGGTGGTGGAGGGAATGGATGTTTACAGATGGTGGTGCCAACCAAACGGGTTGCTTTGTCCTGGATGGTGTCTTGAATGTCGTTGGAGCTGCACCCATCCATCACACAGATGAATTTAAAAGGCGCTGTTTCATGTTTCGAACACCAACAGAGGCAATGTGCCCTGCCCAATGTTTGTTTGTCAAGCACCACCACTTAAAAAAGATTGTCTGTTCATTATATTGCATTTTGACCTTGCTGTACACAAATTGGCTGCTGTGCTTCCTGTTATTACAGCAGTGATGACATTGGAAAAGCGATTCATTGACCAAAAAGCTCTTTGTGACATCCTGAGGTTGCGAGAAGTAGTCTATAAATAGAAGATTCTACTTTATTTCTTCTTTCATTTCTCAAATAGACTGTAAATAACAAGCAACTTGGAGGAATTGATGAACCATTTTGCTGGAAGGTTTAATCTCTTTTCGACTGTGAACAGCAAGGAAGTAACGAGAGTCTTAGACATCTGAAAACCAATCTAGCTTTTGCGAAAGAACTGTGCCAGAAAAACACCAGAAAAGGCAAACAGTAAATGCTGTATGCAGAGGAATTAATCTGTGTAAGTCAAGCAAGGTGACCCACTTAAAGTGGGGTAGTGTAGCATGCAAATTGTGTTTATATACAAAACTCAGCTGGAACAATTGAGCCAATCATAACTATCACTCTGTACATTTGATTTACAGTCAGATGCAGCAGCTTAATAATTCAACCCATGCCTCATCTCATCCACAGTCAACCCAGTCCAACTTCAGAGATGTTCAATCATTAAAAGATGCAATTACAAGATATTAAGTAATTACAAGGGCAGCATGGTGGCACAGTGGTTAGTATTGCGGCCTCACAGTGACAGGGAGCGGAGTTCAATTCCAGCCTTGGGTGATAGTCTGTGTGCAGTTTGCACATTCTCCCGCTCCCCCGGGTGCTCCAGTTCCCTCCCACAGTCTGAAAGATATACGGGTTAGGTGGATTGGCCATGCTAAATTTTCCCCCTGGTGTCCCAAATTGTGTAGGTTAGGAGGATTAGCGGGATAAATGTATGGGGTTGCGCTTGTAGGGCAGAGGAAAAAGGCCTAGGGAAGATACGCTGTCGGAGAGCTGGTGCAGACTCGATGGGCTGAATGGCCTCATTCTGCACTGTAGGGATTCTATGATGTACAAAAGACAAGGGCCCGAATTTGTCACCTGTCATGTGCATACGCTTGGTAAGCCCGGGATTGGGCACAAAATTCCCAACCGCAGTTGTGACCCAGAGCGTAATTTCATGCTGGCTGATAAATTGACTGTCAAATCCCTGGGAAGAGGCTTGACTCAACAATACTCTGGAAAAGGCTGAGTGCTGTGTGGGAAGAGGGCAGGCACTGAGAAAAGGGAGCATGTGGGTTGACACTTCCAGCGTGTTCCCTCAGTGGGCAGCCACTGCAGAGCTGTCTCAGGTCTGGTCCATGAAGATAAAAATCAATGTTAAAACAGCAGCTCAATCATACACACACCCCAGTCCCCAAACACACTTGTTAATTTTATCTGAGCCGTGACCTTACAACCCCTCCCTAGATCGAGGTTACAGCTCAAACGTAAAGGCTGCTTTGCCACTCAACTAGCCCACCAACCTTAAGGACAGTCAAACAATGTAAAACCTCAGACAACTGGAGTTTAATTAATTTGAATTGGTTTCTTAATTATCTTCAATATCATGTGAGACCATGATGACATTGGGATGCATGCCCAACGCTGATCCCTGGGGCACACCACTAGCCACTGGCCGCCAACCAGAAAAACACCCATTTACCCCCACACTTTGCTTTCTGTTAGTTAACCAATCCTCTAATCATGCTAATACATTTCCTGTAACGCTGTGCACCTTTGTTTTATGCAGCAGCCTATAGTGTGGCACCTTGTTGAATGCTTTCTGGAAATCCAGATACACCACATCCACCAGTTCCCCATTGTCCACTGCGCTCATAATGTCCACAAAGAACTCCAGTAATTTAGTTAAACATGACATGCCTTTCATGAACCCACACTGCATCTGTTCAATGGGACAATTTCCACCCAGTTGTCTCACTATTTCTTCCTTGATGATAGATTCGAGCATTTTCCCCACTACGGAAGTTAAGTTAACTATAGTTATCCACCTTTTGTCTACCTCCTTTTTGAAACAATGGCATCACATTTTCTGCTTTCCAATCTGCGGGAACCACCACTGAGTCCAGCGAATTTTGGTAAATTACCGTTAGTGCATTTGCTACTCCCCCCACCATCTCTTTTAGTACTCTGGGATGCATTCCATCAGGGCCAGGGGACTTGTTTACCTTTAGCCCCATTGCCTTACATTTTTCGTGATAACAACAGCTTCTAGGTCCTCACCTGTCATTGCCTCCTTGTCATCAATTTTTGTCATGTTATTTGTGTCTTCCACTGTAAAGACCAACACAAAATACCTGTCCATTTCCTCATTAAATCCCACTTCTCGTCCTCAAAAGGGTGTATGTTTATCTTAGCCACTCTTTTTCTTCTTATGTATTTGTGGAAACTTTTGCTATCTGTTTTTATATTCTAAGCTAGTTTACTCCCATAATCTATCTTACTTTTATTTATAGCTTCTTTCGTGGCTTTCTATTGACCTTTAAAGATTTCCCAATCCTTTAGTTTCTCACTAATCTTTGCCACTTTGTATGCGTTACCTTTCAATTTGATATCCTCATTTATTTCCTTAGATATCCATGGCTAATTATCCCTTTTCCGACAGTTCTTCTTTCTCACTGATATATACTTTTGCTGAGCATTGTGAAAAATTGAAAAGTTCTCTACTGTTCCTTAATTGTCCCACAATAAAGTCTTTGCTCCCAGTCTACCTCTGCCCTCATTCCATTGTCGTCTCCTTGGATTTTACCTTCTCACCCTCCATCTGTATTTCAAATTCAACCACACTGTGATCACGCCTTCCAAGAGGATCCCTATCTATGAGATCATTAATTATTCCTGTTTATTCCACAGGATCAGACCTAGGATAGTTTGCTGCCTTACGGTTTCATTATATAATGTTCAAAGAAATTATCACAGATACATTCTACGAACCCATACCTCAAGGCTGACTTGACCAACCTGGTTTGACCAATCAGTATGTAGATTAAAATTCCCTGTCATAATTGCCATACCATTTTTACATGCATTACTTATTTCTTTGTTTATTGCCTGCCCTACCATGATGTTATTATTTGGTGGCCTATAGACTATGTCTATCAGTAACCAGAATGGTTCCGAGAATCATAGAATCTCTACAGTGCAGAAGGAAGCCATTCGGCCCATTGAGTCTGCACTGGCAACAATCCCGCCCAGGTCCTATCCCCATAACCCCATGCATTTACCTTAGCTACTCCCTTTGATACTCAGGGGCAATTTAGCATGGCCAATCCACCTAACCTGCATATCTTTGGACTGTGGGAGGAAACTGGAGCACCTGGAGGAAACCCACGCAGACACAGGGAGAACATGCAGACTCTGCACAGACAGTGACCCAAACTGGGAATCAAACCCAAGTCTCTGGTGCTGTGAGGCAGCAGTGCTAACCACTGTACCACCATACCACCCGAACGATGAAGCACTTCATTTACACAGATAAATTGAAGAAGTTGGGGCTCCTCAGAGAAGAGAAGGTTGTATGGAGTTTTGATAGCAGTATTCAAAATCATGAAGAGACTGGACAGAGAAGATAAGTAAAAATTATTTCCATTGGTGCAAGGATCAAAAACCAGAAGACACAGAAGTAAGACGTTTAAGAAACAATGGCAACATGAGGAAAAAACATTTTACCCAGTGGGAGGTTAAGGATTTGGAGGCAATATGGTGGGGGCAGATTCAATTGTGGTTTTGAAAAGAGATTTGGACATTGCAATTGCAGAGGAATAGCCGGGACGGTGGTTTACCAAGCTGAGTTTCTCCTGCAAACAGTCAGCATGAACGTGATGGGCCAAATGGCCTCTTCCTGTGCTGTAACTGTTCTATGATGAAGATCCAGACTCGAGTTTGGGAGAGGATTAGTCTTTCGATTTCTGGTACATGCTCCCATTGTGCCACCCATTCTACACCTGAGAAGAGGCCTGAACAAAAAAATTCCAGGCATCATCATTTTTACCCATTCAACAAACCCACTTGATCCATTGAGGTATCATGGTTTATTTGGCAGGAAATCAAACCTCTTTATCCTGAGCGATAAAGGAACAAAGAATTTTCCAAGTCAAGCGAGGCAGCCATTGAATGTGCACCAGCTGATTCGTAGTTAATTGGGTTGAAAGACAAGAGGCTGCAAGGCTGCGTGCTGGAAGAGGGAGGTGTTAGGGAAGGTGGTGTACCATAGAAACATAGAAGATAGGAGCAGGAGGAGGCCATTTTGCCCTTCGAACCTTCTCAGCCATTCATCACGATCGTGGCTGATGTCCAACTCAAGAGCCTAATCCTGCTTTCTCCCCATAACCTTTAATCCCATTCACCCCAAGAGTATGAGATGGTGGAAAATCAGCTGGACATGGCTGTGCTTCAGGTTAAAGTATTGAAGTTCCCTTTAATGTAAAAAGGTGATCATCTGGTTATTTACAGCAATAATTTACAAATGCTATGAATGTGGTTATTAAATATACTGTGCAAAAAGTGGCCATTCGGCCCATCGAGCCTGCACCAACGACACTCCTACCCAAGTCCTATTCCCGAAATCCCACTCATTGGCCCTGCTAATCCCCGTGACACTAAGGGGCAATTTCTCATGGGCTAATCAAGCTAATCTGCGCATCTTTGGACTGTGGGAGGAAATCCATGCAGACACAGGGAGAATATGCAAAGTCTACTGGATGGCACGGTGGCTAGCACTGCTGCCTCACAGCACCAGAGAGTTCGATTCCTGGCTTGGGTCACTGTCTATGTGGAGTTTGCACGTTCTCCTGTGCGGGTTTCCTCTTGGTGCTCCGGTATCCTCCCACAGTCCAAAAATGTGAAGGTTAGGTTTATTGGCCATGCTAAATTTCCCCTTAGTATCTTGGGATGTGTAGGTTAGAGGGATTAATATATGGGGTTGCATGTAAGGCCTGGGTGGATTTGCTTTTGGTGCAGACTCAATGGGCCGAATGGTCCCCTTCTGCATTGTAGGGATTCTATGATTTCTAGGATATGATGTACGCACAGTGACCCAAGGTCAGAACTGAACCTGGACCCTTGGCGCTGTGAGGCAACTGTGCTAACCACTGTGCTACCGTACTGTCCAATGCTTTCAACCACCTCCTCTCCAGTTATATCGTGTCTTGTAATTAACTGGTACAGAACAAAATCAAACATAAAATATTCACAGTGACTGAATTTCTTTAATTACTGATATATCCCAGTTGTTTGATTTCACGATCCTGAATAAACTAATATTTATTGGGTGGGAATAAGCTTAGTTTTATGTTCATTAATTGATTTTGTCATTAAACTGGATTTATCAACCAATCTGTAATTTTTAATAAAATTCTTCTCGGGTATTAACCTTCCTATAAAAAAAGCAAGTGGCATTTTCTTTTGACACCACTACTAAATCCACATGCAATAAAATTGCTGAGCTGAATATAGGTAGCCTTTTCAATGTAAAATTGTTCACTATGTTAAAGGTATTATCAATTAAGTTTCCACCCGTAAAACTGTCCACATCATTATTATCTTTACTGATACCTTCAACATTCTCTTGGGCAGTGCGGTGGCACAGTGGTTAGCACTGCTGCCTCACAGCTCCAAGGATCTGCGTTCGATTTAGGCTTGGGTCACTGTCTGTGCGGAGTCCACACATTCTCCTTGTGTCTTCATGGGTTTCGTCTGAGTGCTCCAGTTTTCTCCCACAGTCCGAAAGACGTGCTGATTAGGTGGATTGGCCGTGCTAAGTTCTCCCTGAGTGTGCTCAAACAGGCACCGGAAATTGGCGATGAGGGGATTTTCACAGGAACTTCATTGCAGTGTTAATGTGAGCCTACTCGTGACACTAATAAACTTTAAATCCTTTTTTTTTGCAGCAGGACTTTCAAAATGAATGTCCTGCACTCTGTGCGTCACAGAGAGCCCTAGCATGAATCCCTTTAGAAATCAGTGGGCAGGTCCTGTCCCCATGGAGAGGCCAGCAGCACAGCAGAGATGTGCAGTAGCCCCGCACTGCTGGCCTCTTCATTGCTGGCTAGCTGAATTGTTGGCCAGCACAACAACCTCGCATCACTAGCCATGCGATTCCCTCTCTCCCGCCCCTGCCAGCTCAGCCCCTCTCCCCCCACACCTTCACCGGCCCACATCAATCTCCCCCCCACCCCACTGGCAGTCATGATCTCCTCGACCCCAAATCCCGAACCACCAGCAGGACAACCAAGCACCCCAACCCACCCTGATGTCCAGCCCCTCTCAGCCCTTCCGTCCCTCTGTCATTGATGAAAGTGCAGAATGGCAGTGAGAGCCCCCCGCCGCCTCCACCCCACCCCGCTGATCTCCCCACCACAGGCCCTACCTGCCCTCAATATGCCCTCTGGCCCCACCCCCTTGGCCCTGCCCAATGCTTGATGGGCAGTGCCAAGGTATCCCTTAGGCACTGCCATTTTGCCCCTTAGGCACTGCCAGGGGTGTCAGGCTAATACTGCTAGTCTAGCAATGCCCAGCGGGGGCATCCCACCTTACCCCCAGCTTCCTGGGTGGCCTCTACGTAGTCCCCTTTCATTCTAGCGGGGTCGGACCACCAGTTCCCCATTAGTGGAGGACAGGCTTGTGGGCCCGGAGACTTCAGTCTCATCCCATCCCCACTGCCAACTGGAATGGAGAATTTGGCACTCAGTCAAATCTCCACTCACAGCAGCGGCATCGGAAAAATCCCAGCCACAGGTGTGGTTGGACAACCCAGCCTTTTGTTTCATCCCTCTGAAGAAGTTTACAGGTCGGTTTAGTTCCTAGAATAATGAGGTGAGGAGACAGGGATTTTGCTGTGAATTATCTGTTGATGGATTAGAGATCATTTCTGGCTTTTCCTGAATAATTGCAAGATAGCTAATTGGCCAGTGTGAAAATTGCTGTCGGGATCCGATCGCGGGTGGGAGCAGATTCCACATTCGCTTCCCATCCCACTAATCGTGCTGCCCGCGCCCAGTCTAAAATTCAGGCTTATAAGATCATAAAACCATAAGGCGTCGGAGCAGAATTAGGCCACTCAGCCCATCGAACCTGCTCCACCATTCAATCATGGCTGATACTTTTCTCATCCCCATTCTCCTGCCTTTTTAAGGATCTTTATCAATGGACCTCCATTAGTACTGTTTACATTTACAGCAGGTGACTAAGGATGTTTTTGGATAGAAATGATAGAAAAATACAACATTTGAGATTATATCTTGTGATCATTTTATTTCACCTCATTGAAAGTACATCCGATTATTATCCTGAAGCATATCCTGTGGATCTGTTACCTAGAAGGCATCCTTTAAATCTTCACAAAAACATATCAAATGCAGTCAGATGTCAGCCATGTCAGAAGTAGTATCACCGTCCTATCAGATTTATGACTGTCTGGCAATATCGGAGTTCTTTCCTGCTCCTCATCACGCTGATAATAGTTTGAAACTCTCATAGTTTCCCCCTCGGCTGCACATTTGTCATTTCATGTTTTCTGACGGATGAGTCACATACCGTTTCAAAGATCTCAGCCCCAATTTTAGGCTCTGCTACACACCACAAATGAACCTAACCAGGGTCTATCAGAATGTAGCTGAAGATGAGTTTCCTCTTGATCTCCAGTGTCAAATCCTATCTCATGAACATTTCTGGTCAGGTTTCCATCGAGTGCTGGGAGCTGTTCTTAGAAATGGGTGGCACAGTGGTTAGTAGTGCTGCCTCATAGCTCCAGGGACCTGGGTTCGATGCCTGGCTTGGGTCACAGTCTGTGTGGAGTTTGCATGTTCTCCCCGTGTCTGCATGGATTTTCTCTGAGTGCTCTGGTTTTGCCCCACAGTCGAAAGATGTGTTGGTTGGATAGATTGGCCATGCTAAACTCTCCTTCAATGTGTCTAAATAGGTGCTGGAGTGTAGTAACTGGGGGATTTTCACAGTAATTTCATTGCAGTGCTAGTGTAAACCTACTTGTGACTAATAAATTCACTTTTTAAATGAGTCATAGCTTCAGCACATGAAAATGTGGATATTGTATAATTTAACACCAATTCCTTGGCCTCGGCACTTCAAATACATGGGGTTAAAAATTGAACCTTGCTGCTTTCTCGTGTTATACCCCATTTGCCAATAATTTGTCCACTGACTTCACTTTTGTTAACTCTTTCCCTCTTCTTGACAACTTACTTACCTCCCTCTCTTGGTGTCATTGGCTAATTTAGCTTCCATACATTTGGTCGTTTCATCCGAGTCATTGATACATATTACAAATAGTTAATGCCCCACCACTGATCCCTGTGGAACTCCACTAAATAATCTCTGCCTCCGGCGCCCTTGTAAGCATATTTCTTTCTCACATCCTTGCTCCCATCAACTCTGTCCAACTTTAAATCATCTAATCCTTGTGTCATCAGTTAATGGGAAGAAGAATCAATGTAAGGAGCCTCAAGCCTGTTTTTAGAGTGTGACATCTTTCAATTCCAAGGTGTCCTTGCAGTTTCAGACATTCATTTCCAAAATTGAGTCTGATTCAGCATGCCTTGTGGCTACAGCGGTTAGCAGTGCTGCCTCACTGCACCAGGGACCCAATTCTGGCCTTGGGTCACTGTCTGTGCAGAGTTTGCACGTTCTCCCTTGTGTCTTTGTGGGTTTCCTCTGGGTCCTCTGGTTTCCTCCCACAGTCCAAAGATGTGTGGGTTAGGTTGATTGGCCATGCTAAATTGACCCTTGGGTCAGGGGATTAGCAGAGTAAATATGTGGGGTTGTGAGATTAAGGTCCCTGGTAGGATTGTGGTCAGTGCAGATTTGATGGGCCAAATGGCCTCTTTCTGTACTAGGAACCCTACAGTGCAGAAAGAGGCCATTTGGCCCATTGAGTCTGCACCGACCACAATCCCACCCAGATCCTGCTCCCATATCCCTACACATTTACCCGCTAATCCCTCTAACCTACGCATCTCAGGACATTAACAGGCAATTTTAGCATGGCCAATCAACCTAACCTGCACATCTTTGGACTGTAGGGATTCTATGATAAATTGTGAGCTTGTCCACTTTGGCAGGAAGAATAGAAATGCAGTATATAAATAAAGTTTAAAACTTAATTATTATTGTCACAAGTAGATTTACATTAACACTACAATGAATTTATTGCGAAAATCCCCTAGTTGCCACACCACAACGCCTGTTTGGGTACACTGAGGGAAAATTTAGCACGGCTAATGCACTTCCGGACCATGGGGAGAAACTGGAGCATCTGAAGGAAACCCACACAGAGACGGGGAGAACATGCAGGCTCTGCATAGACAGTGACCCAAGCCAGGAATTGAACCTAGATCCCTCTTTTTTTTAAAGGGACATGGCTCTCCTCACAAACAAACATTCTACTTTGCCTTCTGAAGTCAGGTTGCCTTGCATTTTGTACAGTTTACTTAGAGTTAGATTTCCCCTCATTTACAAGTTGGTCTGCAACCCCCAACTATTACATGATCACAAATCAATTCAGCCCCCAATATCCATAGTCATAGTTTTCTGCCATCCTTTAGAGACCATGATGAAGAAATCCATGGTTTCACCTGGCCTTTGTTTTCTCTTGGTAAATTTTGCCCCTTCTGTAATTATTTTTTGTTGAATTCTGAAATACAAACCAAATGCCCAAAGGACCTCCTCGCGAGAGATTGTAGTCTCACTGACTCCCTGTCGCACTATTATGTCACTGGCACTGGCTCAACTGACCTGACCTGATTCTTTTGTTCCTTTTTGTGCAAGCCTTTTGTTCTATTTCTGGAAAACCTCCTTTTCCAGTTGTTCTGCTAATAAGCTCTTTACGAACCTTTGGTAATTTGGAAATGTCCTGGGAGCGTCAGTGTAGATTTCATGCTTGTCCCAAGCTCTGAACTTATTGCTGCTTCACTGGTGTTGCTTGTTCATTCTGATCTGCACTCACTGCTATCCACACTCCGGGTCTGTGTGCCCGCAATGCTCCAACTCTTTGTTGAATTGCCAATCCACTCCTGTCACTCTTCCTCCAAGGATCTGTCAGGTCTGTATTCTTTTCCGGACATTTTTCTGGGTCTATTTCTCACTACAGTGTCAAAAGGGGGTTCTTTGGGGTTTGCCCTAAGCAGGTTTGTTAAAACTATTTACAATTTCAAGTATATCTTAGGACTTTGTATGAGAGTGTGCTTCCCTCTCTCCAGGTTTCTGTTACTTAGTCATGTGTCATTACATCATAGCAACATCAACATCAGTTGCTTCTGATGTTAACCTTTTCAAAATTCATTTATGGGATAGAGGCATCATTAGTTAGGCCAGAATTTATTTCCTACCCCTAACCATCCTGCATTTCAGAGAGTATTTGAGAGTCAACCACATTACTGTGTCTCATTTCAGGCAGGTAAGGACAGCAGATTTCTTTCATTAAAGGGCATTAGTGAATCAGATAGGTTTTCATGACGATTGTTTCATGCACCTCTTTAGGCTTTTAATTCTAGATTTTTGAATTCAAATTTAACCATCTGCCATAGTGGGATTCGAATCCAGGTCACCAGAACATTACCCTGGGCCTCTGAATTACTAGCACAGCAACAATACCACGACACCACTGCCTCCCCTCAGCAGCATCCACTGGAGTTTAAAAGAAGGAAAGATGGTCTTATTTGAACATGTAAGATCCTGGGGGGTCTTGATAAAGTGGATACCAGGAAGATTTCCTTTCTTTTGGCAAAGATTGTAATTAGGGGGGCATTGTTTCAAAATAAGAGGTCTCCCTTTTAAGCTGGAAATGAGAAGAAGCTTTTTTCTTTAGGGAGGGTCGTCAGTCTGTGGAAAGCAGTGGAGGCTGAATTTAGCGGGGGAATGGGGCTTGCTGATTGCTCCACAGGGAGCAGGCATAGTCTCAATGGGCCAAATGGCCTTTGTTACAATCCCGGTTGATGTTATAGCCGATCAGGAAGATCCCAGCATGAAACACTGTCTCAAAAAAAAATAACTTTTATTTTTTTTCGGAAAGCGTGCAGGAACAGGAGTCGGACGGCTAATTACTTTCAACAACAACAAGAACGAAAAACATTTAATAAAGATGAAAAGTTTGATTATGATACATGACTGTTTTACTCCTCCCTTTGCTTTATAAATATGCACAGATTTTAAGGTTAACACACTTTAGAAAGCACATTTTAGGCTATAATGATTTCTGTCACATACAGTCCCTTTAAGCACACAGCCTGGCTGTGGTCAGACACACTCCACTTTGAACCCAAGTGACTTTCTGTGGATTTCTCCATCCTGAGAGAAAATACCACCCCCATCCTCCCCACCCCCGCCAGATGATTATTATATCTTGAGCCACTTTATTTCCCTGAACTTTGATTTCCACACAAATGATTTCAAATTCCACTTTCAGAAAGACACATTTTCAAATCTTTTAATCAATCCTTTTCCTCAGCTGTTTGGATTAAGAAAGAATCCACTCTAGGATTTCCAAAGTATTCTTTCAGACAAAGAGTCCACTCCACTTTCAACAGGAAATCCAGCATCCTAGTTTTACATCTGCCACTTCAGGATTTCTTTGTCTTGACTGTTGCGCAAACTTCTCATAATGGCCTTCACTATTGATTCTCAGATTGCTTTACGACTGCACAAAATTTTTGATTTATCTCTGAAGTCTGCTTTACACTTTAAATCTGGTTTCTGCATCTGTTTCTTGAACTCAGAACACTTTATCTGCTTTACCCCTTGAATCTTCCTGACTGGGACCCTGTTCAGACTCTTGGTCTCTGTTCTCTTCACTTCAGTCTCCCTAAGGCATTCTGTCTATCCTAATTCCCTGGTTGCCTGGACTTTATCTGGCTCTTTAGGAAATCAGCCTTTTTTTGCAGCCCCTGTGAAGATTTGGGTTGCCAGTCGGAGCACATGCCCTGAAATAAATCATAACCAATTTCCATGCCGTGGCTTCTTAATTTTAGATCATAGAAATTCAGTTTGCATGATTGCTAGGCAAAACCTTGTTGAGGTGACAAGACAGGGTTTGTGAGAAATCTTTTGGGCTACCTGTTTTTTGTCAATGGGGATAGTGGATATCCCGATGAATGTCCGTCCATATTTTTATCATTTGGAGTAAAGAAAAGGGAGAATGGGAGGATGCACAGAAGGACTGCTCCCACTCGCCATTAATTTTAATAGGTGTGAATCTTAACGTTGACTTTTTAAAGCTTTGCCATTTTTCTGGGAGTCCTGAAAGACATCAGGGATCTGAAAGAAGCTAAGAATGTAGAAGTCATGCTCACTTTCTGGGAATTGAGCACACACCTACAGGATGCATTTGGCATGGTCACAGCTGAATATTCATCGAGTAGAATCCCTTGTGTTCAGATGGTTGCCAGCCTGATGCTACGGAAACCTCTGAGTGCCAAGTGAGTGCAGTTGAAGAAACCCTTCACCTGTCGGAGTCTAAAGATCTGCACGAATCCCATTGTCCTTGTTTCCTGGCTTGCCTTAAACTGGACAAAATGGACAAAGTTCTGTGCCGCAAAGATTGCATCAAGCACCTTTTGGATGCACTTGTGAAATCCCATTGAGGTCACCTGTGGAGCCCTGGAAGGAGCCACTAGCATAAAAATTGAGAGCTTGTGTAATTTTCAACCACATTGACAATGGATGCTCTCCAATTTCACCAAGCACCAAACCTTGCCGCAGGCGGCGGATGTGACCACCTAGTTTCCTGGACATACATTGTCTTGTGACGCTGGACCTCGGATATCTGCACGTATTTCAAATGCTGTCTGTAGACCCTGGGTCTTGCCACACACCCAAAATCGCTGGCTGGCTGGGGTTCACCTTCTGTGTGCAGCCACCCTTTCCTCTTGACACTTCTGCTCCTGCCTTTGGCAAACTGAGTGCTGCCTTTGATATCACCATCTTCTTCTCTCCTGCTTATGAACAAGACGTATGACAATAAGATCACCAGGCTCCATGTTCCTGACAGTCTCCTCACTGCAGTATCACAGAGAGAGACTTAACCATTAGATTTGTCTGCTAAGGACCATTCTTTGTCCAAAGCCCACTGACTCATATCCTGGCCGTAACATTGATGGCCAGTCCTTACTTCGCATGCTGGTCAGGCAAGATCCCACACCACCCCTGCTTACACCACATAATCCACTGTTACCAGCTCTGCCCATTCTACTGCACCCTGAGCTCTCATCGCATGTGTAGGTGTTGTCATTAGCTTCGTTCCAAGGTCTTGAGCTCAGCCTAGCCCATGAGAGGTTCTTGACAATGGGCACCTCAGCACAGAGCCAAGGATTAGGCATACTTTGCTTGGACAGTGTGCCATGGCCACCCTTCTGAGGGGATATTGTCATTTGCCAAGTCAGGCAATAGTACGGCCACACCATAGCAATCATTGAATTTGGAAGTCCATGCACCAAAGGATAAATACTGAGCAACAACCATTGGCACTCATAAATGCTACTCAAATGGGCACAATTTCATGACCAGCTTAATCCCAAACATGCCAACTGATTCAAGCTAAATGTTCTCAGCTGCATCGGGGTACTGATCTTTGACTTGTTATTTCCATTATAGTTGCCCTTCTCTACATCCAATCCCCATAAGTACCCCATCCCCCCGTGATCGCATGGAACCTTCAGTCAATGCTGACCCCCAACACCACACCAAACCACCCCCCTGCACTGAAATATTGGATGGTGGGAAACACAGCCCGGCACTAGAGGGGACCTGTGTTTACGCTGCCGGGAAATGCGCCTAAAGCCTTCTCATAGGGGCGGCACGGTGGCACAGTGACTAGTACTGCTGCCTCACAGCTCCAGGGACCCAGGTTCGATTCCCGGCTTGGGTCACTGTTTGTCTGGAGTTTGCACATTCTCCCTGTGTCTGCATGGGTTTCTTCCGGGTGCTCCAGTTTCCTCTTACAGTCCAAGGATATGCAGGTTAGGTTGATTGGCAATGCTAAATTGCCCCTTAGTGTCCTGGTATGTGTATATTAGAGGGATTAGGGAGTAAATATATGGGGTTTCAGGGATAGGGCCTTGGTGGGATCGTTGTCCGTGCAGGCTCCTTCTGCACAGTAGCGCCTCTGTGATTTCAAATTTCCCACTTGCACTGCCAAACCTATCCACTTCAAGCAGGAGCAGAAAATCCCAGCCTCAGGATGCTTTTAATACTGTTCCAACCCAATATCTGTAACCAGAACTTGATTGGCAGATGCTTCTGATGGTCTCCAGCATATCTTAGATAAGTGGCTGTTGTGGGACATAAAGCACTCGGAGTCTGGAGTATTACAAACGTGCACGCAAGGGAAAAACTCAAGCTGCAGCGTCTCTCAAAATAGCAGTGACAATAACATATATTAATGCAGGCTCAACTGGTCATATACCCGAGCCTGTTTGGTCCACTCATGGCCTTCACGCATACCTCGTGAACACATTCTATCACATTCTCACAGTGAAGCAAGCTAGCAAAACAAAAAACAGCTCAGGCTTATCAACTACGGGTGGCACGGTGGCACAGTGGTTCGCACTGCTGCCTCACAGCGCCAGGGACCCAGGTTCGATTCCCGGCTTGGGTCACTGTCTATGTGGAGTTCGCACATTCTCCTTGTGTCTGTGTGGGTTTCCTCCCACAGTCCAAAGATGTGCGGGTTGGGTTGATTGGCCACGCTAAATAGCTCCTTGGTGTGAGGGGTATTAGCAGATTAAATACGTGGGGTTACGGGGATAGGGTCTGGCTGGATTTGCTGTCAGTGCAAGCTCGATGGGCCAAATGGCTTCCTTCACTGTAAGAATTCAATAATTATAACTACAGTAACTTCATCTCTGCGCACACATAGTAAAACAACAGCAGGTGTGTGGGCCAAGGATTGTGGTAGAAAGTTACAGCAGGTGAGGCAGCTTTCATGAACATAATTCACTTAAGAACTCCTATTAATTTTATTAACCCTTTATTCTCCATATCAGTGACAATCAGTGAGCTTTCAAGTCAGTTAAATCGTGACTAATGTTCAATGCGCCTTGTGTCATAGAATCCCGCATTGCAGAAGGAGGCCACTTAGCCCATCAAATCTGCACCAACAACGATCCCACCCAGGCCATATCTCAGTAACCCCACATTTTACACTGCTAATCCCTTTGACATTCATGGGCAATTTAGCATGGCCCGTCCACCTAATCAGCACATCTTTGGACTGTGGGAGGAAACCGGAACACCTGGAGGAAACCCACACAGACACAGGGAGAACACACAAACTCCACACGGACAGTGACCCAAGCCGGGAATCGAGCCCAGGTCCCTGGCACTGTGAGGCATCAGTGTTAACCACTGTGCCACTGTGCCGCCTGCCGTTGTGTGTTCTATAAACAGAAAAGCATAAGATCCTCAAATCCAACACTTCTGGTAATATTTGAAGGAATAATTCTTCTCCTTGGTGATGAGCTCACTGAAAAACATGATCCAACTTAACTTTTTATTCTTTTTGTCTGTGGTAGCGTTCTGCTCTGTGAGCCTTGGCCATTTGGCGAGGTTTCTTGTTTCAAAAAAAGAATCCTGTGGAAAGTAACTGCCGTAAATAAAGAAAAACACTCCGACAATTAATTAATGACAAGAAGAAAAGGGACTGCTTAACAAGAATTTTTTGAAGTGAGCATTTAAAACATTTCATTGAATTTATGTTAGCTGCCCTTACCCAAGTATAAAACCACAGCTAAAACATCAATTTATGAAATGCCCTTGGAAATAAATAGCACTCATCATTTGATTAATCACAATGTAGTTTCCAGATAAATAGAAATTGCTACTTAATTAAACCTGTGCAGCATTCCATTTCCTACACACTAATAAATGCTATTCAGTGTTCGAGAATGACTGATCTGTCGTCCCTTAACATTCTGAAACTGTTCTTGTTAGCCAACAAAACAGTTAATATGATCTCACAATTATTCTTTGTTAAGTTTATCGTGGCTCACATGACCAAATAAAAGTGGCTAAAAATATTGAAACATTATCAGAATTTCTTGCATTGCCATAGATATTAGTGGAGTCAACCCATCAAAACCATCCAAATGACCTTCAGATCATGACCTCTATCACCCAGAAAGACAAAGGCAGCAAATAAATAGGGAAGTCTTGCTACTACTGTACAAGGTACTGGTGAGACCACCTCTGGAGCACAGAATCATAGAATGCCTGCAGTGCAGAGGGAGGCCATTCGGCCCATCAAGCCTGCACCGACCACACTCCCATCCAGGCCCTATTCCCGTAACCCCACATATTTACCCTGCTCATGCCCTTGACACTTAAGGGCCAATTCAGCATGGCCAATCAACCTAACCCCCACTTCTTTGGACTGTGGGAGGAAACCGGAGCACCCAGAGGGAACCCACGCAGACACGGGGGAGAACGTGAAAACTCCATGTAGACAGTGACCCAAGACCGGAATTGAACCTGGGTCTCTGGCGCTATGAGGCAGCAGTGCTAACCACTGCGCCACCCAACAGTTTTGGTCTCCTTATTTAATTATTTCAGAGAATGATCACTCGGATAATCCCCCGGTATGGAGGAATTGTCTTATGAAGAAAAGTTAAACAGGTTGGGACTCTACTCATTGGAATCTAGAAGAACGAAAGATAGAGGGTTCTTTAGGGGCTTGACAGGGTAAATGCTGAGAGGATGTTTGCCCTCTCTAGGACCTGAGGGCATAATCTCAGAATAAAGGGGTGTCAATTTAAGACTTAGATGAGGAGGAATTTCTTCTCTCAGAGGATTGTGAGTTTTTGGAAATCCTGACGACAGAGAGCTGTGGGAGATGAGTCCTTGTATATTTTTAAGGCTGAGATAGATAGATTTTTGATCAGTAAGGGAATCAAGAGTTATAGAGAGAAGGCAGAAATTGGACATGAGGAAGGCTGGATCAGCCACAATCCTATGAAATGATGGAGCAGGTTCAAGGGGCCGAACAGCCTCCCCCGTTCCTATTTCCTACGGTCTTACCACCGTCCGCAAGATCTTTTCCAAGTCACTCATCATCCTGACTTGAAACGATATCATTATTCCTTGATCAAAATCCTTGAACTCCCTTCCTGAACAGCACTGTGGCTGTGCCTACACCACATTGAGCAGCTCAAAGCAGCAGCTTACCATCACCTTCCCAAAGGCAATTAGGGATGGGCAATCAATGCTGACCTAGCTAGTGATTCCCACATCCCGGGAAGGAATAAAAATCTGTCGTTTCAGAGATTTGCACCTTTAAGCCTTCTGCACTCAGAATAATTGGAAACAGACATTACATTATTCCGAAAGAGTCAGCGTTCAATAGTCACACAAGTTATTTTTCTAACTTCCATAATCAATTGTTACGGTGCTTCTGATCTTTTTGCCTTCGGCTCCTGAAACCGCTGACTCATGTAAAGACCAATTATACGGCCACTGGCTGGTTGTTGGTTCATGGTTGATGTGACTGTTCTCCAGGCGTTGGCCTTGATAGCATATAGAATGGGAAATCAGCAGCCTGAATCTACATAATGTCTTTAACCGAGTGAACCATCTGAAAAGCACTGGATAATTGGATTCAAGGCAAGAACTGAATGAAGAATCACCAGCGACAAGGAGAAAGAAGAAGAATTTATTTCAGACGTTATTTTCAGATCGCAAACGCCTGCCATACTTTGCTTTTGCAGTGGCAACAGTTTGAAGATGTTTTACAAGAGGCAGAATCATCACAACAGAGAGGAGAATTAATGGCTGACGGCTTGACAACCAATAGAATCATACAGTGCAGAAGAGGCCCTTCAGCCCATCGAGTCTGTACGCAAGAGACACCTGAACTCCCATCTAATGCCATTTACCAGCACTCGGTCCATAGCCCTGAATGTTATGATGTGCCAAGCTTTCTTCCAGGTACTTTTTAAAGCATGTGAGGCAACTCCCCCCTACCACCCTCCCAGGCAGTGCATTCCAGACCGCCACCAACTACTGGGTAAAAAAGATTTTCCTCACATCTCCCCTAAATGTCCTGCCCCGTCAACTTGAACCTATGTCCCCTCATGACTGACCCTTCAACTGAAGGGAACAGCTGCTCCTTATCCACTCTGTCCATGCCCCTCATAATCTTGTATGTTTTGATTAGGTTTTCCTCAGTCTTCTCTGCTTCAATGAAAACAACCCAAGCCTATCCAACCTCTCTTCATAACTTAAATATTCCATCCCAGACAGCATTCTGCACCCTCTCCAGTGCAATGTCACCCTTCCAATACTTAGCTGACCAGAACTGCACACAATGCTCCAGCTATGGCCTCACCAAAGTTCTATACAACTCCAACATAACTTCCCTGCTTTTGTAATCTATGCCTCGACTGAAAAAGGCAAGTGTCCCATATGCCTTTTTCACCACCCTACTATAAACCCCTTCCACTTCAGAGACCTGTGGACAAACTTGATTTGGAGGAAAATGTACTGGTTTGATTGGTAAATTTGCAGACACGCAAAGGTTGATGGATTTGTGGATAGCGATGAGGACCATCAAAGGATACAGCAGGATATAGATCGGTTGGAGGCTTGGACAGGAAGATGGCAGATGGAGTTTAATCCAGACAAATGTGAGGTAATGCACTTTGGAAGGCCTAATACAGATAAAAAGTATACAGTAAATGGCAGGATCCTTAAAACTATTGATAGGCAGAGGAATCTGGATGTACAGATACACGGGTCACTGAAAGTGGAGAAGGTAGTCAAGGAGGCATATGGCACGCTTGCCTTCATCGGCCGGGGTATTGAGTTTAAAAATTGGCAAGCCATTTTGCAGCTTTATAGAACCTTAGTTAGGCCGCACTTGGAATATAATGTTCAATTCTGGTTGCCACACTACCAGAAAGATGTGGAGGCTTTGGAGAGGGAACAGAAAATATTTACCAAATGTTGTCTGGTATGGAAGGCATTAGTTATGAGGGGAGGTTGGAGAAACTTGATATGTTCTCACTAGAATGACAGAAATTGAGGGGCGACCTGAAAGAAGTCTACAAGATTATGAGAGGCATGGACAGAGTTGATAGTCAGAAGCATTTTCCCAGGATGGAAGAGTCAATTACTAGGGGGCATAGGCTTAAGGTGCAAAGTCACGGTTTAAAGGAGATGTATGAGACAAGTTTTTTACACAGAGGGTGGTGAATGTCTGGAAAGCGTTGCCCTGGGAGGTGGTGGGAGCAGTGTGATAGCAACATTTAAGGAGCATCTAGAAGAATTCATGAATAGAATGGGAATGGAAGGATACGGACTCTGTAAATGCATTCGATTTTAGTTTGGGCAAGCATCATGATCGATGCAGGTTTAGAGGGCCGAAGGGCCTGTTCCTATGCTGTACTGTTCTTTATTCTGTTCCTTTTTGAATGTTGTTCATCTGTTAAATCCTCCACCTCTGATGAAGCACTTGCAGCGCTAACTTGTCCGTTCCCTCCACAGATAATGCCCAAGAGCTCCCAGCATTTTCTATTTCTTCCCAATCAACTGCGAAGCAAACTTCAGCTTTAGGCTCTGTGACATATAACTTCGTAGTTTGTTTTCTTGTGAATTTGCATCCAAGCACATACTGATCTACTTTACAGTCATTTGAAAGCCAGGCTGATAAAAGAATAGAACTGAAAATCCCCCAGTGCGAGAAGGTTAATAAAAAATAATTCCACTGCATTAATCCATCTTCACAAATTGTCTCAACTAATAACAATACAGCCAAGAAATTACAGTTTCTCTGTGTTAAAATAGCAGACACAGAAATGTCATCTGAATGCATTAAGTGTCTGTACTCTAATACTGGAAACAGTCATTTCTAGCCTTATATTCATCACTCATCTAAATGGTTTCTGATAGCTATTAACAATGAAGCAATCACATTTATCATTCTTATTGTGTCACACAAATTTCTAATGTCGTGCGAGTTGATGAAACAAATGAAGGACGGAAATCGAGCTCAAAAGCGAATGAAATGAAGAGGAGTGAATCTGCAGATGTGAAAGTCTGTCAGATGCACAATAAAAGAAAAGGGTGAAGGAGACAGCTGAGGAGAAAAATGTTTCTGAATTCTGCAAAACTGATAAGACAGTCGCAGATAATTACGCTCTTTTAATAAAAGTGAGACAACGATCAAAGTCATGCATTGGAGGCAAAAAAAGACTGATACTAGAAGGATGAGAATGGAAGTACAGAAAATAAACTGGAAGCATTTCCTGACAATGTATTGCAGTGACATGGAGATGCCAGCATTGGACTTGATTCGATTTGATTTATTATTGTCACATGTATTCGCATACAGATAAAAGTATTGTTTCTTGCACGCTTTACAGACAAAGACGAAGGAACTGAGAGAGTGCAGAATGTAGTGTTACAGTTGTAGCTGGGATGTAGAGAAAGATCAACTTAATACAGGGTAGATCCATTCAAAAGTCTGATGCCAGCAGGGAAGAAGCTGCCCTTGTGTCGATTGGTACGTAATTTCAGACTTTTGTATCGGGGCACAGTAAGAAGTCTGATTTCTTACAATGTGTTGGAAAGCAGTGGGAAATAGGTAAATTAGCTATTATTAAGAGTGAATAAGAAATATTTCCCACGAGAGAGGAAGAAGAAGCTAACCAGCAATGACGCACGTTGGATGAATACAGAAATAAGGGAAATATTTAAATTAAGTGAAAAGGCAGCCATTTAGAAAACAAAAGGAAGAATAATAAAACTGAACACAAAAAGGTTAGGAACGATATCAAAAAACATTAGGAAGGCAAGGAGAAACATAAATTATCAAGGAAGATAAAAATAAATAGTAACGTATTCTATAAATAACAAAAGAAAATTAAGGATTGGAATGGGCCTGTTCATTTTTTTTATTTGATTTGATTTATTATTGCCACATTTATTAATATACAGTGAAAACTACTGTTTCTTGCGCGCGACACAGACAAAGCATACCATTCACAGAGAAGGAAAGGTTACATTCATAAGTTTAAGTTTAGTGTTACATTCATTAGTTTAAATTTTAAAGTTTATTTATTAGTCACAAGTAGGCTTACTTTCACACTGCAATGAAGTTACTGTGAAAATCCCCTAGCTAGAGTGTCGAGAAAGATCAGCGTAATATGAGGTAGGTCCATTCCTGATGGCAGCAGGGGAAAAGTTCTTCTTGAGTCATTTGGTACATATCCTCAGACTTTTGTATCTTCTTCCGATGGAAGCAGGTGGAAGACAATATGTCCAGGGTGCATGGGGTCTTTGATTATGCTGGCTGCTTTCCCAAGGCAGCGGGAAGTGTGGACGGAGTCAATGGATGGGAGGCTGGTTTGTGTGATGGACTGGGTTACATTCACAACCCTTTGTAGTTTCTTGTGGCCTTGGTCAGAGCAGGAGCCATACTAAGCTGTGGTACATCTAGAAAGGATGCATTCTATTGTGCAATATATTCAGCAATATGTGTAATAAGTTTACAGACATTGTCAGCGAAATGGTAGAAATATTGAATAATTAACACATTGGCCATGAGTAGAAGAGGTTAGAAAATATTGAAAGATATTTGAGGTCAGAAGTGATATGATAAATTAATCATACTTAGAGAGAATATAACGCCCAAGTCTGAGTGGCTTACATCTTTCCTAACTCTTAAAAGTAGTTAGGGAAGAGGTAGCAGAGATTTTATTACATTGTTCAGGTGTTCAGAGAGCGCGAGACCATAAAGGAACAGGAGTTCAGAGAGAGTGGAAACCCATACAGCAGTGGAAGTTCAGAGAGAAAGAGAACCCATAAACATTGGGAGTTTGGAGAGAGAGTGAGAGCTCAAAAAGGAGCAGGAGTTTGGAGATAGAGTCCATAAAGCAGCGGGAGTACAGAGAAAAAGAAAGAGACCATAAAGAAATGGGGGTTTGGCAAAAGAGAGAAGCCATAAAGCAATAGGAGTGCAGAGAAAGAGCCCATGAAGCTTTCTGCAGAGAGCCAGAGGCTACAGATAAAATTTATAAGTGATATCCTAGGTGTTCTGTAAGTTGCTTCAATTGGTAAACATTGGCCCTTTCGAACTTGACATAGAGGAGATGATTGGTGAGAGACTGGTGAGTTACTATATTATATCATACTGTGGTAACCACTTGATAGAAAGTTAAAGATATGTCAGCGCAGCTCAGCCATTTGGAATGTATGTCCTGAGAAATGTGTGAAGTCGTTCAGGCACTGAGTGCCTTTAATGCTTTCACCTGTCGGAAGTGTCACAAGTCTGCAGAGAACCGAGCTCTGCATTGCAGTAGTTGGAGACACTGTGCTGCATGTGAATACCATGTTTGGAGAGGTGGCTCAGCTGCACAGATGGGAGGAGGAAGAATGGAAGTGCTGTCGTGGTGGGGAATTCCATAGTTAGTGAAGAAAACAGGTGCATCTGCTATAGAAATGACTCCCGGATGGTATATTGCCTCGTTAGTGCCACGGCAAGTGATGTCAATGTCATAAATCATCCACATCAGGACCAATGGGAAAAGTCTAGGTCATTAATATATATCAGAAAGAGAAAGATTTCAACACTGACCCCTGGGGAACTCCATTACAAACGTCCTCCAATCCGAAAACCAACTATTTATCACCACATAAGAACACAGGAATATTTGAACATGGGAATTAAGAGCCAAGTAGATAATTCAGCCCTTCGAGTCTGCTCCGCATTCAATCAGATCATGGCTGATCTTTCCTTGACCTCAAATCCACTCCACACCTGTTCCTTATATCCATTTAACCCATTTTAAAATCAGGAGTATATTTATCTCCTTCTTAAAATGATTTAATGATTCAGACTGCACTGCACAAATTCACCACCCTCTGTGAGAAGTAGTTCCCCCTTATCTCAGTTTTAAATCTACTGCCTTGCAACCCATACCTGTCACCTCTTATTCCAGATTTCCCCAGAAGAGGAAACATTTGGTCTATGTTGACGTTGGAATCCCTTTTAGTAATTTATAGACCTCGATCAGATCCCCTCCCATCCTTCTAAACACCTGAGAGTGTCAGACAAAACTGTTTAATCGGTCCTGATACATCAACTCCTTCATCCCCAGAATCAATCTGGTGAATGTCCTCTGAACTTCCTTCAATACCACCACTTCCTTCCTCAAATAAGGAAACCAAAACTAGACACAATACCTCAGATGTGGTCTCACCAACACCCTATGCTTGTCCACTTTTATACTCCAGTTTCTTTGCAATAATTACTAACATCCCCTTTGCATTTTTTTAACTACATGCTGCATCTGCATACTGCCTTAATGTCATTCTACTCTGTTTCCTGTCAAATTTCTTGTCAAAGTGCCTAGTTGCCTTTTTATTCCATGAATTAGAACCTTGCTCATAATTCTGTTGTGTGGAACTCTCTCAAATGTCTTTTGTATTCGTTCCAATTCTATGGAAGGGTGGCACAGTGGTTAGCACTGCTGCCTGACCGCACCAAGGATGCGGGTTCAATTCCCGGCTCGGGTCACTGAATGTGTGGAGTTTTCACATTCTCCCCGTGTCTGCGTGGGTTTCCTCCAAGTGCTCTGGTTTAGGTGGATGTGTGGGTTAGGTGGATTGGCAATGTTAAATTTTCCCTTAGTGTCAGTGGGACTAGCAGGGTAAATACGTGGGCTTATGGAGATAGGGCCTGGGTGGGATTGTGGTCGGTGCAGACTGAATGGGCTGAATGGCCTCCTTCTGCGCTGTAGGAATTCTATGGTTAAAAATACACCTGTAAAACATAGTGCTTGGGCCAGTAACCCCCTGCATGGTCAGATCACAATACCCCCAGAAATCTCACCTTCCAACATTATCAAGAAATAATTCACAAAGTTTTGTTATAAGACAACATCTGATTTATATTAAGATTCAACACAATCACTGCCTGATTTCAGCTCCAGCTTTCACGATTGTTTTTGCAACTGCAACCTTTAACACTTTGTATTTCAAATACACCTTCAGGGTGTTTTGAGTTGCAATCTGTCTGTTGTGAAACCTGGAACATGGGCTGGAATTCTCCCAAAAGAAAATAAATTGCCCAATGGATAGGAAAACGGGAATATTTTCCATCCATTTTTTGGGCGTCGTTACCAGAGCGAATCACTGACACTCGGAGCAATGCAGAGTGCCTGAGTGTGGTTCACACTGTAAACCTGTGGTATTCCAGTACGTGAAATCGTCAGCTTAGCACTGTGCAGAACATTGCACAGGCGCCAATCTGTCAGTGTGGAGATCGGCGCATGCACATGGCCCCACCCCACCGCCAGCCTCCCAACTGCACAACTCCTGATCGCTGAACTACCGAACCAGCCCCGACTGCCCCCCATCCGATGGCCAGCCCCGCTCCCCCCGCCCAGATTGCCAACCTCAACACCCCCATCCTGATGGCCAACCCAGACCCCTCCCCCACCCCAATTGTTAGCTCCAACAGTCCCCCACCTAATGGCCAGCCTTGACCCCCCCCCACCCAATGGCCAACCCCACTCTGCTGGCCACCCAAGACCCCTCCCCCGCCCTGATGGCCAGCCCTGAAACCACCCCCCCCCCCCCCGATTGCCACCTTCACCCTGATGGCCAGACCAGACCCTTCCCCCACCCCAATTGTTAGCCCCAACTGTCCCCCACCTAATGGCCAGCCCCGACTCCCCCAATGGCCAACCTCAACCTCAAGTCCCCCGATGGCCAGCCCTGAAACACCCCCCCAATTGCCAACCTCAACACCCTCACCCTGATGGCCAGCCCAGACCCCTCCCCCATCTCAATGGCTAGCCCCCAAGTGCCCCCCACCTAATGGCCAGCCTGACCCCTTCTCCATCCCGAATGCCATCCCTGACACTCCCGCAATCCAATGACCATACCCAACTTTCCCCCACCCTGACGATCAGGTTCAAAACCCCCTATGGCTAGCCCCAATCGCCTCTTCCTCACTTCCTATCCAACTGATCCTGATTGCAGAGTGGTAGCGGGTTCCTCGCCATTGATTGCCTCCTTGGCACTAACTGGTGCGCAATGGACAGTGCCAGTTTCCCCCATGGACAGCACCAGGGTGCCAGGCTGGCACTGCCAGGCTGACACTGCCCAAGGGCATTACAGAAAATGGAAAAGGTTGGGGGGTGCAGTGGGAAGAGAGAGAGAGAGAGACAGAGAGAAAGAGAGGTATTGGCAGAAGCCAGTCCTATGCTGGTCAAAGAACTCAAAACATATTCTGGATTCAACAAACTAAACATAGAACTGTGACTACAATATAAGTTAATTCTTAACTGTGTTATTGAAATCATTTGGCATATGCTGTCACTTTTTTTAGTTTCTTTTTAATTTATTATTCACAAGTAAGGCTTACATTAACACCACAATGAAGTTACTGTGAAATTCCCCTAGTTGCCTCAGGTCAATGCACCTAACAAGCACATCTTTCAGACAGTGGGAGGAAACCAGAGCACCCGGAGGAGACACACGCAGACAAGGGGAGAACGTGCAAACTCTACACAGACAGTGACCTAAGCCAGGAATCGAACCCGGGTCCCTGGTGCTGTGAGGCAGCAGTGCTAACCGCTGTGCCACCGTGCCACCCGGTTATGAAAATGCTGTTTATGAAAATGCTGCTTTGGCTAATTGAAAGGCCTGTTCCTGCTAGCATTGTACTATTAAAGAATGCAGTCAATTTTTCGAGCGAATCTCAGCATGTCTGCTGAATTCAAAATGTCGTCAAATTAGCTTTAAAAGCTTAGCATTTAAATGCAATTGCGTAGGCAGAAATATCTTAAAATGAAATCTTTGCATAAATGAGGCAAACAAAGCTAAGCGTACATAGGATTTCTCAAATGGCTACAATGTTCCTATTTATGCCGCACAATTTTTCATCTTTATGTACGTTATCTTTTCTCTATAACTTTTTTTAATCAATAAAAAAAGTCCAAATTAATCTGAAGTGAAAGACACTTCAATTCTTCATAATTTAACTGGATTCTGATGGTTTCAATTGTTGAGACAATTTTGCAGCTTGCTTGTGTAACTGGTCTTAAACTGAGGTTAGATATTTGGGCTGTTCAAAGCTTAAAGAAAATCGAGACATTGAGTTACTGGGGTCTACAGCTTCAGCCCATTGAGTCCGCACCAGTCAAAGACAACCCACCTAACTATTCTAATCCTTTTTCCCAGCACTTGGTCCATAGGATTGCGTGCCTTGGCATCGCAAGCGCATATCTAAATACTTCTTAAATGTTGCAAGGGTCACTGCCTCTGCCACCCTTTCAGGCAATGAGTTCCACCACTCTCTGGGTGAAAAACCTTTCCTCACATCCTGTCTAAACCTCCTGCCCCTCATCTTAAATCTATGCCACGAGTCATTGATCTCTCTAACTAGGGGAAAAACATCTGAAACAGGGTGAATTCTACATGAAATATAAAGGTTTCAGTATTTTCCAGATCTGCTGATACAACAGGATCACAAGATCAAATGGTAACTTGAATAATGAGTTTCATTATAATGAAAGCTTTTGCCCATTAGGAACTGTCAGAATATCACAAATCCATTCTGTTTTATGACTTTTAATAATGATGATCCCCTATTTCAAAGAATTAAAAGAGAACAGAATATAATTTAGATTATTTCTTATTAATAAAAGGTTGAAACTAGTTGCGAGCTGCACTAAAACATTAAATGAATGCTGAGCTCAAGAATAATTAACCATAAATTGAATTATACTGCTTGATCCTATAACCCTGTTTGTTAAGTGACAATGGGGCTGTGTGTGTGTCCAACTGCATGTACGGGTAAAACACCAGGTATTATCTTGGACTAATCTTAAAGCTACATAGTTAATGAACCAGCTAGCATAAGAACAGATAACACCTTCCCAAATAATCATAGCCGATTACGATGCAAGGTAAATGGGATTAACCTCTGAGTCGTAACAACACTAATTACCTCAACTCTCTTGTGATACCAAAATTCTCATTCTCAGCACACCATGAGTTAACAGGTTACTTTCTGTGTGCATTTTTAAAAATTATTTCATGGGATGGGGGCATCACTTAGCAAGACCAGAATTTGTTACCCGTCCCAATTACTCTTGAGAAAGTGGTGGTGAGACATTTTTTTGAACTGATCCACTCCATCTACAAAGATGTGCAGATTAAGTTGATTGGCCATGCTAAATTGCCCCTTAGTGACAGGGGGATTAGTAGGGTAAGTACGGGGATGGAACTTGGGTGGGATTATTGTCAGTGCAGGCCCGATGGGCCAAATGGCCTCCTCTGCACTGTAGGGATTATATGATTCTGTGATCTGGTGCAAGCAGTGCTGCCTGGAAAGGAGTTCCAGGATTTTGACTCCCCCGATAATGAAGGAACTGTATTCTCGCCCCATGTCAGGATCTTGTGTGGCTTGTGGGGGAGCTTGTAGGTAATGGTGTTCCTGTGCACCTGCTGCCTTCCTTCTTGGTGATAGGGGTCACAGGTTTGAAGGATACTGTTGAAGGAGCCTTGGTGAGTTGCTAGAGTGCATCCACTAGATGGTACACACAGCTGCCACTGTGCATTGATGGCAGGGAGAGTGAACGTTTAATCATAAAAATCCTACAGTACAGAAAGAGGCCATTCGGCCAATTGAGTCTGCACTGACCACAATCCCACACAGGCCCTACCCCCATATCCCTACATATTTACCCACTAATCCTCTAACCTATGCATCTACGGTCAATTTAGCGTGGCCAACCACCCTAACCCACACGTCTTTGGACTTCGGGAGGAAACTGGAGTACCTGGAGGAAACCCACGCAGACAGGAGGAGAACGTGCAAACTCCACACAGACAGTGACCCAAGCCGGAAATCAAACCCAGTTCCCTGGAGCTGTGAAGCAGCAGTGCTAACCATTGTGTTACCGTGCTGCCCAGTTAAGTTAGGGCTCAGATGCTGATCAAGCAGGCTGCTGTGTGACTTGGATGGTGTTGAGCTTCTTAAGTGTTGTGGGTACCACATACATGTAGGCAGTGGAAAATATTCCATCACACTCCTAACTTGCACCTTGTAGATGGCGGACAGGCTTTGGGGAGTGAAGAGATGAGTTACTTGCCTCAGAATTTCCAATCTTGTAGCCACAGCATTTAATGGCACAGTTGAGCAGGCAATGATGGGGCAGATTCCTCGCTCAAGTTCTGATGTTTGCTGTGAAAAACCTCTATAAGACAATGCCTTGATGCTGATTTTAAAAAAAGTGTGGCTATTTTTAAAGTCAAATGTTGGCTTTGGAACTCATGAACGTATCAGATAAATAGACCAGCATGTCCAGTTTGCAAGTGAGCAGTGGACTCCACTCACTAACTTCTATGTGATAGTTACAGTAACAACATTGATAAGTAACTTACACCACAGTCACTGTGAGACCCAATTGCCCTCATCCTCTCACCTTCAGTCTGACTGCTGACTGAGTTAAGTTTGTTGAGGATTAACCCAAATAATGCACAGTAAGTGCTCAAATCTTTCAAGTTTTTAATTACTTACGCACACGTGAGAACACAATGCAGCGCAAAGCATTGCAGGGAGTCCTGTTCATGTATACAGAAAATGCAACAGTAACAGTTCACTATATCTTACTTTTTGGACTTTTGTTATTGAAAAGGGTCTTATTTTCATCCTGTGGCCAAGGCTGGAAGTTGTATTTATGAAACTAACACAAGATGTAGATTTAGTTTGCTTATCCTGAGGCCCTTACGGAAGGCCTTGTTAAGCTAGTAATAATCATTTTCCAGAACTTGACAGAGTTGTTTGTCATAAACTAATTTCCACAAATGTTGTAACTTAATTTTTCCATATCAACTTCTGGATTTTGTAACTACTTTTAACTATCGTTTCACTGTATTTATTGTTTTATTTGAAGTGAGCATCCTTTATCTTGCAGAACAAAGTGAATTAAATATTTGGCCACAGATGGAACTATAACTTTATTTCTACAGGTTTTCTGTTACACAGCAGTGAATATACAACAATGCCACAGTCAGAGTAGAGCTGGAATATCATTACAAGTGTCAATTTATTCCAATGTTTCAGCAAACCACGGTAGCACAATGATTAGCACTGCTGCTTCACAGCGCCAGGGACCTGCGTTCAATTCCTGGCTTGGGTCACTATCTGTGTGGAGCTTGCATGTTCTCCCTGTGTCTGCATGGGTTTCCTCCAGGTGCTTTGGTTTCCTCCCACATTCTGAAAGACAAGCTGGTTAGGTGCATTGACCTGAACAGGTGGCAACTGGGGAAATTTCACAGTAACTTTGCTGCAGTGTTAATGTAAGCCTTACTTGCGACTAATAGATAAACTCTAAACCTTTTAGCAGATGCCTTTCTGCAGATGTAAGCCCAAAGAGAACAGGTTGTCATTTCCCCTTCTTATTCTCTGCACTTGCCTCAACAATACTTTGTACTTTCTTACAGTCGATCAAATCATGCAACCTTCACACTCTCCTTCATATCCTGAAGATGTTTGCAACTGAGGTTAAAGGCCCTCTGGTGCCACATACAAGTAGCTATTTTTTTCCCCACAAGTCAAGGCGGTGTGTGTCAGCAAGGCATTGCACAGCAATGGGCATCACAGACAACCTTATCCTTTCCTGACTAGGGCTATTTCAGTGTAAGGTGCTCCACAGTGATGTTTCTGGATGCTACCTCACTCCTCAGGCCCACTGGACAATGCTTCACATCAGAGGCAGTGCATTGTCGAATTAGCCCTCAGATTTCTTCATTTTATTGGATCACCATTTAAAAAAAAGGGGGGAATGAAGCAATCCAGGAAAGTGTGGACACACAGAATTGAGATTATTAACAATCCAGAATGCTAGGGCTGGATGCCCGGTATCCATGTAGTAATTTGTATGAAGAAGTGTAATGTCAATACAGTGATTGGGGCTAAAGGGATTAAGCGATACGAGGGAAAGGCAGGATCAGGATATTGAATTTGATGATCAGCCATGATCATAACGAATGGTGGAACAGGCTCAGAGGGCCAAATGGCCTACTCCTGCTTCTATTTTCTATGTATGTTTCTATGTAAGAAATATCTCAGGCTGCTCAGCTTTAAAAGAGACATCACTGTCTCCCAGCCAACAGAAAGAGCAAGAAAATCCATGAAGACTTATGAACAGGGATTATTAATCAATAATTGATGTACCTGTTTACTTTCTTGTCAACTTGTAAACAAGCTGGTTAGTTCGGGGATGAAATTGAAAATCAAATCCGTCAATCTTCCGGCGCATCATAAAATCAGTAAGACAGGATGAACACAAATGCAAGTCGATGGAGAAACATAACTGAAGTGATGCAAGAGACAGAGTACAGAAAGGAGATAGACAATCTGGTGAACTGGTGCGATGACAATAATCTTTGCCATGCAAATTCATGAAGAGCTTCACATTTTTTCGGGCGGCACGGTAGCACAGTGGTTAGCACTGCTGCTTCACGGCTCCAGGGACCTGGATTTGATTCCAGGGTCTGTATGGAGTTGGTACATTCTCCTCATGTCTGCATGGGTTTCCTCCGGGTGCTCCGGTTTCCTCTCTCAGTCAAAAGATGTGCAGGTTAGGTTGATTGGCCATGCTAAGATTGACCCTTGGTGTCCTGAAATGCATAATTAAGAGGGATTAGTGGGTAAGCATGTCGGGATATGGGGGTAGGGTCTGGGTGGGATTGTGGTCGGTACAGGCTCGGTGGGCGAGATGGCTTCTTTCTGCACTGTAGGGTTTCTATGATTCTATGATCTCTACCTCAAAGTCAACAAAACGAAGGAGATAATCATCAAGTTCAAGAAGCATAGTGGAGAACATATCCCTGTCTACATCAACAAGAATGAAGTGGAAATGGCCAAGAGCTTCAAGTTTTTAGGTGTCCAAATCACCAACAATCTGTCAAGATCCCCCCATGCCATCACTATAGTTAAGAAAACACACCGATGCCTCTTCTTTTTCAGAAGTCTAAGGAAATTTGGCATGTCAGCTATGACTCTCACCGACTTTTACAGATGCACCATAGAAAGCATTCTTTTTGGTTGTTTCACAGCTTGATACGGCTCCTGCTCTGCCCAAGATCGCAAGAAACTACAAAAGGTCATGAATGAAGCCCAATCCATCATGCAAACCAGTCTTCAATCCATTGACTCTGTCTACGCTTCCCATTGCTTCCCAGGTAAAGCAGTCAGCATAATTAAGGACCCTGTGCACCCCGGACGTACTCTCTTCTACTTTCTTCCATCGGGAAAAAGATACAAAGTCTGAGGTTACACTCCAACCGACTTAAGAACAGCTTCTTCACTGCTGCCATCAGACTTTTAAATATATCTACATCATACTAAGTTGATCGTTCTCTACAGACTAGCTATGACTGTAACACTACATTCAGCACTCTCTCATTTCCTTCTCTATGAATGGTATGCTTTGTCTGTAGCGTGCAAGAAACAATACTTTTCACTGTATATATTTGACTGTATAATAATAAATCAAATCAAGGTGTTCACAGCAAATAATGGTGTGAGTGTGCGGAGTGGCGGTCAAAAGACTGATGGCAAAGGTTTCGAAAGCCAGAAAGATCAGGCAATTAGATTATCTGAGTGGTGCTAAATCTGGTCATCTAAGCAAGTATCCAGTGCAAATGTATTCCACATAAACCTCAGGCCACCTCGGTTTGTACCCGAATCAGAACATTTGGAAACGCAGTTACAAGGCATTTGAGCACACGTAACAGTGCAAAGCTTTCTTAATGTAATGTAAACAAAGGTAGCCATTATTAATACAGAATATATATTCTGGCAAAATACTGATGAAAAGAGTTAAAATGATAAAGGTTCAGGACAATTGGAATTGACAGGCTTAAGCGTCCTTGTAATAACTTCGCCTCACCAGCTGGGTATGAAACAGCGAACGTTTATGTACAACAAACTATCTGACAGAGCTTTGCGGTTTCACGACTGCCAGTTAGCGTCCGGAATCGATCTACATAAGAACATAAGAACATAAGAATCAAAAGCCCGCACTTGCTAGGCCGAACCCCCACTCTGGTCCTCGATTGGTTTTCTGGGGTCATGTGACCCTATCCACCGATTGTCCCTTAAAAGGGCAAGACACCACATCCCTTCCCCTCTAAGTCCTTTTAAACAAAGATAACAGTTAATTAGTATAATCCCCAAATAAATTCAACATTTATCCATTCAACCATTCCATCATAGACATAGGGTAGGATTTTCCGGCCACGTTCGCCTCAAAACCGGAAAATCCCTTCTGATGTCAATAGACATTTGTATGGCCCGTCCCCAGCAGAGACAATTCCTGTGGCAGGCGGAACGGAAAAATTCCACCCTTAAAGCCCATTAAGGAACAGGCACTTCTGGATCTGGTGATGCATCATAAGGCAAACTTGATCAGGGAACTTAAGGTGAAAGGAATCCCTAAGGGACAGTGGCCACTATATGATAGAATTCATCTTGCAGCTTGAGATGGAGACGTTGAGATCAGATACAACAGTGCTACAGTTGAATAAAGGCTATGAGGTAGGGTCTGGCCAGATTTGATGGAGTTTTTGAGGATAATTCAGAAGACATAATTTAAATTCATTCCCAAGGAAGAGAAAGCGTGTAAGGGGAGGATGAGGCAACTATGACTGACAAGGGAAGTCAGGGATAACATAAAAGACACAGCAAGAGCATAACGTGAGGTGAAGAATAGTGGGAAGCCAGATGATTGGCATGAAGAGGACAACTAAAAAAACAATAAGGGTAGAACAGAATAAGTTTCTGACAGAAATATTTGTTTCTTCATTGAACACAGATGAGGTCCCAAAGGATTGGAGGATAGCAAATGTGGTCCTGTTATTTAAGAAGGGTAGCAAGGATAACCGGAGTAATTATAGGCCAGTGAACTTGACGTCTGTGGTAGGGAAATTGTTGGAGAAGACTCTTAGAGATAAGATCTATACGCATTTAGAACTGAACAGTCTCATTAGTGATAGACAACATGGTTTTGTACGAGGAAGGTCATGCCTCACAAATTTGGTTGAGTTCTTTGAGGAGGTGACAAAAATGATTGATGAGGGAAGGGCCATGGATATCATCTACATGGATTTTAGTAAAGCATTTGATAAGGTCCCTCATGACAGGCTGGTGCAAAAGGTTAAATCTCACGGGATCAAAGGTGAACTAGCTAGATGGATACAGAACAGGCTTGGCCATAGAAGGTAGAGGGTAGCAGTGGAGGAGTCTTTTTCTGGTTGGAGGTCAGTGACTAGTGGTGTTCTGCAGGGCTCTGTACTGGGACCTCTGCTGTTTGTGATATATATAAGTGATGTGGAAGATGATGTAGCTGGTCTGATTAGTAAGTTTGTGGATGAGACAAAGATTGCTGAAGTTGCGGATAGTGATAAACATTGTCAGAGAATACAATAGGATGTAGATAGGCTGGAAAATTGGTCAGAGAAATGGCAGATGGAATTTAATCAAGATAAAGGTGAAGTGATGCATTTTGGTAGGTCTAATGCAGGGTGTAGCAATACAATAAATGGCAGAACCATCAGGAGCATAGACACACAGAGGGATCTGGGTGTGCAGGTCCACAGATCATAAAAGGTGGCAACACAGGTGGAAAAGGTGGTGAAGAAGGCATATGAATGCTTGCCTTCATTGGATGGGGCATAGAGTATAAAAGTTGGCACATGATGTTGCAGTTATATAGAATGTTGGTTAGGCCACATTTGGAAAAATAGTCTAGTGATAATAACACTAGGCCATTGTCTCCCGCAGACCCCACTTAGAACATTGTGAGCAGTTTTGGGCCCCATACCTAAGGGAGGATGCGCTGGCCTTGGAGGAGGTCCAGAGGATGTTCATAAGAATGATCCTAAGAATTAAGGGTTTGTCAAATGGGAAGTGGCTGAGGAGTCTGGGTTTATACTCAATAAAGTTTAGAAGGATGAGGGGGGATCTAATTGAAACTTACAAAGTACTGAAAGGCCCAAGATAGAGTAGTTGTGGAAAGGATGTTTCCACTAGTGAGAGGGACTAGAACTCGAGGGCACAGCCTCAGAGTGAAGGACACTCCCTTAAAACTGAGATGAGAAGAAATTTCTTCAGTCAGAGAGTGGTGAATCTGTGCAAGTCATTGCCACAGAAAGCTGTGGAGGCCAAGTCATTGAGTGTCTTCATGACAGAGATAGGAAAGTTCTTGATCAATAAGGGGATCAAGGGTTACGAGGAGAAGGCAGGGGAATGGGAATGAGAATCATGTCAGCCATGATTGAATGGCGGAGCAAACTTAGTCAGCCAAACGGCCTAATTCTGATCCAATTTCTCGCGGTCTTAGTCCCTCTGATGGTTTCCACTTTCTGGCAGAGTGGTGTAACTCTGCTGAATTGGGTGCTTCTGTTGGGGTACTTTCTGCAGGAACGACTGCACCTGGTATCTCCTCAGGTATTGGCAACTCAGCCTCACCCATTTCTGCGGTGATTATAAACTCTCCTGTCGCAGGTAGACTTGATACTTCATTACATGGACAATCAGCAAAGTTTCCTGCTAACAATATCATTTCAGTCTGTAAGGTTGGCTGCTGGGACAACTCTTGTCCACGTAAGTGGTCCCCATGTTTTCTGATAATTCTATCTTGGATATTCACTTCATAAGAGAGCAGTTGTGCGTTAGCTACAAAGCTCTTGGGATCCAGCCTGGCCCAGTTCCGAAATTTATGACATACACTGGTTCACCTATTGCGAATTCCCTTGCTGCTTTGCCTGAATCAAGGTGTTTTCTTCTAACTGCCCTGACTGTCCTCAACCCTCCCCAGCAAATTGGGAAAGGTAGAAACATAGAACTACTGCCCAGTACAGGCCCTTTGGCCCTCAATGTTGTGCCGAGCTGTGTCCAAACCAAGATCAAGCTATCCCATTCCCTATCATTCTGGTGTGCTCCATGTGCCTATCCAATAACCGCTTGAAAGTTCCTAAAGTGTCTGACTCCACTAGCACAGCAGGCAGTGTATTCCACGCCCCAACCACTCTCTGAGTAAAGAATCTATCTCGGACATCCCTCCTATATCTCCCACCATGAATCTTATAGTTATGCCCCCTAGTAACAGCTACACCCACCTAAGGAAATAGTCTCTGCCCGTCCACCCTATCTATCCCCCTCATCATCTTATAAACCTCTATTAAGTCGCTTCTCATCCTCCTCCGTTCTAAAAAGCCCCAGCTCCCTCAACCTTTCCTCATAAGACCTACAAAGACAAAGAAATGCTAGACGCCATCTTGTCCTAAGATGGAAGCCCATCAATAATTCCACTGACAAAACTCCTATTATAGAATACGGCATTGTCTGGTATCCTAGAAGAAATGGAGTCATTCTGGTTTGCAGAATAGCGCCTGACTGCTTTTTAAAACTTTCTTCAAAAGTTTGGACTTTTTGTCAGCTAGTCCATCAGATGCAGGATGGTAAGGCACAGTTCTGATACGTGTTAAAGCACATGTGCACCCCCACCCAGACCATATGGCTGATCACCCTTTAAAGGGGCCAGACACCACAATCCTCTTGACCAATGCATTGGCCTGTCAACAGTTGAATTGGACTTTTTTTTAGTAACATTTACATGATGCTAAGATCCTTATGGGATCCATTATGGTGTGCAAACATCCCTAGCTGATTTTATAGAATCCTTCAGAGCAGAACGAGGCCTTTCGGCCCATCAAGTCCGCACTGACCACAATCCCACCCAGGCCCTATCCCCATAACCCCATTTATCTTAGCCATTCCTGCTGACACAAAGGGGCAATTTAGCACGACCAACCTACCGAATCTGCACATTATTGGACTGTGTGGGTTAGGTAGATTGGCCATTTGGGAGAAAACCGGAGCACCAGTAGGAATCCCATGCAGGCTAGGGGAGAATGTGCAAGCTCCACAAGGACAGTGACCCAAGCCAGGAATCGTCCCCAGTGCTGTGAGGCAACAGTGCTAACCACTGTGCCACCATGCCAGCCAAAAGAGTGAAAGCCCTGTATCTGGAAGGTCACGAACCACCAACTTTTCATTTAATAACCAAACATGCTAGCCAACTGCACCACAGAGAATGTATGTGCTCTGACCAATTGACAAGTTGAAACTTAAGTGCAGAAGGACATAATGTGTCCCCCTGTGCGAAAGAAAACTGCAACTGAATCATCCTCTTTTGAGCCTATTTTGTAGAGTATTCACTAAACCAGTGGTAATAATGCTGTCTCCTGTAATGTGACACAATTCCTCTCCTGCAATCAGGGCAATAGATGATGAAAAATGGACACTAATATATTGACTTCAGCAAATCTTTGCTCATTGTGTGCAGTGATGGGAGAAAGATATTTTGCAAATGTCGCTGCAATAAGGGAGAGGAAATCTTCTGTAGCATGTTTGTGATGTCAATCCACACAGCAACCAGCAGGACTTTTTAATTGCCACATCAGGATCATTTGATCTCATCAAGGTAGTTTGTTCTATCAAGCTGAACTGTCTTTAATTGACAATTAAGAATACATTTCAGCCCATCAGCTTTTCAAATGAACTGTGACTAAATCTCTTTTCAAAAAAAAACAAGGAACAGAAAGCAGATGCAGGAGGTAACAGAACACCGCGGTCTGCGTTTAGTCCTATCTCCTTTAACTTATTCAGCTGTCAACAGATTTTGCTTTCCACATGAAGATTTTATCTCACTGCCTTTGGACTGAGAAGCAACCCTTCCCGCTGGAGAGATTCAATAACCTAAGCTAATATTTTCTCTATTAACAACAAACAAAGGAGCTAAACGGCCCAGTAACAGTAACCTTTCAGTCAACCTGATCTCGAGAGTGGCTGAGACATGATTAATATTTGGACTGTTCCACGGCAGTGATGAAACGCACACAGCTGACGTACAACATTGCGGAGAGGGTATCTTTGAATCCAGCATCATTTTCAGTAACATCCCTGACATGCTATGACATACAGTATGTAGATTTAATACAGTATACAACAATCTGTTGGAGCGATCAATTTGCAATCCTCTTGACATGATTTAAAGCTGCAACCTAAAAGGCATTAAAAAAAACCTTGTCAGTATTGCTTCACAAGGCACCAAAACATGATTTGCCTCACTACAGTCGTGCTATATGACCATAAAAGAGAGCAAAGCACCATCATGCTGTCCTTCAAAATAGGCCTGACAAAAATGATAAATCGCGTAAACCGTGCTGACCTTCCTTAGTTCCTTTCTTTTATTGAATGCCATCTTGTTGGATGATGCGTGAACATATTGCTGGTAGCAGGACTTGATTTATGGTGTGAGCTTTCTCTAAAACTCTCTGTAACAACCTTTACAAGGATCCCATTGTCCATTATTAAGCTCCCGTTTAACAGCAAAGCAAAGGGTTCACAGCAGTAAATGTCCCAGTGTCTGTCATGCGGATATTGGTATTGTTTGATGGGCTGCCCATAAGGCAGGGGTTTGTTGGAAGAAGGGAGAAATGCATTAAATTGATAACAGGTCCTTTATGTCTTTTGACCAAAATATGAAAGCAATAGCGTTTGGAATACTTAGAATCAGCTTCTCTCCTGTAGCTACGTCTACGTCCATTTACAGAAACACAGAACCATTACAGCGCAGAAGGAAGCCATTCGGCCCATCGTGTCTGCACCAGCTCTCCAGATGAGCAATTCCCTTAGTTCCATTCCCCGTATTCCCTTTCATTGTGCGGACATTCTTCCTTTTCAAATGATAATCTATGTTAAACGCTTCGATCCTACCTGCCTCCACCCCACTCTTAGGCAGCGCTTTCCAGACCTTAACTACTCGCTGCAAGAAAAAGTTTTCCTCTTCTGCCAATTACTGTGAACCTGAGCCCTCTTATTCTTCATCATTTCATCCATGAGAATAGCAGCTACTCTATCGCTGTCGCTGGAGAGAAAACATGATAGAGGATAGAGGCAACACAGGGGCACAGTGGGGCGGCACAGTGGTCAGCACCGCTGCCTCACAGCACTGGGGACCTGCCTTCAATTCTGACCTCAGGTCACTGCCTGAGCAGAGTTTGCACTTTCTCCCCGTGTTTGTGTGGGTTCCCTACAGATGTTTCAGTTTCCTCCCGCAATCCAAAGATGTGTAAGTGAGGTTGATTGGTCGTGCTAAATTGCCCCTTAGTATCAGGGGGATTAGCAGGGTAAATATGTTGGTTTACAGGAATAGGGATCATTGTCAGTGCAGACCTGTTGGGCCAAGCAATCTATAATTCCATATGGCCTGTTTGAGGACTTCTGCTACTGATAGGCACCAAGTGGACTGGAGTGTATAGTCAACAGCAACACCAAATTAATGTGTTTTAATTTGATAAATTTGCTTTTCTTCTGCTGATAAATTGAATTTCACATTTCTTTATAAAAGACACATTTTCATTCATTTGATTTCAATTCATGCCAACCGTGTTATCTTCATTGCATTTTTTTTATGAATTAGAACATTTAGAAATATTTCCAAGTAATATTGAAAGTTTATTTTAGAACCTTAGTTAGGCCATACTTGGAATACAGTGTTCAATTATGGTTGTCACACTACCAAAAAGATGTGGAGGCTTTGGAGAGGGTACAGAAAAGATTTACCAGGATGTTGCCTGGTATGGAGGGCATTACCTATGAAGAGAAGTTGGAGAAACTTGGTTTGTTCTCACTGAAACAACAGAGGTTGAGGGGCGACCTGATAGAAGTCTACAAGATTATGAGGGGCGTGGACAGAGTGGATAGTTAGAAGCTTTTTCCCAGGGTGAATGAGTCAATTACTAGGGGGCCCAGGTTAAAGGTGCAAAGAACAAGGTTTAAAGGAGATGTACGAAGCAGATTTTTTTACGCAGAAGGTGGTGTTTGCCTGGAACTCGCTCCCAGGGGAGGTTGTGGAAGCAGATATATTTGTAGCTTTTAAGGGGCATCTTGACAAATACATGAATAGAATGGGAATAGTAGGTTATGGTCCCTGGAAGTGTAGGGGGTTTTAGTTAAGTGGGGCAGCATGGTCGGTGAAGGCTTGGAGGGCCAAAGGACCTATCACTCTGTAATTTTCTTTGTTCTTTGTTTTTTGCTCTTTAACATCGCATCCTATCAAGATTAAGAAGGAAATCGTACAATACAATTGAGAGAATTTTTCATTAAGGGGACCAAATAATAAAGGGTGCACATTTCAAAAATGGAAAGCTTTTTTTTATTTATTCTTTCAATGGTTTGTGGAGTCACTGGCAAGGTCAGCGTTTGTTTCCCACCTCTAGAACTGAGTGGCTTGCTCGGACACTTTACAGAGCAGTTAAGAGTCCACGCTGTGGATCTGGCGCCGCATCAGAGAATCCTACGGTGCAGCAGGAAGCCATTTGGCCCATTGGATTTGCACCAACCACAATCCCACCCAAGCCCTATCCCCATAACCCCATGCATTTACCCTAGCTGGTCTCCCTGACTCTACGGGGCAATTTAGCATGGTCAATCAACATAACCGGTCATCTTTGGACTGTGGGAGGAAACCAGAGCATGGGGAGAATATGGAAACTCCACACAGACAGTGACCCAAGCTGGAAATCAAACCCAGGTCCCTGGCACTGTGAGCAGCAGTGCTAACCACTGTGCCACCCTCCCGCACATGTAGGTGACCCCCAGTTAATGATGGCAGATTTCCTTCCCAAAAGGATATTAGTGAAGCAGGTGGCTTTTTAAACAACAATAATTTCCTGGTTATGCTGGCTGAGGAACAAGCTTTCAATTAAATGGAACAACTTGTGGTGAGATTTGAACCCACCTCTCACCCTGAACTTTCGCCTGGGCTCTTTGTTTATTAGATCAGTGACATACCATGACTCCATTTACAGGTCAACAAGGAGGTTTGTTGGAACTATTTTCCACAAAGAATAGTTATTGTGGAAGGCCACCGATGCTGTAAATGGGATTGATTAGATTCATTTGGGAATGTAGGAGCAAGAATAGGTCATTCAACCCTCAGAGGGCTGTGGAGTCTGCCTTTGAGTATGTTTAAGATTGCGATAGATAGATTTCTACCTCTTGAAAACCTCAAAAGACACAAGGATAATGCAGGCAAATGGTGTAATATATGATCACCATGATCTCATTAAATGGAGGAATGGCTTCAAAGGGCTGAATGGCCTCCTATGCTTGGTTAGCTCTGTGTAAGCAGCTACTTCTTTGATTTTTAGAGAATCATAGAATCACCACAGTGCGCAAGGAGGTCATTTGGCCCATCAAGTCTGCACTAACAGTAATCCCACCTAGCCCTCTCCCCATAACCCCATGTATTTGCCCTGCTAGTCCACCTGATACTTAGCACGGCCAATCAACCTAACCCACACATCTTTGGACTGGGGGAGGAAACCACAGCACCTGGAGGAGACCCATGCTGACACAGGGAGAACATACATACTCCACACAATCACTTGAGGTGGGAATCAAATCTGGATCCCTTGAGGCAGCAGTGCCAACCACTGTGCCACCATTTGCCCCATCTTCTGTGGTGGATTTGAACCCTGGGTCACCAGAGCATTGCTCTGGGTCTCTGGATTATGAGTCCAGATGCAATACCTCAAATGTACTACCTTCCCACCAATATTTATCTCTCAACCTGTATTATTAAAACAGACAATCTGACCATGGTCACATTGATGTGGAGTTGCCGGCATTGGACTGGGGTAGGCACTGTAAGTAGTCTCACAACATCAGGTTAAAGTCCAACAGGTTTATTTGGTAGCACAAGGAGCATTGCCCCTTCATCAGAAGAGTTTGGTTCACAAACAGGGCATATATAGACACAAACTCAATTATAAGATAATGGTTGGAATGTGAGTCTTAATAGGTAATCAAGTCTTTACAGGTGCAGACAGTATGAGTGGAGAGAGGGTTAAGCACAGGTTAAAGAGGTGTGAATTGTCCCCAGCCAGGACAGTTAGTGAGATTTTGCAAACCCACGCAAGTTACAGATAGTGTAACATGAACCCAAGATCCCGATTGAGGCAATCCTCATGTGTGCAGAACTTGGCTATCAGTTTCTGCACATTGCCATTTGTGAGAATTTGCTGTGTACAAATTGGCTGCTGTGTTCCCTACAACAGGATTTAATTGATTGTCAAGCACTTGGAGGTGTCCTGAGATTGTATAAATGTGTAAGTTCTCCATCTCCAGGTGTTCAAGGTTTGACATGCAATTGTTTCTTTCACAGAGGCATCACGCAATTTAAAAATAAATATTTCAGGGTGTTGAAATTTCGCGATGACAGTGTTTGATAACAATCATTTAAAATCTGTCTTTGCTGATAATTAGAATGGGCTAAAGCCACAGCAGTCTTTTCATCGATATTTCGGAGTTTTCTATCACTTACGTGGAAGACGCCATAACGTGTTGTCAAGCAGTGACATATGACTTTAATTTCACTTGTTACAAAGATCGAGATATCTTCCCGGCTCTGTCCTTCCCACTCGTGAAACAAAAGGCACATTACTCCAGTAATTTTATATTGGTATAAATCTGATGTAATTTGCTCCTTGTTCTGAGTAAATTCTGTGTGATAAAATTTATCTACATAAATCCAGTATAGATAACACACAGTCCCCTTGGTTCATTACCATTCTGAAGCTTGAATCGCTGCCGTGTAAACTGGCAATTTGACCCGAACAGCTTATAACATTAGAACTGATTTCTCTGCTCAAATGCCAACTTGGCCCAGTATGCCACTACTCACTAACGTCTTGTCAGTGTCCTCTGGGCACGAACCTATCCGGCATTTGCCTGTATCATTTTGGGCGACATTTGTATGCGCTGGCCATTTAAAATTGAGATGGGAGGAAATTTCTTCTTTCAGAAGGTTGTGAATCTTTGGAGTTCTCTACTCCATCGAACAGTGAATGGTGAATCCTTGAGCATGCTCAAGTCTGACAATAGATTTTTGGATACAAAGGGAATTAATGGTTTAGGGTGACGAAGTTAAGATAGACGATGACTGATCTTAAACAAAGATGCAGTCTTGGGGACTGCTTGGTCTAGCTGTGTTTTCCTTTCTTATGTTCTTATGTGTGTAATAGCCGAATAACTTGGAATGATCGATGGTAATGTAAGATTCTGACAGCCTGTGGAAAGCATGCCAGGTATAGATACTAAAACAGCACAGCAAAGCGAGGCTGGTCACATTGCTCGGATGCCTGAGATAGAGCTGTTTTATTCATTCATTTGTGGGACATGGGCATCACTGGCTGGCCAGCACTCATTGCCCATCCCTAGTTGCCCGAGGGCAGTTGAGAGTCAACTATATTGCTGTCACTCCGCAATCACATTTAGGCCAGACCAGTAAGGATGACAGGTTTCCTTCCTTAAAGGACATTATGAACAAGATGAGTTTTTCCAACAATCAACAATAGGTTCAAGGTCTTCCGGAGATTCTTCATTCATTCCAGATTTTTTTTATTGAATTCAAATTCCGCCAACTGCCATGGCAGGATTCGAACCAAGCTCCCTAGAACTTCAGCTAAGTTTCTGGATTAATAGTCTAGTGATAATACCACTAAACTACCACTTCTCCTGACAAAGCACTAAAAAACATAGCAATGAGAAGCCAAATCATGGAATCCTATAGCACAGAAGGAGGCCAGACAGCCCATTGATCCTGCGCCTACAACAATCCCACCCAGGTTCTATCCCCATAACCCTATGCATTTATTCCAGCTAGTCCCCCTGACACTAAGGGGCAAATTAGCATGGCCGATTCACCTAATCCACACATCTTTGGACAGCTGGAGGAAACCAGAGCACCCGGAGGAAACCCATGTGGAGAATATTGTAACTCCATGCAGACTGTATCTCAAGCCAGGAATTGAACCCGGGTCCCTGGCACTGTGAGGCAGCAATGTTAACCATTGTGCCACCATTCTCAATACAAAAGATGTTGGATTACCAAAAAACAAATCTGAAGAAACATATCTGCCGAAATCCTCCGTCCTCAGCCGCAGCTGGGATTCTTCGCTACTGCTGAAAGTGAACGGAATTTTGGCTGGAACACCAAAATCTCCATTCTCACTAGGACAAGATCGGAAAATCCGCCCATAATCTTCACCAGGACATGGGAGCATGGCAGGAAAAAGTGGCAAAAGATTACTCACAATAGCACAACCTCTCACCACCACCTTCTCAAGGGCAGTTAGGGGTGGGCAATAAATGATGACCCAGCCAGAGATGCCCATGACCCATGAAGGAAGAAAACACAAGCTAAAGATCAACAAGTTCAAAGGCAATGAACGAAAGATCAGGCTGTATGACAATTTAGTGGCCAAAGTGTGGAAAAGCCTACTTTGTGAAAATCAGACTTTATCATAATAACTGTGTTACCTACAATTGTGTTATCATTAATTGACAATGATAGATCAGCCATCAGGTTGATGTCTTCTAGTGGAGATGTACTATTAAAAAGATAGGATTTAAAATATATATATTTTTAAAGTTTTTTATGAGATCTGGACGTCACTGGCTGGGCCAGCATTTATTGCCCACCCCTAACTGCCTTTGAAGGGGTAAAGGGTCTGAGGTCATGATGAAGGGGAAAAGCCCCGAAAGCTAGTGGCTTTTGCTAGCAAAAGCCTGTTAGACTTTAACCTGGTGTTGGGAGACTTCTTTCTGAGGTCAGGCCAGACTGGGTAAGGACGGCAGATTTCCTTCCCTAAAAGGACATTAGTGAAACAGACGAGTTTTCACAACAATTGTTTCATGGTCATCCTTGGACTTTTTATTTCAGACTTTATAAAATTCAAATTTCAGTATCTGCCCTGGGGGATTCAAACTTGGTTCGCCAAAACATTAACCTGGTGTCTCGAGATTACTGGTCCAGTAACTATACTACCTGGCTGCTGCCTCTCTTATTACATGGACTGAGCGCAACGCAGGTTTAAAAATAAGTTGATTGTGGGATAGATGTCACGTCTCTAAGACGGCATATCTGACAGCATAGTGGCACAGTGGTTAGCACTTCTGCCTCACAGCTACAGGGACACAGGTTCGATTCCAAGCTTGGGTCACTGACTGAGCAGACTGCACATTCTCCCTGTGTCTGTGCAGGATTCCTCCGGGTGCTCCAGTTTCCTTCCACAGTCTGAAAGACTTGCAGGTTAGGTAGATTGGCTGTGGTAAATTCTCCCTCGGTGTAACCGAACAGGCGTTGGAATGTGGCGACTGGGGGATTTTCATAGTAACTTCATTGCAGTGTTAATGTAAGGCTACTTGTGACACTAATAAACAAACTGAAAATTGGCATTCCGTTCATTCAAATGAATGGATGCAAAATAAAGTGAGCACTATGTCATTCTCGACAGCTGATTTTCCTCTCTCTAATGGCCACTGAAACATCTAGAAGCCAGTATTTGTCCCAGTATTGTTTTCAAGTGAATGTTAAAGCTGATGTGAAGAAAAAATGCTTTTTTCTTGAGCAATACTCAGTGTAATAAAAATTGGTTCTTAGCGGCTATAAGAGAGCTTTGCCATCCAGTAAAACTTATTACAAGCTACATTTCTATGAGTTGGAAGCGAAGGATGGATGTCATAACATGATAGAAATTATTGAATGGCAGTGTTGCATCTGGGCCAAAAAAGTGTTTTTAATGAAACCGACGCCTGGTATTGTGTCATCTGTCAACTTGGCCTTTCATTTCCAAGCTGTAGGTTCAAACCCCCAACCAGCAGTTAAAGCACATTGACAAAGCTGACACTTCAGTACAGCACTGAGGGAACACTGCCTTCCTGGTGGTGCCATCATCAAAGGGGATTTCTGTTAGAGGTTTCATCCCTTCCCTTCCACAAGTTCCCACTTTCCATCCAAGACCACCCATTCCCTTATTTCCGGATCCCCCCCCAGAGCTGTGATCCTCCCGCCAGCCTAAAAGATTGAGGCTGGGTTGGAAAGGGTGGGAAACTAATTGATCACTTAAGGGCCTCAACGGTGGGCTTCCTATCTCAGGGGTCTGCCCACCCCAGTGTAAAGCTGCTGTGATGTCGGGGCGACCGGGTACCTACAGCAGATAATTCTGTGCGATTTTATGCTCTCCACTACCAATCAGTGCAGTTAGACCATTTTGCTACTGCAAATAAAAAGGACTCTATAGGATGAAATTGATGCCTGTGTTTGTTGCCACATCCACCAGCAGGTTAGGTGTATTGGCCATGCTAAACTCTCCCTCGGTGTACCCGAACAGGTGCCAGAGTGTGGCGACTAGGGGATTTTCACAGTAACTTCATTGCAGTGTTAATGTAAGCCTACTTGTGACACTAATAAATAAACTTTCAAACTTCAAACCAGCCAGAAAGCCAGGTGCAACCCCCACCGCCATCTTTTCCCAAGCCCCAACAGGCAATTAGGTAGCCGCTGTTGGGGCTTCCACCCCTTCAAGGGAAGGAGCCCCGTCTCCAAGAGCTACTGGCCCATTGGAGGGCTGACAGTGCTTCAGTCTCAGCAGCTGCACTGGGAGAGAGGGAGGGGGTATTTAAGGATCTCTTTGGGCTTCTAGGTGGGAAGGCAGCTCTCGGCCTGCTCTGCCCTTAACAGAATTGATGCGGTGGGGAGGGGGGGTGGGGGTTGGGGGTGTTGTGGGGGGAGGAAGAGGGGAAAATCGAGAAGGTGAGAGGAAGTCCATGCCTCACCTTCCGTCCCACTCCGCCTCCCAGCCTGTATCTGAAGGGAAAATTAAATTCAGTCCAATGTTTTGATTGTGACATATAAACCAAAACAAATTTTTGCCTTCAATGCATTGTGAATTTGTGCTCATAAAGAATTTAGTTTATATTGTTGGGGCAATGGCAAGTAGTGTCAGAGAACATCTGCCTCGAGGTTATTTTATTCATTGGTCTCAGAAGAGCGGAAGTTGCTCTTTAGGTTTCTCTGCGCATTTTCTCCAAACATTAATTGCCTTGGATCTCTGTGTCTAATGGGGTGCAACTGGAACAAACAAATTGGCCTCCACGAAAAAAAAAGAAAGAAGCCAAAGGCAACGCGAGACATTTCCAATGTGATACGATTGAGTAGAATGCTCTGGTGATCGGGAATGGTATTTGAAAAAGGCCATGCTGTAGCAGAAATGAATTTGGATATAATTATTCTTTTCAGTGAAAGAAGCCTCTTTCTTCAGGGCTCAGAAATGAAAAGATGGGCTCAGATTTTGTGGTAGTGGGACCCCTCAGTCAGACTTCTGACATTTTTCAGCTCCAAAACCATTTTCCTTACGAGTTGCTGTCAGTGTCAGATGATAAGGACACAATGTGGGCAACAGAGCTATTGGGATCTGTGGTGATTTATACTAATTATTCCTTTAAGAACAACATAGCAGAGGAGTATCACTTGGTTTGGATACCAGTTGGGATGAGAGTGGGGTGATCACCCCAGGCAGAAGACATATAGGGGACAAGGGCAGCCATGTGGGCTGCTGTACCACTGTACAGTTTTTTTCCTGATGAATAATAAATATCTTTTATGTTACAAAGGGTAGTCTGTGAAACTACATGAGTATCCTGCTTTAATCAAAGTCTGAAAATAAATACTCACCTGGATTCCTGGCTTGGCCAAATAGACCATTTGAGATGTTGGGGGTGGGGGTGGAGGTGGGAGGGTGGGGCTGATGAGAGGTTGATCGATGGAGTAGGGGGGTGGGGGTGGGCTTGCCTGGAGCCATCCAGGAGGCTAGCGATCAGGGCTACGGAGGGTCGGAGGGGTAGCGATGCAGAGCTGTGGGACTGGCCAGCGATCGGGAGACTGGCAGTTTGGGGCTACTGCACATGTGCCGATCTCCGCTATGACAGGTAGGTGCATGCACAGTGGCCCACTCAGCGCTATGCTGCCAGCCTTTTCCCTAGCAGGAATCAGCCCCACCTCCTGATTTTTTAGCCTGATTCATGCTAAAGCTCTCTGTGATGCACAGAGTGCGGGAGGTTCATTTTGAAAATCCTGCTGAAATAAACCAATGGCATTTACTCCAGTTTTTACATGAATTCGACACTTAGAATTTTTTGGGGAGACTACAACCCCCCACCCCCTTATGTTCCTGAACACGATTACTGAAATGGTCACGGTAATAGAAAATCACAAAAACCAGTAGGATAAAATGATGCTGAATTGAAATACTGGAAAGGGAATAAATTTTATTACACAATGTAAATCCCGGAACATCACTGTGCCCACACAGCTAATGTATGTCTTTCCCTTTCGTAGCTACCTAAATATTCTCAAATATTGTCATGGTTCAAGGGATGAAGGACTTCAGTTATGAAGACAGATCGGAGAAGTTAGGACAGTTTTCTTCGAAGAAGAGCAGACTGAGAGGAGATTTGAGGTATTCAAATTCACAAGGGGTCTGGACAGAGTAGTTAGGGAGAAATTGTTCCCACTGGTTAAAAAATTGAGAACAAGAGGACACATATTTAAAGTAATTGGCAAAGGAAGCAAATTGACATAAAGATCTTAGTGAATTTAGTTGGGTTTTTTACAACAATTTGACAGCTTCATTAATTATAAAATTCCATATCTGAATTCAAATTCACTAACTGTCATAATTGGACTTGAACTCATTTTTCTGGATTATATTGCTATCATATTGTCAAATTAAATCCTGATCATATTATCAGGGGAGGTGATGGCCTAGTGGTATTATTGTTAGACTATTAATCCAGGGCCGGATTCAAATTTGAATTCAATAACACATATCCGGAATTAAGAAGCTACCAATGACAATGAGACCATTGTTTATATATTTATTTATTATTTATTGATAACGAGTAGGTTTACATTCACATTGCAATGAAGTCACTGTGAAAATCCCCTAGTCGCTACACTCCGGCGCCTGTTCAGGTACACTGAGGAGAATTTAGCATAGCCAATCCACCGCGCCTGCACCTCTTTGGATTGTGGAAGGAAACTGGAGCACCCGAGGAAACCCACGCAGACACGGGGAGAATGTGCAAACATTGTCAGAAAAATCCATCTGGTTCACCAATGTCCTTTAGGGAAGGAAATCTGCCATCTTTACCTGGCCTGGCCTACATGTGACTCTCAACTGGTCTCCAAGGGCAACTAGGGTTGTGCAATAAAAGCTGGCCAGCCAATGACGCCCATGCCCCACAAATGAATTTTTAAAAATCGATTTAATCTATTGTAATTAATTTCTTTATTACTTGTCTCTATATTTTCTACACTCCCTCCTGAAGTAATTTTTATGAATAATGTTTATAACATTCTCTCCATGTCTACGTGGGTTTCCTCCGGTTGCTCCGGTTTCCTTCCACAATCCAAAGGTGTGTAGATCAAGTGGATTGGCCATGCTAAATTGCCCCTTAGCATCATGGGGACTGGCTCAGGTAAATGTATGGGGTTATGGGGATAGGGCCTGGGTGGAATTGTTGTCAGTGCAGACTCAATGGATCGAATGGCCTCCATCTGCACTGTAAGATTCCATGATTCTATAAACAATGACCTCACAGACTGTGGAAATTTGTCTTTAAAAACACCAAGGTCTAAACATCAACAGACCTTGCTATGTCTCAGCACCTCATGGCCCTGGTGAAACCTAGATTTCAAATGTGATGTATACAATTATGAATCTCAAGCGGACGTAATTGCCCCTTCAGTGTTTTACAATCAGCTAATGGACTGTAAAACCAGGCCTACATTTAAAATTAAATTTCCTTTGACTTCTGAAGTTATGAGTGCAATTATCAAACGAATCAATACTAATTCTGTCGAGACACTGAACGATGCCATAGCCAAACTGAACGCGAAACATTTTACTTGCTGGATTTACACATAACCAGGCAATCGCTTTTAACAGATAACTTCACTTGTAAAACCCATTATCTGCAGCACTGAGATGCAAAAGCAGAGGCAATAAACAAAGCTGGATTGATGACCAGATGATATACTGAGGAAAAGCAATTAGCTATTAAGACCCAAAATATTGTTTTTGCCTCATAATGCATTTATAGCGTTTCAAACAAGAAGTACATTTAAATCTCAGTCAAGGGAAGTTCTTGCCAATAGGGCTATCACTTAGGGTGTAAAAAGAATGGATGCTTCATAATTTTCCCGCTTTATTACAGATGAAATCTGCAGCTTCACCATGTTTGCTTCCCCTATTTGCAACCCCTGACTTGGAAATATATTGCCCGTCCCTTCAATGTGACTAGATCAAAATCCTGAAACTGCCTCCCTTACAGCACTGTGGGTGTACCTACACCACAGCTGTTCATGAAGTCAGCTCACCACTACCTTCCCCAAGGCCAAATCCTGGTCTCAACAGTGGCACCCTTGAATGAATAAAGTTCGTAGATTATTGGCAGGAGTGATTTTGAGTTCAAGAGAGTACTGTCAATTGCTCCAGTCTCAGCTTGTGTTTTCAGAGAGTCTCTACAGTGCAGAAGGAGGCCATTCGGCCCATCGAGTCTGCACTGACCATAATCCCACCCAGGCCCTATTCCTATAACACTTCGTATTTATCCTGCTAATCCCCCTGACGCTAGGGTTAATTTAGCACGGTCAATCACCCTAACCCGCATATCTTTGGGAGGAAACCGGAGCACCCGGAGGAAACCCACGTAGACACGGTGACAATGTGCAAACTCCACACAGACTGTGACCTGAGGCTGGAATTGAACCTGGGTCCCTGACGCTGTGAGGCAGCAGTGCTAACCACTTTGCCACCCTGTCGCCCCCACATAGTCTTCTGCCTGACAGGTGCTAGGCAATTAAATTGAAATGTGTCAACTGTGGCTCATTTGGTCACACTAGCTCTCAATGCTGTGTTCTGGATTCAAGTCCCATTCCATTACTTCAGCACAAAAATCACGTCTGACACTCCAGTACAGTTCTGAGGGAGTACTGCACTGTTGAAGGTGCCATACTCTGGATGCGATGTTAAGCTGAGCCGTATCTATTTGTTTAGTTCAATATAAAAGATTCTATGGTACTATTTCAAACAAGGGTGGTGGAGTTATTCCCAGTGCTCTGACCAATATTTATCCCATATTCAACAGCACACAATAAAAACAGATTATCTGATCATTATCACATTGCTGTTTGTGAGAAGTTGCTTTGTGCACAACTAGCTGCTGTGTTTCATATATTATAACAGTGGCTACACATCAAAATATTCTTCAATGGTTGTGAGTGCCTTGACATATCAGCTCTGACGAAGGCTCAGATGGACTCAAAACGTTGGCTCTATTCTCTCCCCACAGCTGCTGTCAGACCTGCTGAGATTTTCCAGCATTTTCTGTTTTTGTGTCAACATATCTGTTGTGAAAAGAAACATACAAGTGCAAGTTTTTTTTTTAGAAGGAGTGCTATGGATAAGCCAGGTACTTCTTTTGCTTCATATCGTCATGGTCTGCATATTCCACCAGGGTTTTGAGAATCAATATAAAATCATATAATCCATTCAATGCAGAAGGAGGCCATTCGGCCCATCGGGTGTCCACCGACCACTGTCCCACCCAGACCCTATTCCCACAACCCCACATATTTACCCTGTTAATCCCATGATGCTAGAGTCAATTTAGCATGGCTAATCATCTTAATCCGCACATCTTTGGACTGCGGGAGAAACTGCAGCATCCAGATAAGACTCACACAGACACGTGAAGGATGTACAAACTCCACACAGATAGTGACTCGAGGCCGGAATTGAACCTGGGTCCCTGGCACTATGAGGCAGCAGTGTTAACCACTGTGCCACCATGCCTCCCTAGGTTAATTGTGCCATCGAGTTAACATGGCATCCCTACAGACTATATTGAATATCTCACTGTTTTCCATGACTCCTTGGCTTTGGGATTATGCAAGTAGCGGGTGGCACATGACACAGTGGTTAGCACTGCTGCTTCACAGTGCCAGGGACCCGGGTTCAATTCCTGGCTTAGGTCATTGTCTGCATGGCATCTGCACATTCTCCCCATGTCTGCATGGGTTTCCCCTGGGTGCTTCGATTTCCTCTCGCAGTCTGAAAGATGCACCAATTAGGTACATTGACGATGCTAAATTCTCCCTCACTGTACCCAAACAGGTGCCAGTTGTACAGATGTTGGTTAGGCCACATTTGGAGTACTGTGTCCAGTTCTGGTCGCCTTACTACCGGAAGGATGTGGAGACTCTGGAGAGAGTGCAGAGGAGATTTACCAGGATGTTGCCTGGTATGGAAGGACTGGGTTATGAGGAAAGATTGAGCAAATTGGGGCTGTTTTCCCTTGAAAGATAGAGACTGAGGGGGGATCTAATAGAGGTATATAAGATTATGAAGAGTATAGCTAGAGTAGACAGAGGTAAGCTATTTCCTATGTTAGAGACACACAGTACGAGGGGCCACGGGCTTAAGATGAGGGGGGAGAGGTATAACACAGATATTAGAGGGAGGTTTTTCACACAGAGGGTAGTGGGGGTATGGAATGCTCTGCCAAGTAAGGTGGTGGATTTGTTTAAGAGTAACTTAGACAGGCGCACGAGTGGGTTGGAGATGGGAGGATATAGGAGATTGTTTTAAATAAAGTTCATAAACGGTGGGACGACCCTGGTAATGCAAAAGGATATGGGATGACAATAATGTTTTTTCACTTTTAATTCACAGGTTTTAAGTCGGTCCGCCTTGTTGTCCAACGAGGGGCATACACGCAATGGGTAGTACTTGGGGATGCTCTTGAATGTTCAAGATTGGCCTAGTGCTTCATGTCGTTAGTGTGTGCTTAAACTGGACCAGATGCTGGGCAACACGACAGCTCAGTGACTATCGCTGTTTGCTGTGCAGACACATGGATTTGGGCCGGTGTCTATGGGAGTTTGCGCATTCTCCCCTTGCTTGCGTGGGTTTTCTCCGGGTGCTCCGGTTTCCTCCCACACCCCAAAGATGTGCTATTAGGCTGATTGGAAGTAATAAATTGTCCCTAAATTAGTTTCCCTCAATGTGGATTGCCATAAAAACAATAGATAGGGGTCAGGGGTGGAGGGGGGAACTGGTAATATTAAAATGGCGGCGCGGGCTCGTTGGGCCGAAGGGCCTGTTTCCCGGGCTGTTTTTGTTCTTTGTTCTTAGTGTGGCACTAGGGGATTTTTACAGCAACTTCATTGCACAGTTAATGTAAGCTTACTTGTGGCATGAAGAAATAAACTTTAAAAATATTCTGTTCAAACCAGAACCTTCGGTGAATGCAATTTTTTAATTAAAAACACTCGCCAGATCCTACTGACATATCAAGGTTCATCTATTTCGTAACGTGACAAACATGGGAGACATTGTCATAGATTCACAAGGCCTCCCATCCTTTGCTTGGGAGATTAAATGGGGCCCTGTTCCTGTTGCTTGGATGGGCAGAGATGATATGCCTGAGGGTGTTCCAGGAACAGTAACAAGGGCATACCTAAAAATGAAGTATCAGGCTGATGAAGCTAGAACACAGAGCTACTTGAATTCCAAACAGCAAGCAGCATGCAATACACAGACCTAAGTGATCCCAAACCAACAGATCAGATCTAAGCTCTGCAGTCCTGCCACATCCAGTTGCGAGTGGTTGTGGACAATTAAACAACTAACTGGAGGAAGAGTCTCCATCCTCAATCTTGGGGGAGCCCGAGACATCAGTGAATTTGCAGCAAACTTCAGTCAGAAGTGCTGAGTGGATGATCCGTCTTGGCCTCATCCTCAGTTCCAAGCATCACAGGTACCAATCTTCAAACAATTCAATTCGTTGCACGAGGGCGGCATAGTGGCTCCGTGGTTAGCACAGCCGCCTCACAACGTCAGGGATCCGGGTTCAATTCCAGCCTTGGGTCACTGTCTGTGTGGAGTTTGCACATTCTGCCTGTGTCTGCGTGGGTTTGCTTCGGGCACTCTGATTTCCTCCCACAGTCCAAAGATGTAGAGGTGAGGTTGATTGTCCTTGCTGAATTGATCCAAATGTCAGGAGGATCAGCAGGATAAATGAGGGTTACAGGAAGAAAGCCTGCGTGGGATTGTGGTTGGTACAGACTCGATGGGCCGAATGACCTCCTTCGCTACTGTAAAACTTCTATGGATTCTATGATATCAAGTAATGGCTGAAAGCTCTGGCAAAGGCCCTGATAATATTCCAGCAGTAATATTGAAGACTTGTCCTCCAAAACCAGTGTGCATTTAACCAGCACAGCAGAAATTTGCCCAGGTATGCCTTGTCCACAGAAATCAGAACAACTCCAACACAGCCAATTACCCATCAGTTTACTCTCAAACATCAGAAAAATAATGGAAAAGATTATCAACGGTGCACTTGCTCAACCTGCTCATTGATGCTCAGTTTGGGTTCTACCAGGGCCATTCAGCTCCAGGACTAATTACAGCTTTAGTCCAAACATGCTATGACAGTAAAAGTGCATTCTGCACACTCTCGTTTCCTTCTCTATGAACAGTATGCTTTGACTGTGTGCGCAACAAACAATTCTTTTCACTGTGTACTAATACGTGATAATAATAAATCAAATCAAATCAAATCACAAACATTGTCAAATGGCACACAATTCTTTTGTTTCATTTTCTTAAATATGCATCAAATGTTTCTCCATAGTGCCCTTTTAAATGCATTGCGTTGAAACTATAGCTTCCCTTGATGCTGTATTCCGAAAATTAATTTGCTTTGCAGAGCTAAAGGAAGGTAGTGAATGTTGAGTTGGAATGAATTGGGGAGTGAGAATGAAAGCATGGTTGAAGAAAGGGTTGGATAGAAAGTTTTTGAAAACAGAGAGAGATGGTGAGGGATGGGGCTTGAGCTTAGGTTGGTTAATGTCAAAGAGTAGGGTATAATGGTAGGAAAAAGCTGCCACTGATTATGGAGCAGAGTTGAGAGATATACTGGGAGTTGAAGAGCAGAGGGTGCACACATGGCTGTGAATATATGTAGTTGCTCAGAAAGACACAGACTACATTTGATTTTACAATATTCTTGTGAAGCATCTTACTGTTAAAGCTGCCAGATATGTACATGTTGTTTGTTGTTGTTGAATAGCTTGTTAATGTATTTTCCTTTCCTTGCTACAATGCCTCTTTGTGCCCATTGTCCCTCAGTTCTTGTTTTAATCGATGCTGATGCAATGCGGAAACTGTCATCTAACTTCAGAGATTTAAACCAGGTTTAATTCAAAATGTCTGATGCAAGATCATCTTGAGAAGATCAGTTCACATTCCATTAATTGCACACTTTGGTATTCCCTCCCTAAATACCTCCACATCTGTGTTTCTCTCTTCACTTCTTTTAACATGGTTCGGTGGCACAGTGGTTGGCAGTGTTGCCTCACATCACCAGGAACCTGGGTTTGATTCCTGGCTTGGGTCACTCTCTGCATGGAATTTGCACGTTCACCCTGTGTCTGCATGGGTTCCCTTCGGGTGCTCCAGTTTCCTCCCTAAGAGGTACTGGTTAGGTGCATTGGCTATGCTAAATTCTCCCTCAGTGTACCCGAACAGGCGCCAGAATGTGGCGACTGGGGATTTTCACAGTAACATCACTGCAGTATTAATGTAAACCTACTTTTGACACTAACAAATAAACTTAAAAACAGGTACAGACTGCTTCAATATCTATGGGATAAAGCCAGATTACTTTTTTCATAAGGTAGTAAATCAGAGATATTGTACCTTCTACATTTTATAACTTAATGTGATCTTTGCTTTACTGCACTGATTGAATGGCTGCTTCACTTACAATCATAAAATCACTTAAATTTAATGCATAAATCATCATTCATCAAGTTCAACACTTGTGCAATAAGAAAGCATTCTTCAAAGACTGTTTCATTTATCCCCAGTCAAAACAATCTTTGTTCAATGTTTCGCAACATTTTTATCTTGTAATCTGGGACACCTTCATTGCAGGCAGTTTTATAACAACTAAACAGCAATTCACTCATCTGATTAATCTGCAGTTGCAAATACAAAAAAAAACAAATATTAACCTGTGTTTGACTGTGGACTCATACTCAATGCAAACAAATATGGATCGTAGCAGTGAGAATAAATCCTTGATGTTTAAAATAATTATTCTCAGGTTGCGGTGTGGACATCACTGGCTGGATTTATTGCCCATTCCTAATTTCCCTTGAGGGGAATTTCATAGAATCATAGAATCCCTACAATGCAGAAGGAGGCCAGTTTTTCCATCGAGCCGGCACTAACAACAATCCCACCCAAGCCCTATCCCTATAATCCCATATATTTATCCTGCTAGACCTCCTGACACTAAGGAGCAATTTAGCATGGCCTTTCAACCTAACCTGCACACCTTTGGCCTGTGGGAGGAAACCGGAGTACATGGAGGAAACCCACACTGACAGTGGGAGAATGTGTAAACTCCACATTATCATCGAGGCCAAAATTGAATCTGGCCCCTGGCACCGTGAGGCAGCAATGTCAACCACGGTGCCAAGTGTCACCTATAAACTTCAACGATATTGCTGTGGGTCTGGAGTCACATATAGGTCAGAGAAGAATGACAGATTTCCTTCCATAAAGGGACACATGGGGTAATTTTTATAGCTTTTTAATTCCAGAATTTCACGGAATTCAAACGTTCCCATTTGTCACTGTGGGATTGGAGCCCAGGTTCCCAGAGTATTATGCTAAATCTCTGGGTTACCACTCAGTGACAATAGCACCACATCACTGCCTCCCCACTCTGTCAGTTATAACATGTTTATTCATCACTTTTTAACAGTACAAATTTGTGTGCTGTTTATTTTGGTAATTTGAAGCTTTTTTCAAGTTGCGTTCAAAATTGATTCATAGAATCCCTACAGTACACAAGGAGGCCATTTGGCCCATCAAGCCCGAATTGACAACAATCCCATCCAGATCCTTTCTCCATAATCCTACATACTTACCCTACTAGACCTCTGGACACTAAGGGCAATTTAGAATGGCCAATCCACCTAACCTGCACATCTTTGAACTGTTATTTTTGTTTTACTTATTTGTGCCACAAATAGCCTTACATTTACACTGCAATGAAGTTACTGTGAAAATTCCCTTGTTGGGTAAACTGAGAGAGAATTTAGCATGGTCAATGCACCTAACCAGCATGCCTTTCAGACTGTGGGAGGAAACCGGAGCACCTGGAGGAAACCCTCATAAATCTGGGGAGAACTTGCAGATCTCCACACTGACAGTGAGCCAAGCCTGGAATCGAACCCGGGTCCTTGGTGCTGTGAGGCAGCAGTGCTAACCACCATGCCACCATGCCCCAACTCCTGGGGGAAACCCATGCAGACACGGGGGAACATGCAAACTCCAGCCAGACAGTTGTCCTCCAACTTTGGCAACAGTACTCCACGGACTTTGGGACAATCTCAACTGAACCTGGAGGGGTGATATCTTGTACCAAAGGGAACCCCATCTTGGGTCCCTCGCACTGTGAGGCAATCACCGTGCCACTTAATGCTAAAGCATGTTTATTCTCCTACCCACTAGCAATGTATTTTTCATGGCATAGCCTATTGAACTGAGCTTACACTTGTTGGGGTCTAACTGTGCCTGATAGCAGCAGTACAGTACACACAATAAAACACTACCATGTAAGAGTGGGGCTAGGAAGCCACAACCAGATGATACATAACACAGAGTTGACCACCACAGTGCAAACCATCTTCTTCCTGAATGGAAGGCTGCTACCAAGGTGCAGATAATGTTCCTGGTCTCCGATACAGATTTACAGCATTGTCAAAGGGTTAGTGGTGCAGCTGGGAAAACTACAATTAAGGCCATTAATTGATGGACGTATCCAATTAAACGTTGTCTCAGGATTGACTTTAATCTCTCTGCAAGATCTCAGCACAGAACTCCTTAGAAATGAAGACACTAATGTGAGTCCAAGTAATTTGGAGTGTTGCCTCGAGTGACTCATTATAGAGGTGTCACGCAGGCATGCTGTGTTAATATTCTTTTCACTTTGGATTATGATGCAGCTAATTGTTGATCTGGCGCAATGTCCACATCGATGATAAAGACGTTCAAGGCGGAGGATATGCATTAAATTGGAGTTAAGGCCACAATCAGATCAGCCATGATCTTATTAAATGACAGAGCAGTCCAGAGAGGCCTAATAGCCTATTCCTGCAATAAATGCAAAATATTGTGGATGCCAGAACCTGAAACTAAAACAGAAAAATGCTAGAAAATCTCAGCAGGTCTGACAGCATCTGTGGAGGGAGAATAGAGCCAACATTTCTATCTAGCTGACTCTTTGTCAGCTTTGATGAAGGGTTATCTAGGCTCAAAATGTTGGCTCTATCTATTCTCTCTCCACAGATGCTGTCAGACCTGCTGAGATTTTTCCAGCATTTTTTCTGCTTTTGTGGCCTATTCTTGCTCCTGTTTCTAATGTTCTTATCTATCTCTGGGATGGAGTTTCTCATGCTTTCCACCTTATCATAGGAGCCACCGTATTGTGGATATCTTGATGATTCCCTCAGTACTTTCATTGCTAAGGAAACTGTGAAGCGAGTTTCAGCATTCAGCCCGCCACAGGAATCAAAGCAGGTGAGAGACCTGCAAAGGCCTATTGACCTCGGGTGGGATTTTACAATTTTGGGATGAGCGCAGCAGAAAGTCCCATGTCTTTAGCTGCCAATCTTGTTTTGGGTTCCAATTCCAGCTGGCCTATAACGCCTCCTCGACTTCTCCAACGCATTTTCAATCAGTGGATACGTTAAATCCACTTCACTCAGCGACTGCTACTTTGCCAATGATTTACTAACCTGGAGAACTGCAAGTGGCTTACTATCTCTGGCATTGTAAACCAATCAATATGTATTGATTGCCATGATTAATCAACAATGCCAATATCCTTGTGCCAAGCAAGCGGGATGGTAGAAAGTAAACTGGCTGGAATATAGTCTTCTCTCATCTAGAAAGACATATATATCCAGGTTACTCCATGCCCATGTGCGATGCACAGACTTGGTTGTGGTGTGTGTTTTTTTTACATATTTTCATATGGGGTGAGAACATCATTGGCAAGGTCAATATTCATGACCCATCTTTAGGGTGCTTCAATACCTTGTACTCCAGATGGTCTAGATTCTTCAATGCAGGAAAATTATAAATATCAATGGATACTTAGTGGTAGTTTACCATAATCCAATATCTTGATCAAGTGCTGCTACTGAGAAGAAACTTATATGGATAAACTAAGTACATTCAGGCAGTAACAGCACCGCTTGCACAGTGGTTAGCACTGCTGCCTCACAGCTCCAGAAACTCGGGTTCAATTCCAGTTTTGGTGTGACTGTCTGTATGGACTTTGCACATTCTCCCCATGTCTATGTGGGTTCCCTCCAGGTGTTCTGGTTTCTCTCCACAGTCCAAAGACGTGTGGGTTAGGTTGATTGACTATGATAAATTGACCCTTAGCGTCCCAAGGTGTGTAGGTTAGATGGATTAGCTATGGGAAATGTGTGGGGTTACAGGGATAGGGTGGGGAAGAGTGTCTAGGTAAGATTCCCTGTCAGAGATTTGGTGCAGATCTGATGGGTCAAATAGTCTTTTCTGCATTGTAGGGATTCTATGATGATTTTCATAATACATTTTCAACTATTTCACTGACCAAAACTTTATATTAGAACAATAGAGCCATAGCATCACTAAAGTGCAGAAGGATGCCATTTGGTCCATTGAGTGTGCACCAGCTCTCCAAAAGAGTACCTTACCCAGGCCCACCCTAGAGCCCTATCCCTGTAAATCTGTACATTTATTATGGCTAATCCACCTACAGACACATCTTTTGAACATTAAGGGACAGTTTAGCATGGTAAATGCACCGAATCAGCACATCTTTCAGACTGGGAGAAAATCAGAACACCTGGAGGAAACCCACACAGACGTGGAGAGAACATGCAGACTCCATGCAGTCATCTAAAGCCAGAATCGAACTGGAAATTGCATAATGTTAAACTGAGGTAATGTCTTCCTTGTCTAATGTTGAAGAGTATCTTGGAATCGATTTTCCTCTTTACCTCTGAGCAGTAAGCTGATGGGACACAGAGCCTGCACTGTATTGATTGCATTGGAATCAAAGTCAAACAGAATCTATTCAGCCAGATGGGGAAGACGAAAATCTGCCCCTCATTCAAAAAGAGCAGAAGGCTCTCTCAGCGCGCACTTCCCTCAACCAACACTACAGAGAAACAAGTAACTAGCCTTGAAGCTTAGTGCTATTTGTGGAATATTACAAAATTCCCATAGCTTTAGGACAGCATGATAGTTAATTGCTTTTAAGGTGCTTTGACATATCTCTGAGAGCTGCTTTGTGATATCGCGCAGCTTTTCAAATAAATACTTGAAAGACCAAAGTCACCATCTCCAGCCCTACCAGAAGCTCTGTGCTATCATCACCAATTCCATCCGGATCTGGTAGGTCACCATATTCTCCACAACCTCAGTTTATTACTCGTTGCAAAATTAAGTTCTTTACCCTCCTCCTCTCTATCGCAGAGACCATTTACTTCCACCCCTGTGTGGTAACACCCATCAGAATCTCAAACTCAGCCTTATCTGAAGCCTTCATCAGTGCCTTTTTCATTTCTGGATGAGACAATCCCAATGACTTTTCAACTAGTCGCCCATCTTCAATCTTCCATAAAAACCATATCACCCAAATCTCTATTGTGTGCATCCACACAAAGTCCCCCGTCTGTGCTCACAGACAAACATTCCCCAGCATCCCAACTGAAAATTAATTGTTCAAATCTCTCATTACTTCAGTACCCTCTCCCTCATGGTCACACCACCCTTCCCTGTAGCCTACCAACCTTAACTAGCCCGAGTATTCTCTGAAAACTCTATCATACTCCAACCCAGGGATCTTATGAATCATCCACGTCCTTCATCCCTTCTTTGACAACCACGCCTTCAGACATTTATGATGCATGCTGTGGAATTCTGGACTGAATCTTCCCAGGATGATAAATGACAGGGTGGTAATGATGGGGTGGGGAAGGTGGTGAGGCCAGGTCAGTCTGAGGGTTGATTTGGAGTGTTGGGGGAAGATCTGCTTCCACTACCTACCCTGGCAACAAGTTCCAGGCACCCATCACCCTCTGCATAAACAACTTGTCTTGTACATCTCCTTTCAACTTTTGCACCTTAAACCCCTGGTAATTGACTCTTCCACCTTGGGAAAAAGCTTCTGACTACCCACTCTGTCTATGCCCTTCGTAACCTTGTAGATTTCATTTATACAGTATATCACTCGCTGATTTTGATGGGAGTCCGTTCAATGTATCGACTGCTCTTTCAGTGGGGCTGGTGGTGGAAAAAGAATTCCAATCTCTTACTTTATGCTTGCGATGCTGTGAGTTTTGCACTCACTTCTCAAAGTTAAGATAGTGATTTACCTCCACCTTCTCCATGTCACAGTAAGAAGTCTCACAACACTAGATTAAAGTTCAACAGGTTTATCTGGAATCACGGGCTTTCAGAGTGACTCACCTGATGAAGGAGAAGCACTCTGAGAGCTTATGAATCCAAATAAACCTGTTGGACTTTAACCTTGTGTTATGAGACTTCTCACCAATCCCACCCCAGTCCAACGCCAGCATCTTCACATCATTATCCATGTCAGTCATTTTCGGGAACGCTTTAAAAGGATGTAGACTAGTTCCTGTGAAAAAAGTCAGCACCTGGCTGAGTTAGTCAGCTCCATTTCAAGCATGCTCCCAATTCTCCATAATTTTCATGAAACTGGGCCAGGTACTCAGAGTGCTGTTCACAGCTGCTCAGAGGAATCATGGATCCCACTATGCATAGAGGGACCATTTAGATCATAGAATCATAGCATCCCTATAGTGCAGAAAGAGGACATTTGGCCCATCATGTCTGCACTGACAACAATCCCATCCTATCCCCGAAACCCCACACACATTTACCCTGCTAACCCCCCCTGACACAAAGGGACAATTTATCCTGGCCAATCCACCTAACTCACACATCTTTGGACGATGGGAGAAAACCAGAGCACACAAAGGAAACACACACTGGCACGGGGAGAATGTACACACACAGTCTCCTAAGGCTGCAACTGAACCCAGATCCCTGGCGCTTTGAGGCAGCAGTGCTAACCACTCTGCCACCATGCCACCCTAAAGATGTAAGTTTAAAAGGCTCTGCTCATAACCTGTATGCCAAGTTCAGCCCTCGTCCCAAGTTCAGCCCTCGTCCCAAGTTCAGCCCTCGCTCGTCCTAAAACCACTCTCTTTCAATTTTAGCCACTGCATTGGGTGTTCTATTCTCTCACATCTTTTGTCTACACATTTAGAAAGTCTACACTCAGTACATTCACCAAGCCATGTTTTGTGAACAGCAGTGATCTCAGGATTGATCCAGTTTCTATTTGTTTCATTACTGCTACCTAATTAGTGCTATTAGCATTGATTACTCCCACATGTTTCCTATTGTGCAATCAATTTATTATTTAGGTTTACCACATCATCGGATATCCTAACACCTTTCTAGTTAACCACAAAGCTGTTGTGGAGTACTTGAAGAAATACTTCCTGTTTTATCTCAACCGAATGTATTCCTTCATCTTTAGTTCAGTGACAGTCAGAGTTTAGAGGTTTCAGCCTAGCGCCAGAGACCTAAGAACAGCATCGAGGCTTACCACTCCCCACGCAGAATATGGTGGGAGTGCCGCACCATTAGAAATATCACCCTTTAGAAGGGACATCTGTATTTGCTTTTGGTAAAAAGTCCCAAGGCCCTAATCAGAGAAGAGCAGGGAATTCTCCTTGGTCTTTTGACCATCCAAAGGTGTCATTCAAATTGCAAAACTTTGATGGTACAGACTGTCTTTGAGTAATAGATACTCAGAAAAGGTTGGGAGAATTAACACCACTTTTAAATCCTGGGTAAACATCATAATAAAATCCCGAGCCAATCCCCTTCCAACAGACCCCCCCAAGCACCTGTGACCCCCAGAGTGACAATCCCCACCCCCACCACTGACCATCCAATGTTCCCCCCCCGAACCCCAAAGTCCCTCCAACTCCTGACTGTACCTGAAGCACCTAACTGAACCCTCCAATCAACCTCACCACTGATCATCACCTAACTACCTGAAATACCATGCCAGGGGTGATCTTCAGGTCTGCATGGGCTGGAAGAGCAGGCCAGGCACTGCTCCTCCATCCTAGTGGAGAGTGGTGAGGTCAAGCCCAACTAACCCACAGGACGCTTGTGGGCCTCTTCCTCCACAGCAGCAGAGGGACAGATGGCCACTGGACCTACCTCCTTGAGCCCCTTGGGAGCCCAAGGTGCCAGGGGGTAGATAATAGATCATTTGGAGCCTCCAATCACTAACTTACACATTCTTATTCTCTTTCTCTATCCAATTGTACCTATTCACATAGCTAAATTGCTTCATTACATTCTAGTATGCACATGTAAGTATAATATCTAATCACCACTAGGGTACTCATGCAGAATACTTTGACCCTTTTCTACTACAGAAACTCATGACTACTTGTGAATTGTCATTGTACTTGTCTCCTCCATTTAACCCCTTTTCCCTCCAACCAACCAATCCTCTCCAACCAGCTGACTCCCTGTAATGACTTCAATCAAACCATTCAGTTGGCCTATTGGAGTATGAACTCCCTGATCAGGAATGCCTACAGCCATACTAGCCTGAAAATGCCAGATCTCATTTGATCTTGTGAAGCTAAGCAGGCTCAGGCCTGGTGAGTACTTGGATGGGAGACCACCTGGGAACACCAGGAGCAGGAGGGCAATAAAAGATGTCCCTGATTAAGGATCCAACTGATGGCCAATCAAGGAGTCTTTGCCTTGTACTTAAATGAGAGTGGCAGTTCCTCTGACACCCCTGGAAATAGACTACTAGCACTAAGTGTACTGCTGTTAGAGTTTGTAAATGAAGAGACTTATGCCTCCAAAGACTTATTACTCTTGACCAGCCAATCAGTCCTCTGACTGAGTAATTCCCTCCAACCACATGACCCTCACTGACCACTGAAGCCCGCCACCCTCAAATCCTACCCACCTATCTTCTGCAAGCATCTTGACCTTTAACCTTACCTGTTTTACGGCAGCTACTGCCATAAAGAGGGAACATATCTTCCTTACCCCTGACTCTGTAGCCGACACAGTTCTTATCTGGATGAGCTGGACAATCGGGTGAGAAAGGGATGGCTGGACTTCAAGATAGGAACCAACTCTGATTGCTCCCAAGATTTCAGCCCATTATCTCATTGATGTTGCAAATTGGCTGGTTTGAAGCAGGGATTCTATGATACCATGTCACTCATCTCAATATTGACCATTTCAAGTTTGACATTTTCTCTGAAACCCTATTCTTTGGCAAAGGGCAATGCAAAGTACTTGTTAAATATCCCTGGTCTTTTGAGATTATTCCTCACAAATTGGCAATCCATTCATATCTTGCAAATTGCAATAGCTGCAATTTAAACTTTTATTTTGCAACAGGGTGACACTGTAGTTAGCACTGCTGCCTCACAATGCCAGGAACTTGGTTTGATTTCCAGCTTGGATCAGTTTCTGTGTGGAGTTTGCACGTTCTCTGCGTGGGTTTCCTCCGGGTGCTCTGGTTTCCTCCCATATTCCAATGATATGCAGGTTAGGTGGATTGGCCATGCTAAATTGCCCCTTAGCGTGAGGACTAGCTAAGGTAAAATGTATGGGGTTATGGGAATAGGACCTGGTGTTGTGTTCGGTGCAGACTTGATGGGCCAAATGGCCTCCTTCTGCACTGTCGATTTTATGATTCTTTAAGACTATAATGGCTTCAACGAGGTCCGTGAATTGGACTTGCTGGAGTTCCTATCCAAGACTTGGTGAGGCTGTCCAAGCAAACAGCTCTACAGAGATATATAATGTGGAGGGTCCAGGGGCACCGGCACTCGGGGTGAATACTCTATACTGGCAAGTGCCTGCTTGAATGTTGCAAACCATGGTAAATAAGTTAGCATTGGTGGAGGGACAGCAACCTCTCAGAGTGAATCCAGGAGGAACACTGAACCCTTTGATGTTCCTGCATGCTCTCTGTGCAATAGATTTAACCCTGTTTTGTCACCATAAACTTTGTTGCTAAATGGGAGGCATTTGTCCCACGTCTCTGTAAACACAGTGCAGAAAGAGGCCATCCAGCCCACGGACTCTGCACCAATTCTCCTAAAGAGTATGCCGCCCTGGCCCTCCCCTCCACCCTATCCCTGTAACCCAGGGTAATTGCTAATCCACCTAACCTATACACCATTGGATACCAAGGGACAAATTAGGATGGCCAATCCACCTAACCAGCACATCTTTGGAGGAAACCAGAGCACCTGGTGAAAACCCAGGTGAACGTGCAAAGTCCACACAGCCTGTCACCCAAGACCAGATTTGAAACTGGGTCCCTAGTGCTCTGAGGCAGCCGTGCTAACCACTGTCCCAATATGATGAACATGCTTTCATAGAACTATTTCAAATGTACAGTGCAGTAACAGATCATTCAACCCGTATCAGACCATCTAGACTCAAACCTTCTCTCATTCTTCCTCATCTAACTCTATCCCTAATTCCCTTCATAAACTTATTTAGCTTTCCAATAAATGGCCCTGTACCCTGTGTCTCACCCTTGGCAGTGGATTCCACATACTCACCACTCTCTGGTCAAAGAAGATTTCCTATTTGATTTGTTGGTGACTATTTTAGGCATGATGGGCCAAATGACCTCCTTCTGTGCTGTAACAATCCTGTGAAAAGAGCAGCAGTTGATGTTGGAAACAAATGGGTGGCACAGTGGTTAGCGCTGCTGGCTCACAGCACCCAGAGACCTGGGTTTAATTCCAGCCTCGGGTCCCTGCCGGCGTGGAGTTTGTTCATCCTTCCCGTGTCTGCGTGGGGCTTCCTGTGGGTGCTCCGGTTTCCTCCCACACTCCAAAAGATACACAGGTTAGGTTGATTGGCCGTGCTGAATTGACCATAGTGTCGGGGGGGTTAGCAGGGTAAATATATGGGGTTACGAGAATAGAGCCTGGCTGGGATTGCGGTCGGTGCAGACTCGATGGGCTGAAAGGCCTCCTTCTGCACTTTAGGGATTCTTCCATGAAACCCAGTACATTGCTTCATCTCCATATATAAAGCCGAATATCATATTCCTGAATCTGGAAGCTACTTTAAAGTGCTATGAATGAAAAATGAATCGCTCCATTGTCGAGACTGAACCATCATTAAACTAAAACATGATTGCGCCTTTGAATTATGACTGACTGAATTAAAATAGTAAGAATCAATGCAATACAATCATTTTTCTCATTTAACTATGAAAATAATTCAGAAGTGAACTCAGATTTTTCAATCTAAAATGAAGGTCAGCCTTAATGTTAACTTATCAAAAAATTTCAATTGAGAAGCCGTTAAAAGAGAAAGAGACAGAAATGGAAACTACAACACAGGTTTCGTCAATCACTTCTAAGGTTGGACCCTTGAACGTTCTTCCTTTTTGAATGTTATGATTGAACCTGCCTCCACCACATTGTCATGGTTGTGCCTTCCACTCGCTGCCTGAGAACGATTTTCCTCATCTTGCCTTATCAGCTTTTTCCAGTTAATTTTAAATCTGTAACCTCTCGTTTTCAATCCTTTCAGGAATGAGAACCGTTTCTCCCTCTTTACTCTGTCCTATCCTCTCATGTTTTTGGACTCTTGAACGTGCAAAGGAAATGTTTGCAATGATTTGATTTGATTTATTATTGTCGCATGTATTAGCATAGAGTGAAGGGTATTGTTTCTTGCAGTCTATACAGACAAATCATACCGTTTATAGAGAAGGAAACGAGAGTGCAGAATGTAGTGTTACAATCATAGCTGGGGTGTAGAGAAAGATCAGCTTAATGCAAGGTAAGTCCATTCAAAAGTCTGACAGTAGCAGGGAAGAAGCTGTTATTGAGTCAGTTGGTATGTGGCCTCAGGCTTATGTACTTTTTCCCCACGGAAGAAGGTGGAAGAGAGAACATCTGGGGTGCGTGGTGTTCTCAATTATGCTGGCTGCTTTGTCGAGGCCACAGGAAGTGTAGACAGAGTCAATGGATGGGAGGCTCGTTTGCATGATGGATTGGGCGACATTCATGACCTTTTGTAGCTCTTTGCAGTCTTGGGCAGAGCAGGAGCCATACCAAGCTGTGATACAACCAGAAAGAATGCTTTCTATGGTGCATCTGTAAAAGTTGGTGACAGAAATGGCTGACATGCCAAATTTCCTTAGTCTTCTGAGAAAGTAAAGACGTTGGTGGGCTTTCTTAACTGTAGTGTTGGTGTGGGGGGACCAGGATAGGTTGTTAGTGATCTGGACATTTAAAAATGGATGATTTTTCAGCAGTAGTATCCTAAACAAGATTACGTTAAAGGTGGAACGGGTCAGCAACCACTGAGCCACCAGAGAAAGTTCCAATGACCACCGCCCCCCTCAACATTCTATGTAGATCAATCTGATGGCTTGGATTGTCATTCTCAAGGCTGGTCACGGGTGTTCTGAACATGATGATAAGTTGGAGGACATCCTGGAGTCCTAGAATAAATGATTAGATCTTATTTTATAAGGATTCAGAAGAACTGGCAAGGGTGCAAGCCAAAAAATAGAATTACGAGGATAATGCCACAGCTGAGAGGGCATACCGACTGGGAATGATGAACATCATAATGGTGCTTTCCCACCTTCTCCCCAAAACTCGGCACATTCTTCCCTTTGAATGCTTCGATTGAACCTGTCTCCACCGCACTGTTGTCGCTGTGCATTCCAGGCCTTCCATTCGCTGCTTAAAAATGATTTCCCTCATCTCACCTTAGCTTCTTTTACCTGTTACTTTAAATCTGTGTCTTCTCATTCTCAATCCTGTCAGGAATGAGAACTGTCTCTCCCTCCCTACTCTGTCCAGACCCCTCGTGATTTTGAATAGCTTTACAAAATCTCTTCTCAGCCTCTCTTCTCCAAGAAAAATAGTTCAATCTTGTGATGTATGTATTATGTGTTATATGTTGGGGTGCAGACTGTTCCTTTAAGAGTACAAGTCAGGTGACCCCCAAGGCACTTAATCATGACTGAATGAGAGCACACCTTCAATATCCAGCTCCCAGTACTGAAGTTTCAAGCCTACCTCATGACTCTTGACTCTTTCATAAAATCATAGAATCCCTATAGAAGGAGGCTATTTGGTCTATCCCAGTCTGCACCAACATAAATCCCACCCTACCCCCATAACCCTGCTAATCACCCCCCGACACTAAGGAGCAATTTAGCATGGCCAATCAACCTAACCCACACATGTTTGGACTGTGGGGGGAAACCGGAGCATCCAGAAGAAACCCATGCAGACACAGGGAGAATGTGCAAGATCCACACAGTCCCCCAAGGCCAGAATTGAACCCGGGTCCTTGGCATTGTGAGGCAACAGTGCTAACCACTGTGCCACCCCTTTGTCCATAGGGGCATACATAATAAATCTCTATTCATAACTGGAATTCTTTATCCCTGGAACCATTCTTCTGAATCTTTTCTGCACTCTCTCTGAGAACAAAAAAAATTACAACACAGGAACAGGCCCTTCGGCCCTCCAAGCCTGCACCGACCATTTTGGCCGATGGAACTAAAACTCCTTGTCCTTCCAGGGACCATATTTCTCTAATCCCATCCTATTCATGTATTTATCAAGACGCCTCTTTGCAAACCTTGACATCCTTTCTAAAGCACGGTGCCCAGAACTGAATGCAATATTCCAGTTGAGGCCAAACGAGTGTCTTATACAAGTTCAACATAATCCCCTTGCTCATGTACTTTATGCCCTGTTGATTATGCCTAGACTCGATGACTAATACACCCGACTCCCTCTGCTCCTTCACCACCTTTAGAATGTACCCTTTACTTTACATTGTCTTCCAAGTCCTCCCTACCAAATTCAATCACTTCATATTTCTCGACATTGAACTTTTCCTGCCACCTGCCCCCATTACAAAACATTCCCTAGCCATTACTTTCTGTTTTCTGTCACTCAGTGAATTCCGTATCCATATTGTTACTGTCCCTTTTATATCATGAGTTTTACTCTCAAGTTGGTTGCCTGGGTACATCACATCAACAGCATTGCCCTCATCAACTTTTTTTTTAAAAGCAATCCTTCTACTTGTCATCAGATATTTCCTGCAGCCTAAATGTTGCAGTCAGCAGGAGTTGGTCAGGCACTCCAGGGGACAGGTGGATCAGGCCAGGCCTGAGGAAATAGTCAAGGAATTGGAGGAAGTCCTGTGGGTAGATGCAGGGCAGCGGAGAACTGTGGTGGGTGTGGCTGGAGTACCCTGGAGGTTTGGGAGTACAGGCCAAGTCAAATAGGGGGTTGGTTTTATAGAATCGTAGAATCCCTACAATGCAGAAAGAGACCAGTCAGCCCATCGCGTCTACACCAACTCTCTGACAGAATATCTCACCCCAGTCCCTCGTCCCTGCCCTATCGCCATACATTTAGCATGGCTAATCCATCTAACCTACACATCTTGGGACACTAAGGGGCAATTTCTTTTACCATGGCAAATCCACCTAAGCTGCACATCTTTGGGCTGCGGGAGAAAAGTAGAGCACCCGAAGGGAACCCACACAGATATAGGGAGAATGTCCAAACTCCACACACCTACAGTGACCCAAGGCTGGAATTGAACCTGAGTCCATGGTGCTGTGAGATATGCTAACTACTGTAGTACCATGCTGCCAATTTGGATCTGTACAATAGTTAATCACAAGATTGGTTTAATTCTTCTGGATTTTGCTAGGAAACTATTGATGTAACACAGTCGGAAGCATCCAAAGCTTATAACTTAAATCACAATTACCCTGCACTGGGAACCAAAGGAAGATTGCACTTCTGTAGAATCGTTACCTGGGAACATCCGGTGGGGTGGGGGACTCCCCAGCAGATCTTTGAAATATTCCTCCCCCCGATGTGGGGAACTCAAAAGTTAGGGCATGTCCCGGGGGGTGCATATGCACCAAGAATTCATTGGGAAAGATTGGACTTCTGTTGGAGGTAGAGAGTTAAGAGAGATAAATGGTTTGGTATTTACATCATAAAAAGGCATTCGAGTGGAGATTGAAGTTAAAGTGCTTCATCACCTAGATTAAATTTGTAATGCTAAATTGCACGAGTAAATGGTAGATGGAGCTACATTAAGGTTCGGGCTCATAAAAGTAAATTTGGCAATTCTACACTCTCTGTGGGGAACCTTGCTCAGTAGCAGCACAAGGCAGAGAGACGTCAATACACGATCTATTCTCTACAGCATAATCCCCCTAATGAGGCCTCCCTCTGGGAGACTTGCACTTATGTAACAGATTTTACAACTACAGGACATGCTAATGTAACGTGTAGTCACTTAGAGCTCTGCAAAGTCCCCCTTACACCATTAATATGATAATGGCCACATAATCTGTCATTAGTGAGATTGGCTGAAGAGATAAACATTGTCCAAGACAACTCTACTGCCCTCCTTTGAAATCGTGCAATGGTTTATTTTCCTGCCACCTCAGGGGATAGGCCATTTTAATGCCTGATCTGAACGCAAGTACCTTTAACACTGCAGCACTCCCTCAGTATTGCATATCTGTTGTATAGTCGAAGGACTACATGCACAAACAACACAGAGTCCTATCAACTGAGCCAAGCATGACAGCTAGTCTGGTCCGCACAATTTCTCCAGTGCCAGAGCTGGTTGGAGGTGGCTAAGATTTTAACACATTTAAATAATAAAAATGAGGTTTATGACTATGATTGACATTAAGGTAATGAGAGGTTGAAAACATAGATTCAAAGAGGATTGTTATGGAATGAAGACAAATTTACTAATTCCTGGATAAATACAGGGTGGCTCGGTGGCACAGTGGTAGGGACCGGGTTTGATTTCGGTCTTGAGTCACTTTGCATGTTCTCCCTGTATCTGTGTGCTTTTCGTCCTGCAGTCCAAAGATGTGCAGATTAGGTTGATTGCCCATACTAAATTTTCTGAAATTTATTGTTAAATTTATTATGTCATGGGCATTCAGCCTCTGATCTTTGAATAAGCGCTCTCCAAGGCGGCCTTCACAGCACGCAACAATGCAGAATCGCTGAGCAGAAACTGATAGCCAAGTTCTGCACACATGAGAACAGCCTCAGCCGGGATCTTGGGTTTATGTCACATTATCTGTAACCCTCCACGACTTGCCTGGGCTTGCAAAATCTCACTAACTATCCTGGCTGGAGACAATACATGTCATTTTAACCTGTGCTTAACCCTGTCTCCACTCACGTTGTCTGTACCTTTATGACTTGATTACCTGTAAAGACTGGTGTTCCAACCATTATTTTGTAAATTGAGTTTGTGTCTTTATATGCCCCGTTTGTGAACAGAATTCCCACTCACCTGATGAAGGAGCGGTGCTCTGAAGGCTTGTGAATTGTGCTATCAAATAAACCTATTGGACTTTAACCTAGTGTTTTGAGATTTCTTACTGCGCTTACCCCAATCCAACACCGGCATCTCCACATCTTCATTGTTTATCCCAAGAACAAATTATAAAAAGGAGTCTTGCGTGGAACATAAACACCAGTATGGACTTGTTAAACCACATGGCCCCTTTCCATGTTATAAGTGGAATGAGCTGCTAGAAAAAGTGGTTGAGGCAGGTACAACAGCAACATTTAAAAACCATTTGGATAAGCACATGGATGGGAAGGGATTAGAGGGATATGGGTCAAAAGTGGGCAATTGGGACTAGCTAGGAGGGCATATTGGTCAGCATGGACTGGTAGGGCCGAAGGCCCTGTTTCCACGCTCTATGGCTCTAAGAACTTTGTTATATTCATCAGGAACATAAATAATGAAGAAGCGTTAAGGAAGTTGAAAATTTCCAGGGCGTTGCAACTCAGGCATTGTGAAATGCCAGGCTTAAGCCTCCATGGTGACACTGTGAAAGTTAGATGTCTGTGTAATTGATATTTGCCTTGAGGCTGGAAAGTCAAGTGGATTATTACTGGGCCCCATGAGGACACAAGATCCACCATTGCTCTGTCCCAGAAATTCCAGGGTCTCTGATGGAAGAGCAAGTCTCAGTTCCAGCCTGGAAGCCTCGTCAGCCCCCACATCCCCAACGGGCTTGTCTGACCAGATGCCACTATGCCAACCTAATAGTGAGGATTTCCAAAGGCACTGGGCACAGGAACTCCCAGTATGAGGAGTCTGTCCCTCCACCGCACACCCCACCCTAGCCTAGTCTCTCCTCCTCAATACGCCCACCCCAGAAATGATGGTTTTGTGAGGGACAGAATGCTGATGGCACCCCCCTCCCTCCCCACGCGTCCAGCATCAGGAAGTTGGCGCTGGATTGGAAGCAGACACTGCAGGATTAGCGCCTAGCTTTTAAGCTATGACAGGGAGTGTGCTGGTAACCTGCACAGTTTTTCAGGGCACCTTCTCTCACTGAGAGAAGAGGTCATGTCGAAGCAAAGCAAGAGATTTCCTCATTTCTCGAGCAGATTTCTGAAATTGACTTGAGCAAGCTGTTTGCACTGACGGAGGTGTTTAAAAGCCAGAGCGTATCCTGAAAGTGACAATTTCAGCAATAAACAGAAAATTTATATTTGGCAAATGATATCTCGCACTTTCAAATCTGTCAGTTTGCCACTTTTGGGTTGCTGTTCACCATGTTGTCTTTGCATCCCTGTTGTTGTTAAACCAGGAGTTTAGATTTGCAGCAGGCGACACAGTTTGGAGTCTGCTGCCCTGACGGCAGTTACCCTCATGTCCCAGAAATTACTGACATGTTAACATTGTATTAAACAGATATGCAACCCATTTGGGAGTCAGCTGGGGAGGGGGTGGCGGGTGAACATAAGAACATAAGAAATAGGAACAGGAGTAGGCCATCTAGCCCTTCGAGCCTGCCCCGCCATTCAATAAGATCATGGCTGATCTGAAGTGACTCAGTTCCACTTTCCCGCCTTCTCCCCATAACCCTTAATCCCCTTGCCTATCAAAAACCTATCAACCCGCATCTTAAATATATTTAGCGAGGCAGCCTCCACCACTTCAACGGGCAGAGAATTCCAGAGATTCACCTTTGAGTGAAGAAGTTCCTCCTCAACTCCGTTCTAAACTGCTCCCCCCCTTATCTTGAGGCTGTGCCCTCTAGTCCTACTGTCCTTTCTGAGCGGGAAGAGCCTCTCCACCTCTATCCTATCCATCCCATTCATCATCTTATACGTCTCAATGAGATCTCCCCTCATTCTTCTAAACTCTAACGAGTACAAGCCTAGTTTATTCAGCCTCTCCTCATAGCTCAACCCCCTCAACTCCGGTACCAGCCTAGTGGACCTCCTCTGCACTCCCTCCAAAGCCAAAATATCCTTACGTAAGTGCGGCGACCAAAACTGCACACAGTACTCCAGCTGCGGCCTCACCAATGCCCTGTACAGTTGCAGCAAGACCTCCCTACTTTTATATTCAATCCCCCTCGCTATGAAGGCCAGCATCCCATTCGCCTCCCTGACCACCTGCTGCACCTGCAGGCTGGGTTTTTGCAACTCATGCACAAGGACCCCGAGGTCCCCCTGCACCGTCGCATGCTGCAGTTTTTCGCCATGTAAGTAATAGTCCTTCCTACCATTATTCCTACCAAAGTGGACAACTTCACACTTGCCAACATTAAATTCCATTTGCCAGTTCCTGGCCCATTCGCCCAGCCTATCTAGATCCTTCTGCAGACTTTCCACACCCTCCGCACAATTTGCCATTCCACCAATCTTCGTGTCATCAGCAAATTTCGACACCATACACTCGGTTCCCTCCTCCAGATCACCTATATAAATGGTAAATAGCTGAGGCCCCAGCACCGATCCCTGGGGCACTCCACTAGTCACCAGAGAACAAACTGGTGGAGAGAACAAACTGGTGCCTCGTATTAAGCTTCCAGAGTATACCTCAAACGATGCCTATTCTTGTACCAGACTTCACTATTGATCATAATAAGAGGGACATTTGAGATTCTTGGTGGCCGTTGATATTGCAGTGTCCTGGGATAGAGCATTCTTTATATAGAATTCATCAGTGGCATCTAAGTTCCAAATTGCATAGCAGCGAATGCCACGGCCGCACTTTGTGCGACATTATGGCATGTGTCATGATATACAGGACGATAACACGGTTTATGGTTACACTGAAGAATTAACCCGATCGAGCAAATCAACCACAATGAAAAAGGACATTATTCTATTTATACCATTTGTACGACTTTGGGCATCATTTTTATTTGCCAAAGTTGGACCTGTTCAATTACTCTTGAGGGCAATTTTAGTTAAAAGTTTACACCATTTGGAGTAATTGTAAGATTTCACTGGACCTGTATCTGAGGGAGAATTATAAAATCATTGAAATCCTACGCTCTAGAAGGAGGCCATTCAGCCCATCGAATCTGCACTGACCACAATTCCATCCAAGCTCTATTCCTGTAACCCGACATATTTATCCTGCTAATCCCCCTGACACAAGGATCTATTTAGTATGGCTAATCAACCTAACCCGCACATCTTTGGACTGTGGGAGGAAACTGAAGGACCCGGAAGAAACCCGTACAGACACTGGGAGAACGTTCAACCTCAACACAGACAGTGACCTGAGGCAGGGATTGAACCTTGGTCCCTGGCACTGTGAGGCAGCAGTGCTAACCACTCTGCTGCCCACAAATTCAAAGTGGAGTTTCAGGTTTAGTGGAACAGAGTTCTAGGAGGATTCGAAGGCAAGAGGAGATTATACAGAAGACTAATGCTGTCGAGAGCTTTGAAAATGAGGAAGAAAATTTTGAAATTATGGCCAGACCATGGAGATCAAAGTAGATTAATATGTACATGGGTGATGGGTCAATGGGAGCTGGTGCAAATTATAAGTGTATACACTACCTCTCCCTCCAGACATCCTGCAAAAACACTTGACAAAGTTATGGTTAGAGAGCAGGAAAACCCCTGCAAACAAGTAAGTGAGTCCAGTCAGAGTTTCAAGACCAGCTTTAGGGCGCACAGTGTTGGATTCAAGGAGCCACAGTGAAAAGCACTACCAGGTACATGAAGAGAATTAGACATGGAATGGGAGCATTAAAAGACTCAGGGCAGAATTTTCCCAATACACCGATAACAATGTATTCCTAAATATTACTAACATGAATTGTAATCCTAGTAATGCTCAGTGATTGCTGCATGCGACACCAACGAAACAGTAATATTGCATTAAGACAGGTCATCCTTTTATCGGACAACAAATTTTATGAAATTGGGCACACAAAATGGAAGCAAACTAAAGTTATCCTCAGAGCCTTCCACTAAAATCACAAAGTAACAGACACTGATCAGTAGGCAACAGCATGCTTTTAGAATGCAAATGAGGGCTAGCACATAAGGGAAATTGGACAGGATGGCACCTACAGGAACTAAATTAAAGAACACATCCCCACCCCATCAAAATCAGCACTTCTAAACCAGTCAAACAACCCATGGAGACACCTAAAATTAACACAGTTAAGGAAGCATCCCTGGCCCCTCAAAACTCTTGAGATCAATAACACACCTATGGTTCAAACCCCAGAGATTCCAGACCATTGATAACCAACCAGACAAAAACGATTAACACACACTTAAAACAATTGCTCCAACACTCGAAAACATCGGAACAGGATGGCTGAAGTGAATTACTGTAAATAAAGGATTAGCATTTGAAACGCGAAGTTCAGGTGTAACTATAGCCCCTTGTGGGGGAGTCTTTAGAACACTTCCGGGGCAGTCCGATTGTATGTCCTGACTGTGCTTCTCCGTCGACGTAAAAAGAAAATAAAGCTATGCCATTATTGAACTTCACCCTGAGTCTGTAGTGGTCGTTTTGCCCACTCACGCTAACAATCCAAACTGAATATTTTGGATACCATTGGTTGATTGGGTATTTTAAATCCATAGAATCCCTACAGTGCAGAAGGAGGTCATTTGGCCCATCCAGTCTACACTGATCCTCTGAATGAATATGTTCCCCAGACCTGACTGCATCCCCCACTCCCACGCCCATAACCCCATGCATTACCATGGCTAATCTCCCTGACCTGCACATTTTGGAAACCAAGGGACAGTTTAACATGGCCAATTCACCTAACCTGCACATCTTTGGACTGTGGGTAGAAACTAGGGCACCTGGAGGAAACCCATGCAGGCACAAGGAAAATGTGCAAAATCCACACAGACAGTGACCCAAGGCTGGAATCGAATCCAGGTCCCTGACGCTATGAGGCAGCAGTGCTAACCACTGTGCCACCTGGGATTTTCAGTTATACGTTCTATAAAATTCCCCTGACCTGTGAGAGTCCGATAGGTGGTCTTGTGGTACAGTGGGTAGCATCCCTGCCTCTGAGCCAGAAGCTCTGGGTTTAAGTCCCACCTCAAGAGTTGATAACCAAGGAAGGTGCATCCATAACATAGCCAAACAGGTTGAGTGTGTCCACTTGCAAATCCTTTCAATGGCTGGCAGTAAGAATGGGAGAGAGTCCTGGTCAGCCATTCTTGATGTAGAGTGGTGCCCCACAAGCTATAAACCCCTGCAACAGACTAACGACCCTGTTCCAGGAATTACTAGCTATGGAAACAGATGAAAGACTGCCTTAGTGCACCACAAAATACGGGAACAGAATTAGACATGGAATGGGAATGCTAAAAAATTCGGTGGAACTTTCCCCTTTCACCCATCATGGGAATTGTCATGTTGACCTCGGATGGAATTTTCCAGTCTTGGGGCGAGCATGGCTGGGAAATCCCACCTCAGTTCAAATAGATGGAGCCTAATGCCACAAAGTATAAATTACAATCATCAAACTCTCTGAAACTGGATTCGAGCTGATCTACTAATCACTCTAGACCCACACGATACGGTTAACTCTCCATATCCTCTGATTTGACCTAGCAAGCAACTCGGCTCTTCAAAGAAGGACCACCGCTCCTTCTTGGGCTACCTAGCGAGAGGCAAGAGATGCAAGGCCAAATAAAAGCAATACTCAATAGAAAAGGTTAGTTAATATGCATGATAAAATTCAGGAGCACTTATCACTAAAATTCCCTGTAGCATCTGGAAAATTAACTAAATTAAACCTGGAATTAAAAGTTAGTGTCCGTAATGGTTACAATGAATATACTGGATTGTTATAAAAATCCGTCTGATTTACAAAGATCTTACCCAGTCTTCTTTAGGGATGGGCAATAAACACTGGCATAGCCAGTGATGCCAACATCTTGTAAATAGCTATATTGAGAGGTGTGATGGGCAGCAGATTAGTTGGCCAGGATATTGGAAAGAAGCCCCGATTGTTCCTCAGCAATTTTTACACAGACAAGAGAGAGCTGACTAGACTTCAGTTTATCTAAAGAATCACACCTCCAACAGCTCAGCATTCTTGCTGGCACACTTCAAGCTAAGTTTTGTGCTCAAGTCTCTGAAATGAGACCCGCCACCTTCTGACTCAGACGCAAGCGAAACTTTCACTGATCCTAGGACGATGCAAAATCAAATCTCTGCTTTTGCTTTCAGTTTTGTATTCTGTGCAATGCAAAGAACATCTCTTTCAATATAACCCGTTTCATGTTAACACCACTGACCTTTTCTTTTTGTGCAAAAACCCACACCCCTCACATAGAACATTTCAGTAACCGTCCAAAATATAGGGGTATGCTTTACAGGAACACTTCTATTTAAGGAGTCTCACAAGTGAGGCATGAGTCATTTGTGATTCACGTCACTAAAACTAAACTGGCTTTTAAATCATAAGGTGGAACGAGTAAGGATTCTTTTGGCCGAAATAGAATGGGCTAGCTAATGGATGTTTCAGATACAGTGCAGAACCTCCTTGTGTTATAAAAACATTATGGAATCATTTTATAACATTTCAGTCACGGTACATTTTTTCCCCCAAAATTGATTTAGTTTCTACTTGTAAATAGCTACATATAACACACGTACGTCTACACCATTCCATACTGAGTAATTTTTTTTGAAGCAATATTAGTTATCCGACTGGCGTGAGCATGTTTATGTGTTTTTTAAAAAAAGAAGGGAATGGTGTCATTCCACTTAGTATGCAACTTTCATTTGACCTTAGTGCTGAACAAGTACATTCATTACTACGGCCTTATCACACAGATATTTGAGTGATAACAATGTTAATACATTTTATTCATTGAAGCCACAATTAGACACATTGCATAAACAAGGAAGGTGCCTTGTAAGATAATCAGGCACCAAATTAGAGTCAAGGGCCCTGCGACTAAAATGTAATGGTATTGAAATTGGAATGAGATTGCAGCAAGAAAAATTGTTAGGCATAAAATGTAGTCAATACTGTGATTGATTGTGCAGTTGACATTCAGAAGTAATTTAGTAGATGGCGTCTGATAAAAGGGATCAATTATAGTTGCAATGCAGTAGAATAATTTCTGCAAAATGACTAAGGTAATAGGCTTCCACTAACATATCATTTTAAGCATTGAAGCTATAATATGCACTAATTTTTCTAATTTAAATGATTTAGACTCATTAAATTCCCACTTATTAAAAGAAACAGATCAGTTGACTGTGACCTTAAAACTTTGAACTTCTGTTATTAATGGAAGTACACCAGTTGAACACATCAATATCATGTTGCTTTCTACACTGCCAAGATTTATTTTATGACATTTGGCAACGTTGACTCTTAATAGAATCTAGAGAAACATGCTGGGGTAACACAGCAACAAATTTGCTTGTGTAACACGTCAAACGTAGGCAAACATCTCAAGGCTCGTCACCCGACAAAATGTGACCTTCAGCAACATAAGGAGATTTTCTTGGCCAAAGAAGAAGAAGAAGGGTACCCTAATAAATGAAAAAAGGAAGAGAGGTTTAGGGTGAAGATTTCAGGGCTTAATGGTGGAGTGATTATGATTGGGGATGCTTGGGGAATCTTTTTAATTATAGAACATAGAACATAGAACACTACAGCACAAACAGGCCCTTCTGCCCACTAGTTACGCTGATCACTTGTATACCTACTAAGCCATAGACCTATCTATAACCCCCAATCCCATTAGATCCCATATACTCATCCAGAAGTCTTTTAAAATACCCCAGCGAGTTCGCTTCCACCACCACCGAAGGCAGCCGATTCCATTCACTCACCACCCTCTGAGTGAAAAACTTACCCCTAACATCTCCTCTATACTTGCTTCCCTGCACCTTAAATCTGTGTCCTCTCGTAGCGACCATTTCAGCCCTGGGAAATAGCCTCCGAGAATGTTAGATTTAGAGAGGTATAATTATCTCAGAAGGGCTGCAGAAGATGATAGTGTTAAGAGGAAGATTTTTTAAAATCAAGCTATTACTGGAGCCAATTGAGAGGTCATTGGCCACAGGGGTGACAGGGGAAATAGACTTGATGCAACCTGGAGATAGGCAGTGAGATTTTTGGATAACCTTAAGATTACAGAAGGTAGAATGTGGGAGCCCAGTCAGAAATGTGTTGGAATAGTCAAGCCTACAGGTAACAAAGGAAAAAATGATGTTTTAGCAGCAAATGAGCTGAGACAGAGGTGACATCAGTAGTGGAAAAACGTGATCTTTGTGACTGAGTGGTTGTGTGACCAGAAGTTTTGCTTGGGGTTACGTATAGCACCAAGTTCACTAAAAAAAAATTAGTGCTGGGCAATTAACAGGGTGTGGGATGGAGTTGATAGCCAGTGAATGGGAGTTTGGAACAGGATCCAAAAATAATGGCTTTCGTCTCCCTCAGGTTTAGCTAAAGGAAATTCCCGCTGAATGAGTGCAGGGTTCAGATAAGTAGTTTGATAGTTTATTCAAGGTGCTGAGGAAGAGCTTGGTGTCATCAGCATCCATATGAAAACAAGGCTCTGCTTTTCGGTGATGTCACCGGGGGGGAGATTTCAGATGAGAAATAGGAGGCATCCAGAAATAGCTCATCATGCTGACATTCAGAGATAAGGATAGTACATGTTACATTATACCATACAGCATGACATCACTGGAAAGGAAATGTATCATGTGCTCCAGTTTTAGTTTCACTGTTGCTTCCAGTAGAGCATGTGCGTATATACACACACACACACACACACACACACACACACACACACACACACACACACACACACACACACACACACACACACACTGCTGTGGTTACACTGCTGCCTCACAATGCCAGGGACCCAGATTCAATTCCCAGCTTGGGTCATTGTCTGTGTGGAGTTTGCACGTTCTCCCAGTGTCTGCATGGGTTTCCTCGGGTGCTCTGGTTTCCTTTCATAAGCTGAAAAATGTGTGTTGACCCAATCTGGTGCTAGAATGTGGCAACTAGGGGAATTTCGAAGTACCTTAATTGCAGTGTTAATGTAGGCCTTTCTTACGAATAAATTAACTTTACACACACACATACAGCTGCTGCCTTCAAGCTTTATTTCCATGTATATTTTTTCATGTCTGCATGACCTAAATAAATGAGCCCACTACGTGTTTATCCAATTTCTTATGACTGATTGGTGCCTTTACATTATTACAATGCAGCACTGGTTTATATTATTACAACGCAGCGCTGGTTTATGTTATCCTAATACAGCAGTGGTTTATATTATTCTAACGCAGCAGTGGTTTATATTATTCTAACGCAGCAGTGGTTTATATTATTCCAATGCAGCAGTGGTTTATATTATTCTATTGCAGCAGTGGTTTATATTATTCTAACGCAGCAGTGGTTTATATTATTCTAATGCAGCAGTGGTTTATATTATTCTATTGCAGCAGTGGTTTATATTATTCTAACGCAGCAGTGGTTTATATTATTCTAATGCAGCAGTGGTTTATATTATTCTATTGCAGCAGTGGTTTATATTATTCTAACGCAGCAGTGGTTTATATTATTCTAATGCAGTAGCGGTTTATATTATTCTAACGCAGCAGTGGTTTATATTATTCTAACGCAGCAGTGGTTTATATTATTTCAATGCAGCAGTGGTTTATACTATTCCAATGCAGCAGTGGTTTATATTATTCTAACGCAGCTGTGGTTTATATTATTCTAACGCAGCAGTGGTTTATATTATTCTATTGCAGCAGTGGTTTATATTATTCTAACGCAGCTGTGGTTTATATTATTCTAACGCAGCAGTGGTTTATATTGTTCTAATGCAGCAGTGGTTTATATTATTCCAATGCAGCAGTGGTTTATATTATTCTATTGCAGCAGTGGTTTATATTATTCTAATGCAGCTGTGGTTTATATTATTCTAACGCAGCACTACTTTATATTATTCGAATGTAGCAGTGGTTTATATTATTCTAACGCAGCAGTGGTTTATATTATTCTAATGCAGCAGTGGTTTATATTATTCTATTGCAGCAGTGGTTTATATTATTCTAACGCGGCAGTGGTTTATATTATTCTAACGCAGCAGTGGTTTATATTATTCTAACGCAGCAGTGGTTTATATTATTCTAATGCAGCAGTGGTTTATATTATTCTAATGCAGCAGTGGTTTATATTATTCTAACGCAGCAGTGGTTTATATTATTTCAATGCAGCAGTGGTTTATATTATTCCAATGCAGCAGTGGTTTATATTATTCTAACGCAGCTGTGGTTTATATTATTCTAACGCAGCAGTGGTTTATATTATTCTAACGCAGCAGTGGTTTATATTGTTCTGACGCAGCAGTGGTTTATATTATTCTATTGCAGCAGTGGTTTATATTATTCTAACGCAGCAGTGGTTTATGTTATTCTAACGCAGCAGTGGTTTATATTATTCTAACGCAGCAGTGGTTTATATTATTCTAATGCAGCAATGGTTTATATTATTCCAATGCAGCAGTGGTTTATATTATTCTATTGCAGCAGTGGTTTATATTATTCTAATGCAGCTGTGGTTTATGTTATTCTAACGCAGCACTACTTTATATTATTCAAATGTAGCAGTGGTTTATATTATTCTAACGCAGCAGTGGTTTATATTATTCTAATGCAGCAGTGGTTTATATTATTCTAATGCAGCAGTGGTTTATATTATTCAAACACAGTTGTGGTTTATATTATTCTAACGCAGCAGTGGTTTCTTCTAAGCAACACAGAGCTGAGACTGGCAACCAGATTAACTAAAGGTTGCAGCCAGCGAGCTCTTATCTATTGCAAAATGACCAAGCAAGAAATGGACACCACTATGGTCTGATAGGAAATATGGTCAACTTCAGGACAGGAGCCTTTTAAACTCCAGCCTGAGAGTATGTGCGAGAAGGAATGATCTGTTTACCTGCGACAAATGGCTTTGGCTTTACGAGTAGTAACAAAGTCATTCTAATCAATCCAATGGACAGAAACCAAATACAAGTGGAGCCAGAAGTCTGGCTTTTAAGGGTTAAGCAGGCTTAAGACATTGCCCCAACGTCAGGCAGCTGCCAGAAACCAATTTGGATGATGCGCCCATTATTAATGTCTACGTGTTGAATTGCATGTGTTCGAGCCAGTTTCAAGGAATAAATACTGGAGTCTTGAAGCGAAGAATAATGGAACAGAAGAAGAAACCTCAAACTTTAAGCTTGATGAAGACTGATCCCTTTTTGTGCCTGGCCAGTATGAGTTGACACCCCTACAGATCCATTAGTTAAGTATAAATGGTTAAAATCTATGTTTGTGTACTTGCCGCAGTAGATTTATAGGGGAATAGAAGCAGTGATTTGTGATACAGGGTAAGAGAGACAGTCTTCTAGCAGTCATAAGTATTTAAAGTTTTGTTACATTTTTCTAATAAAGATGCAATTTGATTCAAAGATAAAGTTTTTGGATGGGATTTTACGGCCTCGCGTGGGCGAGACTAGAAGTTCCTGTCCAAGGTCAACAGAGATTTCCATTGTCGGACCCTCGTCCACTCCAATTCTGTGGCGAGTGAGGTGCTCTAGCCTTTGTATCTATCAATTAACTGATGCCAAGGGCCTCGGTTAACAAGTTGCAGCACAGTGAATAGCCTAGGTCGTGCTACATGGTCAGACCACAGCGAAGCAGCAGCATTGGCGAGTGTTGAAATCACAGCAAGCTGGCTACACAGTAAAGAGCTGGTAAGCAGATGGATCCCTCGAGGTGAGATTGCAGTGCATATCTTGTCAATGCAGTGAATGGGACAGTGCGTCAAGAGAACCAGCATCGAGTTAGCTCAGCTGGGAAAGGCGAATGACCAGGATGTGAGCCGGATCCAAAGCGAGCAAGGAACAGTCAGAAACATCATAGGAATCAGACCAGAGAAGGTTGTGATTAGAATGAGCAGACTTTCGGAAAAGGTCATAAAAACAGCTACAGCGACACTCATCCCAAGTCCTGGAGTGCACGAAAGGTCAAAAGCAATTGTCAGGATGTCATAGAATCATAGAACTTTACTATGCAGAAGGAGGCCATTCGGTCCATCGAGTCTGTACTGATCACCATCCCACCCAGGCCCTATTCCCATAACCCCATGCATTTATCCCAGCTAGCCCCCTGACACCGAGGGGCAACTTAGCCTGGCCAATCCATCTAACCAGCACATCTTTGGACTGTGGGAGGTAACCGGAGGACCCAGAAGAAATCCATGCAGACACGAGGAGAAAGTGCAAACTCCACACAGACAGTGACCCAAGCCGGGAATCGAACCTTGTCCACAAGATTCTCCAGTTTAAATTGAGATGTAATTGACCTACTGACCAAATTCAAAATGTTTAAGCAGCTTTATTTTCTTGATTCAGAGATATCTGAAGCAGATATGCAAATCATAAAAATTTCTGAGCAACTGGGGTTGAAGATTTACGAATATATCAGAATTAACAACCGAAGAGGTAAAGGATCCCCAGAGGAGACATTGCAAGACCATTTTAGAATCTGGTTAAATTTCTGTACTCATTGGCTAGAGTTCAGGATATTTCAACAACAGTCGACAGAATTATTGGACCACTTTGTCAGTGGATGCAGAGAAAATGATAGGCACTATGATTTATTCAAATGCATAACTAACAGACAGAATTGTGATGCATCCACTCTCATGAAAGAATTTCAGAAAGATCTGCTAGACACAGAAAGGATAGGTACAAGCACAAAGTGATCCTCACTGGTCAATGAAGCTTACATGACCTGAACCCAATCCCAATTATTAACACACTCACTAGAACGCCCACATCCAGCAAGATGTGGAAGATGCGACCATCCATATGCACCAAGGAAATGCCCAACTTTCTATCAATTGTCCAAGGCTTGTCTCAATTAGATCCATTGGCAGCAGCAGTGCACTAGAGAAAAGACTGGTGCAGCAACAAGGAGCCGTGTGAGGTCCAAATAGACTGTACACAATGTATACCTTCAAGGAGTAAGAACAACCATCATCCCATAAGAGACATACATGAGGTGACTGACAAACCACAAAATGACAATAAAGTGCGTTGGGTCCAATCGTTCGTTTTGAAAAGATGACAGAACGGCACTAGTATGAGTTTTAAAATGGTTTTCTTTTATTGAAAAGAACTTAAAAGAAATGACAGAAGCAAAAAGTGAACTTGGAGATAGGCTTCTCCACCAGGCCCATGAACTGTACTGAACTGAATTGAAACTGAACACACACACTCACACACTAAAAGTCAATAATATCTTTCAACCCTTATCTCATTATTGGGAGTGTTTTTTTCCATCTAGAAAAACAATCTTTACAATTGTTGTTATGCTGTTGTTTGCCTGCATTGTGTATCCTTCAAGAATGCAGTCAATTTTTAGCTAACCCATCATGCCTCTGATTCTACGCGCAGTCAAGCCAGTAACAGTTGCTTAGCTTAGCAGAGTTAGTTAACCCCTACAGTCTAGCATTTAACTGTATTTGTGCACAGGCAGAAATATCTTAAAATGATGTCTTTGTATAGACTGAAACAAACAGGGCTAAGCATACATCCAATTCCTCAATATTCATGATGCTACCAAGGGCAGTGAACCTAAGTTTTACACCATCGATCTCATGGGAAACATAGATGCCATCATGTAGCCCGAAGTGTTTGCCAAAATTTGAATTATCAGCCGAAGAAACTTGGTAACTATTCATTATTGGCATGGTTCGAGCCCCTGTACTTTGGATGGAAGCTGGAATTTTCTGGCCACTCATGTCGGTGGGATTTTCTCGTCCCATTGCAGTGAACAGAAATTTGGCTGAGTACCAAATCCTCTGTTCTTGCTTGACAAAGCATGAACAGTCAAAATTTCTTCCTGGAATATTAAATTGAAGCACTATGTGGCTGTTCAGGTGGACATTGAAAAACATTCATGGCACAGGAAAGATCAGAGAGTGAATTTTGGTATCCTTGTAACACTTATCCCTCAAAAGGAATCTTAGAAATATAGAAAATAGGTGCAGGAGTAGGCCATTTGGCCCTTTTGACTCTGTACCACCATCCAATATGATCACGGCTGATCACGCACTTTCAGTATCCCGCTCCCACCTTGTCTCCATACTTCTTGATCTCTCCACGAAGGCTACTTCCAGCTCCCTCTTGAGCATATCTAACAAAGTGGCCCTAACAGCTTTCTGTGGTAGAGAATTCCACAGGTCTGCAACTCCCTGAGTGAAAAAGTTATTTCTCATCTCATCCTTGAATGGCCTACACCTTATTCTTAAACTGTGACCCCTAGTTTTGCACTTTCCCAACATTGGGAACATTCTTCCCACATCTAGCCTGTCCAGTCCCATCAGAATTTTATATGTTTCTATGAGATCCCCTCTCATTCTTCTAAATTCCAGTGAGTACAAGCCCAGTCAATCCAATCTCTCTTCATATATCAGTCCTGGCATTCCAGAATTCAGATTTGTGAACCTTTGCTGGACTCACTCAATAGCAAGAATGACCTTCCTCAGGATAGGAGACCAAAACTGCACACAATACTCAAGGTGTGATCGGGAATTCACTGCCTGGAGATGAGATGCCACACATGCTTTAAAAAAATGCCTGGATGAGTACTTGGCACACCATAACATTCAGAGCTATGGGCCAAGTGTTGGCAAGTGGGATTAGGTGGGCAGGTCAGGCCCTTTCATCTGTTTGTGCATTTTCGATGGGCCGAAGGGCCTCTTCTGCACTGTAGGGTTCTGTATGACCTCGCCAAGGCCCTTTATAACAGCAGCGAGACATTCTTACTCCTATAGTTAAATCTTGCTATGAAGGCCAGCATGCCATTAGCTTTTCTCACCTTCCATTGTACCTGCATGCCAACCTTCAGCGACTGTTCCATTATAACACTCAGATCATCTTGCACTTCCCTTTTTCCTAAACTGCCGCCATTTAGATAATAATCTTCCTTCCTGTTCTTGCCACCAAAGTGAGAACCTCACATTTATCCAGATTGTATTGCATTTACCAAATATTTGCCCATTCAGCCAGCCTGTCCAAGTCACTCTGCAGCATCTTAGCATCCTCTCCACAGCACAGCCAGCAGAATCACAAAGTCAGATTTGGCCTGAATGTTTGCATGTGTCAGTACCATAGCTATTCTTGAAGACATTAGCCAAAACTCCCCCCCAAAAAAATCTAAATGTCAAATTCGCGTGAAAACTGGAGTAAATCACACTGTTTTTTCCAGCATGTTTCCAGAAATGAATCTCCCACACTCTGTGCATTGCTGAGGTCAAATGTGGGGCCTATTCCCGCTGGAGAGGCTGAAATCAGCATGATGGGCGGGAACCGGCACTTGTGCATGTCTCTGGGGAATCACTTAGAAGACCTCCCAGCTATGAGATCACTGGCCTCAACCCCAACCGACATTGTGGGCTTCATCACTGGTCTCTCACCCACCTCTCCATGGACATTGCTGGCCTCTCCGCCCCCACCCCCACCCCACGGACATCGCTGGTATCTCACGCATCCCACCCCCTCCCCAGTGGACATCACTGGGCTCTCGCCAGTCCCCATCCTTTACGGACATCGCTGGACTCTCACCACCCCTGCTCGCCCCCCACCATCCTCCCCACCACGGACATTGTTGGCTTTTCACCCCCCCATTCCCTACAGACATCGTTGGTTTCTCACCCACCCACCCACGCACCACCATTGCTGGAGTCCCACATCCCTACCTCCGTAGATACACTTGCTCTCACTCCCCCACAATGGTCATCATTGGCCTACCACCTCCCCCCAACTCCCACCATCGCTAGCCTTCCCACCCTCCAATGACTGAGTTACAGAGAAAGGTTGAATAGGTTAGGACTTTATTCCCTGCAGCATGTAAGAATTAGGGGAGATTTGATAGAGGTGTATAAAATTATGATGGGTATAGATAGAGTGAATGCAAGCAGGCTTTTTCCACTGAGGCTAGGGGAGAAAAAAACCAGAGGACTTGGGTTAAGGGTGAAGGGAGAAAACTTTAAACGGAATATTGGGGGGGGCTTCTTCACGCAGAGAGTAGTGGGGAGTGTGGAATGAGCTGCCAGATGAAGTGGTAAATGCAGGCTCACTTTTAACATTTAAGAAAAGCTTGGACAGGTATATGGATGAGAGGGGTGTGGAAGGCTATGGTCCAGGTGCAGGCCAATGGGACTAGGCAGAAAAATGGTTCGGCACAGCCAAGATGGGCCAAAAGGCCCGTTTCTGTGCTGTAATGTTCTATGGTTCTATGGAAGGTGGCTAGAAAGAAACCTGCCCTGAGATCCTGCCAAGCTAACCAGGCCCGCCTGATGGGCACAGTTGTAAACTGTGTCAGAGTGACTGTAATAACTCCACTGAGGTGAAGGTTCCGTCACCAAGTTACTTTATTTACACCGTACATCTGTACACAGCCAGCTCTCCGACTGCTTCCTGCTGAAGGCAGGCTGAGAGTCTGACACACCTGCTTTAAATAGCGAGCATGAGGCTCCCTGATTTAACCATCAATTAGGATTCATCAGGTCGTTCATACTCTAGCGAGCCAACCTCAGTAGCCTGGCTGAAGTCATTACAGTGACATCACGCCAGAGAGGTGTGAGATGCTAATGAGGATGGAGACTGTTGCCGTGGACCATATAATCAGATGATAAGGTTATGTAAGCATATGCAAATATCCGTTACACTGATCAACAGCGTGGTTCTGTTGGCACTAAAAAATCTTCGGTTAGGAGACGCCATCAGGGCGGGAATGTGTGCGTGAATCCTGCGCATTGGCCGACGCAAGAATCTCCCGACCTGCTGCGCTAAAAGATCAGTGCAGTGGGGTAGGACAGTTGCCCCATTGTCAACAAAGTGCTTTTAAAATTTGAGGGGAGGGGAGGGACATTACATGTATGCAGATTAATTTTTCCTCATTTTTTTAACAAGTTCCTAGTGGGAATATTCCGAAGATGCAGCTAGAATTCCTTGAAGGACACAAATTGGCAAAGAAAAAAATGCTCTGACATCTATCTCCTTGATTAATAACAGTCCCCCATGCTTCGAGATAATTCTGACAGATTAGTGTCCGTGAACTATTTTAAATGAAGATTCAACGAGTGTAATTTTTGCCCCCAATTTTCTATTCTTTCCCCGCTTGGTTACATGATCAGAGTAAGAATGACTAAAAGTGCTTGACACAGATCTTGGTTCTCTCTTCCTCTTTGCTATGTAGAAAATGACAGATTCTCTGATGCAGCTTTGATACATTACAGATATTTTTGTATATTTTGCTCAAATGTAGTCATTTCATCAAGGCCATTTATTTAGTTTGATGTACAAATTGGCAAGCCTGCCTGCTGCTTTGTTGATGTTGTACCCTTCTAAATTATTATTTGCGACATTAGCAGATGTGTCTGTGTGATGTCCCTTTATTTAAACAGAAACCTTAATCTTTTTATTTAAATTTGCAGACAAAGGCCTGAAAAACCTTTTAAGCTTTTGCCTATTGCTAATGCAGGCAATATTTTCAGGGCTAAATGGTACTGTCTGATCTCAACCAGTAATCACTGATAAGTTTACATAATTTTGTCATTTTTACTCAATTGCAGAATGCTTAAAATTTCACATGGTGCATTGTATCAATGCAATGAGACTGACAGTTGTATATGGTCTGAAATTCTGATCCAGCCACAAATTCCAGCTGCCCAGTGCAAATCCTATGGAAAACATGGTGCACTTAGCAATAGACAGCTGCCTTTATAAAGCAAAACTTGGCTCAAGATTAGAGGCATAAAATCGAGGATCCGGGGATAAGTAGGGAAATACTTGGCTCCAGCAGTTGATAGTCAGGTCATAGAGTCGTAGAGGTTTACAGCATAGAAACAGGCCCTTCAGCCCAATTTGTCCATGCAGCCTTTTTCTCTTAACCACAAAGCGAGCCCCATACCCCTCTATACCCATCGTATCCATGTAACTGTCTGAATGCTTTTTGAAAGACAAAGTTGTACTTGCCTCTACTAATACCTCTGGCAACTCGTTCCAGACATCACCACCCTCTGTGTGAAAATATTGCCCCTCTGGACCCTTTTGATTCTTTCCCCTCTCACCTTAAAATTATGCCCCTCTAGTTTTAGACTCCCCTACATTTGGGAAATGGTGTAAGCTATCTACCACATCTAAAGCCTCTGATTATTTCATAAACTTCTATAAGATCACATCTAAGCCTCCTATGCTCCAGGGAAAAAGTCCCAGTCTATCCATGTGGCCATAATAGATAGTTTGTTTGTGATCTTGTCCCAATTCCCAAAGGTTTTGCCAATCGGAGAATCTGTACAGAGAGTCAATGAAGGGACAAGGGCATTGGGAAGCAATCAATGGGGAAAGTAAACAAATTCAGGGCTCAATAATGCACTCCCGTCACAATGGGCGGAACACATACCCAGAAATGGTGGCTTTCCAACTCCCAACCCCACCTTCGAATTACGCTGTATAAAATGCCGATTTTGTGAATGCGGGTTTCCAGCCTGAGAGGTCAAACCTTATTTTCAAATCCACCCAATTGGTGCTGGAGGGCTAGGAGAATGGCAGCCAAAGTCACTGGCTATGTTGGGATGGTGTAGATTGCAAAACGTGCCTGTTGAAGAAACTCTCCTCATTTTCTCTATATTGAGCAAGTCTTTATTAACTACTTGTAACTATATACAAGTATACGGTAAAGCATACAGGTATAGAGCTATCTCCATCACCTGACCTTAACACATCCCTGACCAATGCCACACTGACCATGGCTCTGGATCATGTGACTTCTTCCATCACCATGTGGTACTGTACTCAGTCTCACATTAACCCTATATGTACCAGACCCTTACACTACAGGCTGTGACCCAGAGGGGCATCATTACTACTCATTTCAAGGGCCACTTGGCATAAAGAAGAATCAGGTGACCAGCAAATATGTGTCTTCTCCATACATATTGCAAATTTATTTTCAGGATTTGGTAGTTGGTATCATAGAAATCGAAGGTTTGACAAAATGCAAATATTTTTCACATTGTTCTGAAATATGCATATTCTAAGTTGGTTCTTGCCACTGACCCCAAGTGGCATACAATTTGAGCATGAACATGTTTTTGAGATATTAACATAGAGTAGCTGTCTAATTCTAGCAGATTTTCCTCCAAAGATAGCCAAGGGCAAAGGGGTGAGGGGAAAAGGAGAAGATCATGCGAGGTGCATGGAGATTTAATGGGTAAACAGGAGGGACTGTGTACTCTGGCCCAGACTGTGGAAGTGTCCATCCAAGTCATGTGCATTGTGATCAGCTAGATTTCAGAGCTTCCTCTTTGGAGAGACTGGCAACTGTCCTGGATTGGGGAAAATGAAAGTATTGAGGATGTTTTCATGGGGTTTTTTTAATTCATGGATATGGGTGTCGTTGGCTGGGCCAGCATTTATTGCCATGAGGGCATTTAAAAGTTAACTAGATTGCTGTCCACCTGGAGTCACATATAAGTCAGGCCGGGTAAGGATGGCAGCTTTCCTTCCCTAAAGGACAAACCTGTGTCATGGCCATCCATGCAATCATATCCAAGGCCTTGCGCTTTTACAGCGGGGTGACATTATCCCATGCAATAATAAATCAATGTGGGCACAGGACATTCCTGTTTGTGGACCATATCATTCATCCACAATGGTTAGATTTCCCAGGCTTTGGGACCCCGACATCGGGAGTCCTGAGCTTCTCATTTGATGAGAGTTAAACTGGAACTGACAGAGCCATTTTCCCAGCGACAAGCTCCTAATTGGCTGCCCCTGAGCTCTACAGCCAATCAAGGATCAGAGGCCTCCTGATCCAATCACAGGAGCGGCTGCCCCACCGGGAGGGGGTGGTGTCACTGAGGCGAGTAGGGAAATGTAAGGGGACTTGAAAGTGGAGGCAGCCTCGGAGAGGTGAAACTAAATAAATCTGTTAGTGAGACCAAGCAGACAGGCTCTCTGATCAGGGAATAATCCCCTCCGGCAGCAGTGTTGGAACTGGTGATGGAGTCTCCCATGTTGGTGGTTATTGTAATTTAAGGGACAGTCACGTGACCTGGGGTGTGGGTTTGAGCTTTTGAGGTCCTTCCTGAGTGGACAGTCAATAATTGGAGTGTGGAGCGAGTAGACTGAATACAGGATCTGTGTTTCTTAATGCCTGGCTGTGGAATAGTTATTGAGGAGATAGGCCAGTACCCAGAGATTGAACAGTTACCTCTTTGGGATATGGAGTCCTTGGCACCCCCACCCCGAGATTGTCATAAGGAGGCTTCATCCTTTAGGCTGGCAACCACCACATATACAAAAAATTCATTTACAGAGCACAGATATCGCTGGTAAGCGAGCATTCATTGCCCGCCCTTCATTGCGCTTGAGAAGGTGCTGGAGGGCTGCCTTCATGAACCACAGCAATCTCAGTGCTGTAGCTACCCCATGGTGCCGTTAGTAAGGGTGTTACTATGTTTTGACCCCAGGATTTTCTTTTTTTTTGTTGTGGGGGGGAGGTGGTGGTGCTACTATACAGGTGACAGAAGACCAGGCAGTGCTCTAACTGGATCTTAATTGGAGTCTTCAGTCTACTGAGGATTGGAGAATAACCAATGTTGAGCCATTATTTACAAAGAGTAGCAAGGATAACTTGCGTAATTATGGGCCAGTGAGCTAGACATCAGTGATAGTGAAATTGTTGAAGAAGATTCTTAGGGATAGGATCTATACACATTTGGAACTGAGTAGTCTTATTAGTGGCAGACAGTAAGGATTTCTACAAGGGAGATCATGTCTCATTAATCTGACTGAGCTTCTTGAGGGGGTAAAAAAATGATTGACAAGGGAAGGGCTGTGGATGTTGTCTGCATGGAATCTAGTAAAGCATTTGACAAGGTCCCTCAAGGTAGGCTGGTGCAAAAGGTTAAATCACATAGGATCAAGGAAAAACTAGCTAGATGGATTCAAAATTGGCCAAAGAAGACAAAGGATAGCGATGTAAGGGTGTTTTTCAGAATGGAGGTCTGTAGCTAGTGACGTTCCGCTAAGATCAGTGCTGGGACCTCTGTTTGTAATATATATAAATGACTTGGAAGAAAATATAGCTGGTTTGATTAGCAAGTTTGCAGATGATATTAAGATTGTTGGAGTTGGGGATAATGATGAAGATTGTCAGACAATACAGTAGGATATAGATAGGCTGGAAAATTGGGCGGAGAAATGGCAGATGGAATTTAATTGGAAGTGATGCATTTTGGTAGATCCGATTCAGGTGGGAGTTATAAAATAAACCATCAGGAGCATAGACGCACAGAGAGATCTGGAATTACAGGTCCAGGGATCTTTTTAAGTGGCAACACAGGTGGAAAATGTGGTGAAGAAAGCATATGGCATGCTTGCCTTCATTGGCCAGGCATTGAGTATAAAAGTTGGCAAATTATGTTAGTTATATAAAATATTGGTTAGGCCACATTTGGAATACTGCATCCAATTCTGGTCATCACAGTACCAGAAAGACATGGAAGCTTTGGAGGGAGTACAGAAAGATTTATCAGGACATTGCGTGGTTTGAAGGGTATTAGCTATGAGGAAAGATTGAATAAACTGGGATTGTTCTCCCTGGAAAGATGGAGGCTGAGGAGTGACATAGATAAGGTGAACAGTTGGAAGCTTTTTCCCAGGGCAGAAATGACAATTACAAGGGGACACAAATTCAAGATAAGGGGAGAAAGGTTCAGTAGAGATGTGCAGGGGACGTTTTTTTACACAGAAGGTGGTGGGGGCCTGGAATGCACTGCCAACTGAGGTGGTTGAGGCAGACATGTTAGCAACATTAATGATTTATCTGGATAGCCACATGAACAGGCAGGGAACAGAGAGATACAGGCGATTGTCTAGATAGGGCAACATGATCAGTGCAGGTTTGACGGGTCAAAAGACTGGCCCCTGTGCTGTATTGTTCTTTATTGAACAAACTGGCTGCAGCATTACAGTAGAAAATTACAGCTAAAACTTCCTTGAAGCGAGAGACTGTTGGGTCTCCATGGGAGGAAGGCGCAGTAGCAGCTATCACTTTGCTGGCAAATGTTCACACTTCAGTTTGATTAATGTGGCAGATGTTTTCTGGGGAAACTTGGAAGGATGTGGGAATATGAAGGTTTCACAATCTGATAACCTTCACTTCAATGGAAAGTACTGTTGCTGATCTTGATTGTGTGTGTGCAGATCACTGAGTAGCAGATGGCCCTGTAACAGTCTATCCAGCGGCATACACACTTTCTGAGTATGGAGCTTGACAGCTCAAACTGTGGAGTTCAAACAAGACTTCCTCTCATATGCCCAGGTACACCTCCCAAGGTAATCTTGAGTGTGTTCCAAGATAGCTGTGTCTCTGTTTCTTGGACGCACATAAACATGTTTTTTTTTACTCATTCATGGGACATGGATGTTGCTGGATGGCCAGAATTTGTTACCCATCCTTAATTACCCAAGGGCAGTTGAGAGTCAACCACTTTGCTGTGGCTCTGGAGTTATATATAGGCCAGACCACTGGTGTCCTTTAGGGGAGATTTCCTTTCCTAAGGGACTTCAGTGAACCAGATGGGTTTTCCTGCAATTGTCAACAGTTTCATGGACATCAGTAGATTCTTAATTCCAGATTTTTTTTTATTGAATTGAGTTTCCAACAACTGCTGTGGTAGGATTTGAACCTGGGTCATCTCAATTTTCAGCACCCTCAGAATGTTCAAAGAAATGCACACCTTTGTAAATGCATTCACAAACTCAATAGCAACCACAAGAATTCACATGGATTTAGCGCCATTAACCTGGGGAAACATTTCAATTGGTGCTTATTAATAAAAATACTAATGGGAAAAATACAAAGTGAAGCAAAACCAACTGATGTAATAAGAAAATGAAAACATTTATTACTCATCCTAATTGCCCTTTAGAAAGTGCTGTTGAACTATCTTCTTGAACCACTGTAATGGCAGAGCATGTATTGTAGGAATAATGCCTCACTTCTGTCATTGTAGGTGATAGAGAGAGTAAACCAGTTGCCAATCGAGCAGGCTGCTTCATCCTCAATGTCCTGGATGGTGTCAAGCTTCTTGAGTGTTGTTGGAGCTACACTCATCCAGGCAACTAGAGAGTATTCCATTACACTATTGACATATGCCTTATAGGTGGTGGACAGGCTCTGGGGGAGTCAGGAGTTGAGTTACTCACCATAGAATTTCCAGTTTCTGACCTGCTCTTGTAGCTATGGTATTTACAGGGCTGGTCTAGTTCAGATTCTGGCCAACAGAAACCTACAGGATGTTGATAAAGGGGATTCAGTGATGCTAATGCCATTGAAAGTCATGGGGAGATGCAACCTATTTTGTTTCACTTAAACTTCAACATAAATGTAATTTCTCTACTTAATAATCCTGACTCATCATGAAAACTTTTAGCCCTGACAAAGGGTCATCCAGACTCAAAACGTTGGCTCTATCCCCTCCCCACTGATGCTGTCAGACCTGCTGAGATTTTCCACTATTTTCCGTTTTTGTTTCAGTTTCCAAAGTCCAGAGTATTCTGATTAGGTGAAAATTTCCAGGATGTTTGTGTATTTAATGTTTTTGCGTGAGGTTGACACTGAACAGTGCGTAACGGAAGGCCATATTTAAATGAACATTACATGATTACTGGTCCCAATGTTGCACATTCTACAAATTGGGCTTACTTCACTTGACTACTTCATGCAAGAGCCCACAATGGGAAGGTACCTTGCAAGATTTTTTTATCATTGCCTAGACTTTCCTGAAAGCAATAGCTTTAATCTTAAATTCTTGGGTAAGACATACAGTACTATAACAATAACTTGCATTTAGATAGACCCTTAATGTAATAAACTGTCCCAACGTGTTTCACAGGAGTGATACTAAATAAAATTTGATGTTGAGCCACATAAGGAAGCAATTTCTTCAGATGACCAAAGGTTTGGTCAAAGCGTCGGATTTTAAAGAGTGTCTTAATGGAGAAGAGTGAAGTGGAGAGGTGGACAGGTATAGGGAAGAACTTCCAAGGCATGGGGCCCAGGTATTAGACCATAAGACATAGGAGCAGAATTAGGCCACTCGACCCATCGAGTCTGCTCCGCCATTCAATCATGGCTGATATTTTCTCATCCCCATTCTCCTGCCTTTTCCCCATAACTCCTGATCCCCTTATTAATCAAGAGCATATCTCTGTTTTAAAGACACTCAATGACCTGGCCTCCACAGCCTTCTGCGGCAAAGGGTTCCACAGATTCACCACTCTCTGGCTGAAGAAATTCCTCCTCACTTCTTCATGGCCTCCAATAGTAGGTTAATTAAGATCAGAGATGGGCAAGACGTAGAGTTGGACAATTGTAGATTTCTCAGACGTTTGTAGGGCAGCTGGAGACTACAGAATTATGGGACTTAAAATTTCTGGAGAAGGGGAGACTGCAGGGAGGGGTAAGGATGGCAACCAGGGCCCGATTCCAAGATTCCAAACCTCATTCTCGGGTGCCCCCAATTTTTACCACAAACTTTTATACATTCTTGAAAGAAACTCTTCTCACTATAAAAGTGTCAATCATCCAGACACTAAAATATCAATACATGAAACTACAAGAACTCAAAACCATTTCAGCTTGTGTAAAGAAATGTTGTGAAAGTGACAGAATGGATCAAAGTGCAAGAGCTGTTCATCACATATTGTTTTTCCTGGGCACAATTGTTCCAACTGACTAATGCTATCTGGACTTTCAGCCAAGCTTCATTATTTATGCTTGGCTGAGTGCAACTTAGAACACAAGGGCAGCATTTTGGTGTTATCCCCATAACATATTTTGTGATGGGGGTCATTGAATTATGATCTTTCCCACTTTATCCCTACTAGTGCAGGAGGAGGCCATTCGGCTCATCAAGTCCAGACTAGCTCTCTGACAGGGCATCTTACCTAGGCCCTAAACCCATAAACCCACACATTTACCATGGCTAATTCATCTGACCTACACATCTTGGGACACTAAGGGGCAAGTTAGCATGGCCAATCCAACTAACCTGCACATCTTTGGACTGTGGGAGGAAACTGCAGCACCCAGAGGAAACCCACGCAGACAAGAAGAGAACATTCAAACTCCGTGAGTTTCAATGAATTCATTCTTCAAAACTCTCAAGAAAACAGTTGCAGTTTCCTCAATCTTTCCTCCTAAAACAGTTCTGCTAGCTTAGGGATTAGTTGCACTCTGTCTATGGCAAATACATACTCCCTGAGATAAGGAGACCAAAACTGTACACAATGTAGTTACTGATGGCAGACTGACTAAGATTAGGGATGCGCACGGGGTCAGAACCTGTGAGACACTCAGAGCTTGGAGGGCCGGAGGAGGTTACAGGTGTTACACAAACATCAGACACAATGTCATGTTCATCACAGCTGTTTACTGTGCCCATGAGAAATTGCCCTGATCTCCCTTTAAGACAAACATCAGCCTCAAATGTCTGTAATCCCACAAATGATGCAATTCTCAAAGGAAACAAGAAGGAGCAGATTGTTAATTATAATCCTGCTGAAGGCTATCACTGCCTTCTAATTTTTAATATAGTCTAAAATACACAGCGAGGTCTTAATTTACCAGCCAATCTTTTATTTAAGCCTCAAGATAACTGGTGAAAAAATTCATTGCAAATATATCAGTGATGCAATTTAAATTCTTAAATGGTGAGGAAAGCAATTCTTTTCAGTACCACTTTGTTAGCTCACACTAATGACGTGTCAATGTGCTTTTCAAGAATAAAGATTGTGGTATGAGCAAATAATTGCAAACTCGAGAGGGGAAAATTGAACATAACCTTCCAACAAATATCATTTGGGATCTACTACGACTCTCACCAACTTTTACAGATCATGAAATCCCTGCAATGCAGAAGGAGGTCATTGGGCCCATCGTGTCTGCTACAACAACAATCCCATCTCAGGACTATACGCAAAATGCTGAACATTTACCCTACTAATCCTTCTAACCTACACATCCCCGGATACTAAGGGGCAATTTAGGATGGCCAATCAAACTAACTGCACATCTTTGGACTGTGGGAGAAAACTAGAGCACCTAGAGGAAACCTGCGCAGACACGGGGAGAATGACCAAATTCCACACAGATAGTGACCCGGGATTCAAACCCAGGTCCCTGGAGCTGTGAGGCAGCAGTGCTAACCACTATGTCACTGTGCCACCCAGATATACCACAGAAAGCATCCTTTCCGGATGCATCACAGGTTGGTATGGCTCCTGCTCTGACCAAGACCACAAGAAACTACAAAGGGTCGTGAAGAAGCCCAATCCATCTTGCAAACCAGCCTCCCATCCATTGACTCTGTTGACACTTCCCGCTGCTTCAGAAAAGCAGCCAGCATCATTAAGGACCCCACACATCCCGGACATTTTTTCTTCCACCCTCTTCCATTGGGAAGAAGGTACAAAAGGTACAAAAGTCACACCAACGACTCAAGAACAGCTTCCTCCCTGCTGCCATCAGACTTGAATGGACCTACCTTGTGCTAAGTTGATCTTTCTCGACACCTTAGCTGTAACACTGTAACATTACATTCTGCATCCTTTCCTTCTCTATGAAAGGTATGCTTTGTCTGTTTAGCGCACAAGAAACAATACTTTTCACTGTATACTAATACACGTGATAATAATAAATCAAATCAAATCTTAACAACAAATCTGCAATCCTAAATGGTATGAATTCAAGATCCATTTCAATGATGTGACAGCAAAGTTAAAGTTGGCACTCCAATGTGGTACTGAGGGAGTGCCCCACTGTCAAAGGTGTCATCTTCCATTTCAGAAGTTAAGCAGAGGTCCGTTCTGCTCTCTGTCAATATGAAGGATATCATGGCAGAGTTTCAAAGTACAGGGGAGTTCAACCCTGGCCTATATTTTAGTCCTTGACCACCATCATTGAAACAAGTTTCCGAGTCATTGTTACATTGCTTTTGAAGCACTGTGTGAGATGGGCTACTTTTTCAAATCTGCAAGGCATGATAGCATTCATGATCCAACATGATAGCATTCTCCCGGTGCTGGACTGGTGTGTCAGCCTACCTTTTGTGGTCAATTCTCTCGAGTAGAAACTCAGCCCCCGAGTGGCAGCACGATGGCACAGTGGTTAGCCCTGCTGCCTCATAGTGCCAGGGACCCGAATTCAATTCCAGCCTTGGGTGACTGTTTGTGTGGAGTTTACACATTCTCCCCGTGTCTGCGTGGGTTTCCTCCAGGTGCTCCGGTTTCCTCCCACTGTCCAAAGATGTGAAGGTTAGGTGGATTGGCCACGCTAAATTACTCCTTAGTGTCCCAAGATGTGTAGGCTAGGGGGCATTAGCCATGCTGAATTGCCCCTCAATATCCCAAGATATGTAAGTTAAATGGATTAGCCACGGTAAAAATGTGTGGCGATATAAAGATTATAAGTCTTACAACACCAGGTTAAATTTCAACAGGTTTATTTGGTAGCACAAGTTTTCGGAGTGCTGCTCCTTCATCAGATGAATGAGGACTTCTGTTCACAAACAGGGTATATACAGACACAAACTCAATTTACAAGATAATGGTTGGAAAGTGAGTCTTTACAGGTAAACAAATCTTAAAGGTACAGACAATGTGAGTGGAGAGAGGGCCAACCACAAGTTAAAGAAGTGTGTATTGTCTCCAGCCAGAAAAGTTAGTGAGTTTTGCAAGCTCAGGCAAGTCATGGGCATCACAGATAGTGTGACGTGAACTCAAGATCTCGGCTGAGGCCATCCTCATGTGTACGAAACTTGGCTATCCGTTTCTGCTCAGCGATTCTGTGTTGTTGTGCGTCGTGAAGGCCAGCTTGGAGAATGCTCACCTGAAGATCAGAGACTGAATGCCCATGAATGCTGAAGTGTTCCCCGATTGGAAGTGAACACTCCTGCCTAGTGATTATCAAGCAGTGTTCATTCATCCGTTGTCATAGCATGGTCTCCCCGATGTACTATGCAATGTACCATATAGAGATTGGACAGGGGCGAGGGCTGGGTATATGCTACATGGCACGGTGGCACAATGATTAGCACTGCTGTCTCACCATGCCAGGGACCCGAGTTCAATTCCCCGGCTTGGGTCACTGTCTGTGCGGAGCTGCATGTTCTCCCCGTGTCTGTGTGGGTTTCCTGCCACAGTCTGAAAAACAAGCTGGTTAGGTACATTGGCCATGTTAAATTCTCTCTCAGTGTACCCGAACAGGCGTCAGAGTGGGGATTTTCATGCTAACTTCATTGCAGTGTTAATGTAAGCCTGCTTGTGACACTAATAAATAAACTTTACCTACAGAGAGTGGAATTTTCCCAAAATATTTGAAGTCGAAAAACCTGACTGTTTCAATGAGCCACCCCATGCAATGTTCCCACACTTTGTCAATATTTTGTCAGTCAGGAATCTCGCACCAGGAGGGGGAGGTAGGGAGTATAAGCTCCATGGAAAACTGCTAGGCATGTGCCTTGATCTCCCATATGCTGTGTACACTTTAAACTTTAAAACAAGCATTATAGCATATGGAAAGGCGATGGCCTAGTGGTATTATCACAAGACTATTAATCCAGAAACTCGGCTAATGTTCTGGGTTTGAATCCCACGACAGCAGATGGTGGAATTTGAATTCAATTAAAAATATCTGGAATTAAGAATCTACTGATGACAATGAAATGATTGTCGATTGTCATAAAAACCCATTTGGTTCACTAATGTCCTTTAGGGAAGGAAATCTGCAGTCCTTATCTGATCTGGCCTACGTGTGGCTCCAGAGCCACAGCAACATGGTTGACTCTCAACTATTCTCCAATGGCAAGTAGAAATGAGCAATAAATGCTGGCCAGCCAATGATGCCCAAGTCCCACCAATGAATATTTTTAAAAAGTAGGAGATCTATCAACACCCCTCCAAAGGATATCAGCCTGATGTGATTTTTGTTTGTGGGCTCCCGCTAAAATTTCCCACCCCACTTTGCTACTCGACCAGCACAGCACAGCGGGGCGGAAAGATCACACTCAAAGTATCAGTGCAGACTCGATGGGCCAAATGGCCCCTTCTCCACTGCAGGGGTTCTATGGTTCTGACTCTTTGAAGTGTCAGTTGTGCCTGGGTTTGTGATGCACTCACCTCTGAGTCAGAGGCACGTGAGTTTAAGTCTTACCTGAGATCCAGAGTACAAAAACCAGGGTTGATTTTCTGTAACAGTACAGCAGAAGAGCTGCACTGTTTGTGGAGGGAGTGCTGTCTATCAAGCTTGTCTAACCTTTTCCCGTGAGGGGTCACAGTGCAATCCTTTTCTCACTCAAGGGGCCAATAAACAAATTTCCAAAAAGATAAAGTTTCTTGCAAATTAAAACAGAAATTTCAATAAAATATTGCACAATGAAGAAAAGAAGCAACTTGCTGAGGTAAAAATAAAGCGATGTTAAAGAAACAAACTGATCATTTAGAATAACGAGTAATTAATAAAGATGATCAATAGGGTGTTTTTTCTAGTTCTCTCTCAGTCTCAGATTCTTACTCACTCACCCACACTCACTGTGTGAGTGTGTTGGTGTGTGAAACGAAAGGTAAGCTCCCTGAGACTGAGAGGGAGCCGGACTCTCTCTCATTCTTGCATGCACACACAGAAACCGGAATGCTATGGCTGCTTATGTCCGGTGTGATTTTCTCACCTCTCTGCAGTAAAGGGAGATTTGGCTAGGGGCAAAGTTCTCCAGCCTCGTTGCAGCTGGAGTGTGGCATGAATGGCCAGTAAGATCAAACCCAGAAACTCTCTCACAAACGTACACGTACACACACACGCACATTCTCGCTCACACACACTCTCTCACTCACACATGCCCACTCTCTCGCTCATACACACACACTCTCACTCATACATACAGACACACACAGTCTCGCTCACACACATTCACACACACACTCTTGCTCAAACACACTCACACGCACACACTCTTGCTCACACACTCACGCGCATGCACTCATGCACACACACACATACACACACTCTCAGTCACACATGCCCACTCTCTCGCTCATACACACACGTACACTCTTGCTTGCACACACACACACACAAACACACTCTCGCTCACACACACACGCACTCACACACACTGTCTCACTCACACATGTCCCTCTCTAGCACACACGCACACACACACATGTATACACACTCTCACACTCACTCACACACACACACACATATACAGACACTTTCTCACTCCAAAAACCACAACCATTTTCCTTTGAGCCAGGTATGACTCCAACCAGTGGGGAATTTTCCCCGAATCCCATTGTCTTCTATTTTTCTTGGGCTCTGTGATCAGTCAAATGCTTCCTCAATGCCAAAGGATGTCTGCCCTGTTCTGCCACATCAACACTGAAAGCATTGTGTCCAGTGGAATATTTGATTATCACAATCTAATTCACAGGGAATTGGGAATAATTGAATAGCTCGACTAAGGAACCAGCTCAAGGGGCTGAATGGTCACTTTCATTGCTATATCATTCTATGATTCCATATCTGTTGTCACCAAATTTGGCCAAGTTTTACATCTAGCTCCATTTTGTTGACTGTTTCTTTGTTGGGTGTTCACATGTGCTTCCTTTTTGTGAGCTACTTGTGACATTTACAATTCTTACCTTTGTATTGTCATGAAGCCTGATAGCAGATAAACAATCACATAAAGAAAGCTGTCAAAAGTTATGAGATATTTTGCATATTGCTAATACACCCCTTAGTTTCACATTTTGTAATTATCACAGTGCGGGCCAAGTTGTAATTTTAACCATACCAATTTTTTTTTTCATTTGTGGGACATGGGCGTCACTGGTTGGCTAGCATTTATTGCCCATCCCTAGTTGCCCTTGAACTGAGTGGCTTGTTAGGCCATTTCAGAGGGCAGTCGAGAGTCAGCCACATTGCTGTGGCTCTGGAGTCACGCGTAGGCCAGGCCAGGTAAGGCCGGCAGATTTTCCTTTATGACATTTTTCCTGACGATGGTTTCATGGTCATCGGTAGATTCTTAATTTCAGATGTATATTTTTTAAAATTCTACCGTCTGCCATGGCAGGATTCGAACCCATATTCCCAGGACATTAGCAGAGTTTTGAGATTAATAGTCTTGTGATAATACCTCTAGGCCAACACCTCCCCCTCATGTCAGACTTCATCAAGGCAATATATTATGAATGAAACTGATAGGTCTACCTGCATGTCTATTTTTCGCCCCAAGCTAACTGTGTAGATAAAAAAAACATAATAATTGAGTGGATCAATAGAATTTATTGATTAATTTTTCTTCCCACAGCAGGAGGCGACGAGTGAGGTTTGATATCCAAATTAAACCTAATTTCTTTTTGGCTGGGATGATAAATGTTGAAGAATATGTTTAACGTGGTTTCTTTGCATAGTTGACCTTTGTACCCAGTGGCTTTCAATGCTTTTTTATAATGAAGTAACCCATTGTAATGTGACATGTGGCCCATAAGATTAACGGAGGTATAAAGTAGATACACGGTAATGCATTGCTGATGAGACTGCGTTAAGTGCTATAGGGCGAGGAGTGATTCTGTGTGAGGATGAATGTTAATTAGGGTAAATTGAAGTCACATTTCAGATTTTCTTTTTGAATTTGAATTATAATTATGCATATTAAATGAAGCTCTATCAGGTCTCCTGTAATGCACCTCGCAGGATAAGATGTAAATTGAGTTAACAGAGAAATCAGAGACAGAAAAGGAGCCCTAGGATTTCAAACGTGAGATATTTTTGGAGGCAGTGAAGGGAAACTTTAAAAAATGGTGTGAGGCTCACGAGAAACACAAACTCGCTCAAAGTATGGCACGACCTGAAAGACTTTTAATATAGTCTGGAAACAACTTGTAATTACCACAGTGTGTGCCCCTGTAAGTGGGAACACGAAAATGGTAGTAAGATTTGTAAAACATTAAACAGCAAGGCACTGACAGAACTACCAGCATTAAGTTAAATGAGTTTTAAAACAACCTTATCAGCTAACAAGAGACTAATTTACATACATGTGAGTGCAGTAAGAGATTTAAACAAGTGAGTATGCTTTCAAAACATGCGCTGATATTTTGAATGTATTAATTTTTTTTAAAGAAATGTTGTTCATTTTAGCCAACAGCAATTTGCTGCAAAGCATCATGGTAAAAAGGCATTAGGGCAAGTCCAAGAGAATATTTACCTTGGAGAAATGCAAGATTTATCAGTAAAATTTCAGATGAAGAGAGCATCCAGGACACTTAATCACATTTCATGAATGGAGTTTATTCACCACCCAGACAAGATGGGTGCATGCCCAGATGCGGAGTCATGTGTTAATCTGATTTGGGAGTGACCTTTAAGGGAATCCATGAGAACATTCATTTGAACTCTGCGCTGACGTCTGAGGTCACTAGGCAACACAGGAAGTGGGGTCATCCAAGACAGGAGCTAGTTTCCAAATTCTACAGACTAATAAAATGCCATTATGCAAGAGGGTAGGGTGCTGTTGACTAAGATACATGACAGGTATTATTGCTGATTTGTGTATATTGAAGATGATTGATTTTAAGCTAATGAAAGACAAGAGTTATTGATAAGAAAACCTATAATTGATCTGTTTTGAAGTGCATCAGAGAGATCTGACAACTCTGTCTTAGAGCTGCCCTGACCCTTTAATTGTCTCCTGGCAGCTGCTGGTTAAATAAAGTTAAGCTTTTAACACAGAGACACTGGCTTTGTGAGTCTTGCATTGTCTGAAGTTTAGGCAGTACTGGTCATTTTAGGTGTCCCACCAACAGACCCTAATCTGCAGCCATGGTTCAGCACAGCTGGAGCACCACATGCAGCATGGTGGCACAATGGTTAGCACTGCTGCCTCACAGTGCCAGGAGCCGGGTTCGATTCCTTTCATGGGTCACTGTCTGTGTGGAGACTGCATGTTCTTCCTGTGTCTGTGTGGGTTTCCTCCAGGTACTCCAGAATCCTCCCACAGTCTGAAAGATACAATCATAGAGTCATAGAGGTTTACAGCATGGAAACAGGCCCTTTGGCTCAACTTGTCCATGCCCCCCCTTTTTTTCTGAAAACCTCTAAGCTAATCCCAATTGCCCGCATTTGGCTGATATCCCTCTATACCCATGGTACCCATGTAACTATCTAAATGCTTTCTAAAAGATAAAATTGTCCCCACCACTACTACTACCTCTGGCAGCTTGTTCCAGACATTCTGTGTGAAAAAATTGCTCCTCTGGACACTTTTGTATCTCTCCCCTCTCATCTTAAACCTATGCCATCTAGTTTTAGACTCCCCTACCTTTGGAAAAAGATATTGACTAACCAGCTGATCTGTGCCCCTCATTATTTTATAGACCTCTATAAGATCAACCCTCAGCCTCCTATACTCCAGAGAAAAAAGTCCCAGACTATTCAGCTTCTCCTTATAACTCAATCCATCAAGTCCCAGTAGCACCCTAGTAAATCTTTTCTGCACTCTTTCTAGTTTAATAATATCTTTTCTATAATAGGGTGACCAGAATTGCACACAGTATTCCAAGTGTGGCCTTACCAATGTCTTGTACAACTTCAACAAGGCATCCCAACTCCTGTATTTAATACTCTGACCAATGAAACCAAGCACGCCAAATGCTTTCTTCGCCACTCTGTCCACCTGTCACTCCACTTTCAAAGAGCTATGAACATGTAGCCCCAGATCTCTTTGTTCTGTAATTCTCCCCAATGCCCTACCATTAACTGAGTAAGTCCTGCTCTGATTTAATCTACCAAAATGCATCACCTCGCATTTGTCTAAAGTAAACTCCATCTGCCATTTGTCAGCTCGCTGCCCAATTGATCAAGATCCCGTTGCAATTAGGGATAACTTTCTTCACTGTCCACTATGCCACAAATCTTGGTGTCATCTGCAAACTTCCTAACCATGCCCCCCATATTCTTATCCAAATCATTAATATAAATGACAAATAACAGTGGGCCCAACACTGATCCCTGTGGCACACCGCTGGCCACTGGCCTCCAGTTTGAAAAACAACTCTTTGCAACCACTGCTTCTGTCAAGGGGCCAATTTTGTATCCATTTAGATACCTCACCCTAGATCTGGTGAGATTTAACCTTATGCAACAACCTACCATGCATTACCTTGTCAAAGGCCTTGCTAAAGTCCATGTAGACAACATCAACTGTACTGCCGTCATGTACGTCCTTGGTTACCCCTTCAAAAAACTCAATTAAATTTGTGAGACATGATTTTCTACTCACAAAGCCATGCTGACTGGCTGGGGTGCAAGAACCCAGTGGTTCCTGTAGGAAAACTGACACTATTACACAGATGAGACAACAAGGAGGAGCAGCAAATCACGCAAGAGTATGAGCGGCACTATGGCACAGTGGTTAGCATTGCTGCCTCACGGTGCCAGGGACCTGGGTTCGATTCCTGGCTTGGATCACTGTTTGAGTAGAGTTTACATATTCTCCCCGTGTCTGCGTGGGTTTCCTCTGGACGCTCTGGGTTTCTCCCAAAGTCTGAAAGACATGCTGGTTAGGCACATTGACCAGAGTTTGGCAACAAGGAGAATTGCACAGTAACTTCATTGCAGTGTTAATGTAAGCCTTACTTGTGACTGATAAATAAACTTTAACTTCAGGATTCTAAGATGACTTTTTTTGAGGATTCAGCAAGGACTGAGGTCTGAAACAATGAGACAATAGGCTCAAAATGGAGGGAAGGAAATGTCTCTCTTCAGGCCTCTTCCAAGATTCGGAACATTCCACCAATACCAGCCAATTTTTACGATGCCAATAGTGAGGCAAGAACTGATATAAGGTGGCAGCAGAATTATGGACTCTATATCACACCAGCTTGCTTGTCTGTATTGACAGGGAGCAGGCAGGGAAGGAACAACCAACAGCAGTTGCAGTGAGAGCCAGGGGCAATTAAAATGGCGCTGGTTTGAACTGGGAACCATTGTTTTTCCTTCTCTCATTTTCTACTTTTTCACCACTGTTCCACCCAATTTATAAGATCGAAACATTTCGGGGGGACTTCTCCTGTCCTGCCTGCTATGGAAATCGTAGAGGGAGGGAGATGTGGACCATGCAAAAGTTTGTTGAATCCAGGCAGTATTTTCGGGTGTCGGGGTCAGGGCAGCTGGAAAATCCTGCCCTTTGTCTTGGATTTCCATGGCTCCTCCTTCGAGGTATGGCAGATGAGAAGAAGAACTCCCTCCACCAACACAGGAATTGAATCCCACCAATATGTCCCCTTCCCCACCTGTTGGGATTATCAGCAATCGTTGCTGTAGCCTCAGCATTTTCATTCTACATATAAATGGCCTGGGTTTGGAGCATACCCCAAGATGAAGCTACTGTCACAATAGCTTCATTCCTTCTCTCCATCTCTCTCCATGACAACTGTCTGGGGCTTAACCAGATTATTCATAACCTTGCTGTTTTATTTGACCCTGAGATAAGCTATCAACCACAATGTGGCGCCAAGACTCGGATAATGAATTCTGTGACCTTACCTGGCTCACCCCTGCCTCTACCAGTGTTGAACTCCTATTCCACATCTTTATTACCTGCAAACACAACTTCCGAACTAGGAGTTTAACTTCATAATTTATTTATTAGTGTCACAAGTAGGCTGACATTAACTGCCATGAAGTTACTGTGAAAATCCCCTCGTTGCCACATTCCGGCGCCAGTTCAAGTACACTGAGGGAGAATTTAGCATGAACAATGCACCTAACCAGCACGTCTTTTGCACTGTGGGAGGAAACAGGAGCACGCGGAGGAAACCCACGCAGACACTGGGAGAACTTGCTATCTCTGCACAGACAGTAACAAAAGGTCGGAATTGAACCTGGGTCGCTGGCACCCTGAGGCAGCAGTGCTAACCACTTTGCACTGATCTCCCACATGCTACCTCCACCCCCCGACCCCAAAAATTTGAATTCATCCAAAACTCTACTGCCCTTCTTCACATCAGTCCTGATCACCCATTGTGTATGCTGACCGACGCAATTTTAAAATCTCATCCTTGTTTTCAAATCCCTCCATGGCTTAACCCTATCTCTGTAATTGTCCTCTGTCCCTATAAGTCACTGAGGTACCTGCGCTCCTCTAATTCAAACCATTTGAGCTTCCCTGTTTTTAATTGCTCTGCTACTGGCAACCATGCCTCCAGTTGCCTAGGCCCTAAGCTGTGGTATTCACTCCCTCCTACTTATAGGTTTATGAAATGTTGAGAGGTATAGATAGGGTGGATTCTCGGAGGCTATTTCCCAGGGCTGAAATGGTCGTTATGAGAGGACACAGGTTTAAGGTGCTGGGAAGCAAGTACAGAGGAGATGTTAGGGGTAAGTTTTTCACTCAGGGGTGGTGAGTGAGTGGAATCGGCTGCCGTCGGTGGTGGTAGAGGCGAACTCGCTGGGGTCTTTTAAAAGACTTCTGGATGAGTACATGGGATTTAATGGGATTGGGAGTTACAGATAGTTCTATGGCGTGGTAGGTATGGATATGATCGGCGCAACTTGTGGGCCGAGGGGCCTATTTGTGCTGTAGTGTTCTGTGTTCTATGTTCTATGTTCTCCATTCAAGCAGGATGAGACAGGTTAGATTCAGAAAGAAAGTTCCCGTTGGTGGGGGAATCCAGAACTAGGGGTCATAGTTTGAGGATAAGGAGCAAACTTTTTAGGTCCAAGATGAAGGGAAATTGCTTCACCCAGAGAGTGGTGAATCTGTGAAATTCACCACCACAGAAAGTAATTGAGGCCAAAACATTGTGTGATTTCAAGAAGAAATTAGACATAGCTCTTCGGGTTAAAGGGATCAAGGGATATGGAAGGAAGGCGGGATCAGGATATTGAATTTGATGATCAGCTATGATCAAACTGAATGGCTTACTCCTACTTCTATTTTCTATGTTTTTATTTTTACTTCTCAGTCTCTCTCTGCCTCACGTTCTTCCTTAAATCCTACTTTTGTGTCCAGGCCAAAGATGAGAAATATGACATGGGTAAGACTCTCCTTCAAAGAGTCGGCACAGACTCGATGGACCAAATGGCCTCCTTCTGAGATTCTATGACCCAAACCAGGTCAATCTGCTTTCTTTCTCATCATGTGACTCAGTGTGTTGTTTTGCTTTGTAAGGCTCTGTGCCTGATCTTTGGTGTTTTATCCTGTTAGGGTTGCTCTACAAATAGCAAATATGCCTCATTATCGTTGCAGTTCATAAATCATAGAATCCTATAGTGCAGAAGGAGCCCATCGAGTCTACACCGACCACAATCCCACCCAAGACCTATCCCCATAACCCAATGCATTTACCTTAGCAAGTCCCCCCTGACACTAAGGGGCAATTTAGCATGGCCAATCCACCTAACCCACACACCTTTGGACTGTGGGAGGAAATTGGAGCACCCAGAGAAAACCCATGCAGACACGGAGAGAACATGCAGTCTCCACACAGATAGTCACCCAAGCTGGGAATAGAACTCAGGTCCCTGGTGCTGTGAGGCAGCAGTGCTAACCACTGTGCTACCATACCGTAGACAGTACTTCAAACTGCAAGGAGAAGAGCAGAAAATGGCAAAGAGTCATCAGTAGCTTAAACGGACGTGTAAAGTTTAAATTCCAAAGTGAGACAATGCACTTTTGAATATGATAAAGGGTAATATAATCCAAAGGGAAAAGTCTTCAATAATTAGATAAACAAAGGAATTTAGTGATTCAGCAAGATAAGCCATTTAAAAGCCTAGTTATAGGTGCAAAAAGCAATCAAAAGAGCTAATGAGATGCTGTGCTTCTTTGCAGGAGATTGAGAATATAAAATCACAAAGCCACAATTATATACAGCTAATCAGACCGAAATTGAAATAATGGCACTCATTCTTCACCTCACTGTCGCTCAGCACATAGTATTAAGCGAAAAATTGGAAAAGTAAACTTGATGCTGAATATCAGCCCAAGGTCACTCATCGCAATTTTCGATCAGGTCCCTGTTTGGACAGGTAGCATTTCATTTGGAAATGGATGTCTTCAGCATCCTGATTCAATTTCCACCTGCTTACTGACTGGAGTGGGTAGCATCCCGTCACATGAGCCAGAAGCTCAGGGTTCGAGTTCCAAATCAGGCAGGATCTGATGGCCAAGTTCAAAACACGGCCAACCTGTTTGACTATGAACTCGTTAATCCTTTCTACATGCACCAATGGCGAGCAGTAAGGGCGGGGGCCGCTCCCGCTCAGTTATGTGACGGAAAGGAAGCTGGAGCCTCCACCACAGCGAAGGGCAACCTAGACTGGTAAGTGGGCCTCAAGAGTGGTCCTCCTTCATCTCAATGGCTGCAAGATTAAAGCTGGGAGTGAGATGAATAAGATTAAATACATTTAATACACACCAAATATTTCCTAATGAGTTGTGGAAAATGTTGAATGATTTGTATACGGTTAGCACTGCTGCCTCACAGCGCCAGGGACCCAGGTTCAATTCCAGCCTCAGATTACTGTCTGAGTCTGCAGAAAAAATGCATACAATCCTTTGGATTTCCTCTGGGAGCTCTGATTTCCTCCCACAGTGCAAAGATGTGCGGGTTAAATTAATTGGCTGTGCTAAATTGACCCTTAGTATCAGGGGGACGACTAAGGTAAATACATGGGGTTACAGGGATAGGGTCTGGGTGGGATTGTAGTCAGCGCAGGCTCGATGGGCTGAATGACCTTTTTATGTACTGTAAGGATTCTGTTCTTCATTAAAAGAACTGTCATCAACTTGAAATGGTAAAATCTAGAGAAATACTTACACTTGATTGGATGCAGAGGGAGCACAAGGCTCTCACAGTCAATGTTGTGAGCAATCAGCATGCACCTCACTTCATTTTTCCTCGCTTTCCATTCATATCACTTCAATCATTTCTGTAGTGAAAAAAAGCCACATGGATGGAAACCAGCAAACACTTTCTGTGGGCAACAGTCAACAAAATGTCTCATGGATTGCACTCAGTACCTTGATAGGCTGCGTGTGACCACTGGGCCTCAGATTGCCCGCCTCAGCTCCACCAACACCTGTAGCTCCAGGCAACATAGTGCCTGTAAAAGTCCGTGGGTGGAATTTTCCTGTCCTGCCCGCCACAGGAATTGTAATTGGTGGGACACAGACCATGCAAAAGTCCATTGATCTCAGGTGGGATTTTCCAGTCTTGCAGTGAGTGTGGCTGGAAAATCCTGCCCCATGTTGCTTCAGCAGTTTACAATCCACGAGTGATCTGTAACACATCACCACTGCTGGCTGGGCTGCCCCTCCCATTGCTGCATGACTAAACCCGCAATTCTTAGAGGGACCATTAGGATCTGCTCAGTGCACGCAACCATGGAATTACAGAATCATACAAGATAGAAGAGAGTCATTCTATCCATTGTGCCCATACTGGCTCGCTACAAGACTAGTCTGTGTTCTCCTCCTGCCTCATAGCAAAGGATTTCTGTTGAAGTATTTGACTAATTTCCTTTTGAATGTAATTACTGAATCCGCTTCCACCAGACTTGAAGGCACTTGTAAATTGATTTTTTTTAACCATTTTTGTTCTCAAAATTAATATCCCCGCCACTGAGTTACATATTGGGTTTCCTGCCTTATAATTGGGAAATTGGCCCTGAAAAATATCCATCAATGATTCCCCTGGGGTGAAGGGGTAGTATGCGGGCACAGTGGTTAGCACGGCTGCCTCTCAACGCCAGGGACCTGGACTCGCTCCCAGCCTTGGGCAACTGTGTGGAATTTGCACATCCTCCCCGGGTCTGTTGTGGGTTTAGGATAGTTGCAGACTCGATGGGCCAAATGACCTCTTCTGCAGTGGAGGGATTCTATAGAATTGCAACGAGAGACAGAGCAATCTTAGAATTCAAGCACAATAGTAAAACACGCTCAGGAAATACATCTCTTCAGATAGAGAGCGATGAGAATGCAAAATGCACTCGATCAGAAAGCGACGGGTGCAAAGTTAGTTGAGGTGTTTGAAAGGGAGTTGGACGCTTAGCTTGAGAATTAATACAAGTAAGCAATATTAAGAAGATAAAAATCGAAATGTGTTTACAATATTAGTGTAGCATAGTTAAGAAAAATAGTTGAGTGGATTTATCCCTTACCAACCAATTAAAAGATAACATGACCTAGATCTCTATAATCTAGCCCTTTGCACACAATCATTTACAGTCTGTAGAATGGTTGGTTCCAGAAAATGTAAGGAACCTGCAATGAATTATTTTGTTGTGTAATACCACCCCAAGGAGACAGAATGATGGCAAATTTACTGGGTAGGCTAACATCATTATTCATAATGGTTCACAGTTTTATTCCCTTTAAAGTCCTGTTAATTGTGCAAATGTATAGACATTCATCATTGCCCTGATTTTACTTACTGCTCGTACATATAACTTGGACATGATTATCTAATCTCTTGAGGACTGTACTAACAGTTAAGAAAGCCCACCAACGCCTCTACTTTCTCAGAAGGCTAAGGAAACTTGGCATGTCTGCCACAACTCTCACCAACTTTTACAGATGCGCCATAGAAAGCATTCTTTTTGGTTGTATCACAGCTTGGTACTGCTCCTGCTCTGTCCAAGACCTGAAGAAATTACAAAGAGACGTGAACGAAGCCCAGTCCATCAAACAAACCAGCTTCCCACACACTGCCGACACTGCCCACTGCCTCAGCAAAACAGTCAGCATAATTAAGGACCCCAGACATTCTCTCTTCCACCTTCTTGCATCATAAAAATGATTTAAAAGTCTGAGGACATGTACCAAAAGACTCAAGAACAGCTTCTTCCCTGCTGCCTTCAGACTTTTAAATAGACCTACCTTGCATTAAATTGATCTTTCTCTACCCCCCAGCTATGACTATAACACTACATTCTGCACTCTCTCCTTTTCTTCTTTATGTACAGTGTGGTTTGTCTGTATAGCATGTAAGAAACAATATTTCTTACTGTGCACAAATACATAGAATAAAATCATAGAATCCCCTACAGTGCAGAAGGAGGCCATTCAGACCATCAAGCCTGCATGACAGCAATCCCACCCAGCCCCTATCCCCAGAGCCCCACATATTTACCCTACGAATCCCTCTAACCTACACATTTTGGGAAACTAAGGGCCAATTTAGCATGGCCAATCAACCTAACCTGCACGTCTTTGGACTGTGACAATAATAAATCAAATAAAATAAATCAAATCAAAAGAAACACATTTGCAATCTATTGTTTGAGGTTCATTCAAGAACTATCAAGGAAAGATCCAGACATGTCTAGTTCTTTTCCACAACGATCAATAACGTAAGCCGTCCTGGAGAAATCATCAATCGGGTTATCGGTCAATTTCCAAAAACAGATTGGATTACTTTAATAAGCAGCTCCCTCTACTGGTACACGCACGCTGATAATGACTCGAATAACGAAAAACAAAACAGGGAAAATTAGTGTTAGGTCAATGTCATTTCTTCCCCTCTCCAGTTATGTTGTGGGGAAGGGAAATTCAAGTGAATCAGTAAAAGATGTCGCAAAGCTGCCTCAGAATCTGAAATAAAAGCAGGAAATGTTGGATAAACTCAGCAAGTCTGGCAGCATCTGTGGAGAGAAACAGAGCTAACATTTCGGATCGAAATGATCCTTCATGAATCTGAAGGTTGTGTCTCATTCGAGTAAATGGCTGCACAATTTGGGCTGATGCTTTAGTGCAGTGCTATGGGACAAGAGAGTCCATTTTAACTTATTGTGTTGGGCTGAATAATAAATACCAATCATTTCCAGAACAGCTATGATCACCCTGAATGGTGGAATGGGCTTAAGGGACTAAATAGCCTCCTCCATAGAAGCCCTAGAGGGCAAAAGGAGGCCACTTTTCCCATCGAGTCTGCACCGTCTCTCTGAAAGAGCATCCTAACCTGGCCCACACACCCATCCTATCCTCGTGACCCCACATCCTATCCCCCTAACCCCATACATTTCTCATTGCGAATCCAACTAACCTAAATATCATTGTAACTAAAGGGAAATTTAGCATGGCCAATGCAGCACACATATACGTTATTGGACAGTGGAAGGAAACCACAGCACCCGGAGGAAGACCACGCAGACACGGAGAGAACGTGCCAACTTCACATAGACAGTTTCCCATGGCTGGAATTGAACCCAGGTCCCTGGCACTGTGAGGCAGCAGTACTAACGGCTGTGCCACCGTGCCGCCCCAAATCTCCTATTCTTATGTTTCTATATGTAATATAGGGGGTCAGTTAGCTCAGCTGGCTGGATGGCTGGCTTGTGATGCAGAGCGACGCCAACAATGTGGCTTCAGTTCCCGTACCAGCTGAAATTATCCATGTTGGATAATCCCACCAAAATTTCAACTTTAGAACCTTGCTCTTCGCCTGAGATGTGGTGACTCTCAGGTTACATCACCACCAGCTAGCTGTCTCTCAAAAAGATTGGCAGCTTATGGTCCTCTGGGACTATGGTGGAACACACATTTGTAGTCAAACAGAGCCACATGGAAAAGCAAGCTTGGGAACCACAGCTAGCTTCAACCCTTTGCTGAATGTCAGAATTAGGAGCAGAAGTCGTGCCTTCAAGCCTGCTCCATCATTGAATCAGATCATAGCTGATCTCTTCCTGGTCTCAAATCCACCTCCTTGCCTGTTCACCATTTCTCTTTAATCCTTTTTCATCAGAAATGTATCTATTTCCTTCTTGAAACCATTTAATGATTCAGACTCCACCGCACTATGGAGCAGTGAGTTTCACAAATTCACCATCCTCATCTCAGTTTTATATTTACTGACTCGCAACCCATACCCACGACATCAAGGTCTTTGAGGTGATACAAGAGGAGATTCACTTGAATGGTTTCAGGAATGGGAGAATTCAGTTACGTGAAAAAACTGGTTATTTACCTCCGAAGATAAGGTCAAGATCCTGGAAATCCCTCCCTAACAGCATTGTGCATGGGCCTACACTGCATAGACTGCAGCAGTTCAAGAGGGCTAGAGATTTACCATCACCTTCTCAGGGGCAATTAGAGATAGGAAATAAATGCTGACCTCGCCAACGATGCCCACATCCGATGAATAAAAAGAAAGAGAAAGGAAGGATGTGATAGAGATTTTCAAAATCACAACAGTGTAACTAAGGAGAAACTGTTTACAAATCACGGTGGCACAGTGGTTAGCACTGTTACCTCACAGTGCCAGGGACCCAGGTTCAATTCCAGCCTTGGGTCACTGTCTGTGCAGAGTCTGCACGTTCTCCCCTGTCTGGGTGGGTTTCCTCTGGGTGCTCTGCTTTCCTCCCACAGTCCAAAAGATGTGCTGGTTAAGTGCATTGGCCATGCTGAATTCTCCCTCAGTGTTCCCAAACAAGTGCCAGAGTGTGGCGACTTTTCACAGTAACTTGAGGCAATAGTCTGGTGGTCTTATTGCTAGGCTATTAATCCAGAAATTCAGCTAATGTTCTGGGGATCCCAGTTTGAATCCCACCATGGCAGCTGGTGGAATTTTAACTCAATTTTAAAAAAAACTGGAATTAAAAATCTACTGATGACCACAAAACCATTGTCAATTGTTGAAAAAACCATCTGGTTCGCTATTGTCCTTTCGGGAAGGAAATCTGCCTCATTACCTAGTCTGGTCTACATGTGACTCCAGACCCACAGAAATCTGGTTGACACTCAACTGCCCTTGGGCAACAAGGGATGGGCAATAAATGCTGGCCAGCCAGCAACGTCCCATGGCCCATGAGTGAATAAAAAAACTTAGTCGCAATATTAACGTAAGCCTACTTGTGACACTAATAAATAAGTAAACTTAAACTTAAAATATCAGAAGGATCGATAACTAGAAAGCACAAACGTAAGGCCAGAGACAAAATAGAAAGAGATAAGATGATGAAAAGAAAATTTAGACATCGTGTTGATACAATCTGAGCAATCACATATAGAATGGGTCACTGAGCAATGGGTGGCATGGTGGCACAGTGGTCAGCACTGCTGCCTCACAGTGCCAGTGACCTGGGTTCAATTCCCAGCTTGGGTCACTGTCTGTCTGAAGTTTGCACCTTCTCCCTGTGTCCGCTTGTGTTTCCTCCGGGTGCTCCGGTTTCCTCCTACAGTCCAAAAGACATGTTGGTTAGGTGCATTGGCCATGTTAAATTCTCCCTCAGTGTACCCTCACAGGCACCAGAGTGTGGTGACTAAGGGATTTTCACAGTAACTTCATTACAGTGTGAATCTAAGCCTAATGAATAAACTTTAAACTTCTGATCAATGAGTGTACTGCCCCAAAGGATGGTAAAAGCAGATATGTTGGAACTTTCAAATGGGAATTAAATCATTGTGCGAGGGGTAGGTGGTGGAGTTTGAGGGGCTCTCGAAAAAGAACAGGGGAGTGGAATGAATTAGAAAGCTCTTTTAAAGAACCAGCAGAAACACAATGGGCAGAATGATCTCCTTTTGGATTGTTTCATTCTTTGATGATATGGGTGACACAGTAGCACAGTGGTTAGCGCTGCTGCTTCACAGCTCCAGGGACCTGCGTTCGATTCCTGGCTCGGTCACTGTCTGTGTGGAGTTTGCACATTCTCCTCGTGTCTGAGTGGGTTTCCTCCGTGTGCTCCAGTTTCCTCCCACAGCCCAAAGATGTGCAGGTTAGGTTGATTGGCCATGCTAAAATTGCCCTTAGTGTCCTAGATGCATAGGTTAGAGAGATTAGTGGGTAAATATGTAGGGATATGGGGGTAGTTCCTGGGTGGGATTGTGGTTGGTGCAGATTCGATGGGCCAAATGGCCTCTCTCTGTACTGTAGGGATTCTATGATGATAACTGCATGGACACGAGCAATTTGAGAATATTTGTTCCTCAGAAAGAAAACTCCCAATCAGGAGGAAGATTTAATAAAATCAGCTTGTTATTTGTCGGAGAGTGTCCAAAATACTTTCATATGGCATGAAATGCAGCAAATTCTGGATTCTTGTAACCATTGTAGAGAAGTGATGAACCTGCATTTTTGGCGCGTGAAATAACTTTTACTTTATCCCCAGCTTTCTGCTCCTCTGAATGATGCATTGACTGGAATAGAACTGTATTTTTATTCATTCGTGGGACATGGGCATCGCTGGCTAGCCAGCATTTATTGCCCATCCCTAGTTGCAGCTGAGAGTGAACCACCTTGCTAAAGCTCTGGACTTAGTAGGCCAGACCAGGTAAGGACATGAGATTTCCTTCCCTGAAGGACATTCATGAACCTGATGGGTTTTGCCAACATTTGTCAGTTGTAATGAAAGAATAGGCAAAATAAGTTCTCACATGGATCCTTTGCTTCCTTTCTTGAATACTCTTCCCCTGCACCCTCAGATATCTCTCAGTAACTTTCAGCAATGCCAATCTACGATTAAGGTTTATTTATTAGTCACAAGTAAGGCTTACATTAACACTGCAATGAAGTTACTGTGAAAATCCCTTAGTCGCAATAGTCCCGTACCTGTTCGGGTCAATGTGCTTAACCAGCACATCTTTCAGAATGTGAGAGGAAACCAGAGCGCCCAGAGAAAACCCACATCAACATGGGGAGTACATGCAAACTCCACACAGACAATGACCCAAGCTGGAATTAGTTCGAGTGAACAGTTTTTACTGACATTCAATTGCTTAATATAAAACTTCGCAGTTCTGGGTTGCAGTCTTGGCTCAACGTAACACTTTGAGTTTGAAAGTCATGATTCCAAGCCCCTTTTGGGAAACATGAAGAGCTAATCTGAGGTGATCCCTCACTACAGCACTGAGGGAATACAACATTAAATTCAAGGAGCTACCTGCCTGCGTAGGTGAATAAAGAAGGCCCCATGGTGTTATTTAAGAAGAGCAAGAAACTTGGCCCTGTTCACTATTATTTCCAGTTAACACTGCCAAAAATAATTCTGATCATTAATCACACTGCTGGTTGTGGCATCTTGCTATGTGCAAATTATCTGCCATGTTTCCTAAATGATTGCAGTTCAAAAGTAATTCCTTGGCTGTGAAATGTGTTGGGGTGTCTTAAGAATTCTTAACATGCTGGTGTCTATAAATGATGGAATGTTCAATTCACGCGGATTTCCCTATATGGCGAGTTGTTGGAACTAATGGTCACCAGGGTGTGAAATAAATGTTTCTTCACATGCAGGAATTAGGCTTAGATACGAAGTGATGTTGGACCATATCTCAACAATTTCCCCGAGATTACTTCTATGGTCGGGAGGACAAATAAATTGATACCCCTGATCACCTCCCGCTCATGGTTTCATAGAATCATAGAATCCCTACAGTACAGAAGGAGGCCATTTGGCCCATCAAGTCTATATTAACCACAGTCCCACCCAGGCCCTATCTCTGTAATTCCGCATATTTACCCTGTTAATCTTCTTGATACTAAGGGCAATTTAGCATGGCCAATCAACCTAACCCGCGTATCTTTGGAGTGTGAGAGGAAGCCGGAGCACCCGGAGAAAACCCACGCAGACGCGGGGAGCAAACTCCACACAGACAGTGATCCAACACCGAAATTTAACCGGGGTCCCTGGCGCTGTGAGGCAACAGTGCTAATCACTGTGCCATCCTATTCTGATTTGATTTGATTTGATTTATTATTGCCACGTGTATTTTATGCAGTGAAAATCATTGGGCAGTGATTTTCCCATCCTACTGCACTAATTTGTTAGCACAGCGGGCTTCGAGGCTCTAGCGGGGGCTGTTTCGCAGGCTCCCAGCTGGGCGTCCAGCCCTCTGCGTATTTCCCCGCACCGGGTTTCCTTTTGGCTATTAAAAGGCAAAGGTAGCACTGCTTTTCTCTGCAGCTGCCGTCCGGTCAGCGTGATTCTACGGACTGTACAAGAACCCTTCTTAGTTTTGGAATAAAAGATCTTTCAGCATCGGTTTCAGTCACATAGTCAATGACCACTGATGTATAATAGAAGGCTATCCTTCTCAAGTGTGACCTTTCACACACCTTGTGGATCACTGATCTTGTCAGTTTTCCTTTGTTATATTACAAACTTGGAGCCATAGACTCTAGGAATCCAAACTTTCAAACAAAGACAGCTGTGCTGTTTAACATTTCCATTCAAGGGAAAGAATGCCAGCCAGTATAATTCAATTCAGATCCTTCCTTGATACTCAATGTTGAAGTTATAAAGGCCATCTAACCCACTTGGCAGTCATCTTGACTGTTCAGCAGAATCAGAGAATCCCTACAGTGTAGGAGGAGGACATTCGTCCCATCAAACTTGTACTATCAACAATCCCATCCAGGCCCTATCCCTGTAACCCCACATATTTACCCATCTAACCTCAGACACTAAGGGACAACTTAGCATGGCCAATCCACCTAACCTACACATCTTTGGATATTAAGGGGCAATTTAACATGGCCGATGCACCTGACCCACACATCTTTGGATTGCGCGACGAAACTGAAGCATTGGGGGGAAACCCATGCCGACACGGGGAGAACATGCAAACTCCACATAGACAGTGACCCAAGGCCGGAAGTGAACTTGGGTCCCTGGCACTGTGAGACAGCAGTGCTAACCACTGTGCCTAGTTTTGAAAAATAAGGGCATTTTTTGAACGTTCCATATGAGCTTGACCTATGTTTAAAGTTCTGAAAATTGCATACCTTTTACTGGACATGATAATGGAATGAGGAGAAGCTTACTTGTTAAGCCATTTGCATTAGCAATTGTATGGGTCAATAAAAGACCTGAACTGTGGCTCGGTTGGTAGAACTCCCATTTCTAAATCAGTTGTGGATTCAAGTCCCTCTTGAGGGCAAAATTAAGGCTGCATTCTAGTGCCCTTCTAACAGATTGTTACAGTGGGTGAGATATTAAGCCAATCTATCCTTTCAAGTAAGGATCAAAGATCCTATGACAATCTCTCAAAGAAGACTAGGAAGTATTCAATGAATGGCATGATATTCTGAGGAGGAGAGGAAGCTTGGTGTGTTTCCTCGTATTGCTTTCTGCCTCACGCATTTAGGTACTTTCCCAAAAATGCATGGATCTATGTTGGCTGATCTCTGAAGGTGGAAGGGTATGGGACACTTGAAATTCAAATGGGACACTTGCCTTTATGGATCGAACCATAGATTACAAAAGCAGTGAAGCCATGTTGGAGTTGCACAGAATTTTGGTGAGGCCACAGTTTGAGTACTATGTGCAGTTCTGATTGCCACATCATAGGAAGGATGTGATTGCACAAGAAGTGGTGCAGGGGAGGTTCACCAGCATATTGCCTGGGATGGAACATTTAAGTTATGAAGTGAGGTTGGGTAGGCTTGGATTGTTTTTGTTGAAGAACTGAGGGGTGACCTGAGCGAAGTGTACAAGATTATTAAGGGCATGGATAGGGTGGATGGGGAACAACTGTCCCCCTTAGCTGAAGAGTCAGTCGTGAGGGGACATAGGTTCAAGGTAAGGGGCAGGAGGTTTAGGGGGTGATGTGAGGAAAAACTTTTTAACCCAGAGGGTTGTAATGGTCTGGAATGTGCTGCCTGGGAGAGTGGTAGAGGCGGGTTACCTCACATCCTTTAAAATATACGCGGATGAGCACTTAGCACATCATAACATTCAAGTCTATGGAACAAGAGCTGCTAAGTGGGATTAGATAGGTAGATCAGGTGTTTCTCACGTGTCGGTGCGGACGCAATGGGCCTAAGGCCCTTTTCTGCACTGTATGATTCTGTGAAGAGCAGGGCAGATAGCCCCTGGAACTGGGCTAATAGAACATAGAACATTATAGCACAGTACAGGCCCTTCGGCCCTCAATGTTGCACCGAGCTATGTCCAATCCCAAGATCACGCTATCCCACTCCCTATAATTCTGGTGCGCTCCAGCTAATGTTAATCCCTCAATTCATATCATAAAATCTGATGATCATATCATTATCACATTGCTGTTTATAAGGTTTATTTATTAGTGTCTCATGTAGGCTTACATTAACACTGCAATGAAGTTACTGTGAAAATCTTTTTGTGGGGACTTTTATATGCAAAATGGCTGCTCATTCCAACATTTCTCTCACCAATTTTACAGATGCATCATAGACAGCATTCTTTCTGGTTGTATCACAGCTTGGTGAATAATTTGCCGGATGTTAGAGATGGAAAGGTGGTAGGACTGGAGGGTCTCGATGACATTACTGTTACTAGAGAGGTGGTGTTCGACAGACTGGAGGGGCTGATTGTGGACAAGTCCCCAGGACCGGATGGAATGCATCCGAGGGTCCTGAAAGAAATGGCGGAGGTGATAGTGGATGCCTTGGTGGTTATTTTCCAGACGTCGCTGGATTCCGGGGAAGTGCTGGAAGATTGGAAAACGGCTAATGTTATGCCGTTGTTTGAGAAGGGTGCCAGGCAAAAGGCGGGGAATTATAGGCCTGTTAGTTTAACGTCTGTTGTAGGTAAAATGTTAGAATTCGTCATCAAGGAGGAAATAGCGAGGCATCTTGAAGGGAACTGCTTGATAGAGCGGACGCAGCACGGTTTCGTTAAAGGGAAGTCGTGTCTGACAAATTTACTGGAGTTCTATGAGGATGTGTCTAGGGCGGTAGATAGGGGAGAGCCGGTGGATGTGGTCTTTCTTGATTTTCAGAAGGCGTTTGACGAGGTACCTCACAAGAGGTTATTGCATAAGGTCAGGGGGCATGGAGTTGGGGGTAGGGTGTTAGTGTGGATAGAGGACTGGTTGTCAAATAGAAGGCAGAGAGTGGGGGTCAATGGGTGCTATTCGGATTGGCGGATGGTGACTAGTGGAGTGCCCCAGGGGTCGGTGCTGGGGCCTCAGCTTTTTACCATTTATATAGATGATCTGGAGGAGGGAACCGAGTGTAGGGTGTCGAAATTTGCTGATGACACCAAAATTGGTGGAAAGGCAAATTGTGCGGAGGGTGAGAGTCTACAGAAGGATCTAGATAGGCTGGGCGAATGGGCCAGGAAATGGCAAATGGAATTTAATGTTGGCAAGTGCGAGGTGGTCCACTTTGGTAGGAATAATGGTAGGAAGGATTATTACTTACGTGGAAAAAAACTGCAGCAGGCGACGGTGCAGAGGGACCTCGGGGTCCTTGTGCATGAGTCGCAAAAACCCAGCTTGCAGGTGCAGCAGGTGGTCAGGAAGGCGAATGGGATGCTGGCCTTCATCATGAGGGGGATTGAATATAAAAGTAGGGAGGTCTTGCTGCGGCTGTATAGGGCATTGGTGAGGCCGCAGCTGGAGTACTGTGTGCAGTTTTGGGCGCCGTACTTACGCAAGGATATTTTGGCCTTGGAGGGAGTGCAGAGGAGGTTTACTAGGCTGATGCCGGAGTTGAGGGGGTTGAACTATGAGGAGAGGCTGAATAAATTAGGCTTGTACTCGTTAGAGTTTAGAAGAATGAGGGGAGATCTCATTGAGACGTATAAGATGTTGAATGGGATGGATAGGATAGAGGTGGAGAGACTCTTCCCGCTCAGAAAGGACAGTAGGACGAGAGGGCACAGCCTCAGGATAAAGGGGGGGGCGGTTTAGAACGGAGTTGAGGAGGAACTTCTTCACTCAAAGGGTAGTGAATCTCTGGAATTCTCTGCCTATTGAAGTGGTGGAGGCTGCCTCGCTAAATATTTTTAAGACGCGGGTTGATGGGTTTTTGATAAGAGAGGGGATTAAGGGTTATGGGGAGAGGGCGGGAATGTGGAACTGAGCCACGACAGATCAGCCATGATCTTATTGAATGGCGGGGCAGGCTCGAAGGGCTAGTTGGCCTACTCCTGCTCCTATTTCTTATGTTCTTATGTTCTTATGGTATGGCTCCTGCTCTGCCCAGGACTGCAAGAAACTACAGAGGGTCATAAACGAAGCCCAGTCCATCAGACAAACCAGCCTCCCACCCTTTGACACCGTCTACACTTTGCTGCTTCGGAAAAGCAGCCAGCATAATTAAGGACCCCAAGCACCCAGGACATACTCTCTTTCACCTTCTTCAGTCAAGAAAAAGATACAAAAGGACACATACCAGCCGACTCAAGAACAACTTCATTCCCGTTGCCATCAGACTTTTGAATGGACCTACCTCGCATTAAATTGATCTTTCTCTACACCCTGGCTATGACTGCAACACTACATTCTGCACTCTCTCCTTTCCTTCTCTATGAATGGCATGCTTTGTCTGTGTAGCGCACAAGAAACAGTGCTTTTCTCTGTATACTAACACATGTAACAATAATAAAACAAATCAAATCGAAAAAAAATCCAATCATTAAAGTCGTGATTCGACTTCAGAAATATTCTCTTGAACACAGAACACTTTGAGACGTCTGATGGTCATGAAAGTTACTATACAAACACATGTCTGTCTTCCTTTTCAAAGAAGAAAAGATAAATTGGCTTACATTGGGACAAAAAATACAAGTCATTGGTTGTAGCAGCAATGGTTGCAGTTGATCATCTTCATAAGCACCAGAAATGGCACGGAGCTGTTTGTCCAACTGAAAGAGTCAATCGGGCCTGTCGTCAGCTGAACATCTACCAGTAGCCTATCAATGAATCCAATAAGAGTCTCGGAGAGTGGTGAGAATGTGGAAATTGCCTTTGCATCAAGTGGCTGAATCAGCCAGCAGAGAGCCATCCATTTTATGGGAAAGTACCTAAGTACGTGAGGGAGAAAGCAATACAAAGAAATGTAGCCAGGGGAGAATGACCTACGGTTAGTGGAGGCTCATACAAAACGTGAGCACCAGCATTGGACCAAATAATCTGTGCTGTAAATACTGACTAGATGTTTGTTGGAGGAATTAGAAATTTCTCTTCTTAACATCTTCTGACATGTATCACATTGAGCTGCTGTGTGATAGTTACAACAACAACTTGCATTTAGGTAGCAAAGCATAGGAGCCCAGCTAGGCAGAATGATTGATCTTACTTAGTCAAAAAGGTGCTATTGGCACAGGTGAACCAAAGTCACTTTGAATGATTGTTTTCAAGGAAGAGAGGGAGGTGGAAATTGACAGAGATTTAAGGGGAGCATTCCAGAGTTTCTTATCATTCTATAATGTTAATTCTACTCTCCCTCTACTCTCTCTCTGATGCTCTGCATCACTTCACCAGTATCCTGCTTACGCAGCACATAAAGGTGTTTATGTTCATGGCAGAATAATGAAAACACAACGGCCTGACTTTTACTGCCTCGCCCGACCCAGAATCAGGGTGGGCAAGGCTCGCAGAATTCCATTCCCCGTTGGCCTCGGGCAAGATCATAGATCATAGAATCCTACAGTGCAGAAGGAGGCCATTCGGCCCATTGTGTTTGCACTGACTACAATCCCACCCAGGGTCTATCCCCATAACCCCATACATTTATTCTAGCTAGTTCCCCCGATACTAATTTTAGCATGGCTAATCCGCCTAACCCGCATCTTTGGCGTGTGGGAGGTAACTGGAGTACCCGGAGGAAACCCACACAGACATGGGGAGAATGTGCAAATTCCATACAAGCAGTGATCAACTCGAACCCAGGTCCCTGGCACTGTAAGGCAGCAGTGCTAACCACTGTGCCACCCAATTCTTATAAGAATCTTACGAGCCTCGGTGGGCAAGGCAGTAAAATTCCAGCACACATGTTGGAAATACTCAGTAGGCCTGGTGTGGATGAAGGAACAGAATCAACATTATTCATGGCAGAGTCGTGTATCAGTCTTCAATGCTAAATATCAATACAAGTTCTGCTAGAATAGAATCATATAACACACAAGCGGGCTAATGGCCCATCTTGGCTGTGCTAGCCCTATGGACGAGCTATCCATTTCTGCCCACTGTCCTGTTCTTCAGGTAGCGACAATGCAGTCTGAGGCTAGCTAATGGGCTTGGCCAGATTTTGACTCACCCATGCACTATTCTCGCAGAGTGAGCTGTGGGAGGTAGGATGTAGAGGGAGGTGGTTAAAATCAAGGTTAATGAGCCCAGTGGGAGTGACAATGGGAGTGGAGGCTGTTTCAAATTGAGGATAAGAGTTTCAATTGGAAAGCTTGGAATGCATGCAGCTGTAAAAGGGCATCTGACCCTGGAGGGTGGAGTCCCATCCCTGACCACAGGGGTGGGGTGTTCTTTGGAGGTGGGGAAGCTGGTGGCAGGAAAACAAGGAGTTTGATGGGAACAAACACCACTCCTGCTTCTCCTGCTGTAAAGGCATTGAACTTTTTCCCCAAATGATCCTTACCTTTCTTGATGTGGAAGGTTTCCCCAAGGCCTGGGAAAGAAAGATTTGCATTTATATAGTGCCCATCGAAAACACCAGATGTCTCAGAAGTGCTTTGCAGCCAGAGAGGTATTTTTGAAGCATAGTCACTGTTGTGGTGTAGGGAAAGTAGCAACCCTTCACAAACAGCATTGTAATGCTTCACAAACAGCATTGTAAACAGCATTCGATAATGTGACTGAACACATTGATGAAAGAAGTGCCGTGGACGTGGTGTACATGGACTTCAGCAAGGCGTTTGATAAGGTCCCCCATGCAAGACTTCTTGAGAAGGTGAGAGGGCATGGGATCCAAGGGCCTTTGGCCTTGTGGATCAAGAACTGGCTTGCCTGCAGAAGGCAGAGAGTGGTTGTGGATGGGTCTTTTTCTGAATGGAGGTCAGTCACCAGTGGAGTGCCCCAGGGATCTGTTCTAGGACCCTTGCTGTTTGTCATTTTCATAAATGACCTGGATGAGGAGGTGGAAGGATGGGTAAGTAAGTTCGCTGATGACACGAAGGTCGGTGGTGTTGTGGATGGTCTGGAAGGATGTCAAAAGTTGCAGCAGGACATAAATAGGATGCAGGACTGGGCGGAGAAGTGGCAGATGGACTTCAACGCGGATAAATGCGTAGTCGTCCATTTTGGCAGAACCAACGGGATGAACAAGTACACTATCAAGGGCAGGAGTCTTGGTAGTGTTGAGGAGCAGAAGGATCTTGGGGTCCGGGTCCACAGGACTCTTAAATTGGCCTCGCAGGTGGAAGAGGTGGTCAAGAAGGCGTATGGTGTACTGGCCTTCATAAATCGAGGGATTGAGTTTAGGAGTCGGGAGGTAATGCTGCAACTTTATAAGACCCTTGTCAGGCCTCATTTGGAGTACTGTGCGCAGTTCTGGTCGCCTCACTATAGGAAAGACGTAGAAGCTATTGAAAGGGTACAGAGGAGATTTACAAGGATGTTGCCTGGACTGGGAGGCATGCCTTATGAAGTTAGGTTGAGGGAACTGGGTCCCTTTTCCCTGGAGAGACGTAGGTTGAGGGGCGACCTGATAGAGGTTTATAAAATGTTGACAGGAATAGATAGGGTGGATTCTCAGAGGCTATTTCCCCGGGTTGAAATGGTCGCTACGAGAGGACACAGGTTTAAGGTGCGGGGAGGAAAGTACAGAAGTGATGTTAGGGGTAAGTTTTTCACTCAGAGGGTGGTGAGTGAATGGAATCGGCTGCCGTGAGTGGTGGTGGAGGCGAACTCGCTGGGGTCTTTTAAAAGACTTCTGGATGAGTATATGGGGTTTTATGGGATTGGGGGTTATAGATAGGTGTTGATGTGATCGGCGCAACTCGTGGGCCGAAGGGCCTGTTTGTGCTGTAGTGTTCTATGTTCTATGTTCTATGTAATGATAAAAACAAGATACTGCAGTTACTGTAAAAACAAGAAGTGTTGGAAATATCACAGAATCCCTACAGTACAGAAAGAGGCCAGTCAGCCCATCGAGTCTGCACCAGCCACAATCCCACCCAGGCCCTACTCCCATATCGCTACATATTTACCCACTAATCCCTCTAGCCTAAGCATCTCACAACACTAAGAACAATTTTAGCATGACCAATCAACCTAACCCACACATCTTTCAAATGTGGGAGGGAACTGGAGCACCCGGAGGAAACCCATGTAGATACGAGAAGAATGTGCAAACTCAACACAGATAATGACCCAAACTGGGAATCAAACTCCAAGTCTCTGGAACTGTGAAGCAGCGGTGCTAACCACCATGCTACCATGTCTCCCATACTCTGTAGGTCTGGCATCATGTGTGGAAAGAGAAAAGGAATTAAAATTTTCTATTGTAATTTGTGAGGTACTTGGGACTTGAAACAGTCAGAGAGAGTGGAATTGAAAATGCACGAAGAGAAATGATTTATTTATTCAAACAGTTTCTCCATATTTGCTGCTTCTGTTTGCAGACTCCATCTCTTGGTACAACCCTGTATTGAAGCTTCAAGTGAACAAATGTACAATACAGTTTCAAAATACTACATCACTGAACATCAACTCTCAACATTACTTTAACTCTCAAACTGTACTTTAATTTTAACTGAACATCAACTTTAACTATTTAACTGAAAATCAATACTACTGAGTTTAAGAAAATTTTGGCCAAGAAATATCCTCGATGTAGAATCTACCTTGTTCTCTGAAGTATCCTTCAGGGCACAGTGCTCTTGTTGCAATGGTTGTTCTCTTTGAGTTATTGTTGCCAAACAAAGAACTCACATGTCTTTTATCCACTTGCTTCCGGAAGATTCTCTATTATCCAGCCAACTGTGACACCTGGAACTGATCATATGGCTCAAACATCCAGTGAAATTACTTTTAAACGTGGATGCTATGATGCTTAGTTCATTTTACGTGTCCCATACATAGCAGCCACAAAAATCAGAACCACACTGTCTCAGTTAATGTTAATAACTTCCCTGATCTGGCCAACACTGGAAACTTCAGATTACGACCTGCATCTGGTTTTAATCTATAGATTGACCAAAATTCCCAGCATGCTTAGCTCTCAGCCAGAATAGCCATTTTCAAGCCACTATTGCCATTATTGTTGTTAAATTATTGTTATAGCTGTTCTTTCTTCGTCCATATGGGAGGCATGGCATGTCTCAATGATCTGTCTTCAAAGCATCAATGACAAATTTAAACATAACTTGATCATTCAACTTATTAAATATTTTAGCTCTCATGTTGATTTAGTAATGCACTCAGTTATATTTACTGAGATTAAAAGTTTGTTTTCCAACTGCAAATAATCTACTTCAACACACAGGCCGGAATGTTACCACCATTCCTGCCAGCGGGATTTTTCCATTCTACTGCAGTGAATGGAAATTTGGCTGTAGTGGGAGTGTGATGTGCACAACCAGTATGATCGAGCCCAAGGTTGCATACATATAAAACATAGAACATAGAACATAGAGCATAGAACATTACAGCGCGGAACAGGCCCTTCGGCCCACAATGTTGCGCCGACCAGTCTTATTTTTAAAAAAAAAACATTGACCCACTAATCTAAACCAATCCCTTTTCGTCCATAAACCTATCCACCAATCTCTTAAACGCCCCCAAACTAGGCGCATTTACAACTGCAGCAGGCAGGGCATTCCAGTCCCTCACCACCCTCTGGGTAAAGAACCTGCCCTGACATCCGTCCTATAACTACCCCCCCTTAATTTAAAGCCATGCCCCCTCGTGCTAGCTTTCTCCATCCGAGGAAACAGGCTATCACCATCCACCCTATCTAAACCTCTAATCATCTTATATGTTTCTATAAGATCCCCTCTTAGCCGCCTTCTTTCCAGTGAAAACAACCCCAAATCCCTCAGTCTCTCCTCATAGGACCTCCCCTGCATACCAGGCAACATCCTGGTAAACCTCCTCTGCACCCTCTCCAAAGCCTCCACATCCTTCCTGTAATGTGGGGACCAGAACTGCACACAGTACTCCAAGTGCGGCCGCACCAGAGTTGTGTACAGTTGCAACATGACGCTGCGACTCCTAAATTCAATCCCCCTACCAATAAACGCCAAGACACCGTACGCCTTCTTAACAACCTTATCTACTTGATTCCCAACTTTCAGGGATCTATGTACACATACACCTAGATCCCTCGGCTCCTCCACTCTATTCAAAGTCCTCCCGTTAGCCCTATACTCAACACATCTGTTATTCCTACCGAAATGGACATCAATATAACATCAAGACTATCATCTAACATCAGGTGCAGTCTCATTGAATTCTTGTTCTTCATCTGAGATGTTGATGTTGGAATCAGATTCAATGCTTCTAGACTATGTTTTCAGTGCTTTGCTATTTTACGGTGCTAGGGACCTGGGTTCAATGCCTTGAGTCACTGTCTGTGCGAAATCTGCATGTTCTCCCCATGTAGGCTATCATCCAGGTGCTCTGGTTTCCTCCCACAGTCCAAAAGATGTGCTAGTTAGGTGCATTGGCCATGCTAAATACTTCCTCAGTTTACCCAAACAGGCGACGGAATGTGGTGACTAGCAGATTTTCACAGTAACTTCATTGTGGTGTTAATGTAAGCCAACTTGTGACACTAATAAATAAACTTAAACTTTAGCTGTGATCGTTGGTCGAGAAATCACACTGGTCATTTCCCTCGTTCTTTCCATATCATAAAATCTAACAGCACAGAAGAGAGGTCACTTGGCAAATCAAGGATGGAATTTTCTGCATCTCCCCACTCCCCATTTTGTTGGCAGATGCGGCTCGCTATTGGCCAATGGCAGGGTCTTGTGGTCTCACCAAAGTCTACAATGGCTAGCTTGTCCTGCCACCAGGAAACTTGCCACAGCGGGTCACCTTTGGAAGGACTGGAAAATCCAGTTGGCGGGAAGCATTAGAAAACCCAATATCTAACCAATTTGGTTCCATATCCCAGTTTCTGTTATCATCGTTGTGTGCCTTTGCTGCACAGTTGCGGTTCTGCATTTACAGATTAAGCTGGAGGCTACACTGTCAATAATCTTTTACCTTTTACTGAACATTAGGCAATCCAGACTCTGCACAAGGCTCTACATAGAACCTTTTGGGGATGAGAAAGATATCAGCCAGGATTGAATGGTGGAGCAGACTCAATGGGCCAAGTGGCCTAATTCTACTCCAATGTCTTATGGTCTTATGATCTTGTGGTTTCTGTCCATACCCTGTTATCATGTGATCTTATATCATTGATGACTTAGACTACAAATTTATATATTTAACATTAACCCTTTACTTTACATCTCCCCGCTCCCTAGTTATAGCACTATAACTATTTACAATATCTGACATCTCCATGGAAATTTTCTGCCTCATCTCTGGGTCAAGGAGCTAAGTGTTGTGGTAAATTTGCCAATTACCCTGACTTTGGTCTCTCTCAGAGGTCTGATAAGATTCAAGCTCTCCTTATTCTCTTTGGAACTCTGTGGAATAGCATGCAAATTGTCAGAGAATATTGGTACTCTGTTCAGCTTACCCTCTTGATCATTTTGATAGTCAGTCTATTCCATCAATGGCCTTCCTCTTAAATAGTTGAGTGTGTTTCTATTTCTTCTCACTTTTCCATTCTCAGTCTCTAGAAGATATCTTTGGCTTTATGCCTTGGACTGGTCCATTCTGCTCTGTAATCCAGACTGTTTCACTTGGATTCACTGAGGCTTGGAGATTGCAGCCTTGAGGAGAGATGGGATAGGCTGAGGTTCTTCTCCATAGAACAGAAGAGGCTGAGGGGTTATCTCATTGAGGGTTACAGAAGTATGAGGGGCCGAGGCAGGGTAGACAAGGAAGACTTGTCTCCCTGAGCTGAGGGCTCAATTACCAACGGGCACAGATTTAAGAAGTGTTAAGGGGGATATGAGGAAAAATATTTTCACCCAGAGCGTGGTGGGTGTCTAGAACTCACTGGCCAAAATAGAGAAAGAAAAAGACTACCCACTTTCAATCCCATTTTCCAGCACCTGGTCTGTAACCTTGCAGATTACAGTGCTTCAGATGCAGATCCAGGCATCTTTCAAATGAGTTCAACATTTCAGCATCAATCACCAACTTAGTGTTTGAGGCTGAAACACTCAACTCATTTAAAAAATGCCTGGATCTGCGTCTGAAGCACTGTAACCTGCAAGGCTACAGACAAAGCGCTGGAAAATGGGATTGGAAGTGGCTAGTCTCTTACTTTCTCTAGTTTGGCCAGTGCAGACATGATGGGCTGAATGGCCTCTTCCTGTGCTGTCGCTTTCCTATCGTTGAAGTTCTGATAACTCATGTGCTCTGTGATGTTGATTGTAGTTTCTGGCCTGACTTGCAGGATGGGCAAGCTACTTCTTTCTTGTTCTTTGATATAAGTTGTTGTTAGACATGGCAAGAGCCAATGGGAGAACAGAAAGAGGAGCTCAGAGTCTTCTTCCCAGCAGGCGTTTTGAAACACAAACCATTCTGAGGTTATGCAGAATGGCAGCTGAGCTATGCTAATTTGATAGTATTGGTATGCTGGCACAGTGATTAGCACTTCTGCCTCACAGTGCCATGGACCCGGGTTCAATTCCATCCTCAGTTCACTGTCTGTGTGGATTTTGTATGTTCTCCGTGTGTCTGTGTGGGTTTCCTTTGGGTGCTCTGGTTTCCTCCCACAGTCCAAGATGTGCAGGTAAGGTTGATTGGCCATGCTGAATTGCCCCTTAGCGGGGACAAGCAGGGTCAATGCATTGGATTATGGGGATAAGCCTGAGTGGAACTGGTGCAGGCTTGATGGGCCAAATGGCCTCCTTCTGTACTGTCGGGATTCTATGCATCATTCTTTGATGGCTCTTACTTTGCTGATGGGTAGGAGTAACCGAGTTGTGAGGACAAACTCTTTCTCTCCTGTAAATCTCATTTGTTCTCCTGGTGAATTAATGACTGCCTCTGAGCTGGTACCATGGCGACATTTAACCTCGATTGATTGATCTGGAGTACTAGTCATGAGGATCATCTTTCCTTTGAGCTTGAGAAAGTCCATTCCAAGATATTCCCATGGTGTAGGTGAAGATCAGGATGGTGATCCACTTGGTGATGGATTGCACAGATGATGCAGCTCAAAGCCATTTCCTCCTTTTGAGACTCCTGGCCACCAAACTGAATTTTGCACCCTGGCTCAACACTTTGTAATGCCCAGGTATGTCTGGTGTATTGTCACATTTGAGAATCTATTACCAAACTCCCATCATAAACTAATAAGTCATCCATATTAGTGAGATTGCTGTGCTGCTCATAGTCTGGTTTCCAGCTGAGACTATTTGGGACATATTGGGACATGTACAGGGTAGGCAATGGCCTCGTGGTCTTGTCGCTAGACTAGTCATCCAGAAACTCAGCTAATGTTCTGGGAGACCTAGATTCAAAGCTTGACACAGATAAAAAATATATCTGGAATAAAGAATCTACTGATGACCATGAAACCAATTTCACTTGTTGGAAAATCCCAACTGGTTCACTAATGTCCTTTAGGGAAGGAAATCTGCCATCCTTACCTGGAATACATGTGAGTCCAGAGCCACAGCAATGTGGTTGACTATCAACTGCCCTCTAAGAGCAACTGGGGATGGGCAATAAATGTTGGCCAGCCAGCAACGCCCATGTCCAATAAATAAAAATTAAGTCTGGCTATCCATTTTCGTGGCATTCTCTAATTTTAGTAAATTCTTCAACTGTTTCCTGTGCTTCATGTATTTTCTTCAGCCTCTGTCTGTTTGCTGGTAGGAATTTCATAGTCAATGAGCTGTATGATCCTTCATCCTCGACAAGATTGATGTCCTCCTGCTCAGACTATCAAATAGAAATGTGGGACAATCCATCTGCTGGTGTTGTTTGCCTTGTACATGTTTGTCTGATTCCTTCATTTGTTGCCCTAGCAAAGTCTTCCATCTGTTTTCCTCAAGCTTTTCCAATTCACCTCCTTTAAAGATAAGTTACAGATCTGTGAAATGTTTTTGACTTCACGGTGAGCATTCCTGATTGTGGGTCACATACAATGTTTTTCTGATTTCTCTTCCTTTAGACTGCAGTTGAGCAGTATTCTGTGATGTCCAGCTGAATGCTTCCTGGGTTGTGGAGTCTTATGGTCAATGGCGGAGTTAAGTCTGATTTTGTGTCTTTTTTTATTCATTTTTGTGACATCAGTGTCACTGGCTAGCCAATATTTATTACCCATCCCTTGTTGCCCAGGGGCACTTGAGAGTCAACCACATTCTGTGGCTCTGGAGTCACATGTAGGCCAGACCAGGCAAGGACAGAAAATTTCCTTCCTTGAAAAGCATTCGTGAACCAGATAGGTTTTCCTGACAATTGACAATGGTTTCATGGTCATCGCTAGATTTTTAATTCCAGATATTATTGAAACACGTGCTCCAGTGTCTAATTTGAAGTTTTTTTTTTATGTCCATTGACCATAATATCTGCTCTCCAATAGTTCTCGTTTGATTCTGTCACTTTTCCCAAGAATGGTATTTCTGTTCTTTAACATCTTCAACTTTACTAAATGTCTTCAATTTCTCATGATCTTGGCTGCTTCCCTTTTAACTGCTTTGTTAAGAGCCTCTGCTGCAGACAACAGATTTAGAATATTTTTGCAGGAATGGCACATCACATTCATGGTGGAACATCTTTGCCCCAGTGCAGCCATTGACACCACAACAAAAATATTGAATAATAGTGGCAGCCATGACTTCTCTTTTTCTTTGTTTGGTGTTAGGTGTGCTGCAAGCTCCACGTGTTACAAACTGGACTGTTTAATTTGTTTTTCTCGACCTGATTTGTTTTTTGCCTTATAATAAAAAACGTTTCATTTATTTATTAGTCACAAGTAGGAACATAGGAATTAGGAGCGAGAGTTGGTAATTCAGCCCTTTGAGTTCTCTCCGCCATTGTATATGATCATAGCTGATCACCATCTCATTCTAACTCCACTTTCCTGCCTTTTTTATCTCTTTCTTGAATCCATCGACTGAATCTGCATCCACTGCACTCTGGAACAGTGAGTTCCATAGATTCACAGCCCTCTGTGAGAAGTAGCTTCTCCTTCTCTCCACCTTGAACCTCCCTCCTTTACAACTTTGACCTCTTGTCCTAGGCTGTTCTAGAAGGGGAAACGTTTGGTTAACATTTACTTTATCAAATCCATTCAGTATTTTATATGCATCAATCAAATCCCCCTCATTCTTCTGTACTCCAGTGAGTACTTAAGCTACTTAACTGCCCCTCATACGACAGCCCCTTCAAACCTGGAATCAATCCAGTGAAGCTCCAGTGCCATAATATCCTTCCTCAAAGAAGGTGACCAAAACTGAGTGCAAGTGTGCTCTCACCAATGCCTAATACAATTGTAACAACATTTCTCTACTTTTATATCTAGACCCTTTGCAATAAATGTCAAGATTTCATTTGTCTTCCTTATAACATTCTGCACCTGCATACCCACTTTCTGAGGCTCATGCACAAGGACACCCGGATCCTTCTGCATTTGCATCTGTTTTGCATTTAAATAGTAATTTGCCCTTTTATTTTTGTAGCCAAAATGGATAACCTCGCATTTATCCACATTAAACTCCATCTGCCAGATTCTGGCCCATTCCCCTAGCCTAACAATATCCATTTGTTCCACTGTGCCTCTACGATGGAGAAATCATGCATTAATTAAGAAGAAGAATCAGATGAGTCATACTGTAATTATGTTTCAGTGGTGTGTTTAACTGTCGATATACATGAGACACAATAAGCTGTTGCTTTTTGCTTCACTCCTGTTGTTTAATTCTTCTATCAGATTGTTGGCCGATGCTGTTTGTGGGATCCATGCTGTGTGTAAATTGGTTGCTGCAACCTGCCCCATCCATCAAAATACTGTCTGGATCAGGTAGAAAATTGTTTTTACACGCCATTCCATTTTACTCTCCAATCATTTATTTTGTTATTTGTTCATGGGTTATAGGCGTCGCTGGCTGGATCAGCATTTATTGCCCATCCCTAAGGGTATTCAAGAGACAACCACATTGCTGTGGGTCTGGAATGTAGAACAAAGCAGATTGGAGGACAACAGATTTCTTTCTTAAAGGACATTTTCATAATAGCTGGTTTCATGGCCATCAAAGTTTTATTGAATTAAAATTTCACCATCTGCCGTGGTGGGATCCGAACGCAGGCCCCCCACAGCATTACCCTGCATCTCTGGATTGACTTGTCCAGTGACAATTCCACTGCGTCCCCCAGTAATGCATTATTAATTCTGCAATTAACTTACTGAAACCAGCATTCCACACAATCCTGTGGTCTCCCACGCCAGCGAGCTGAATCAAAATTGTACCTTATATTTCAAAAATACTTCATTGGCTGTAAAGTACTTTTGAAGTCCTGAGGTCATTAAGGGCCCCACACATCTGAAAGACTTTTCTTTTCAGTCATTCTGATGGATGTAAGTGCTGCTCTCAAATGCTGTACATGAAATATGACCCTTTCTGAGGATGTTGTTTTGTGATTACAAAATCTCTGTTCAACATTGTTGGCGGAAAGAGATTACTTTGTCACCTTTTAGGGGGGGGGTGGTTAAAGAAATCACCAAGTATTACGAACATGACCTTTTCCATGGAACCAAATTATAGCTTTTGTTACCCACCTTTACTTCTTCTGTCAAACAGTACTCAGCTGAACATTGTATTCAACAGGAGAGTATTGAGTTTTTAGTGAATAAGTATCCTTAGTCTTCCTTTTTGTTCAAAACTGGTATTGACTGTTGATCTTTGCAAATTTGTGTACCAGGAGTTACATTACCAAGGCTTTCACAGTGGCAAAGCTTTTATAAAATACTGGTAAAAATCTACCTTTATTAGCTATTCTGTACTATTACAATAATTTACATAGTAACATAGAAACATAGTAAATAGAAGTAGGAGTGGGCCATTCAGCCCTTCAAGCCTTTTATTTTGACCATGACTGATCATCAAATTCAGTATCTTGATCCCTCTAACCGCAACCCCCCCCCTCCCCATATCCTTTGATCCCTTTAAGCCCAAGAGCTATATCCAATTTCTTCTTGAAATCAAACAATGTTTTGGCCTCAACTACTTTCTATGGTATGACTATAAGACACAGGAGCAGAATTAGGCCATTTGGCCCACTGAGTCTGCTCCACCATTCAATCATGGCTAATATGATTCTCATCCCCATTCTCCTGCCTTCTCCCCATAAGCCTTGAATCCCTTATTGATCAGGAACCTATCTATCTCATTCTTAAAGACACTCAATGACCTGGCCGATGAATTCGACACATTTACCATCCTCTGGGTGAAGAAATGTCTTCCACATCAGTCCTAAAAGTGCTATCCCCTATCCTCAAACTAATACCCCAGTTCTGGACTCCTTCACCATCAGAACATCTACCGAGCGGGATTTTATGACCTTGCTCGAGCAAGACCGGAATTTCCTGCCCAAGGTCAACAGACATTTCCGTTGTCTGTTTCTCACCCGGTCCGATTCCATGGTAGGCAGAGCGGTAGAATTCCGACGCCCCTGTATAAACCTATTAGAATTTAATAAGTTTCTATGAGATACTCCCTCACTCTTCTAAACTCTAGTGAATACAATCCTAACCGACTTAGCCAGAAGTGGACAAACTGAAACTAGACACATCTTCAACTGAATTATATGTGTAGAAGTAAGAAAGCAGATAGACTTATACTTACGTAAATCCTCTTGGAAGTGTTTTACTGCCAATGAAGTACTCTTTTGAAGTATTGTCACTGCTGTAATGCAACAAACCTAACAGCACACAACAATTTGGCAACGGCAAAATAATGTTATGCCGATTGATGAATAAATATTGGCCAAGATACCTAGGAAAAGGTTCCTGCTCCTCTTCAAAATAGAGCATCTATTATATCGAGAGCCAAAGCATAGAAAGGTTATGGAGCAGAAAGAGGCAGCAGGGAAAGAGCTGTTCTTTAGTTGGTTGATAAGTGTTCTCAAATTTTGCATCCTTTTCCTGACGGAAGAAGGTGGAAGAGGATATGTCCGAGGTGCATGGGGTCCTTAATTACGCTGGTTGCTTTTACAAAACAGTGGGAAGCGTAGACAGAGTTAATGGATGGGAGGCTGGTTTGCATGATGGACTGGGCTACATTCACAACCCTTTATAGTTTCTTGCAGTCTTGGGCAGAGCAGGCCCTGTATCAAGCTGTGATACAACCAGAAAGAATGCTTTCTATGGTGCATCTGTAAAAATTGGTGAGAGTCGAAGTGGGCATGCCAAATTTACTTAGCCTTCTGAGAAAGTAGAGGCATTGGTGGGCTTTCTTAACTATAGCATTGGCATGGAGGGACCAGGACAGTTTGTTTGTGATATGGGCACCTAGAAATTTGAAGCTCTTCTTGTGTGTAGCTATACCTCAAGGACTGCAGCAGTTCAAGAACAGTAAGAAGTCTGACAACGTAAAAAGTCTGACAACACCAGGTTTTAGTCCAACCTATTTATTTGATAATATACTCACAAGCTTTCGAGGGACACCCTCTTCGTCAGGTGAATGGAGAGTTCTGGCCTCAGACAGAGCATATAAAGCACAGACAGTTTAGAGATTACTGATTAGAATGCGAATCTTTACACCTAACCTGCTGTTCAAGACCTGAAGTGGCTGATAATGTGAGTGGAAGGAGCACTGATCACAGTTTAAAGAGATGTGTATTGTCTCCAGACAGTACAGTAAGTGAGGTTTTGCAAACCCAGGCAAGTCACGGGGGTTACAGATAGTGCGACATGAACCCCAGATCCCTGTTGAGACCGTCCTCACGTGTGCGGAACTTGGCTATCAGTCTCTGTTCAGCGACTCTGCGCTGTCGTGTGTCATGAAGGCCGCCTTGGAGAATGCTTACCCGAAGGTCAGAGGCTGAATGCCCGTGACCACTGAAGTGTTCGCCAACAGGAAGGGAACAGTCTTGCCTGGTGACTGTCGAGCGATGTTCATTCATCCGTTGTCGTAGCGTCTGCATGGTCTCCCCAATGTACCATGCTTCGGGACATCCTTTCTTGCAACGTATCAGGTAGACAATGTTGGCCGAGTTGCAAGAGTATTTACCATGTACCTGGTGGATGGTATTCTCACGTGTGATGATGGTATCCATGTCGATGATCCGGCATGTCTTGCAGAGGTTGCTGTGGCAGGGTTGTGTGGTATTGTGGTCACTGTTCTCCTGAAGGCTGGGTAGTTTGCTGCGAACAATGGTCTGTTTGAGGTTGTGTGGTTGTCTGAAAGCAAGAAGTGGGGGTGTGGGGATAGCCCTGGCGAGATGTTCGTCTTCATTAATGATATGTTGAAGACTCCGGAGAAGATGTCGTAGCTTCTCCGCTCCGGGGAAGTACTGGACGACGAAGGGTACTCTGTCCACTGTGTCCTGTGTTTGCCTTCTGAGGAGATCGGTGCGGTTTTTCGCTGTGGCGCATCGGAACTGCCGATCTATGAGTCGAGCACCATATCCTGTTCTTATGAGGGCATCTTATGAGGGCATCCCGGGGTGTGGGATTGCATTGCCGGGGGTGGCAGTGGAAGCAGATACGATCGTGAATTTTAAGGGGCATCTTAACAAATACAAGGGTGGGAATAGAGGGATATGATCCCTGGAAGGGCAGGGGGGGTTTTAGTTCAGGTGGGCAGCATGGTCAGTACAGGCTTAGAGGGCCAAAGGGCCTGTTCCTGTGCTGTAATTTTCTTTGTTCTTTGTATCCAACAAAATGCAAACAACTTCCCACCCGTCCATTGCATACTCCAGGAACAAGTTATTGTGAAACTTTCCCTCTGAAAACCATTTAACTTCCACAGAAAACCAATATGCACAGACAATAATAACTATCGATAATGATATGACCCTCCGCAAAAGTTTCACTGAATTTCTACTTTGTCCTGTTGACATTTTCTATAGATTTCTAGCTGTTTGGCGTGTGAACAATCAGCGGTCTTTCGTAAACTTCTTGACGTTTAGTCTGATACGAGGGTGAAAACTCCACTTTTCAGAAGCTGACATGCCAGACCTGCTCTTTCATGTCAGACTTGTGCTAAAAAGGCCACCAGGCTATCTCAGTGATGAATGGCTTTCCCCGCTATCTCTCCTTCTGCATCTTTTCCCAATCAGATTGCTATCAGATGGCTGGTCAGCCCTGTGAAATCAGGTGACACCATTGATTTTATGGAAAAGCGCTGGAAAAAACCGATGCCTGTCGACGGATGAGTAATGATTTTTTTTTAACATGACCACGACCTTCAGTCATTTATACCAACGGCAGAAAGGCATTGCCAAACAACAAAGTTGGTAAGAAGTAGCTTTGCGGTATACATTTTAGAATTCCTTAATGTTATACCATAATCCCAGTCCAGTGTCGAAATTATCTCTGTATTTTAATATACACCATATTAATCTGCTTGATAATTGTTTTCCTTATGTCGGGGAAGATTGAGGGGAAATCTAAGGTGGGATTTTACAGCCTCGCTCGAGACCGGAAAATCCCGCCCGAGGCCAATGGACCTTTCCATTGTCCGCCTCTCGCCTGCTTTGATTCTGTGGCGGGATGGGCAGTAGAATTCTGGTAATAGTATCGGGTTGTTAAAATTATGAGAGGCATTGATAGAATGAGTGGAGAGGGGGCTTGGTGGTGGATGTGAAAAGGATGTTAAAGCTAAATTTATTAGTTACAAGTGCACAAGTGCAGTTCTGGTCACCCCACTATAAGAAGGATGTGGAACCATTGAAGGGAGTGCAGAGGAGATTTACCAGGATGCTGCCTGGTTTGGAGGGTAGGTCTTATGAGGAAAGGTTGAGGGAGCTGGGGCTTTTCCCTTTAGAGTGGAGGAGGATGAGAGGCAACTTAATAGAGGTTTATAAGATGATGAGGGGGATAGATAGAGTGGACGTGCAGAGACTATTTCCTCGGGTGGATGTAGCTGTAACTAGGGGGCATAACTATAAGGTTCATGGTGGGAGATACAGGAGGGATGTCCGAGGTAGATCCTTTACTCAGAGAGTGGTTGGGGTGTGGAATGCACTGCCTGCTGTGAGAGTGGAATCGGAAACTTTAGGAAATTTCAAGCGGTTATTGGATAGGCACATGGAACACACCAAAATGATAGGGAGTGGGATACCTTGATCTTGGGTTTGGACATAGCTCGGCACAACATTGAGGACCAAAGGGCTTGTACTGTTTTATGTTCTGTGTAAGTGGGCTTACATTAACACAGCAATGAAGTCACTGTGAAAATCCCCTAGTCCCCACACTCCGACACCTGTTTGGGTACACTGAGGAAGAATTTAGCCAGGCCAATGCAGCTAACCAGCACGTCTTTTGGAGTGTGGGAGGAAACTGGAGCACCCAGAGGAAACCCACATAGACACAGGGAGAATGTGCAGACTCCACACAGACAGTGACCCAAGCTGGGAATCGAACCCGGGTCCTCACTGCTGTGAGGCAGCAGTGCTAACCACTGTACCACTGTGCTGCCCATTTCCTTCTCAGGAAATCTAGAACTAGGGGCCAGTTTAAAAATAAGGGGTCACCTATTTAAAGCAAGAATAAGGAGAGATTTTTTTCTGTCAGAAGGCCGTGAATGTAAGGAACTCTCTTTCTCAATGAAAGAAGTGGAACCAGCGTTTTTGCATATGTTTAAGGCCAGAGGTAGGTTGTATCTTGATAAACAAGGGGGGGGTGAAAGGTTATCAGGCGTAGGCAGGAATGTGGGGTTGGAGTTACAATCAGATCAGCCATGATCTTACTGAATGGTGGAATAGGTGCAAGGGCCGAGTGACCTACTCCTGATCCTAAGTTATATGCGGCTTTGAATAATTGAGGGGGATTGTTGCCATTGGTTGGAGGGTTGACAATCTGAGGGCATAGATTTAAAATAATTGGCATAAAGGACTGGGGAGACGAGAATTGTTTTTACTGAGCAAGTTACTATGATCTGAAACATATTGCTTGAAAGAATGGTGAAGCAGGGTCAGTGGTAACCTTTTAAAGCAGAACTCGATATATACTTAAGATTAAAAAAAGGAATGTGGGGGAAAGAGCAGAGGAACAGGACTGATTGGATCGCTCTTTCAGAGAGCTGGAGCAGGTATGATGGGCCAACTGTGCTGTATGATTTGAAGCACAATTTGTGACTTTGCAGTGAACTCATCTAAGCTCTTCGCAGTAGTTGTTGACTTGAAACCAATTAAATTAAAAGTAGGAAGAATTGTAAAACAGGCTGCAAATCCATTACCCCGGGTCTGACACTATTTCACAGAGTCACAATCCATCTGGTATAATGTGAGTCTATAATCTGCACAGACTTCATAGAATCATACAGTGCAAAAGGAGGCCATTTGGCCCATCAAGTCTTCACCAACCACAATCCCACACAGGTCCTATCCCATAACCCCATTCATTTACCCTAGCTAGTCCTCCTGACACTAAGCAGCAATTTAGCATGGCCAATTCATCTAACCTGCATATCTTTGGACTCTGGGAGGAAACTGGAGCGCTCGGAGGAAACCCACACAGACACAGGGAGAACACACTAACTCCGCACAGACAGTCACCCAAGCCAGGAATTGAACCCAGGTCTCTGGCACTGTGAAGCAGCAGTGTTAACCACTGTGCTACCATGCCACTTCTCTCACCTTCCTTCTTACTTCATGCAGGACAATGCTCAGAGAATTCAATTACATTTCAAAGTGATTGCTTAATCAATGTAGATCAATCAGGGCCCAAATAAGCCAACCAAAGATATTGTATAGACTGGAGAGGTGGCTTACAGGTTTTAGATCTCCCTGCTGGATTTTCCAGCAAATTCGTCATCTTAATATTCAACCCCAATAAATACATAAGCAGATTTAACTATTTGAGCGGTGCATTATTATTAGGGGGAAAGAACTTCCAATAGTCTGAAAGTCCATGAAGCACGTGCAAAAAACTGTTGCAATGTAGGAAAGATGTCAGCACACAGCAAACTCCCACAAAGGTCAATGGGATAAATTATCAGTAGATGTGCTTTCTGGTGACTAAAAATCCCATGAAATCCCAGGTGGAGGAGGTAGTCAAGAAGGCTTACACCATGCTTGATTTCATTGACCAGGGCATTGAGTTTAAAAATTGGCAAGTTATGTTTGGCAAGTTATATTGGCAAGCTTTATAGAACATTAATTAAGCCACACTTGGAATAAAGGGTTCAATTCTGGTCGTCACACTACCAGAAGGATGTGGAAGCTTTGGAGAGGGTACAGAAAAGATTTACCAGGATGTTGCCTGGTATGGAGGGCATTAGCTATGAGGAAAGGTTGGAGAAACTTGGTTTGTTCTCTCTGAAATGACAGAGGCTGATGGGCGACCTGATAGATGTCTACAAGATTATGAGGGGCACAGACAAAGTGGATAGTCAGAAGCTTTTTCCCAGGGTGGAAGAGTAATTACTAAGGGACATAGGATTAAGGGGCAAGGTTTAAAGGAGATATACAAGACAAGTTTTCTACGTAGAGGGTGGTGGATGCCTGTAACTCGCCGTCAGGGGAGGTAATGGAAACAGATACGATAGTGACTTTTAAAGAGCAGCTGGACAAATACATGAACAGGATGGGAATGGTGGGATTTGGTCCCTCGGAAGGGTAGGGGGTTTTAGTTCAGTTGGGCAGCTTGGTCGGTGCAGGTTTGGAGGGCCCGTTCCTGCGCTGTGCTGTAATTCCTTTTTGTTTTTTGAAATCTAGTCTAATTGCTTTCTTTGGCTCCTAACCATAACCAAAGCAGAGGACAATATGACTTTCTGTCTGCAACATTTCAAATGTAACTTAAACACAGTACTGAATGCTGGAAAAGTTGTTTGTTTATTGATTGATCTGTCTGTGACCGTTCAGAGAATTTATATTTAATAAGCGAATTGTTGCACAAATTCCGTGAAGAACCAAAAAAGAATTTGACAGTCAGCTGCACATGAAGAATTGTTTGTCATGGGTTTTTGGAAGTTGAGGGTTTGGAGACACAATGTTTATGTTTATATTATTAGTCGCTCTTCAATCCAAATACAGGACCAAATACAGGAATAGAGGAGCAGGGTAAGGCCATTCAGCCCCTTGAACCTATTCCCATATTCAGGTACATCTGGCTCATCTGCATCTTAACTCCATTTTCACGTCTTCTTCCCATAAAACCTGTCTATCAATCTCAGTTTTGGGATTATTACAAATATGAAGTTAATGGGTTGTTACATTCTGGGGGTTGTCTCTGCAGCTTAGAGTAAAATGGAGGAATGAATGGGTTCATGTTCTGAATTTTGCTCGACAACAGAGCCGCGACTCCCGCAATGATGTAACTCCACACGCCCCCATGGCCTGATAGCTGGCCATACCATTGACCATTCCCAGGCCCAGCCCCAAACCCCTGCCCCCCCCACCCCAGCCGCACCCTACTCGATGCCCAGCCCCCCATCCCTGACTGATTTCACCACCCTCCGACAGTTACCTCACCCCCTCATGCAGTCCCGACTCCCATGAGCAGGCTGACTGCCCCACCTCCGCCGCCCCCGACCCCCCAACCCTTGGCCAACCCCGATCATTGGCCTCCCTCTTTCCCCACCAATTCCGACAACAGAGTGCCAGCGGACCCATTTCCCCCTCCAATTTCCCCCTAGTCCCTGCTCTGTAGGCCCTGGTCCTCTATATGCCCCATCCCTTGACACTACTCCATGCCTGATGGACATTGCCACTTTGCCCCTTGGACAGTGCCAGGGGGCCCAGGCTGGCACTGCCAGGTTGCTAATGGCCAGGGGGCACCCCCCTCCCACCTGACCCTCTCGGGGGCCTCAATTTCCCCCTACCCCCTTCATATCCAATGGGGTCAGGCCACTAATTCCCTGCAAGTGGGGAGCTACTGTCATCCTCACTGGAGTGAACCACGCTGGTGGGGTGGGAGATGCTCGCGGACTGAGAGACTTCAATACCGAACCCACTAATTGTATTTAACTCGCATTGAAATGACCATTCAAATGGTCTTTGTGCCTCCCTGGCGATGCGGAGCAGATGGCGCTGGAAGTCCAGCGCTGGGAGATGCCAGCAGGGTGGTAAACCCTCAAATCGCCTGCCGCAGGATTCGTCCAGCCCGCTGAACTAAAAATTAGTGCAGCAGGATGAGAGAGTTGCCTCTCCTTTAATTGGAGCAATATGCCTCAATCCTACACACTCAAGAGTGGCAGCACTTTTTGCAACTACCGCGTGTTCCCACATCATTTAAGTTTGTGTGTTCCCCGAGGAGACTGTTACTTTAATCCCAATTAATACTACAGGATTAACTGAATCAGTTTAATGACGAGGCCTTTGAACCACTCATGAATGCCGTCCAGGGAGTCACATTTCACACCATCCCATTCAGGCTTCTGAAGACAGTCACAAAGTGAATGAGAAGCAGTTCCGGAAGATCCTGAGACGCACAAAATAAAGAATAAAAGAATCGCTTCCAAAGAGTGAGAATTTTTTCTGAACAAGCTCGCACCATACATGTTCCAAAGGTTAATGCAGCAGGCCTGAGAGAGAGAGTGGTAGGATAGTGGTAATATCATGGGACAGGTGGCACAGTGGTTAGCACTGCTGCCTCAGAGCGCCAGGGACCTGGGTTCAATCCCCAGTTTGGGTCACTGTCTGTGTGGAGTTTGCACATTCTCCCCGTGTCAGCGTAGGTTTCCTCTGGATGCTCTGGTTTTCTCCCACCGTCCAAAGATGTGCTGGTTACATGGATTGGCCATGCTAAATTCTCCCTCGGTATATCCAAACAGGCGCCAGAGTGTGGTGACAAGGGAATTTTCACAGTAACTTCATTGCAATGTTAATGTCAGCTTACTTGTGACACTAATAAATAAACTTTACGTTACTTTATAGATGTCATAAATTCTTAGCTGTCTCCTTCCAAGACTGAACAGCCAAAGCTTCACCCTCATTTCCTCATAACTTACCCTTCTGATTTGCCAGCTTGGCTTTCCACTATCTCCTGAGGTTGTCACTGTTGGATCTTTGGGACATGGTACTCCAGTGTGAAAACCAATAGAAATGAACAGCAAGTCAATCAGCGTCCTGAAAGGAAATGGAAGACGGACTGTTTTCAACAGAACATGTTCTCCAGAACTGAAAACTGGAAGATGAATGACCACTCGGAATAGAGAAGGGTGAGGGTGTGCAAAGAGATAACAAAGATCACTAATCACAGACAGCAGGTTACAGAAGCTGAATCTGCATTTCCAACATTTTACATTTTTGTTTCAGACCTGTGGTTTCGAATTTTTTCCATCTGGGACAGGAATTTCATTGGAATCACTCCCATTCCCCGATTATATCTTGATGCCAGGGATTTCATTTACATTGGGTTTCCGTCATACTTTTTGAACAATTAAGATTGAGCAGATTAAGATGGAGCAATAAGGTTGCCAATTCTCGTCATAGACATTCCTAGAGATGCCTTCAACCACCTTGTTCCTATGCTCCTACCATTGGTTGCCCAAGGTATACAAATATTTGATTTGATTTATTATTGTCACATGTATTAACATACAGTGAAAAGTATTGTTTCTTGCACGCTATACAGACAAAGTATAGGTTGTGCAGAGTGCAGTATAACAGTCATTGCTAGGGTGTAGAGAAAGATCAACTTAATGCAAAGTAGGTCCATTCATAGGTCTGACAACAGCAAGGAAGAAGCTGTTCTTGAAACAGTTGGTACATGACCTCAGACTTTTGTATCTTATATCCACACTCCAACCCCATCCAGAGACTGTCACTAACGGATTGGAAGAATCTTGACGGTGATGTGGAAGAGTTTTCCCATGTCTGATAAGTTCACAGCTGAGAAACAATGTGTACAACCTTCTTTTGTTGAAAAATACAATTTATTGCTCATGCACTTGTTTCCTCCTTGCCCAAGCTTCCTGGAGATTGGTCACTAATTCCAAGGAACTGTGGGGAAATTCATAAGGGTTGGAAAACCCAGGATTGGGAGCAGCTATGAGAATGCTCCCTGCATTTATTCAAACTCTGACCTGACCAAAGCCCTGTTTGGCATGCATGCAATGTCCTCTGACTTCCTGTCAATCTTTTCCTGAGCAAATACAGAAAAACTCCACCGCACTTTTTGTAGCTGAGACCTGCCTGCCAACATTCAGCCAACCCATTGCCACCATCTGTCTTCGTCACTCCAAGTTGATAAGATGTATTCAAATACATGATTATCCTTTTAAACTGCTTCAGTGGGTGGCAAGAGTAGACTCTGCAATGTGTTGGATCAATAATTTTAAATGATTGTGAGTGCATTTTCCAAAGCAGAAACAACAAGTATCTCAAAGGAGGGAGCTTTTCCATCAGTGTGTCTTATTCAGATTCAGCTACATGCAATTAGAATTGATTTAAACGTTTTGAATGTTACTGCTGATGGAATTTGGTAGCTTGTATTTGAACAGTGATGCTGTCAAGGCCATTATTGGATAGAGGAGTCTTTGAATCTGACAGTCATTAATTAACTCTGGATGCTTTAGTGATTGCCCAATGTCAAACGTACATTTAAATTTGCTGCATTTATAAGGTTGGCGTCGGTACATTTTTCAAAGTACTTCCCATGGTGATTTAACAAAGCCTCATATTGGTTGTTTCTCAGACTGGAGGCCTATGACTCATGGTGTGCCTCAGAGGTCATGATGTGACCCTTTTTATTTGTTATTTATATAAATGATTTGGGTGTGAATGTACAGGGCACGTTCTCCCCGTGTCTGCGTGTGTTTTCTCCGAGTGTTCCGGTTTCCTCCCATAATCTGAAAGACATGCTGGTTAAGTGCATTGACCTGAACAGATACTGGAATGTAGCGACTCGGGGAACTTTACAGTAACTTCATTGCAGCGTTAATGTAAGCCTTACTTGTGACTAATAAATCAACTTTAACTAAGGCATGGTTAGTAAGTTTGTGGATGACACTAAATTAGGAGGTATTGTTGATAGCGAAGAAGGTTATCAAAATTTACAAGGGGATCTTGATCAGTGGGCCAAGGATTGGCAAATGGATTTCAATATAGCTAAGTGTGCATTTTAGAAAGTCAAACAAAGGTAGGACTTGTACCGTGAATGGTAGAGCTCTGGGGAACGTTGGGAAACAGAGGGACCTAGGAATACAAGGACATAGTTTGTTGAAAGCAATGTACAAGTGGACAGGGTGGTGAAGAAGGCATTTAGCACACTGGCCTTCATTACTCAGGGGACTGAGTATAAGAGTTGGGACATTATGTTACAGTTGTAATAGTCATTGGCCCTGTTATAGGAAAGACATTGATAAACTGGAAAGAGTGCAAAGAAGATTTGCAAGAATGTTGCCAGATGGGCCTGAGTTATAGGAAAAGATTGGCCTGGCTCAGACTTTATTCCTTGGAACGTAGAAGAATGAGGCGTGACATTATTGAGGCATATAAAATTATTTTTTCCCATGGAACGGGAATTGAAAACTAGAAGGTACAGGTTTAAGGTGACAGGAGAAAGATTTAAAAAGGAACTGAGGGGTAGCTTCTTCACTCAGATTTTGGTGTGTATATGAATGAACTGCCAGAGAAAGTGGTTGAGGCAGGTAAAATAGCAACATTTTAAAATTATGTGGAGTTGCTGGCGTTGCACTGGGGTGGGCATAGTAAGAAGTCTCATAACACCAAATAAGAGTCCAACAGGTTTATTTGGTATCACGAGCTTTCGGAGTGATGACTCCTTCATCATGTCATCGATGAAGACAAACATCTCGCCAAGGCCATCCCCACACCCTCACTTCTTGCCTTCAATCAACCACAAAACCTCAAACAGATCATTGTTTGCAGCAAACCATGACACCACACAACCCTGTCATGGCAACATCCGCAAGACATGCCAGATCATCGGCACAGATACCACCATCTCAACATCACTCGCCAAGTACATGGTACATACTCTTGTGACTCAGCCAATGTTATCTACCTGATATGCTGCAGGAAAGGATGTCCTGAGGCATGGTACATTGCATGGTACACCAGAGAGAACTTGCAGATGCTGTAACAGCGGATGAACGGGCACCACATGACAATCACCAGGTAGGAGTGTTCCCTTCCAATCAGGGAACACTTCAGCAGTCACGAACATTCAGCCTCCGAACTTTGGGTTAGCGGCCTTCAAGACACACGACATTGCAGAATTGCCAGGCAGAAACTAATAGCCAAGTTCCGCACGCATGAGGACGGCCTCAACCGGGATCTTGGGTTCATGTCACATTACGTGTAACCCCATTATTTGGCCAGGGCTTGTAAAATCCTATTAACTGTCCTAGCTTGAGACAATTCATACCTCTTTAACCTGTGATGATCCCTCACCACTCACAAAAACAGTCACCTGATGAAGGAGAAGCGCTCTGAAAGCTTGTGACACCAAATAAACTTGTGCGTCTTTAACTTGGTGTTTTGAGACTTCTTATTGTAACATTTAAAAAGCATTTGGATGCGAAAGAATTAGAGGGATATGGGCCAAATGCGGGCAATTGAGGCTAGCTGGGAAGGGCACCATGGTTGGCATGGACAAGTTGGACCAACGTGCCTGTTTCTGCGCTGTGTTGCTCTATGACTCTATAGTTCTAAACGAACAAGTTAGAAGATTTTGGTCCAGAAATTCCTCTGAAGCTCCAGTATAACTCTGGCAGGAGTGTTTTGGAAGGGCAGGGGGTATGTCCTTGATAAGGTTTTATAAGTATCAAGGAGTCCTGATGTTGGGGAAACGTTTCCACCTATGAGGAATCCAGAAATAGGGAACATAAGAAATGAATTCAATGGAAAGTTAGACAAATACATGCGGGAGAAGGGAATAGAAGGTTAAGATAATACAGTTAGATGAAAAAATAAGACAGGAAACTAGAGAGTAGCATAATAACCAACATGACTGGTTGGGTCAAATGATTGTTTCTGTGCAGTCATCCTGCGTGATAAATATAAGATATACTCTAATAAATCCAATCAGGAATTCAGGAAAAACTTCTTTACTGGGAGAATGGTTAGAATGTGGAATTTGCTACCGTAGGGAGCGACTAAGGCAATTAGCATGGATGATTTTAAGACTAAACTAGGTAAACACATGAGAGAGAAAAGAATTGAAGATGATGTTGTTCTAGTTAGAAGGAGGTTCAAGTGGAGGACAAACACTGACATGGGACCTTGTGCTGAATGGTTTATTCCTATGCTGCAAGTTCAAGGAAAACAAGCTCTTTCAACGGCATCTCAAACAATGATGAGACAGAGTACGGGAATGAGATAGAGAATCTGATTAACTGGTGTGGCAACAATAATCTCTCCCTCAATATCAACAAAACGAAGGAGATTGTCATCAACTTTAGGAAGCGTAAAGAAGAACATGCCCCTGTTTACATCAACGGGGATGAAGTAGAAAGGGTCAAGAGCTTCAAGTTTTTAAGTGTCCAGATCACCAACAATTTGTCCTGGTCGCCCCATGCCAACACTATAGTTAAGAAAGCTCACCAACACCTCTACTTTCTCAGAAGACTAAGGAAATTTGGCATGTCAGCTGAGAGTCTCACCAACTTTTACAGATGCACCATTTTGTGGTTCCTTGTAGTCTTGGGCAGAGCAGGAGACATACCGAGATGTGATACAACTAGAAAGAATTCCCGATTGGATTTATTAGAGTATATCTTATATTTATTACACAGTTTGACTGCACAGAAACAACCATTTGACCCAACCAGTCATGTTGGCTATTATGCTACTCTCTAGTTTCCTCTCTTATTTTTTCATCTAACTGTATGTGAATGTAGCCCAATCCATCACGCGAACCAGCCTCCCATCCATTGACGCTGTCTACACTTCCCATTGCCTCAGCAAAGCAGCCAGTATAATTAAGAACCCCATGCACCCCAGGACATTCTCTCTTCTACCTTCTTCCTTTGGGAAAAAGATACAAAAGTCTGAGGTCACATACCAACCGATTCAAGAACAGCTTCTTCCCTGCTGCTGTCAAACTTTTGAATGGACTTACCTTGCATTAAGTTCATCTTTCTCTACGCCCTAGCTATGACTGAACACTACATTCGCCACTCTCTCATTTCCTTCTCTATGAACAATACGCTTTGTCTGTATAGCGCACAAGCAACAATACTTTTCATTGTATGTTAATATATGTACAATAATAAATCAAATCAAAAAATCAATGAGGAACTAATTGGGAGGACTTTGAATTAATTGAATTCAATTGAAGAGTTGGCTCTGTAAAAACTCTCAGTGCATTTAAACCAGTATTGGCAAGACTTCACTGCTAACAAATCAAAGCTGTCCACATTGTCCATGAATGGGTGCATAAACTCTATGACTCATGAAATACGGAGATTCATAGAAGTGAGAGTTATCTTATGAGCAACTTTGACCTCAGAAGAAGTATAATACTATCTACAAAATGCACTGCAGCAATTCACCTTAAACAGCATTTTCCAAACCCACAACCACAATTTTAAATGTGCATGTAAGCAATGGTTAGCACTGCTGCCTCACAACCCCAGGGACCTGGTTCAATTCCAGCCTTAGATCATTGTCTGCGTGGAGTTGCAAGTTCTCCCCATGTCCACATGGGTTTCCTACGGGTGCTCCGGTTTCCTCCTACACACCAAAGTTGTGTGGGTTAGGTGGATTGGCTATGCTACTGTCAATGTGGATGAACTCAGAAATCACTCCACACTCAGAGTCCTGCTGCCAAAGTAGCTTTATTTAACACTGGTGGAGAGAAAATTTCTGTTCTAATCCCAGTGCTTTTTCCAAAGAGCCAGTGGAAAGGTCTCAACATTTATACCTCTCTTAAAAAATACATTCACATAGTACATTCACACGGTTCGATTTAGCTAGATATTACCCAGATGAAGATAATCAGTACTGTATTGTTTCTTAAATTGTAATGACATCGAAATCCATTTCCACATAACAATCGATAAGGTAGATGAGAACAGTGCAGTTGATGTTGTCTACATGGACTTTAGCAAGGCCTTTGATAAGGTACCACTTGTAGGTTGTTGCATGAGATCAAATCTCACAGGATCCAGGGTAAAGTAGCCAAATGGATACAAAATTAGCTTGATGACAGAAGCCAGAGGGTGTTGTTTTTCAAACTGGAGGCCTGTGACCAGCAGTGTGCCTCAGGGATCAGTGCTGGGTCCACTGTTATTTGTCATTTATATTAATGACTTGGATGAGAAATTAGGAGGCATTGTTAGTAAGTTTGCAGATGACACCAAGATTGGTGGCATAGTAGACAGTGAAGAAGGTTATCTTGGATTGCAACAGGATCATGATCAATTGGGCCAGTGGGCTAATGAATGGCAGACGGAGTTATTTAAGTAAATGCGAGGTGATGCATTTGGTAGATCGAACCAGGGCAGGGATACTCAGTTAATGATAGGGCATTGGGTAGAATTATAGAACAAGGAGGTCCAGGGACACAGGTTCATAGCTCATTGAAAGTAGAGTCACAGTTGGACAGGGTTGTAAAGAAGGCATTTGGCATGCTTTGTTTCATGAGTCAGAACATTGAATACAGGAGTTAGGATGTCTTGTTGTAGTTGTACAAGACATTGGTAAAGCCACACTTGGAATACTGTGTGCAGTTCGGGTCACCCTATTATAGAAAGACTATTATTAAACTAGAAAGAGTGCAGAAAACATTTACTAGGATGCTACCAGGACTTGATGGTTTGAGTTATGAGGGGAGGCTGGATAGACCGGATAGCTTTTTTCTCTGGAGCGTAGGGGGCTGAGGGGTGATCTTACAGAAGTCTAGAAAATAATGAGAAGCATAGATCAGCCAAATAGTCAATATCTTTTCCCAAAGGTAGGGGGAGTCTAAAACTAGATGGCATAGGTTTAAGGTGAGAAAGGAGAGGTACAATAGGGTCCAGAGCAACAATTCTTTCACACAGAGGGTGGTGAGTGTCTGGAACACTTTTGTGTTTTGCCTTTTTGTCTTTTAAAACATGTTTTGACAGTTATGAGAGTAAGGTGCCTATCGAGGGATATGGGCCAAACGTGGGCAATTAGGACTAGCTTAGTCATTAAAAAAAAAGGCGGCATAAACAAGTTGGCCAAAGGGCCTGTTTCCATACTGTAAACCTCTATGACTCTATGACTCTAACCTGTTACTGTCTTCATTCATGAAACCAGCCAGAGACATTGCAATATATTTGCATACATTTAGGACCAGTGGGGTGTTTTAATGGTGAGTCCTTGTTTATTTTATTCTGTGATTGCCTTTATGATATATCATTGTGTATGTGCTAATGTCTTTAAACTGGTGGACTAGCGTAGACTTCATAATGTACAGACAGGACAGTCTGTGTCATCAGCTTTTAAGCTGTAAGATCTAATAACCTTGTTTTGTCACAAAATGGATGCTGAGTTCCATCTTACGTATCCTAGCTTTCCGCCAAAACTACATTGCCCTTTGGTATTCCAAGATGTGTAGATTAGGGGGATTAATCATGAGAAATGTGTGGGGTTACCGGGATGTGGGAAGGGGAAAGAGCCAGGATAAGATACTCTGTCAGGGAATTCATGCAAACTTGAGAGGCTGAATGGTCTCTTCTGCACGATATAAATTCTATGATGTGATTCTATGATGAGGTCTCCCTCCCAGGTGAAGATAATGGGGAGAGTATTGGGAATTAGGAAAGGTTATTCTGAGTATGTGCTTGGCCCTGTGGGACCAAAATTAACAGGAATATTCATGCTGACTTTTTTTTCTGATGTGCCACAACACCTGCTGTATATTTCCTGACTTTGGTACTTTAATTTCTAAATTATTTACAGAAAGAAACTTACAGAACACTGAAAGGCCTGGATAGCGTGGAAATGGGTAAGACCTTTCCATTAGTAGCCAAGATTAGGATCCAAGGACACAGCCTCAGAGCAGACAACCCTTTCGAATGGAGATGAGGAGGAATTTCTTCAGCCAGAGGGTGGTGAATTGCTGGAATTCATTGCCACAGAAGGGAGTGGAGGCCAGGTGATTGAGTACATTTAAGCAGAAATAGATAGGTTCTTGATTGGTAAGGGGATCAATGGTTACGGGGAAAAGGCAGGAGAATGGGTTTGAGAAACTTAGCAGCCATGACTAAATGGCAGACCAGACTCAATGGGCCAAATGGCCTAATTTCGCTCCTGTATTTCATGGTCTTATGATCTAAGTTCTTCACTTGCAGCATTTCTTTTTGTCTGTTATTAAGATGACTATTCTAAACTATTTCCTATTGTGTTATTTCCTCAAAAAATATCAGTGGTCAACACCAATTAGGCGGTGCCATCCTGCATTAGTGATTCTTGTTTCAGTATAGCAACCTCACGGTGAAAAATATCCAAGCTTTTCAAGTCAACATTAAAAAAAATTACTGCCAATGCCTTTAAAATGCCGCTTTAGTGCAGCTCACCAAAATTAAGCTTTTTATGTGTGTAGACAGTGCATTTTCTGCATACCAATATCAGTCTGTAGTCCTTTCTCACTCACGTACAGAGAACTTTTCTTTAACATTGATATTATCTGTGTCTATCAAAGGCGTGTTAATTGACGTGTGGCATTAACTGTGACCACAGATCTGTCACGCTGCCATTGTGACATTTTCACATTTTTGCGAAATGTCATTGCATCAGGCAAAAAGCTTTTATGTTCGTCAAATGCCCTTGAAATATCTGACTGTCATTACAAATGACTCAGTAGACATTGCTGCAGACAAACACAATTTTACCAAGAGCAAGCTGGCCCTTTAGATAAACAGGACAGTTGAAATGCCACAGCGAGAAGATGTCATACCCTTTTTGTGTGAATGTCTGCTGGCTCTTCATTTTAATAGTTCTTTCATTTTCCTGACCTGTTAGATGCATGGATTCAAACGATTTAGTCTTTCATTCCCAAACTTTCAGCTCGTTGGTATTGAGGAGTTCCAAAACCTTGCTAACCTATGGGGCACTTTTTAATCTAAATTGAGCCAGGATCAGCATTAGAAGGAAGCTCGCTGCTAAAGAAATGCAAAGGTTTACTATGACTTGAAGCAACCTTATTAATCTAGTTGTTTTCCATACTCCTTGCCCTAAAAACTGCAACAAAGAGAAAATCAGGTTCCTGAACAGATGCAACATTTTATTACATCTCTCAAATGAGCCTCAGTTGCTAACTAAGTACTGAGTGCTGCAATATCCGAGATGTTGGTTTCCCAAGGAGACATCAAAGCCCTGCCTCCTCTCAATGGTTGTAAAACATTCCAAAAGACCATTTCAAGGGAGAGAGGAGTGAGTTTCCCCCACTGACCAATTGCTCACCCTTAACCAGCGTCACTCAGACAAATTTCCTAGCCATTTGTCACAGCACAATAGCATAGTGGTTAGCACTGCTGCCTCACAGCGCCGGGGATCCAGGTTCGATTCCTGGCTTGGGTCACTATTTGTGTGGAGTCTACACGTTCTCCTCGTGTCTGCTGAGGTTTCCTCCGGATGCTAGGTTTCCTCCCACAGCCTGGTTAGGTGTTTGACCTGGTCAGGCTCTGAAGTGTGACGACTAAAGGAATTTCACAGTAACTTCATTTCAGTGTTAATGTAAGCATTACTTGTGACTAATTAATAAACATTAACTTCAACTTTGCTATTCGTGAGAGCAAATAGCTCTCATGGCAGAGTAGCACAGTGGTTAGCACTGCTGTGTCACAATTCCAGGGAGCCAAATCAATTGTGGCCTTGGGTGACTGTCTGTGTGGAATTTGCACATTATCCCCATGTCTGCTTGGGTTTTCTCTGGGTGCTTCAGTTTCCTCCCATGGTCCAAAGATGTGTAGGTTAGGTCGATTGGCCATAGAAAATTGCCCCAAGTTGTATCCCAAGATGTGTAGGTATGGGGAATTAGCAGGGTAAATATGTGAGGTTATGGGGATAGGGCCTTGGTGGGATCTCCTGTTGGAGGGTGGGTGAGACTCAGTGGGCTGAATGGCCATCTTTTGTATTGTAAGGATTCTAAGAGAGCTTGGTGTGCAGAAATTGGCTGCTGCATTTCATATTTTGCAATAGTGGCGACATTTTTTTATTCATTCATGGGATGTGGGCATCATTCACTTGACCAGCATTTATTGCCCAATATTAATTGGCCATTTCAGAGTCAATCACATTGCTGTGGATCTGGTATCACACGTGGGCCAGGTAAGGAAGGCAGATTTCCTTCTCTTAAGGACGTTAGTAAACCATTGGGTTTTTACAACAATCGTTTTCATGGTCAACATTAGGTTTATAACACCAGATTTTAACTGAATTTAAATTTCATTATAAATCATGGTGGGATTTGAACTTGGGTCCCCAGAACATTATCCTCTCTTTCTGGATTGTTAGAGAACATACAAACTGCTCAGACAGTCACACAAGCTGGGAATCAAACCCAGGGCCCTGGCACTGTGTGAGGCAGCAGTGCTAACCACTGTCCTGCATGCCACCGTGAAGTCACAACATCAGTGAGTGTTGAAAATGTAGAGTGATGATGACAAAGGTTTTGAAGACACAGGGCATAATTTTTCTGTCCCACACGCCACAGGAATCGTAGCAGGTGGGACATGGGCCATGCAAAGATCCATTGACATCGGTCAGGCTTCTCCAATCTTGGGGCGAGTGCGGACTGAAAATCCTGCCGAAAGTGTTGGGTTAGTGCTCAAGTAGAGAGACAATAAGCAGGCAAACTGAAAGTTCCATGACTGAGACACTGCATCCAGGCGGCCAGCTGTGAGTTAACTCAGTCAGGAGAGGCAAGTGACCAGGATCTGGGCTGGATCTCCAGCAAGAGAGAGTCAAGCAAATAAAAGCAATGAAACAATCATAAAAATCAAGCCAGAAAAGGTTGCAACTGTAACGGGTGGCTTCTGGAGTTACTGAACAATAAACTGAATTAGAAGCAGAGACGACATTACTTCTTGACCTATTCCCACGCAACTTGTCTTTGCAGGCAGAGTTTCAGAAAAGTGTATGGAGAAGCGAGAGCAACACTCGTCCCAGGCACTAAATAAAAAGAAAGCTCAAAGTTTCACAAAACGCACCAGTTCGAATAGAGATGCAACTGACCTCTTATCCAAATTCAAAATGTTTAAACAATGCACAGATCTACGGTTTCTTGACTTAGCTACACCAAAACCAAATAAGTAAAAACTCTCCCAGCCTGTCAGGGTTAACAGCTGAGGAGTTAAACAATCCCCAAAGACTACTTTGGAAGGCTGTTTCTTAATCAGATTTCACTTTCATATTCACACCATTTCAGCCTACAGAATCCAGAGACTTCTTCACCAGCAGATGCAGGGAAAAGAGTATACTGTGATTTTTCAAGTGCAGAGATAACAGGCAGAATTGCTGAGCTGGCGAGGGCATCCACTCCCTTGGATGCATTCCAGGATGATCTCCTAGAAAAGCCCAAAATGTATAATATCAAAAACCTACTATGAGCATACAAATATGAGGAGGTGATGGCCAACTAGTATTATCGCTAGACTATTAATCCAGAAACTCAGCGACTATTCTGGGAAGCCAGGTTCGAATCCTGCCATAGTAGATGGTGGAATTTGAATTCAATAAAAATATCTGGAATTAAGAATCTGCTGATGACCCTGAAACCATTGTCAATTGTCAAAAAAACCTGTCCGGTTCACTAATGTCCCTTAGGGAAGGAACAATATCAACCCCACTCAGCCCTATCCCCATAACCCCGCATATTTATAGATTCATAGAGACATAGAGCTTTACAGTATGGAAAGAGGCCCTTCAGCCCAACTTGTCCATGCGCCCTTTTTTTTTAACCGCTAAGCTAGTCCCAATTGTCCATGCTTGGCCCATATCCCTCAACAGCTATCTTATCCATGCAACTGTATAAACACGTTTTAAAAGACAAAATTGTACCTGCCTCTACTACTACCTCTGGCAGCTCGTTCCAGACACTCACCATCCTCTTTGTGAAAAAACTGCCCCTCTGGATCTTTTTGTATCTCTCCCCTATCACCTTAAACCTATGTCCTCTAGCTTTAGACTCCTCTACCTTTGGTAAAAGATATTGACTATCTAGCTGATCTATGCCCCTCATTATTTTGTGGTCCTCTTTAAGATCACCCCTAAGCCACCTACACTCCAGGGGAAAAAATCCCAGGCTATCCAGCCTCTCCTTATAACTCAAATCATCAAGTTCCAGTAGCATCCCAGTAGATCTGTTCTGTACTCTTTCTAGTTTAATAATATTCTTTCCACAATAGGGTGACCAGAACTATATGCATTATTCCAAGTGTTGCCTTACCAATGTCTTCAACAAGGCGTCCCAACTCCTGTATTCAATGTTCTGACCAATGAAACCAAGCATGCTAAATGCCTTTTTCACCACCCTGTCCACCTATGACACCACTTTCAATGAGCTATGAACCTGTCCCCTAATCTCTTTGTTCCATAACCCTCCCCAACACCCTACCATTAACTGAATAAGCCCTGCCCTGGTTTGATCTACCAAAATGCATCACCTCACAATTATCAAAATTAAACTCCATCTGCCATTCATCAGCCCACTGGCCCAATTGAACAAGAACTCATTGCAATCCTGGATAACCTTCTTTTGGGGCGAATGGGATCATAGGTTATGGGGAAAAAAACAGGACTAGGCTATTGAGTTGGATGATCAGCCACGATCATAACGAATGGCGGAGCAGGCTCAAAGGTCCAAATAGCCTCCTCCTGCTCCTATCGTCTGTATTTCTATACTTACTGTCCACCAATCTTGGTGTCATCTGTAAACTTAGTAATCATGCCTCCTAAATTCTCATTCAAATCATTAATATAAATGACAAATAACAGTGGACCCAGCACCAATCACTGAGGCACACCACTGGTCACAGGCCTCCAGTTTGAAAACATAACCGTCTACAACCACTCTCTGTCTTCTGTACTCAAGCCAATTTTGTACCCAATTAGCTACCTCAGCCTGGATCCTGTGAGATTTAACCTTATGCAACAACCTACAATGCGGCACCTTGTCAAAGGCCTTGCTAAAGTCCATGTAGACAACGTCAACTGCACTGCCTTCGTCTACCTTCTTGGTTATCCCTTCAAAAAACTCAATCAAATTCATGAGACATGATTTTCCACTCACAAAGCCATGTTGACTATCCCTAATCAGTCCTTGCCTCTCTAAATGCCTATAGAGCCTGACTCTCAGAATACCTTCTAACAATTTACAGATGTGAGGCTCACTGGCCTATAGTTCCCAGACTTTTCTCCGCAGTCCTTCTTAAACAAAGGCACAACATTTGTCACCCTCCAATCTTCAGGCACCCCTCTTGTGGCTGTCGATGATTCAAATATCTCTGATAGGGGACCCACAATTTCCTCCCTAGCCTCCCACAATGTTTTGGGATACACTTCATCAGGTACCGGAGATTTATCTACAATGATGCACTTTAAGACTTCCAGCACCTCATTCTATGTGATAAGTGCACTCCACAAAACATCACGATTTATTTCCCCAAGTTCTCCAACATCCATGCCTTTCTCAACAATAAATACAGTATTTACATTGCTAATTCCCCTGACACTACGGTCAGTTTAGCATAGCCAATTAATCTAACCTGCACATCTTTGGACTGTGGGACGAAACCGGAGCGCCCGGAGGAAACCCATGTAGACATGGGGAAAACATGCAAACTCCACACAGCTAGTCAACTGAGGCCGGAATCAAACCCGGGTCCCTGGCACTGTGAAGCAGCAGTGTTAAGCACTGTACCAGCATGCCCATATATCATTATAATAACACAACTCTTTGTGCCTAAACATTCTCAACTAACAAGAAAACCATACTGTTTCACAATATTTCTCAGAGCAGAGACATCTGTGAAATATTCCAGTGTGAAATATTCTTATTGCTGGGAGTGCAAAATCTTGCTGTGAATTTTACAACACATATATTCGATTTCATAAAGCTTTTATGCTCCCACTACTAATGCACCGAAAAATCTGACATTTGTCTTCAATATATCAGAAATGTGCATCCATATATACATCAGCAATGGTAGCTGTCCTCTGCAACAGAGGCTCAAATTAAAAAAGAAACATTTTTGCCTGTTCAGTTACTCTTATATTCGTGTAACAGGAACAGTTGGCAAGTGAACAAAACTGTTTCTCAGTAGAATCAATTCTCATTTCCTGAATTCTGTAACTAACTGTACGTTTCTGTTCTGAGCCTGTTACATGATTGCAAGTGTAGTCACACATTTGCAGTGGTATATTTTACTGGTGGTGAATTGTAACAAGGAATAATGATAAGCTTGATGATTTACAGCTGAAGAGTCGACTAAAAATCTGTGGAAGAGCGAGGAAACATTGCAAGTGCTGATAATAAGAAATCGAAAGTACTGAAGACACACATATTCTGAAAGCGGGCTACAACAATCCTGCCATCCCAGGGAATCAGTGTGATGAATCTTCATTGCACTCCCTCAATGGCAAGTGTGTCCTCTCTTAGGTAACCAGATCAAAACTGCATAAAATAATCCAGATGTGGGCTCACCTAGACCTTGCATAGCTGCAGTAAGACATCCTTGCTCCTGTACTCAAGTCTTTTTGCAATGAAGGCCAACATAGAGCAAAGAACAAAGAAAACTACAGCACAGGAACAGGCCCTTCGATGCTCCAAGCCTGCACCGACCATGCTGCCCGACTGGACTAAAACCCACTACCCCTCTGGGGACTATATCCATCTATTCCCATCCTATTCATGTATTTGTCCAGATGCCCCTTAAAAGTCACTATCGTATCTATTTCCACTACCTCCTCCAGCAGTGAGTTCCAGGCACCCACTGCCCTCTGTGTAAAAAACGTGCCTCAATCTCCTTTAAACCTTGCCCCTCACACCTTAAACTTATGCCCCCTAATATTTGACTCTTCCACCCTGGAAAAAAGCTTCTAACTATTCACTCTGTCCATGCCTCTCATAATCTTGTAGAATTCTATCAGGTCAACCCTCAACCTTCATCATTCCAGTGACAGCAACCCCTTCTCATAGCTAATGCCCTCCATACCAGGCAACGCCCTAGTAAATCTTTTCTGTACCTTCTCCAAAGCCTCCACATCTTTCTGGTAGTGTGGTGACTAGAATTGAACACTATGTTCCGAGTACGGCCTAACTAAGGCTGTATAAAGCTGCAACATGACTTGCCAATTTTTAAATTCAGTGCTCTGGCCAATGAAGGCAAGCATGCCTTATGCCTTCTTGACTACCTTCTCCACTTGCATTGCCACTTTCAATGACTTGTCTACCTGTATACCCAGATCCCTCTGCCTCTCAATATTCTTAAGGGTTCTGCCATTTATTGTATATTTTCTATCTATATTAGACCTTCCAAAATGCATTACCTCAGATTTGTCCAGATTAAACTCTATCTGCCATCTCTCCGCCCAAGTCTCAACTGATCTATATCCTGCTGTTTCCTCTGATGGTCCTCATCGCTATCTGCCAATCCACCAACCTTTGTATCGTCCACAAACTTACTAATCAAACCAGTTATATTTCCCTCCAAATCATTTATATATATTACAAACAGCAAAAGGTCCCAGCACCAATCCCTGAGGAATGCCACTAGTCACAGCCCTCCATTCAGAAGTGTACCCTTCCACTGCTATCCTCTGCCTTCTATGACTGAGCCAGTTCTGTATCCATCTTGCCAGCTCACCTTTGATCCCATACGACTTCACCTTCTGTACGAGTCTGCCATGATGGACCTTGTCAAAGGCCTTCCTGAAGTCCATGTAGGCAAAATCCACTGGCCTACCCTCATCAATCATCTTCGTCACTTCCTCGAAAAACTCAATCAAGTTAGTGAGACATGAGCTCCTCTTCACAAAATCATGTTGTCTTTTGCCAATATGTCCACTTATTTCCAAATGGGAGTAAATCTTGTCTCGAGGAATCGTCTCCAGTAATTTCCCTACCACTGATGTAAGGCTCACTGGCCTGTAATTACCTGTACTATCCTTTCTACCCTTCTTAAACAAAGGAACAACGTTGGCTATTCTCCAACCGTTAGCTTCTTAGCTAATTTCTGTGCCTGCATGCTTCATTTCAGAGATTGGTCATCAAGGACACCCAAGTCCTTTTGCACATCAACATTTCCCAATTGATCACCATTCTGCCTGTCTGTTTATCCTCCTGAAGTGCATAACTTCACAATTATCCACATTGTACTGCATCCACCATATTTTTACCCATTCACCCAAATGGTGAATGGCTAAAATCATCTTGGAGCCTCTTTACAGCTTCCTTACCACTTACATTCCCACTTAGTTTCCAAACATTCTGCTTCTACCACCTAGAAGGACACGGACAACAGATGCATGGGAACATAACCACCCACAAATTGCCCTCCAAGTCTCACACCATCCTAGGAATATAATCACTTTCCCTACCGTCAAAATCCTGCAACGCCATTCTTAACTGCACTGTGGGTGCACCTGCTCCAGACAGATAGCAGTTCAAGAAGGCAGTTCAACATTACCTTCTCAAGAGCAATTAGGGATGGGCAACAGATGCTGGCCTTGTCAGCAAAGCTCTCATGCCAAGTACAAAAAAGACCAATATGAACAGATAATTGCACAGCAGGATACAAATTATTTGCAAGTTGCCTGGTGGCAAGGCCAGCATCTGTTGCATATTTCTCATTCTCATAACCCCTACACCTATGCCAGGATAGCACATAGAAACATAAAAACATTGAAAATAGAAGTAGGAGTAGGCCATTAGACCCTATGAGCCTGCCCCACCATTCATTTTGATCATGGCTGATCATCAAATTCAATATCCAGATCCCCCCACCTCCCCCACCATACCCCTTGATCCCTTCAGCCCCAAGAGCTATAGTTAATTCCTTCTTGAAGTCACACAACATTTTGGCCTCAATTACTTTCTGTGGTAGTGAATTCCACAGATTCACCACCCTCTGGGTTCAGGAATTTCTCCTCACCTCAATATAAAAGAGATGCCGATTACTCACCTGATGGAGGAGCGGTGCTCCGAAAGCTCGTGATTCCAAATAAGCCTGCCGGACTTTAACTTGGTGTTGTGAGACTTCTTACTCAGGGTAAAATATGGGGCGGGATTTTCTGGCCACACTGGCCCCAAGACAAGAAAATCCCGCCCAAGGTCAACAAACATTTGCATGGTCCCCTCCAACTCGCCACAATTCCCGTGGCAGACAGGACAAGAAAATATCACCCACAATGTTAGAAAGTGTTCATTGAAGTGGCCTTCCAATTTGGTATGCAGTAACAGTGAACAGGCTAATGACTTACCTCGAAAAGAGCTCATTATACAATTATATACACTTGTATTAATTAATAAAAGCAGTTGCAACATTTTGCACAAGGCGCAGTTGAAGCAGGAGTAATATTCTAAGCAGGAAAATAGCGCAGAATTGAATTTGGTGCTTCAAACGGCACTTTATTCCACTGACAGTTCCAGTTCCATTTTGCATTGTACACTGTAACTGATTGCCTCCTTCATTCTCCAGCGATCTGCCACCCAAAGCCAATGACGGGTGTCAGATTTGTCATCAGTCATCAGTCGCTGCTGTGGAGCATCTGATAATTTTTGACACATGAACACAAATGAAGTAGTGAAGCTCAAGACATGTTTTCGGATTTGAACAAATATTTTAGTATACAGTTCCGGCCACGGAAATTACAGCTCCTCTGTATCTTTGTGCTCCTTCGTGCAAAGTGAAAGGCAAAAATAAATCAGACAAAATGTAGCTCCACCACGAAAGAAGATGGGGTAAAATTAGGGGCGGCACAGTGGTTAGCCCTGCTGCCTCACAGCGCCAGGGACCTGGGTTCGATTCCCCGCTTGGGCCACTGTCTGTGTGGAGTCTCCCCGTGTCCGCACGGGCTTCCTCTGGATGTTCTGGTTTCCTCCAACAGTGAAAGATGTGCAGGTTAGGTGCATTGGCCACGCTAAATTCTCCCTCAGTGTACCCGAACAGGCGCCAGAGTGTGGGGGCTAGGGGATTTTCACAGTCACTTTGTTGCAATGTTAATGCAAGCCGATTTGTGATGCTAATAAATAAACTTTTAAAACAGTCATTCCAGGCATGAATTATTGTTCAAAATTGCACTCATGTCTATCCCGACTTGCGGAGAAGCAGAGGCAGCAAGTAAACCCCAATCAATTCAATATTATTTATCCAAAGAGTGGTGAGAGTTTGGAACTTGTTACCACAGGGAGGGCTAAAGCAAACAGTGTTGATGTGTTTAAGGGGAAACTGGACAACATATGGGGCGGAGGAGAATAGAGGATTTAGATGAGGAAAAATGAGAGGATGCTCAAGTGAAACATAAACATCAATGTAGACTGGTTGGGACAAATGGCCTGTTTCTGTGCCATATATCTTTGATAAATCTATGTAGCGTTAGAACTAGGAATACATTCTTTTACCTCCTTCTCCAGCAGTTACAATTTTTATAAATGCCATGCCATCCTTGGCTCTGATTCAACTTTAACTGTCGACAACACCCTTTCCATTGGTGGGCCAATTCAGGCTCTCTTCAGGCCACTGAATGGCCACTTAAAGGACTCATCCTGTTTCTGCTGAGAATTAACCAGCAACACAAGAGATTTAGCCAAGTGCCCACCTTGGCAGATTTCACTGGGACACTTTCCATAGGAAGGTCTTTCCCCCAATATCATCCTCCCTGCCCAACTCCCACCCCCAGACTGCTGGTAACCTCCAACCGCAACACACATCTCCCACGTCAGGGCCTTCTACCCTGTTCCTGGAAATATCTGCCCAGTTCTCCTTCGTGTTGGAGAGTGTTGTAGTCCCAGCAGTGGTCACCACTCATGGTGGCACTGCTGGGACCAGAGATCTGCCAAGCATTTGATTGGTTAGCCATTCTCTGAAATGGGACTTCCTGGCCAGATGCAGGATGGCAGCCTTGCCTTAAACTAATTTAACCCCCTCCAAGAGTTATATCCCTGCAGGACAAGCTAGCAAGAGAGACCACAGTGACCTGTTAAATCATAGAACATAGATCATTACAGCTCAGTACAGGCCCTTCGGTCCTCAATGTTGCACTGACCAGTGGAACCAATCTAACGACCCTCTAACCTAAACTATTCCAATGTTATCCATATCTCTATCCACTGACCATTTGAACGCCCTTAAAGTTGGTGAGTCCACAACTGCTGCAGGCAGGGCATTCTACACCCTTATTACCCTCTGAGTAAAGAACCTACTTCTGACATCCGTCCTATAATTACCACCCCTCAATTTAAAGCTATGTCCCCTCATGTTAGCCATCACCATCCGAGGAAAAAGTTTCTCACTGTCCACCCTCTGATCATCAACCCACTCACTCTGTTTCTCTCCCATAGATGCTACCTGACCTGCTAAGTGTTGCCAATATTTTCTGTTTTTATTTCAGGCATCTAGCATCCACAGCATTTTGCTTCCGCATTAGTTGCAAAAGCATCACTTTAATTACTGACACCACAAGTCCTCATTACGTCAGCAAGTAATGCAAAAGTGCGACCAAGGTCTTACTTAACTTGGGTTAAACTGATCACCCTGTTTTCTGCCAAGTACATTTTAAAATCATTCTCATTGGGACATAAAAGCGATAATTACCTTTCGTCCTTTGAGTTTTTTTTTAATGATGTTGTATAGAAAGTCTGGAACAGTTCAATTTACAATGATTTCACTCCGAAGTTGCATTGGACTCACAAGGTGGGTAGCGGTTATATATAATGTTCTGCCTGAGGGAATATATTCTCACGAGAAGGAAAGTGAGGGGTAGGCAGGATTCGGGAATGATGCTTGGGTTGTTATCTGCCCGTTAATTCCTTTCCCCCGATACACAGAGAAAAGTTATGTCGGTATAATCAAAATATGCAATGGGAAGAAAAGTGATCCGTGAGCAGTTCTGACTGCCACCAATTTACCACTAATTCTGACCCACATCCAGGCTGGGAAATATCTCAGAAACGTAGAAATTTTGGGTTGTGTGAGTAATCCCCAAGTGAACTGGAAGCAATGTGCAGGAGGTAAAATTGTCCCTGTGGAAACAATCACACTGGTAATGACAGGGTAAACCATTCTTTGCTCTGAGCAAAAAAGCCTCAAGTTTTCTATGACTTTATCACATTGCAACATATGAAGTGGGATTTTACGGCCTCGCTCATCCAGAGGTCATAAAATCTCGCCCAAGGTCAACAGGCATTCCCATACTATACCCCTCACCTGCTCCAATTCCTGGGGCGGGCAGATCGGTAAAATTCCGGCCATGATGTTCATTGAATCTCCTCTACTGAAAGTATGTGTTGGGAATCCCATCGCACAGGAGTTCCCATGTATTCATTCGAATGGTCAGAAAATTGTGCACTATATACATGGTGAGCATCATAAGCATATCTTTGTGCTCCAATGCGTCTAGCTGGACAGATACCCCTCACTCTGTCTATCTGACAGAAAAGCTCCGCAGGATTGTCATACAATATTCAGGTTCAATTTGCCTGGTGGCTAACTATGGTCAGAATTCCCTGGTCTCGCACACCCCATTACTGCTGCCAGCACAAACAAAGAATTTGGTACTCAACCAATTCTCCCTTCCCTGCAGCAGGACAGGAACATCGTAGCTGCAGGCGAGATTGGACAATCCTAGCCAATGTCTCTGGCACATCTGGTCCACTGTCTCTCAAATACCAGCTGTGACTTAATAGTAGCCCCTTACAATGAACCAGTTTTTACTCCAGGGCAGTTCTGTGGGAGTGTTGCATTGTCAGAAATGCTGTCCTTCAGGCTCCATTTCCCATCTCAGGTGAATGTAAGAAATCCTGTAGAATTATTGCAAAAACAATAGGTATTTCCCCTAGGTGTCTTGGCCAATAGCTATTCCTTGACCATCATTGTAATCATAGGATCCTACAGTGCAGAAGGAGGCTATTTGGCCCGTTGAGTCTGCACTGACCATAATCCCCCCTAGGCCCTATCCCCATAACCTCATGCATTTATCCAAGCCAGACTCCCTGACACTAAGGGGCAATTTAGCATGACCAATCCAGCTAACCCGCACATCTTTCGGACTGTGGGAGGAAACCGGAGCATCTGGAGAAAACTCACACACATACAGGGAAAACATGCAAACTCCACGTAGACAGTAACCCAAGTCATGAATTGAACCCAGGTCCTTGGCGCTGTGAGACAGCAGAGCTAACCAGTGTACCACCATGCTGTAACAACAGACTACATAGCCATTATCGACTGTTTTTTGTGGGAGCTTGCTGTGTGTAAATTGGTTGGGTGTTTTTTCTACATTGCAATAGTAACTGGACTTCAAAAATATATTTACTTCCTGAAAGGCACTTTGTTATGTCCTGAGGTTACGAAAAGCACTGTGCAAATGCAAGCCTTGCTTTTCTCGCTGTGACCATCTCTCTCCATCAATGTCTTTGAGCAAGTTTTAATTTCTCACCAATCTTTTATCAATCAAACCCTTGATTGCATGTAAATACAAGAAAAGAAACCCAGCTGCATTTCTCTTTAACAATAAGAACAATTATTCATCACATCTCAGCCTACTCTCTCTCTTTCACACACATACACACAAGCACAAATCAGAAGAATGCTATGTTGGCAGCCATTCAATACACTTTTGGTGCTGCGTAGCTGGGACTGAGGCATCCAGCAAGCTCTCTGTGAGATGTTCAGTTTGTCCATTATTATACTGCCATGGCAACTCCAAATCTTCTGCCTACACACCCAGCAATTGTAACAAATCTTTTACAGTGGGTTCACATGAGTGAGGGCATTCAGGCAATAACTCCAAACACAGTGATGTTTGACGAAAGCGACAAACCGTTCCCAACTTACAAATTCAAGGCGTGGAGTGCCACATTCTCATTTCCCATTCTCCCAGACAGACACTGCAAGGATCCAATCAACCAACCTGAAGCTCCAATCAGTGGCATTAATTTGCACAGAGGATGAATTATGCAGGGGTGGGAGTGGGGGGGGTGGGGGGGGGGGTGGCACTCTCGAAATACAAAACAAGTTTATGTTAATTTTGAATAATTTGTGGAAAGAGGACATTTAGTATACAATTTGCACATTCAGTCAGCATCCAATTATCAGAAGGGCAGCAATGAGTGGAGGGAGTTAGGAATAAAATGATGAGGATTATTCTGGGACACGAGATTGGGTGGGATTTTAAAGCCTCATTCGACCCGAGACAAGAAAATCCCACCCGAGGTCACCGTACCTTGCCATTTTCCGCCCCTTGCCCGCTCCAATTCCTGTGGCGGGCAGGATGGTAGAATTCCGGTGCTGGCAGACGTCAGCTTAATGAGAAGTGACTTAGAAAGGGGAGGGACGGGGGATAGATTTTGACCTTGTGCGATAATGTAACACAGATGATAGAGAACTTGAGTAACCCATTTAATTTCTGGTAAGTAGTTCAGCAGTATAAGGGATAGAGTGTTCTCCCTCTAGAGTATGCTAACTCAAAGGTCATTGATAAGATCACCTTTTGAGTGAGGAGCGCAGACTTGCACCTGGAATTTGACCTTTGTGGTGAGTGTGATTAAAGAGTATTGGGAAAGAAATGTAACAGCATCACTTACACTTGTTAAAGGGGCCAATCCCAACTACTCATGTTTAGGGTAATCGTTTCATTTCAAAACTTTCATAGTGAAGATACACAAGTGCCCAAATTTGGTCCACACATTTGTCGTGCGTTACGAGAGGCAGCCTGACTGCCAATATGGTTGGACTTAGTGATGAAACAGGATGCAAGTCCCCAACCAGCAAAACTGACAATGTGCATTCCGATAAGGGAAGTGATATTGGATGTAAATAAATAATATGAATCTAAGCCAGCTGAAGTTCCCAGCATTGTGCAATCTTTGCACCCAGAGGAAAAATAGTTTTGTTTTAATTGGTCACAAAACATGCCTCTCAAAACTTTATTGAATTTGAAGGAATGAACCAATTCGCTTTTGATTGTTGGGTGTGAGCACTCAAAATAGATCCCAATCCTCAGAATTTAAGAGACGTAAGAAGAATTTCAAAATTACCTCCCGCTCAATATTAAAATCCAAGTGGAGGAGCAAAGATATAGAAGCAGCCATCATAGCAGAAAATTATAAATTAATACATAACCCTTTAGCTCAAAATAAACTTCAATCTAGCAACTCTCACAAGCTGGGAAGAGATAGGATGGATGTAGGTGAAGTATAAAGTCATCGAGGCTTACAGCACAGTAAAGGCCCTTTGGCCCATTGAGCCTGCACCAACGATAACTACCGCTAAAGTTGTACCTGTCCCTGTGTAGCCATGAAAGTGGTAATCCTGCACTCAAATGTTGCAGGCAAGGACCAAGTTAGGTGCAAGAACCTTTTTTTTAAGAGGGAAAAATGACACATTTTATACCCCAGGCACCAGGAAAAGAAATCCAACAGTCAAAAGTGAGGTGATTCACTATTTCAAATACAACAAATGTTTGAGTAGATCTTTTTGCAATCAATTAAAACCACCCTTGGTGATACTAGTTGTCTTTAAACACTACTGGGAGCAAAGATTACAGAGTAGCCACTCAGAAGCAGAATAAATGTCATAGTACTGTAAAAGGACTTACAGGCAAATGTTTGATGGTTTCCTCACACAAGGTTTACCCGCAGAATGAGCTGACCACTGTTGTAATGACAGTTGCAACTTACAGTGCAACTCACAGTGACAGTTGCAACTTGGGTGGCACAGTAGCACAATGGTTAGCACTGCTGCTTCACAGCTCCAGGGACCTGGGTTCGATTCCTGGCTTGTGTGGAGTCTGCACATTCTCCCCGTGTCTGTGTGGGTTTCCTCCAGATGCTCCGATTTCCTCCCACAGTCCAAAGATGTGCAGGTTAGGTTGATTGGCCATGCTAAAATTGCCTCTTAGTGTCCTGAGATGAGTAGGTTAGTGGGATTAATGGGTAAAATATGTAGGGATATGGGGTAGGTTCTGGGTGGGATTGTGATCGGTGCAGACTCGATGCACCAAAGGGCCTCTTTCTGCATTGTAGGGTTCTATGATTCTATGATTTACCAATACAAGGTGCCAACCTGTTAACGGGCAATGACCTGTCAGGATACACGGCATTGGGCCCAGATATTCCATAGGGACTGAAGAATCTAGAGGGGAACATTTAAAATTCTGCACAGATACAGAGGAAGTTCCAAAGAAGGAGGCAATAAGGCCAGTAGAGTTAAAGTGGCTAAAGGAAATAGGTCAGCATTGTAATACAGTGGTTCGCACTGCTGCTTCAGGGCCACCAGGGACCCAGGTTCAATTGAGGTAGTAATGCTGGGGTCACAATGATTTACATGATGGATTAGGCTTCATTGACAACCCTTTGTAGTTTCTTGTGGTCTTGGTCAGAGCAGGAGCCATACCGAGCTGTGATATATCCGGAAAAAATGCTTTCTATGGGGCATCTGTAAAAACTTAACCTGCAACCTGAGAAATTCGACCCCTTACAGAAAACTCAAATATTGAACTGGATTTTCCTCTTAGCCCAGCACCCACCAAATGTCTATGTCTGCTTAAATGTCTAAGATCTGGCATACTGATGCTGGTAAAAACATCCCATCATTCAATAACACATAGCAGGCAGCTTGAAAATTTAAAAGGGTGGAAGGCACCAGGCTCTCAAAACAAAGGCCTTCCAAGGGCCAAATCCCAACACCCAGAAGAAATAATTTTGCCTCATTCAATAAGGGTGATAAAAAAAATTAAACAACAAACAGGACAATGGCTGTTGATGACAATGCTAGCTTTAGCTGATGTGTGGTTGTCTGAATATTTACCATGAGCACATTGTAAAAAAATGAATCAAGATTGCATTCACCCTATTGGGCAGTACATTGTAAATCCAAAGCTGTTGTTGCATAAAAATGTTCTCCGTCATGTTGAGCTAACTCCTCTGAGGGTCAGTATCCCTTCACCAAACTTGGATTTATTTGCATAGTCAGCAACACTCAGACAGGTACTTCCTTGGACAGAGTATAAACCCGGAGTGACAGTCCCCTGAGACTTCACATTATACTCAGACAGTTCTCCCCAGTTGGGTATTACTGCTTTGATCAGGGAGCTCATATTCTAAAAAGTCCACATTGTCAGCCTCATTAACGCCATCTCTGATTTTTTTTGACAATCACCTCAAAACATGCCTTCAGCTATCAGCTCTTCAGCCATTGGAAACGGTTTGTCTTGAGGCATGGACAGAACGGATAGTCAGAAGCTTTTTCCCAGGGTGGAAGAGTCAATTACTAGAGGGCATTGGTTTAAGGTGCGAGGCAGATTTTTTTTTACACAGAGGGCGGTGGGTGCCTGGAACTTGTGGCTGGGGGAAATAGTGGAAGCGGATATGGTAGTGACCTTTAAGGGGTATCTTGACAAATAGATGAATAGGATGAGAATAGAGGGATATGGTGTCTGGAAGGGTAGGGGGGTTTTAGTTAAGTCGGGCAACATCATCAGTGCATGCTTGGGGGGCCGAAGGGACTGTTTCTGTGCTGTAATTTTCTTTGTTCTTTGTTCATTTATTGAGTGTAAAATTCCGCATGATTTTAAACACCACTATCTTCCCTTAACTTTCTCTGCTCTCAATTATCAATCACCAATTACTGACTTATCTCAGTGATGTTAGAACAGCGACTAATTTCCCCAGCAAGGATTTAAAAAGGGATCTACTGAAGAAGGAAAAAAATAATAAAGTGGGGAAATAAGAATACTGTTCTGAACTGGTCTTGTATACTTTAAAATGGAACACCAGTGAAACAGAACACCAGTAAAACCGGGAAATCAGAATACTGCTCCAAACTGGTTTTCCCTTCTGATCTATTGAAAACTGAGGCATATCGAGAAAAAGGAAGCCAAATTGTTCCCTTGCAACTACTTCCTAAGAGACAAATTATTCAGTTGAGAAAGCGAGCGAGCCCCACTGCAAAGTGCTGCAGATTTATTTAGGCATCAGCAAGAATGGAGATGTGTTGAATTCAGAGCAAAGAAACAAAACACAAGGAAGGCATTTCTACCCCAGTTACCTGGCATGTGGTCCTTTCAACAAGAAATGAGGGGTGGCACAGTGGCACGCTAGTTAGTGCTGCTGCCTCACACCACCGGGGACCCGGGTTCAATTCTGGCCTCAGGTGATTATCTGTGCGGAGTTTGCATGTTCTTCCCATGTCTGTGTGGGTTACATCCAGGTGCTCTGGTTTCCTTCCATAATCCAAAAATGTGCAAGTTAGGTTGATTGGCTATGCTCAATTGTCCCCTTAGTGTCAGGGGCATTAGCAGGGTAAATACATGGGGTTGCAGGGTAGGGTCTGGGTGGGATTGTTGTCAGCATAGGCTCGATAGGCCAAATGGCCGTCTTCTGCATTGTAGGGATTCTATGATTCTAAGAGCTTCAGAAAACTAAATTACTCAGGAATTTCCTCAGAGCTGTTGTGCGAGAAGCGCAATGAAAACTTGTGGGGTGGGAACTGGGGGTGGTGACTGCACCTACAGTCAGGTGTGACAGAACTCTGGAAAAAGTTCAGTTTGCGGGTCCCTATATTTCACTGAACAACAGCTAAATCATAGAAACTGTACAGTGAAGAAGGAGGACATTTCGCCCATTGAGCCTGCACCGACAATAGTCCCACCCAGACCCTATCTCCATAACCACACATATTTATCCTTTGACACTCATGGGCAATTTAGCATGGCCAATCAACCTAACGCACATGTTTTGGAGTATGGGAGAAAACTGGAGCCCCTGGAGAAACCCACGCAGACATGGACCGAACACGTAAACTCCACATAGCCATCTGAGGCCAGAACTGAACTTGTGTCCCTGGCACTGTGGGGCAGCAGTGCTAATCACTGCACCACCATGCCATCTATGATTTTGAACACCTCTACCAAATCACCTCTCTAACTTCTCTGAGAAAAAAGAGGTCCCAGGAGATGTTCAATAATGTCAGTTCCAGTCCTAGATTGAATCTTTTCCCTTTGGGAAAGAGCTTACATTGGACAGGAAGGCAGTAGTTTTCACCTTCTGTAAGGGGCATTAGCTGCAATTCTGGGAAATCTCTGCCTACTTTTTGATTTGATTTGATTTACTATTGTCACATGTATTAGCATACAGTGAAAAGCATTGTTTCTTGCGCGCTATACAGACAGAGCATACCGTTCATAGAGAAGAAAGTGAGAGAGTGCAGAATGTAGTGTGACGTCATAGCTAGTGTGTAGAGAAAAATCAACTTAATGCAAGGCAGGTCTATTTAAAAGTCTGATAGCAGCAGGGAGGAAGTGATTTTTGAGTCAACTGGTACATGATGTCAGACTTTTGTATCTTTTTCCCAACAGAAGAAGGTGGAAGACAGTATGTCCCGAGTGGGTGGGATTCTTCATTATGCTGGCTGCTTTTCTGAGGCATGGGAAGTGTAGACAGAATCGATGGGATGGGATGCTGATGTGCATGGTGGAGTGGGCTTCATTCACGACCCTCTGTAGTTTCTTGCAGTCTTGGACAGAGCAGGAGCCATACCAAGCTGTGATACAACTAGGAACAATGCTTTCTATGGTGCATCTGTAAACGTTGGTGAGAGTCATAGCAGACTTGCCAAATTTCCTTAGTCTTTTGAGAAAGTGGAGGCGTTGGTGTGCTTTCTTAACTATAGTGTTGGCATGGGGGGGGGGCTAGGACAGGTTGTTGGTGATCTCGACATAGTTACAGTCATAGCTAGGGTTAGAAAAAGATCAACTTAGTGCAAGGTAGGTCCATTCAAAGACTGGTGGCAGCAGGGAAGAAGCTGTTCTTGCCCTCTCTTCAACAAAGGAACAGGACCCAGCAAGCCTGAAAAGAAGGGTAACTTCTGGAGTGAAATTGTATGAAATTAACATTTTAAAAAATCAGGACTGGGTACTAAGGATGCATATTTCTAACATCTTCCCATTAAATTATATTTCATTGTACTCAGCAACCTGCTCCTATAAACTATAAACAGGAAGGCACTTTTAACTCTTTAATTAATCTGCTAAGATTATTATTTTCCCTCTGATTATTACCCACCTCAGTAAATATGTAAATAATGCACGCTCAGGCACTTAAGGTCTCCTTCTAAAATTAAGTTTCACAATTTCCAAATCAGAAGACGAACGATGTTATCCACAAATTGTAATGAATTCAATTACAGCCACATTTAGGAGTTTAATACATTTTAAATGAGCCTCGCTGAAAACATTAATTATACAAAAGTGGGATGTGAAACAAGAGCTGGGAGCTAGCCATAAGCAAGCTAAAATAAAACCAAATAAATCTTCAGAGCAATGCAGGGAATTCTGGAGCATTTGTACTTGTTTGATAAAACTGCTTAATTATAGCAACAGTGTTTATCTTTGCTTCATAAGGAAATAATGCTTCTTGTGGTCTATTCCATTCCTGTCTGAGATCCCAATAACTTGTAACATATTGAGCAGTTTATTAATACATTTTGAGGGAGCTAGATAAGTAAATGAGGGAGAAAGAAACAGAAGGGTATGCTGATGGAGCACTGTGAAGTAAGATGGGTGGCACAGTGGGACAGTGGTTAGCACTGCTGCCACACAGCACCTGGGACGTGGGTTCGATTCCTGTCTTGGTCACTGTCCGTATGGAGTCTGCCCGTGTCTGTGTGGGTTTCCTCTGGGCACTCCGGTTTCCTCCCACAGTCGGAAAGACATGCTGGTTAGGTGCATTGACTTGAACAGGTGCTGGAGTTTGGCCACTAAGGAATTTCACAGTAACTTCATTGCAAGGTTAATGTAAGCCTTACTTGTAACTAATAAATTAACTTGAAGGTTTGGGTAGAGATTAAACATTGTCACAGACTTGTTGGGCTGGGTGATTTCCATGTAAACACCATAGCCTGAATTTCACCAGAATTGGGGTGGGCAAGGTTCACAGAAAGACATTCTCCATTGGCCCCAGGCGAGATCTTATGAGCCTAGGGCAGGGAAGGCAGTAAATTCCAGCAGCTAGCTCAGATTTTTGTAGTATGTATCAAAGGAAAGGCACTTGCTGCCCATCCAGCTTACAGCTGCCCACAGACATCCTAAGAGTTTCTGAGCAGCAAGTTATGATGCATGTGGAAGTGCTGGGCTTGGGTTTTGTTTTTATTTGTTCATGGGATGTGGGTTATAATAACTCCAGGAGTTGGCCATAACGGAACGGTGCTTTATTGCACGAAATAAAGTAAAACAAAAACCACTAGATTGTGGTGAACACAACAGGCTTCAACAAGGACAATACAACAATGGACCCACTCAGGGGTCTGCTTTACAAAGGACTCGATAAACAAGCTCCAACTAGTGAGTTAATTACCAATCCCCAGGGGGCTCATATTCAACAAATCCTGGGAGATCAATCAGTGATTCCCGATGCAAGACACGGGGGGTTTTCACATGGGTGTTGCTGGCTGGGTCAGCCTTTATTGCCCATTCCTGAGGGTATTTAAGAGTTAATCACGTTGCTGTGGGTTTAGAGTCACATGGAGCCAGACCAGGTAAGTTCAACAGATTTCCTTCTCCCAGTGACATTAATGAACCAGATGTGTTTTCACCACAATTGACAATGGTTTCATGGTCATCATTAGCCTTTTAATTCCAGATTTTTATTGAATTTTACCTCCACCATCTTCCAATGTGAGATTCCAACCTGATCATTAACCTGGGCCTCTGGATTACTAGTCTGGATGACAGATGACCAAGGAGAATATGACATAAGTTGGGGGTTTGGGGTACATACTGCCCCTTTAAGAGTGTGCATCATGTGCCTCCTGGAAGGGGTGGTGGAGCTCCTCTCGGGGTGGAACCAGGTTGAGCTGACTAGGATTTGACTGTGGGGAGTGACACCAGTCGTAAAAAACTTACCAGTGTTTAAGTTTAGGAGGTCTGCTTTATGGTTCTTGCACAAAGCTTCACTAAATACAGTTGTAACAGACAAGTTACTTCAGTCTTCTGAGCAGCTCTTACACGTGTCTACTTTGCCTGTGCTCTGGCGGGGGGGGGGACACTCACGCTTCCATCACATGACCCTTTAAGTTGCCACAACATCATGTGGCCACTTGGTCTACAACACGAGTGGTCCATTTCAGTACTGCACCCTCAGTATGGGGGGGGGGCCTGGGACCTGTGTGAACAGGGCAAGTAACTGTGGTTCTCCTTAACCAATCAGATAGCCAAATCCTCACTGAGACCCGCAGAGTCTAAACCAGGAAGCATACATTTGACAAAGTTGTAGAATCATGTACTGAAAGCAAAATAATAAGGGGGAAAAGCTGAGAGATAGGAGACAGAAAGAAAATGTGAAAAATGTTTAATTTTATCCAATCCCAACAATAGTTAAATTCTAAAGGAATTTGGTGCCAGACCTGTTGGAGTAAATATTCAGGTAAGAGTGGGTTGCTTTTGACATTAACATTTCACTTATACCCAAATGCACCAATCTGAACCATTTCTGCTGTGTTTAGTCGGTAGCTAGTGGGTAGCAAGCACAATTTCATGATCTTCATGAAGTTGGCGAAGTTTCAATATAGTGAGTCTTGTAAAGGGACAGAACAAATCAAACAACTTCATAAATTCCAATATACAAGCAGGAAGTGCTAGAAAGACTGAACAGGTCTGGCAATATCCATGGAGAGAGAAACAGAATTAATGTTTTGGATCCATGTAACTCTTCAGAATTATTCGTGGTTCCCATGTTTAACTGCAGATGTATGCAGGTGTCAGTTTACTTCACAGTAACAGTGAGCTCTGATAGCCCCACCCAAATTAGAGTCATTGGTCAGAATTTTACCAGCAGTTGCATAGTAGATTCGATCCCTGGGTCTGTCCGTAATTGGCTGATCTCAAGCGGAATAGCAATAAACGCATTACAATTGATACTCACTTTGTGGACAAAAGAGCTCTTTATGATAGATTCTGTTAGAGAGTGTCTCCATATTCCACTTCGCTGTTACTGGGCGAGAACTCTGGACCTCCCTCTCTTATTGCACTGTGAAACCAGGACAAAGTAGACCATTGAATCAACACCCATCCATCACCTTCAACATTCACTCCCTTCATCACTAATAATGGCTGAAGTGTGTAACATCTGCGAGAAACAATGTGGCAACTCACCGAGGTTCATTACATAGCACCTTCCAAACCCATGACCTATACCACCAAGAAGGACCAGGGGACCACCCGAAAGGTCCCCTCCAAGCCACACGCCATCCTCACTTGGCACTACATCACCATTCCTTCACAGTGGCTGGGTCAAAATCCTGGAACTCCCCTCCTAGTGATATTGTGGCTCCATCTTTACACCACATAGCCTGCAGTGACCCAAGATGGCTGCTTACCACCTCAATTGCCTCAAGAGCAACACAGGAAGGACAATAAATGCCAGCCTTGCCACCGAGGCTCATGTGAATGAGTTATTTTTATAAACAGAAATTGAAAAAAAAATTAAAGAATATATGTTGATGTCAAGAAGAACAGGAATGAGTTCAGCCCTGACTCTGAAATATCCTGCTGGACCTCAGTGTCTGAGCCCAAATGTGAAGAACATCTAGTTGTTTGATAAGAGACTCTCTTGGGGAGATTTAACATGGAACGAGTCTGCACTTTCAAGACTGGAGGGCAGATAATTGGAAAATAAAACAAAACAATGCTCAGAAAAGCAAAAATGTTTAAACAACATCACCTTAATATTGCCACGAATTCATGAAATGCACTTTGTGGAATTCTGGGTACAGAAGTTCACTCTTACAGTGATCTGTGTTGCTTTTTCCTTTGGTTTAATGTTTGAGTAGTATATTCAAACTAATAAGATGAGACGTGAGTAGTATTGTGCTATAGTTTCTCAGTAGGTGTGATTTACCTATCGATACAGAGAATGTCACACCATATTAGGACATAAATTTTCAACGGAAACATCTTTGGCCAAGAACATTAATCATCCTCAATCCATTTCAGGAAAACCTTGCCTGTGATTTCTTGACATGTTTTGGTAGCAGATAAATGTGCACTTGGCCCAAACACACACAGCAAACATCCTTCCCAATTCTAACCACAGTGGCACCGTGGTGAGCACTGCTGCCCCACAGCACCAGGGATCCGAGTTCAATTCCAGCCTCGGGTCACTGTCTGCGTGGAGTTTGCACATTCTCCCCATGTCTGCATGGGTTTCCTCCGGGTGCTCCAGTTTCCTCCCACACTCCAAAGATGTGTAGATTAGGTTGATTGGCCATGCTAGATTGCTCCTTAGTGTTAGGGGGATTAGCAAGGTAAATATGTGGGGTCACGGGGATAGGGCCTGGGTGGCACTGTTGTCGGTGCAGGCTCAATGGGCCGAATAGCTTCTGCACTATGAGAATTCTATGATTCTATTCTAATCTCTTTTTCTCTCTGCAAACGACACATCTAAAAAAGAATGACTTGCATTAGCCCAAAAGTGAATCATTGAATCCCATAATGTAGAAAGAGGCTATATGGCCCATCAAGTCTGCTCCGACCATAATCCCACCCAGGCCCTATTCCCATAACCCCATGTACTTACCTTAGCTATTCCCCCTGACACTGAGGGGCAATTTACCATGGCCAATAACTCACACATCTTTGGACTGTGGGAAGAAACCAGGGCACCCTCAGCAAACCCACACAGTCACGGGGAGAATGTGCAGACTTCACACGGACAATGACCCAAGTCAGGAATTGAACCCAGGTCCCTGGTGCTGTGAGATAGTAGTGCTAACCCCTGTGCCAACGTGCTTTCCAGCCAACTCCAAGCTCCAAAATCAGTAATATGGTCAGGAATGTAGGTTCATTCAACCTTCCATTTTCCTGCTTTTTTCACTTAAATATCTCATTAATTTTAGAGTTGCTCTATATTTTTATATCGGCTTGCATTTCATTTCCATTAACTAACCTTATGAAAAGGTGTTCCTCACCGGGAACACATTCGTAAAACATTACAGTGTCAAAGTTTAAAAAGACAATAAAGATGATTGGTGTCATGCATACAGTCCAAGGGCAACTGCATCATCTCATCACGACCTGAGGATCCAACATTTTATTGCCAGTAAGCGGGTTTTGCAAACAGACGTTTCTGTGAATGCTGTCCTTGGGACTGTGTCATAACCATGGAGCAGCTTTTTAGCTTTTGATGGGCTGTAACGAAACACTGCACTAGTCATTATGTTCGCATTTCCAGGATATGACCGTGTTTACCGTACTGATGGTGCCACAACCCGAAGCCTTCTGAACCCAGTTTTGATGAATGAGTTATCAGGTTTCAGCCCAGAGTCAGTCCACAGCCTGCACCCTACTGGCAATAGGCAAAAAGGGAAGTGCAGTGTTAGCGGAGAAGGGAAATTGATTAACTCAGTGTACAAAGCTCACAGCATGGGGACGATAGTCTGCATTAAACTCAGCTCAGTTCCTTAAGGGATTCCAGACTGTCTGCTATCTGCAGGTTAGGCCAAAATGAAGTATGCGCAATTGATCCCTCTTTACTACAGTTAATTTACTTTAAAACAAGGCATGAATTCAGCAAACTATGATGAAACATAGAACAGAACAGCACAGGAACAGGCCCTTCAGCCCACAATGTTGTGTCGAACATGATGCCAAATTAAACGAATCCCTTTTGCCTGCCCTTATTCCATATCCCTCTTTTCCCTGCATATTCATTATCTAAAAGCCCCTTAAACACCTCTATCCGACTCATAAATAAATTTTACTTTAACTCACTGTATTTTGTGTCCATTTTTACCATTTGTTTGTTACTTAAAGTTTAGTTTATTTATTGGTGTCACAAGTAGGCTTACATTAACACTGCAATGAAGTTACCGTGAACGTTCTCTCCACATTCCGGCGCCTGTTCGGATACACTGAGGGAGAACGTAGCATAGCCAATGCACCTAACCAGAGCATCTTCCAGACTGTGGGAGGAAACTGGAGCACCCGGAGGAAACCCACGCAGACACGGGGAGAACATGCAGACTCCGCACAGACAGTGACCCAAGCCAGGAATCGTAGTCAGGTCCCGGGCGCTGTGAGGCAACAGTGCTAACCACTGTGCCACCGCGCCACCCCCTAGCTCCAAGTTACATCGCTGAAGACACGAAAACAGAAAAATGTGTCACAAAAATAGTCGGTCACTCATCCTTGCAATGTAGCCACAAACAGGCACAAGGTAGCACCAGTTGCCAGCTCCCATAAAGTCTAGCCCAGTTCAAAGAACGAAGAACAGCACAAGCCCTTTGGTCCAACAAACCTGCACCGACACATGACACCTTTCTAAACGAAGGACCGTTTACCTCTATGTGGTCCTTACCCTTCTATTCCCTACCTATTCATGCATCTGCCAAGATGCCTCTTAAACATTGCTATTGTATCTGCGATATACCTGATCTGCCAGACAGGCAGTGAGGCGATGGATACAGATAACTCTGTTGTGATTGTGGAAATCAGAAAAAAAAAACCAGGCCAGCAACTTTTCCATGGGGATCTTTATTTTACATCTTGGATGCCTTGAAACCTGTGTTTCAGTCTGACCTTTAACTATTAGGTCAGCTGCAGTGTCATTTGGACATTTTGGTGTAACTGGGACAAATACAGCTCGTTAAAAGAAAGGAGACTTTGCAGAAGGAAAACAAAATGTCAAACTTTGAAATGAGGGGCACTTTCTGGACTGGATTTCCACTTAAGGTATACACGACCAGTTCAGACCAATCATTTCCCAAGTCTTACAAGTACTTCCTCCTGGGTTGCATTCACAAAGCACTTGTCACAACCATCAAACCTTTTAAAGTGCTTTACCATCGATGAAATACACTTGCAAGTGCACTCAATGCTGTAAAGTAGCTCAACAGCCAATTTCATTCCACCAAACTCTCACAAACAGCAACACGATCATGATCTGTTTTTTTTTTATGGATTAGTATCGGACCCCGCACCGGGGATAATTCCCCTGCTTTGAAATATTGCCGTGGGCTCTTTTACATCCACTGACAGGGATTCAGTTTTTCTCAGATTCTTTTCCAAAAGACCTCCAACAGTGCAGCACTCCCTCAGTAATGCACTGGCCCCATCCCCAACCCCCACCCTGGCACTGCCCTGGCACACTGGCAATGCCTGATGTCTGCTGCTAAGATGACTGTTGGGCACTCCCCACTCCCCCCCCCCCCCCAATGGACACTACCTGGCCACACCTCCCACCACCCTGGGCTTCAATGGCCTCCAGCTCGTCAGGTCTGCGCTGGTGCAGACCAGTAATGATCTGCGCTAGCATGGCATCTCTGCAGAGAGGTGGGAAGCATCCGAGGGGAGGGCAGCAATTGTGCCAAACTCCCTAATGATATTAACATCCAGTCAACCTCATGTTAATAAGCTCCATGCCCCTTTCAACGCGCGAGGCCACTCAGAAGGGGGCTGAGACGATCGGGAAGCATTCTGCAATGGGCGCAAATCAGATTTTTAGTTTTGCGCACTATTTTCCCTGCTCGCCATGCTGATTACCAGGCACTGTGAGGTGGTACAATCATGAGTTTTTATGACTTATTCACACAATTCTCACTATTTCACTGTAGAAGTCATAGAAGCTTAACAGTGCAGAAGGAGGCCATTCAGCCCATCAGGACTGTGCCAACAGCAATCCCACCCTATCCCCATAACTCCACATATTTACCCCACTAATCCCTACAATGTACACATCACCTGATACTAAGGGGCAATTTAACATGGCCAATCAAACTAACCCACACATCTTTGGGCGGTGGAAGGAAACCGGAGCACCCGGAGGAAACAAACGGCACAGTGGCACAATGGTTAGCACTGCTGCCTCACAGTGCCAGGGACCTGGGTTCAATTCCAGGTTTGGGTCACTGTCCGTGTGGAGTTTGCACATTCTCCCCATGTTTGCGTAGGTTCTCTTCGGGTGCTCCGGTTTCCTCCCATATTCCAAAAATGTGCAGAATAGATGGATTGGCCGTGCTAAAATAGTGTCAGGGGCCTAGCTGGGGTAAATGCATAGGGTTATGGGGATAGGACCTGGGTGGGACTGTGGTTGGTGCAGACTTGATGTGCTGAATGGCCTTCTTCTGCACTGTAGGGATTCTATGACTCTATAAAACCAATGCAGACACGGGGAGAACATGCAGAGAAAATTTCCTACAATGCAATGTGACCTCTGTCCCCTTAGGGTCACACTTTGCTCACCGCAGTCCAAAGGATTTATGTGAAGGATGTCGAAAGTCTAGCCGTAAAGGGTTGATAGGGGTAACTGCTAACATGGAAAAGTGTGCAGTTTATCAGCACTGATAACATTCATGCTGCTTGTCCAACAGGAATCATCTTAAGTCATTAGGGCATCAGTTTACAGAGTTACAGAGAAAATAATTCCTGTCCCAGCCAATAAGTGACACCTCCAGGTTTCATCACCAGTAGCCTGACGTGCTGCAGACACGCTTGGTCTGGAACAGCTAAGATGATTACTGAGTAATCCACAGAATAATCCAATCTCCCATCACCAGGCAGAACATCTCAGAACCAAACCTGAGCCCTAACACATCCTGTTTAACCTCTGCCATGTGGATGTCAGCTGTGCTTCTGTTGGCAGCCCGTTCACCTCTTAATCACAAAATGCTGAGTTCAAATCCCACTGCAAACAATTCAAGGCTGTCACTCGTGTGCAGAACTGACAGAACATCACTGTTTCCCAATGAGATGTAAAACTCAAGGCCCCATGTGCATTCTCAGGTTGACATGGCAGATCAAATGGCACTGTTCAAAGATGAGCCGGGGAAGATTTCGCTGACATCTTGACCAAATATTTTCCTTTTATCAACATCACAAAAAGCGGATCCTCATCACATTGCTATGTATGGGAGGGAGCTTGCTGTGTGTAAATTGGCTGCTGTGCTTCCTACATTACGAAAGTGATGGCTGGCACGGTGATTCGTGCTGCTGCCTCACAGCACCAGATTCAGGTTCCACCTAGATCCAGGTTCAATTCCAGCCTCGGGCCACTGTCTGGCTATGTGGAGTTTGCATGTTCTCCCCATGTCTGCATGGGTTTCTTCTGGATGCTCTGATTTTTTCCCACAGTCCAAAGATGTGCGTGTTAAGTGGATTGGCCATGCTAAATTGACCCTAGCGTCAGAGGGATTAGCAGAGTAAATATGTGGGGTTACGGAAATAGGGCCTGGTGGGATTGTGGTCAGTGTAGTCTCAATGGGCTGAATGGCCTCCTTCTGTACCGTAGGGATTCTATGACTATCCTTCAGAAAATAATTTGCCATAAAGCACCTTGAGATACCTGGTTGTCAGGAAAATGTATATAAGTGCAAGTTTTTTTAAAATTCTTTTATTTGCCTTTATTTGAACCTTTATGGCATATTCTGGGGGAAATGGCAGTGTAGTGGTAAGTTGTTGGACTCCTATTCATTGCACAGCAGCTGGTGGAGATTAAATTCAACCATTTAATAAAAATTTGGAATTGAAAGCTCGTCTCAGTAATGGTGACCGTGTAACTGTTATTGACTGTCATAAAAGTCCATCTGGTTCACTAATGTCCTTTGGGGGAGAAAATCTGCCATCCTTACCTGGTCTGGCCTACATGTGACTCCAGACCCACAGCAACGTTGACTTCCAACTGCCTCCTGAAATGAACTAGAAAGTCGCTCTGTTGAAGGGCAACTCAACTGAGTTTATTACTCAATGGATGTTGGCCTTGCCAGTGAAGCTCACATCCTGTGAAAGAAGTGTGGGCACGTCCACCCAAGGATCGTACAATTCCGATCAAGGCTAATGGAGAATGCCGTTCTCCAAGATGGTAAAATTCCGGCCTGTATATTTTTATAAAACATGGAAAGATATGGAGGTATGATTCTCCCAAAAAAAATTCTACGTGTTGAATTCGCATCAAAACTGGAGTAAATCACACTTTTTTTTCAGTGGGAGTTTCAAGAATCTGTGCACTGCAGAGTGCCGCAGCGTGAATCATGCTGAAATTCAGTGGGCGGGGCCTTTTCCCACTGGAGAGCCGGCAGCATAGCGCTGAGTGGGCCATTGCGCGTGTGCTGATCTGTCAGCATCGAGATCGGCACAGGCGCAGTGGCCGTACACTGCCGGCCCCCTAATTACTGGCCAGCTTGATTACTGACCAGCCCCGTGACCCCCACATTTCATGGCCTGATTGCTGCCCCCCCACCCACCCGAACATGCCTGGGCTAGTCTCGACCCTCCCCCATCCCTAGCCCGCCTCGATGTTCCCTCACAGCCCAGATCTCCCGATCCACCCCCACCGGCAGTCCTGACCTTCCCCCTTCCCTGCCGTCCCAAGGCCCCCTAGCAGCATGACTCCCCCCCCTCCACCGCACCACCCCAACGGCTTGGCCTGACAACTGTCCTCCCTCCCTCTGTCACTCAGCCAAAATGCAGAGTGGTAGTGGGACCCCTTAAACCCACCAATCAGGCCCTGCTCCCTTGGGATGGCCAGTGGACAGTGCCAAGGTGCCCTCTGGGCATTGACACTTTGCCCCTTGGGCAGTGCAGGGGGCTCAGCCTGGCACTGCCAAGGTGGAAATGCCCATGGACCTTCCTGCCACTCAACCGTCATGGAAGTCTCAATGGCCTCCCCCTCCCTTTCCCTGCAGTGGGGTCGAGCTGCCATCTCCTTGCAAGTGGGGAGCTATACTAAATCCCGCTGGAGTGAACCACTCCTGGCAAGGGGGGGTACTGAGAAGAGGCAAGCGGTCCCAGAGAATTCAGTCCCAGGCCCACTAATTACATTTAAATCACATTTAAATGAGGATTTGTATGATTTATTCAGCCCTGCACTGATTTATGGCACGGAGCAGACAGAAATCCAGATTCCAGAGAATCACAGATGCCATGGTGTCCAGCAGGGAGCCCACAAAATGGCCTCCACTCAAGTCTCCCGGCCCACTGCACTACAAAAGCAGCACAGCGGGATTGAAGAATCGCCCCCATGCTTTCATCGATACCTCTAAGAATTGAAAACTGAATGTGGGCCTTTAAAATGGCTGATCCGATATTTCGCCTGTGACTCCCAGACAAAAGAAACTACTTGGCAGCTGCAGGAAAACACGCACCTCGTTACCTCTAAGGAGCTACTAACAACCGCCTGTGGATAGTACAGCCCAGCTTCAGAGAGAGCTACACCAAGCCCATCTACACCTGATAATGCAGGCTGGCCAGAAAGAGATGGATCATCTGCTAAGACAAAAGGCCTTCCTTTTAATTCCCCAGTAGCTGATACATTTAACAGTCTTTGGACTCCAGACAACGGCTAAACATCCTGTGTCAAAAACCTAGTGGGATCATATGACAATGGCCTCAGGCTTGTGAAGCATTTAATATTGCCTGTCGTTTACCATTTAACTAGCAACCTCACAGACAAGGAGCTCAGTCGGGTGTAAAGCCTAGTTCCCGTCTATATCCTTTCCATGTTTTGTAGCATATTTATAAGACTGATTCACCTCTGCAGGCTTATCTCATCGTGTAAAAGTAACATCTCCAGAAACATTAATTATCAGCATTGGTTTTTAGCCCATCGATCTCCCTGAATGAATATCTTGTTGGACTTTGATTCTGGGCTCTGGAACTCAGGTGAAACCATATTTCTTTTCTCTGCAGTCTCTGTACACTAAATCTTTCTTCTCTCTAACCTCCTCTTTCCTATTTGAATTGAGGGGGTGCTGCTAACCTTCTTTTCACGATTTTTGAATCGTGAGGTTACTGTGAAAATCCCCGACTAGCCCCCCATCGCCCCCCCCCCCCCCCCCCCCCAACTCCGACGCCCGTTTAGGTACACTGAGGGAGAATTTAGCACGGCCAATGCACCCCACCAGCACGTCCTTCAGACTTTGGAAGGAAACCGGAGCACCCGGAGGAAACCCATGCAGCAAATATGGGAAGAACGTGCAAACCATACACAGGCAAACAAACTAATCTTTTGAGTTCATCTTATCTCAAGTTTGCTCTGGGGTTGCTGATAGAAAATTAGATCGCACCAAACTGAGGGGTTGTGAAATACACTTCCAAAGAAGGAGGCAAATCAAAACAGCAGTCTGTTCCCAGGTGGCAGGTGTGAAGGGGAATTAGTTCTGTTTAAATTAACCGTGGCAGAATAAAGAATAAAAGAGGAATGTTTTCAATGCTTCGAATAGTGATTTTTCTTTTAACAGCACGCACATCTGTATGCGATGTGGCTTGGTCAATACATAGTGCCATATGGGAAAATGACACGCTTTTGTTGCAACAGCAATGTATTTAAGCAATAAATTACCTGTGGAAAAACGTTGGCGCTGAAACATCCTGTGTGAAATATAAAAGGATGAAAAATAGCTTGAGAAAGATGAACTGTCAACATCTCAGATGACAGAAAAGATGAAAACAAAATCCAGATCTTTTTATGATTGGGGATGTGTGTAATGTCACAAATTCCACTTCAGCTCCTTCAACTAAAACTATATTAATATCTCAAAAATATTCACATGGCTGTAATTGATGATTAAAAAATTATATTTTTCATGCTCTTTGTCTGTCTTTACCTTTCATTTGAAGTACAGCAACTTCCGCACCTTTCAAATTCCCCACTCTAATACCAGAGCTCATTGTGGAAACATGGACTTTTTTTAACTTTGAACAATATATATGTGACTGCCATCTTTTACACTGTCATCTAAATCTGATTCTACACAGAACATAGAATCCTACAATGCAGAAGGAGACTATCTGGCCCATTGAGTCTGCACTGACAACAATCCCACTCCAGCCCCTATCCCCACAACCCCGCACTAACCCTTCTAACCTACACATCCCAGGACACTGTGAACATTTTAGCTTGGCTAATCCACCTAGCCTGCACATCTTTGCAGGAAAAAATCAGAGCACCTAGAGGAAGCCCACACAGACACAGGGAGAATGTGCAAACTCCACACAGACAGTGACCCAAGCCAGGAATCAAACTCAGGTCCCTGGAGCTGTGAGGCAGCAGTGCTAACCACTGTGCCACTGTGCCATGAGTCACATATATCACACTTGGCAGTAACACAGGCAGTTTTGCTAAATCTATCGCCAGAACAGATTTTGTCCCACATTTTCTCACATTATTGTGTGCAACAGATACTCTTCTAGCTGGGCAGCACGGTGGCACAGTGGTCAGCACTGCTGTCTCACAGCACCAGGGACACGGGTTCGATTCCCGGCTTGGGTCACTCTCTGTGTGGAGTTTGCACGTTCTCCCTGTGTCTGCGTGGGTTTCCTTCCATACTCTGAAAGACGTGCTGGTTAGGTGCATTGACCCGAACAGGTGTGGAGTGTGGCGACTAGGGGAATTTCACAGTAACTTCATGGCAGCGCTAATGTAAACCTTATTTGTGACTAATCAATAAACTTTAAATACTTGACATAAGGCCCTGCTTAGGAGATGGTTCATGAGGCAGTTTTCAGCTGTTGAAACACCCATCACTAAGGGCAGAGCACATCAGCTCTTTGGAAGCAGACTGAGGGTCTATCAGAGTTGCCAAGTGGAAGGCCACAACTTTGGATGAAAGTAATCATTGTGAATGTGCTCCCCCTCCACAAGGATGGTATCACCAGCATTTTTTTGTTATTCATCCATGGGACATGGGTGTCACTGGCTGGCCAGCATTCGTTGCCCATCCCTAGTTGTCCTTGGAGGGCAGTTGAGAGTCAACCACATTGCTATGACTCTGGAGTCACATGTAGGCCAGGCCAGGTAAGGATGGCAGCTTCCTGCCGCGATTCGAGTTCTTGCCAGGAATGCTATACTGCCACCTTGTGGTGAGTGTGTCTTCTGAGAAAGCTGAAAATAAGAGAGATCTCATTCTGAGCCTTCAAAAAGGTTTCAGCAGATTTGTAAATGGCAAGATGCTGCAGATCTGAGACGTTGGCAGAAAATGCTGGAAATACTCAACGGGATTTGGCAACAGCTGGGAAGAGATAAACAGAGTTAATATTTCAGGCCTTTTTATCAGAAGAACCACAGTCTGGAAACATTTGTTCTGTTTTCTCTCTTCACAAGTGCTGTTTGTTTTAACATTTTCTGATTGACACTTTCAGTCCGATTAATGAAGCCACTTTCCTTTTATTTTTCGAGCAGAGGCCTTTTTAAGACTGCATTCTGCAGGTTCCTGGCCTCCTTTCAGTGATCTTCCCAGGTAAAACTCCAGCGATGCCGAGGGTGTGGAACAATGATCTGCCTTAGCTCACCCAGTGCAACCTGCATTCAAATAGCACTTTTCACAGGGTGTCCCGCAGCACATTATGCAATGAAACATTCTTGAATTGCAATTTTCTTTTGAATTCGTCAGATGTGGGCATTGCTGGCTAGGTCAGCATCAATTACCCATCCCTAATTGCCCTTGAACCAAGTTGGGCCATTTCAGGGGGTATTTCAGAGGCAATCATATTATAGAATCATAGAATCCTACAGTACAGAAGGAAGCCATTTGACCCATCAGGTCCTCACCGACCACAATACCATCCAGCCCCTATCCCCGTAATCCCATGCATTTACCCTAGCTAGTCCCTGACACTAAGGGGCAATTTAACATGGCCAATCCACCTAACCCACACATCTTTGGACTGTGGGAGGAAACTGGAGCACCCGGAGGAAACTCACACAGATACAGGGAGAATGTGCACCATCAACACAAATAGTGACTCAAGCCAGGAATTGAACCCGGGTCCCGGATGCTGTGAGGCATCAGTGCTAAGCCACTGTGCCACCATGCTGCCCATGTTGCTATGGATCTTCACATAGACTAGACTGGACTGGGAAAGGATGATTTCCATCCCTAAAGGACATTAGTGAACCAGATGGGTTTTTACAACAATCAACAGTGGTTTCGTGGTCATCTTTAATTCTATATTTTTGCCAAATTCTAATGTCAGCCTCTGCCATGCTCGGATTTGAACTCAGAACCTCAGAGCATTAATTACCCTGGGCCTCTTGATTACTAGTCCAGCAACAATGCGACTACACAATCAGCTCATTGTTGCATTGCAGGAAATGTGAGTGCTAATATGCACAGAGCAAGATCCTTCAAACAATGTTGAGGTCATCTGATACAATAGCGTTGGTTCAGGAATAAGTATTGGCAAGAAGAACTTCCTTTGTCAAATGTTTCTGTGAGATATTTAGTATCTCATCCAAAAGACAGTTCTCCCCCAGTAGTACAATGGAACATCAGCCTAAATTCACAGCTCACATTTGTCTAGCTAGCATCTGTAACATGATAAACCATTCCAATGTTCTTCGCTAGAGCATTATCAAACAAAATCTAGCTTCAAGCCACAAGAGGAGAGACTGGGTGGGTAACCAAAACCTTGATCAAAGGGGAAAGGGTAAGACAGAGAGAATGAGAAAGGGGGGAACTTTTCCGACCTGCCCAGCATGGGAAACAGAGTAGGCAGGGTGGTGGGGGAAGTGTCAATTACAAGGGCACACAGGTTCAAGGTGAGAGGGGGAAAGTTTAAGGGAGACGTGCAGAGGAAGTTTTTCACACAGAGAGTGCTGGGTGCCTGGAACGTGCTGCCAGAGGAGGTGGTGGAAGCAGGCCCATTCGCAACATTTAAGAGGCACCTGGATGGGTACACAAATAGGGAGGGAAGAGAGGGATACAGACCGAGTAAGGGTAGAAGACTTTTTTTTCAATTTAGTTAGGACATCACGATCGGCACAGGGGGGGGAGTTGGAGGGCTGAAGGGCCAGTTCCTGTGCTGTACTTTTTGTTGCTTTTTTTTAAATACTCGGATGTATTTGCACAGATGCTGAAGGCAGTTATAGAAGTCGCAGATCTAAATGTAAAATAATAGCAGCATATTAATTTCAAATGGTTAACACTGTCATTAAAATGACAGAAAAGAGAGGGATTTCATACCAGTTTGCTAAGCAAGCAGACTCAATCCCAACAATTCCTGGACTGAAGTCTTTGATGCCTGAAAAAAGCCAGAGTTAATGGAGAAAATAATGAACAAGGATGTTTTACACACGGTCAGATAGTAGCAATGGCTTAATTTCACCTAAATTCCCTTCTTTTAAATGTCAGTGCACCAAGTTAATTACTGCACAGCCCTTGAGTAAATTTCTGGCACTTGTTTCCACTGCAACGAGATACGCAATTTTAACTTTACACATTAGCTACTGTGCAACGTTTGATACGTTACTTGAAAATCTGCTCCGGCAACATTTCTGCTGTTACCTGCTGCAATGAAATGGTGTGGAAAGAAGTTCCCACACGTACTGTGCCTATACCTGCGCTGCACTCAGACAGCTTCTTATCTTGCTTTCTGAGTGACGGCCAATTAAAAAGTGTGTGCTCCACTAATGATTGAACCTGTTTGGTGCCAGCTGGCTTTGCACCAGGAAGGCCTTAGAATTGTTACTTTTGAAGAGTCTGTAAAATTATTGCAATATCACAGGATATTTTTACAGCACAGAAGGAGGCCATTTGGCCCAACCTGTCTGCACCGGCTCTCCAAATAAGCAATTCACTGAGTGCCATTTCTGCCACCTTCATCCCATAAACGGGCAGCATGGCGGCACTGTGGTCAGCATTGATGCCTCACAGCGCGAGGGACCCAGGTTCGACTCCTGGCTTGGGTCATTGACTGTGTGGAGTTTACACATTCCTTCCCATGTCTGCGTGGGATTCCTCCTGGTGCTCCCGCTTCCTCCCACATTCTGAAAGACGTGCCACTTAGGTGCATTGACCCAAACAAGTGCCGGACTGTGGCGACTAAGGGAACTTCACAGTAACTTCATTGCAGTGTTAATGTAAGCCATACTTTTGACTAACATATAAGCTTTACTTTAACCCTGCATATAGTTTCTTTTTCAACTAACGATCAGAATTTCATTATGAATGCCTTTATTACACTGGTCTCCGCCTTACAAAGTCATGGAAAGTGTCTTCGACAGTGCTAATAAGTGGCACTTAATAGCAACCTGCTCAACTGGTGCCAGAGGCACCCAGCTTCTGCCCTCATTACAGACTTGGTCCAAACATAGACAAAAGAGCTGAACTCAAGAGGTGTGGTGAGAATGACTGGCGCTGATGTCAAGGATTGACATGAGAAGTTGCTGGCCACGTCACAGTGGGAGGTGGTGCCCAATGGGATTTACCATTGACTGCACCCCATACTGCCAGGAAACCATCACAGGGGTGTGCTGTCAGCAGGATTAGAGGATCCCACCAGAGTGAACATGTGGAAAGTTTCGGCCTTAGAGTGGATGTTTACTGTAGTGAACGGGGTGCCAATCGAGCGAGCTGCTTTGTCTTGGATAGTGTCAAGCTTCTTCAGTGTTGTCAGAGCTGCAATCATCCAAGCAAGTGGGGAGCATTCCATCACATTCCTGACTTGTGCCTTGTTGGATTGGACGGGCGCTGGGGAGTCAGGAGATTTTTTTTATTCATTTACAGGATCATAGAGTCTTACAGTGCAGAAAGAGGCCCTTCGGCCCATCGAGTCTGCACTGACCATAATCCCACCCAGGCCCTACCCCCATATCCCTACACATTTACCCACTAATCCCTCTAACCTAGGCATCCCAGGACACTCAGGGGCAATTTTAGCATGGCCAATCAACCTAACCCGCACATCTTTGGACTGTAGGAGGAAACCGGAGCGCCTGGAGAAAACCCATGCAGACACGAGGAGAATGTGCAAACTCCACACAGACAGTGACCTGAGCCAGGAATCGAACCCAGGTCCCTGGAGCTGTGAAGCAGCAGTGCTAACCACTGTACTACTGTGCTGCTCCCTGATTAAGGCAATAAGGAGTATTGTGTGCAGTTCTGGTCCCCACATTATAGGAAGGATGTGGAGGCTTCGGAGAGGGTGCAGAGGAGGTTTACCAGGATGTTGCCTGGTATGGAGGGAAGGTCCTATGAGGAGAGACTGAGGGATTTGGGGTTGTTATAGTTAGAAAGAAAGCGGCTAAGAGGGGACCTTATTGAAACATATAAGATGATTAGAGGTTTAGATAGGGTGGATAGTGATAGCCTTTTTCCTCGGATGGAGAAAGCTAGCACGAGGGGGCATAGCTTTAAATTAAGGGGTGGCAGTTATAGGACGGATGTCAGGGGTAGGTTCTTTACCCAGAGGGTGGTGAGGGATTGGAATGCCCTGCCTGCTGCAGTTGTAAATGCGCCTAGTTTGGGGGCGTTTAAGAGATCCGTGGATAGGTTTATGGATGGAAAGGGTTTGGTTTAGGTTAGAGGGTCATTGATTTTTAACTGGTCGGCGCAACATTGTGGGCCGAAGGGCCTGTTCTGCGCTGTAGTGTTCTATGTTCTATGTTCTAATAATGAATTGGCCTGTCAGGGTGCCCTGCCCTGTGTATACAACGTGGAGTGTTAGGGTTACTGGCACTCCAGGTTTATACACTGCACAAGGACGTACTTGTCTGAGTGTTACTGACTATATAAATAACTCCAAGTTTGGTGAAGGGTACCAGCCTCTGAGCAGTTATTTCACATTCACCCTGTCAAACCCCTTCATAATTTTGAAGGTTTCTATCTGATTGACTGTCCATTTTTTTTTATCTAGAGTAAAGAATCTCAGCCTGTTCTGTCTTTCCTGATCATTATATTTGTTCACATTGCAGTTGGGCAGTGAGTGAAGGTGATCAGGGTGGCACGGTGGCACAGTGGTTAGCACTGCTGCTCCATAGCGCCAGGGACCTGGGTTCAATTCCAGCCTCGGGTCACAGTCTGTGTGGAGTTTGTACATTCTTCCCGTGTCTGTGTGGGTTTCCTCCGGGTGCTCCGGTTTCCTTCAACAGTCCAAAGATGTGTGGGTTAGGTTGATTGGCCTTGCAAAATTAACCCTAGTGTCAGGGAGATTAGCAGAGTAAATATGAGGGGTAATGGGAATAGGGTCTGGGTGAGATTGTCATCAGTGATGGGTCAAATGGCCTCCGTCTGCTCTGTAGGGATTCTATGATTCATTACTGGGCAAAGCATGCTTGCTTCAGAATGAAATAGGTCATGGCTTCATTGAGAGTTCAGTTGCTAATTGCATTGCACAGTTTGACAAGTGGGATTGTCTTGTGTTAGCTGATGCCGCAGTGTGGGAGGAATGGATTGCAATGGGCCTCAACTCACCCAGGTCAAAGAAGGGAAAATTCACCAACCTCTCCGCTAAGGTGAAAAATGAAGTGTAAACGTTCTCTTCCTGTTGTGGCGATTGTCCCTTTAAGGGTGACCAAGTGGAACACAGAGGGTGGGAATTACCCCATGGTGAGGTGGAAGTTAGGTTACAAAATTAAAGTTGCATAATTGTCAAAGAACTCTGTCAAGTAATGAAAAATGCTTATCAGCACACGAGGCGTTCAGTGAAGCTAACACTCGTATTCAGGATAAGCGACTAAATCTAAAACCTTGCATTAGTTCCATAAATACTGCCTCCAGCCTTGGCCACAGGGTGGAAAATAAAACAATTCCAAACCAAATAACAAAGAGCAAGACATGGGGACATATTATGCTAATAAAGGATTAGCTGCAGACAGTTTGCTATTGGATTGGAAAGGGCAAAAATCTATGCTATGATTGGTGGACTATGTATGTAAATGAAGAATGAGAAAATTGCTTGTTTCTCATTTTCTGTAATAAACTATAGCTGCTAAATAGCTTGTATGTGTCAATAGAACACCCTGTATTGTGTTCTCACTTGTGCACAAATAACTAAAACTTGAAAGATTTGAATACTCACCTTGCATTATTTGGAGTAATCCTTAACAGTGAGAAAGGCTCTGAAGCGAATACATCTTAGGAGGTGGCCACTGTCATTAGGCTGCTGCACGACTCTTATTAATAAAACCTTTTGTGTTCATTAATGAAGTCTTTGGAAGTACATCTTTACATCTTTGTAGATACTGTAGCCACACGTCAACCGGGGCAGCAAGGCAGCACTGCTGCCTCATAACACCAGGGAGCCGGGTTTGATTCCCGGCTTGGGTCACTGTTTGTGTGGAGTTTGTACATTCTCACTGTGTTTCCGTGGATTTCCTCCGGTTGCTCCCATTTCCCCCCACAGTCCAAAGATGCGTGGGTCGGGTTGATTGGCCATACTAAATTGCCGCTCAGTGTATCGGGGCACTAGCAGAGTAAATGTGTAAGGATAAGAGGGGGGGTTGGGTGAATTGTGGTCAGTGCAGACTTAATGGGCCAAATGGCCTCCTTCTGCACTGTAGGGACCCTATGGATTCTATGGACATGAAACAAATCCAAGAAGTCAGCTCATTGTTGTAGAATGTGCAGCAACCGACATGAAAGATTGACAGGAGGCAGCATCCAAAATAATTTTCATCAAGGTGATTAACGGTCAATCATTCAACCTCACCAAGTAAGGTTCCTTTGCAAAATAAGGTACCTCAGCCATGACCTATACCCCAATCTACAAAGTCAGAAGTGCGACGTAAGTCCTTTTTAAGTTGCAAAGCATGTTGTGATTTTTTTTCACAAAAATGTGTTCAGAATACTTCCTGATTGAAAGTTCAATCAATAAAATGTAATTAGGATTTGAATATCAAACCAGATTCATCACAGACTTTGATCTAATCTAACGATCTACTTTACATTGATGTCTACTTCACCCTTGATCATTACTCGGTCGAAATCTCTCCATGCATTGCATTGTTCCATGAGTTGAATCATTGACCATATTCGAGATTAATGTGACCTAGAAAAACTACATGCCAGAAGTTAGTGACACAGAAATCTTTTCATAGCATCATAAAGTAGAGTCCTTTCACTGGGAGGCCACTTGGCCAGTCAGATATAACATCCATTCTTTCAATGAGCAATCCAATTAGTCCCACTCCCCAGTTCTTTCCCCATATCCTTGAATTACTTTTCACCTTAAAGTATTTATCCAAGAGAAGTGACCTAGTACCACTGGATTAGTAATGCACAGAGGCCCAGGATAATGCTCTGGGTGGTTAGGAATGGGTTAACAGACCTTCCAATTAAGTTCTAATTTGATGTCAATTATGCAATAGACTCACTGATATATAAAGGGGCTACAGGTGGTACTGGGTCTTGAAGGAGAATTGTATGTGGAGTTGGATCAAGTTTAATTATCAATTGTTTATATGTTTATACATTTGTCATAAGGAAGTTTATGTTAACATTGTAATGAAGCTACTGTGAAAATCCCCTCGTCGTCACAGTCTGGTGCCTGTTTGAGTCAATGCACATAAGCAGCAGATATGAGGATAAAGTGGGAAGATGGAGTTGTGGTAGTCGATTTCTGCTGTACTGAACAGTAGATTAGTGATATGGGCTGGATTGCCTACTCTTGCTCCTGTTTCTTATGTTTTTCCAATCTTTTTGTTGGCATCATATCCATTTTCCCATTACCTTCTCACAGCCATCTCCTGATGATATTTCCCAGTCCAAGAAAGTTGGATAACCAAGAGGTTATATTGCTGGGTTGTTTGGAGGCCTAAACTAGGTATCCAAACAGTGTGGGTTCCAAACCCTAATAGCAGTTAGAGAATTTTAATATAATCTAGAAATAAAAAGCTGATATCACTACCTGTGACCGTGAAGCAGTTGGATTGTTTGATAAAAGCCAAATGGTTCCCTAATTTTAAAAAAGGACATGGGGAAGAGGTGGGGAGATGGATTTGAGACCAGGGAGGGATCAGCTATAATCTGACTGAATGGCAGAGCAGCGTCGAAAGGCTGAATTTGCTTCCTGCTCCTAATGCCTTTTAGGGAAGGCAGCCTTGCCTGGTCTGATTTATATGTGACTCCTGACAGACAGCAATGTGGGTTGACTCTTAGGTGACCCAAGCTACTCAGTTTTGATTAAAACCACTGCAAAAAAATCAATAATCTAGATGATGTGCAGAGCTTCAAGAAGGCAATCGACTCTCTGTCACTTTCTGAGGGGCATTTAGGAATGTGCAGAAAGTCTCACAGTCATGAATTTTTAAAAAAAAAGACAAAGTGTGGGGTGTTAACTTGTTTAAAATTTCTGAAATGATGAGTCTCAAAATTCCACTGCCTTTTCTGTGTATTCCCACACAAAGGGTGGGATTTTCCAGTCCTGCCCACCCTGAAACCGGAAATGCCCACTCCGAGGCCGTTCAAGTGGACCGTCAAATTTTCCGGCTGCCCACGACAGTTCCTGCAGTGGGCGAGACTGGAAAATTTACCAGTAAATCTGATGGTTCTCGTTATCACATCGGCACTGCAGAGCCGTCCAAAGTCTGGCAGTTGTCGATCTCGTGTTCATTCCAGAGAACGCAGAAGAAATATCTTGGCAGTGGGCCCCTGATCTTGCCTGCAGCACATTGGAGGACCAGAATATACATGACAGATGGAATTATTGAAAGGTGAAGCAACAGGTGGCATTGGAAATCATTGAAGGTCTGGATAGTGTAAATGAAGAGAAATGATTTCCAATGGCTAAAGGATTGCTGTCCATAGGGCACTGACTCAAGGAGATTGTCAAATCAACCAGAGATGACATGATGGAAAACTTTTCCACAAGGTGAGTGCTCTGAATTTGGAAGGCATTGTCTGATAGCCTGGTGGAAACAGATTGAATAGTAGCCTTCAAAAGGGATTTTTTTAAAAATGTGTATCCATTCACGAGATTTTTTTTTAAACTTTATTCCAATCCAATCCAATCAAATCAAATCAAATCCAATTCAGAGTCCCAACAAGTTGGGACATTCCTGATCCAAGCTGACAAGACAGGGCTCTCACCTCCTGTTTTGGGCTTGATCTACATGATCCAAGCTGATTGGACTAGATATAGCTCCTCCTCCAAGGCTTGATCTTATTTGCATCTTAGCCAAAAGGCCGAGGTGTCGCTTTAAAAAATTGCTTCAAATGAAGCTGAAATGTAACCTAATGACTTCAACCAAGTGCAGCATGTCAACACTACGCTTGATCTTAGCCCAAAAGCCAAGAATCTATTTACACCATCATATCTCAGTTTCCATGTTAAATACAACCATTCGCGAGATGTGGGTGTCGCTGGCTGGGCCAGCATTTATTGCATATCGCTAACTGCCATCCATATCAGAGGCATTTGAGAGTCAACCACATTACTATGAGTCTGGAGTCACATGTTGGTCAGACCAGGTAATAATAATAGATTTCCTCCCCTAAATGGCATTAGTGAACCAGCTGGGTTTTTAATGGTAATCAACAATGATTTCATGGTCATCTTTAGCCTTTTAATTACAGATTTTTATTGAATTCAAACTTCCCCATCTGCTGTGGTAGGATTTGGACACGGGTCCCTCAGTATTTGAGTCTCTCAGTTGTAGTTCAGTAGGGGAGACACAAGTTCAACTTCTTCATAAATTACACAGTGGCACAGTGGTTAGTGCTGGGGATCTGGGTTCGATTCCCAGCTTGGGTCACCATCAATGTGGAGTTTGCACCTTCTCCCTGTGTCTGCCTGGAGTTCCTCTGGGTGCTCCGGTTTCCTCCCACACTCCAGATATGTGTGGGTTAGGTGAATTGGCCATGCTAAATTGCCTCTTGGTGTCAGGGAGAATGACGGGGTAAATATGTGAGATTACGGGGATGGAACCTGGGTGGGATTGTTATTGGTGCAGGCTCAATGGGTCTCTTTCTGCACTGTAGGGATCTTATTCTATGGTTTTAAAGGAGAAAAAAAAAGAAAGGAGATAAATAGAGAAAGATGGAAAAACCAGATAGAGAAACAGCATCATGAAGATAACTCTGATAAAGTGGCCACATGGTCTGATACAACTACCAGATATTTACCACCTGGCTCGCCCAAGGCTTGTAAGATCTTGTCCGAGGCCAATGGAGAATACAATTCTGCGAGCCTTGCCCGCCTGGCAGTAAAGTTCCAGCAAACATGCGTGACGTTGCAGGAGATCTGCTTGTAATACATTGAGATGTGTGTAGCCTGCACATATCCTAATCGCAGTTGCCAGGACCCTCCGACACTGGTCCTCTTAGAGTGTTTGGCATTGAGGGAGACCTGACCTCCACACAACTGGCACAGGCCCACACCACTGCGGACTTAACTCGGGCATCCACTTGACTCACATTTCTTTGCTGGGACTCTCTTTGTGGAACCCACTTGCTCCCTTTAAGAGGTTAGTATGCCTCATCCCACTGGGCACACCAACCTGCAGCTTTGCTCTCACTAGGAATCGAGAACAAGAGACTTTGAGCGTAGGGAGTCTCAGCGCCCCCTCACCACCCCGTCCCCTTCTCCCCCCCCCCCCAACCTCCATTTTGTACACCACATTGAACAACACTACATGCAACCTGAGAACCCTAGTATGCAACCTAACCTCTAATCAACCTCAGTTTCCATTTCAAAATCTGCAGGTTATGGCCTGAAAAGACACAAGCTTTAGTATTCCTGTCCTCATAAAACCAAACCTCAAAACACAATAGCAAGAAATTCTAAGGTGAATTGGTGACATCTGTACAGCCATATGTTTCAAAGTATAAAAGTAGAGAAGTGGTGTTTAAATTATATAAGGTGTTGGGTGAGACAACATCTGGAGTGTTGGGTCCAATTTTGATCTCCTTGTTTCAGGAAGGATGTGTTGGCATTGGCAGCAGTTTGGAGGAGGTTCACCAGATGGATTCTGGGGATGGAAGGATTGACGTATGATGGTGATGTGACACAGTGGCACAATCATTAGCACTCCTGCCTTGCAGCATTAGGGACCCGGGTTCAATTCCAGCCTCTGGCAACTGTCTGTAGAGTTTGCACATTCTCTTTGTGTTTGCGTGGGTTTCCTCCGGGCGCTCAGTTTCCTTCAACAATCCAAAGATGTGCAGGTTAGGTGGATTGGCCATGTTAAATTGCCCATTAATATCAAAGGAATTAGTAGAGTAAATACGTGAGGTTACATGGATAGGGCCTGGATGAGATTGTTGTCAGTGCAGGTTCGATGGGCCGAATGGCCTCCTTCTGCACTGTAGGGAATCGGTGATTCTATTCTATGAGAGATTAAACAGTTTGGACTTCTACTTGCTGGAGTTTACAAGGATGAGAGGGAATCTGATCAAGATAAACAAAATATATAAAGGGATGTGGTCAATATAGACCAAATGTTTCCCCTTGTGAGGCAATCTACAACACGAGGTCACAAGTATAGATTGAGAGGCAGTAAATTAAAACTGAGATGAGGAGGAACTACTTCACAAGGAGGGTGGTGAATTTGTGGAACTTGCTGCCCCGTAGCGTGGCGGAGTCTGAAACATTGAAACAAGAAGGAGATAGACATATTTCTAATTTTAAAAATGGGTTAAAGGGATATGGGGAACAGGTAGGGAGATGGATTTGAGATCAGGGAAGAAATCAGCTATGGTTGAATGGTGGAGCAGACTCGAAGGGCTGAATTGCCTACTTCTGCCCTTAATTCTTAAGTCCCTATGTTTCTCTCAATCTTTAATTTCTTCTTTAAATGGCAGCTGGTGAGGATATAGGAGGATGGGCAATGGAGGAGAACATGGGGAATGCAGATACTTTGGGTATCATCCAGCTGTATCAGGAACTTATCCTTCATTGAGAATTCTGTCAGGATCTAATTTCCTATATGGAGTGTGTTTATTTTTTGCCAGTGTTATAAAGCAGAGGTGGATTCCCCCCCTGAGAACTAACACTGAGATACCTAAAGAGGAGTACCTCATCTATAATCTGTAAAAACTGGGTGTGAAGTGGCGTGACCTGCTCTTCAGCAACTTATAATGGCTAAATAACAAAATAAATCCCTAACACTCAATCTAAAATCAACACGTAACAATTTATTTATCTAACACTGAACAAATTAACTAAACTATTAACAAACTGAATAAATCCCTTCTAACGATTAACTATTCCCAAATAAAACAACTTTCTGATGGTATGTTGTTCAAATAAAGACAATTCCCACTCATGGACAAATTTTGTCACTCTCTTAATTACAACCAGGTTGTGTGTCTTCCACGATATTCTGGGCCTTCACTGTTGATTCTTCTGTCTGGAACTTCCTTCTTCTTTGGTACCTTTGCTATTTAGATGGTGCTTCCTGTACGACATAGATGAAGCTATGAGAGCCAGCGATTCTCTCTGCCCCAATAGTTAACAGCTGAGAGCTGGGGGCTGTTAGCTCTGGCAGGTGGAGCTCCCCTTTGTCCCACTGCCCCCCATACCCTTGGTGGCATATCAATATTTCCCACAATAGGGTTAGTCCTGAGTTGTCAAAACCATCAGATATAAATTGAATAGGTTTTTGGTGCCTAAGTGTCTGAATCAAATTGATTGGCGAAATTCAAAAGTCTGTTGTCTTGGTAAAAACTGCTGCTTAGCCTTTCGATATTAATGTTTCAGTTTGGGCTCTCTGTGCGCTTGTATTTTAAATCTCTAAGCACAGGAAAAGCACCACCTTTTAATCACACATTGCTTCCCCCCCCGTCTAGCATTTTACCATTCTACAAAAACCAAATTCTAACTTCCTACCTAGAGTTATCTACAATTACTCCACCCAACTTCGCAACACCAGAAAGGCTAGAAATTTTAGTTTTATCCGCAAGGCAATGTTATCAACGGCCAGTCTGAGAGAGCTAACTGCAGGATTGTGGCAGTCATTCACTGGCAGAGATCTGATGGCTGACCACTATTATGCAAATATCCTGACCCCGAACACTCTCCATGACTTAGGAAGTAATTTCTTTCTCTCTGCAATGGCAGCTTTGTAGCTGAGGATAAGCGGGTAGGGAGTTCAAAATCTCCAGCGTCCATTTATTTTTTATTGGCTGCAGCTCTTGTGTTGCCATATTGTTGTCAATGCAGGACAGTTTTACAACTCTCTTGGTGAGTGTGAAACTAGTGGGTCTTGCTAATTTTAATTTCTTCGATCAATTAATGGATGTAAATTGAAACAATCCATCTGTGTCCGTGGATTTAGGAAATTTGCTTCCACTGTATGGAGAAGGCCTCAATGACCTACCCCCAAGACAGTTATTCAACCCACAAGTAATTGATTCCAGTACTTTAGTTGTGTGGGTTCTTGCTTTTTTTGTTCAATTCTTTTTAACCCTTTCCCATGACCTAAAGATGGATAAAAACAGAAACAAATGTAGGTGAAGTGAGGGTGACATCCCTTGACATCAAGCCTGCATTCGACCGTGTGTGGCATCAGGAGCTCTAGTAAAACTGGAGTCAATGGGTATCAGGGAAAAACTCTCCTCCACTGATTGGAGTCATACCTGGTACATAGGAAGATGGTTGTGGTTGTAGAGGGCCAGTCATCTCAGTCCCACCCTCTGCAGGAGTTCCTTAGGGTAGTGTCCTGGGCCCCACGACCTTCAGCTTCTTTATCAATGACCTTCCCGCCATTATAAAGTCAGAAGTGAGGATGTTCGCCAATGATTGCACAATGACCCAGTCTGCGGGTGTAGCAAGTGATCCAGAAGGCGAATGGAATGTCGGCCTTTATCGCGAGGAGAATAGAATATAAAAGCAGGGAGGTCTTGCTGCAACTGTATAGGGCACTGGTGAGGCCGCAACTGGAATACTGTGTGCAGTTTTGATCCCCACATTTGCAAAAGGATATATTGGCCTTGGAGGGAGTGCAGAGAAGGTTCACCAGGCTGATACCGGAGATGAGGGGGTTAGCTTATGAAGAGAGATTGAATAGACTGGGTCTGTACTCGTTAGAGTTTAGAAGGCTGAGGGGGGATCTTATAGAGACTTACAAGATAATGAAGAGGCTAGATAGGGTAGAGGTAGAGAGATTCTTCCCACTTAGAAAGGATAGCAGAACTAGAGGGCACAGCCTCAAAATAAGCGGGGGAGGGGGGGGGTGCAGTTTAAAACAGAGTTGAGGAGGAACTTCTTCACTCAAAGGGTGGTGAATCTCTGGAATTCTCTGCCCATTGAAGTGATGGAGGCTACCTCACTGAATATATTTAAGTCACGGATAGATAGATTTCTGATAGACAAGGGAATTAAGGGTTATGGGGAGAAAGAAGGTAAGTGGAACTGATCCACTTCAGATCAGCCATGATCTTATTGAATGGCGGGGCAGGCTCAAAGGGCTAGATGGCCTACTCCTGCTCCTATTTCTTATGTTCTTATGGTTGCACTATTTGTGACTCCTGAGCTATTGAAGCAGTCCACATTCAAATGCCACAAGATCTGGACAATATCCAGGCTTGGGCTGGTAACTGGCGAGTAACATTCTCGCCACACAAATGCCAGGCAATGCCCATCACCAATAAGGGGCACACTAACCACCATCCTTTGAAATTCACTGAATCCCTACTGTCAACATCCTTGTGGTTACCATTGACCAGAAGCTCAACTTCTACAAGAGCAGGTTAGAGGCTGGGAATACTGCGGCAAACAACTCACTTTCTGACTCCCTAAAGCCTGTCCACCACCTACAGGGCACAAGTCAGGAGTGTGATGGAATACTCCCCACTTGCCTGGATCGGTGCAGCTCCAACAACACTCAAGAGGCTTGACAGAATCCAGGACAAAGCAGCCCGCTTGATTGGCACCACATCTAAAACATCCATTCCCTTCACACCGACACTCAGTAGTTGCAGTGTGTACTAGGTGCACTGCAGCAATTCACCAAAGATCCTTAGGCAGCACCTTCCAAACCCACAACCACTTCCATCTAGAAGGACAAAGGCAGCAGGTACAGGGAAAGACCACCAACTGCAAATTCCCCTCACCACGGAAATATATTGCCGTTACTTTGCAGACACTAGGTCAAAATCCTGGAATTCCCTCCCTAGCAGCATTGTGGGTCAACCCACAGCACATGGACTGCAGCGATTCAAGAAGGCAGCTCACCACCACCTTCTCAAGGGCAACTAGGTTTGGGCAATAAATGTTGGGCAGCCATTTACACTCATGTCCCACGAATAAAGAAAAGGAAAAAGAAATAGGAGCAGGAGTAGACCAGGCCCTGCAAGCCTGCTACACCATTCAATATGATTATAGCTGATCTCCACGGCAACTCCACTTTTCTGCCTTGATTCCATGAGAGATCATAATTCTGTCTATCCCAGCCTTAAATATATTCAAGGGTGGAGTACCCACAACCTTTGGAGTACAGAATTGTAATCTTTGCAAACCTCTGAGTGGGGAGTTTCACCAGAGCTAATATGGCAGGTCATTGAATCATAGAACACTACAAGCAGAAGGAGGCCATTTGGCCCATCGAGTCTGCATCAATCACAATCTCAGTGAGGTCCTATCTCCATTATCCCATGTATTTACCCTAGCCAGTCCCCCGACATTTAGGGTCAATTTAGCATGGCCAATCCACCTAACCTGCACATCCTTGGACTGTGGGAGGAAACCAGAGCACCCGGAGGAAACCCATGCAACGTGGAGAGAATGTGCAAACTCCACACAGACGGTCACCCAAGTCCGGAATTGAACCAGGTCCCTGGCACTGTGAGACAGCAGTGCTAACCACTGTGCCATCATGTGCCCTGACAAGGGGTGGAGGGGTCCTGACAAGGGGAATGGGCAAGGGGGCAATATGGAGGGGTAAGAGTACATTTTAGAGAAATAGGTCTCTGACAGCTGGTGTGGGTAACTCTCACTGGTAAAACACCAGTGACAGCAAGGGGTAGCCATTGTGAATATTTATTATGGATATTCTCATGTCAAATCGCCATGACAACATGTAACGCTAGCCAGTTGTACTTTGCTTCACCACCAGTGGGTAACACGCCAATGTGATGCTTACCTCAAAAAGTTTGAAACCAGTGACTAAAAATCCTTGAGCTGTTCTGCAAAGTCAGTGATGTGGTGAGGTGTCAGTGCGATGGAGCAACTCATCATAACACAGGGCCAGGTGCCAACAACTAACCAGGGAAGGATGTCTGGCACAAAATAATAATTTCTCTTTTTCTGTTATTTAAGCATTATTATGACAGATGTCGCCATGTGTGGGCACATGTTATTGTCCAAGTGTTGACTTGTCTGCTGTAATCACGCTGTTCGTAATGACTGGTACAATCATGCAATTTGTATTCAAAGACTGTTTCATTGCAAAAGACAGTTAAGTATTCAGATGGTTACTGAAGCTATCAATTGACTTATTTATTATTCATGATGTCCAGCGGACATTAATTTTGTCATGAACCTCTTTGCTGATGCTTCATAATGCTTCTTTGCTGAATGCTCGTGTTTACAGTGGCTAGAATTATGGGAACATTTTTTAACTGTCCCAGTCATTGGAAGAGACATGAAGCAAAAAGTGTCTGACTCTAGGCAGCGTCCCTAGGGTGGGATTTTCCAGCCGCGCTTTCCCCTTATCCACCTGTCCTGCTGCCTTCAGGATCCTTGTACCCCAAACTCCAAATGATTGAGGGGAACTTGCAGGTGACTGATGGTGTTCCCATGAGTCCGCTGCCCTTGTCCCTCTCGATGGTGTGGGTTTGAATGGTGCTGCCTAAGGAGGCTTGATGAGTTTCTGCAGTGCATCTTTAGATTGTAAACACTACTGTCACTGCTGCTAGAACCCTACAGTGCAGAAAGAGGCCCTTCAGCCCATCAAGTCTGCAACAAACACAATCCCACCCAGGCCCTACCCCCATATCCCTACATATTATACCCATTATCCCCTCTAACCTACGCATCCCTGGATACTAAGGGGCAATTTCTTAGCATGGCCAATAAACCTAACCAGCACATCTTTGGACTGTGGGAGGAAACCGGAGTACCTGGAGGAAACCCATGCAGACATGAGGAGAATGTGCAAACTCCACACAGACAGTGACCTGAGCTGGGAATCGAATCCAGGACCCTGTGCTACTGTGCCGTCCCTGCTGGAAGTGGAAGGAGTGAATATTTGTGGATTGGGTATCAATCAAATGGGGCTTCTTTGTCCTGGTAACTAGCTACAATGCAATATTTGGTAGTAAGCAACAAACATTTTATTACATGTTTGCTTGCTTGTATTGCAAACCACCTCCATATTAACTGAGTCCACCCAGGACTGTCCATTTTGCTCTCAGTTAATAGTTGAATTTTAACCCCATGACATCAACCCCATGACATCTACGATTACAAGTCTAGTGTCCTAATCACTCTGCACACTGGAAGGAACATAACAAAATAAGGTATAAAAAAGCTAACGGTACACTTACACCTTTCTTGCTTGACTGCACAAAATGTTTCTTTGGCAACATTCAGTCTTCCAATGTTCAGGTTGTGTACTTGCAATCACTATTATGGTTTTGCTCCAAAGCAACATTCCACAGGTTCACATCCACACTATCATTATGCTTATAGACTGTACAAAATGAGGATCACATCTATTAACAAAGGCATCATTAAGACAGGGCTCAGGGGCTTGGGCCAGGACTTTGGTACCAGTTACTTGTGCTTAACTTCCTTTACTTCCGTTAGAGAAACTGACCTACTTGCTAAAGGGAAAAGCTTGATGTTTTCCAATTCTGACAGAATTCTTTGCTACTGCAGTCAGGAAGGAATGATAAAGGAAAACAAGCCTCTTTCTCAGTGCTCCAATGATCGTTGCAACAGGTTTCATCTCATGCCAGATGGCTTCCTGAAAAATGTAACAGATACTTGCCCCATGCAGTTTTGATGACCCTGGCAACACTGCAATGTCTCAATGATTATTGATGTAATACTCATTTTGTGCAGCCTACAAAAGTATGAAAGGTGCTCTTGGGAATGCTGTCTGATGGAAAGCAATGCTCGTGATTCCAGGCGCATGTGTCAATGGATGGAAGGCTGTGTGATACCAAGAACTATTGAAAGGCATCAGCCTTTTTCCTCCTTATTTTCTGCTGAAACTCTCCTAATATGATATATATGAACTCTCCTAATATTGATGCAATGAACTCATAACTTAAGAGATCGTGGGGGTAAAATCCAATCTTGGGAATTGGGCAATAGCCACTTGTAGAGGAGAATCAGGTGGGTTGTATAACAAATGAATGTTCCACTCCAATTTGTTTTGCACCCGTACCAAAGTTGAATTCTTTCCTGCATTCTTCACCGCATGTGAATTTAAATCCCATGTGGAAAGATGCAAAAATGTGTTCAGTAAAGTCTAATTGCATAAATTACATGCTCCCAATAGAATAGAGCAGCCACTGGCTGATAGAGTGGTGACTTCTTTCCTGAAGGCTTTGTCATCAGAGAATTCAGCAAATCTATCAAACATCTCTGATGATAAAGCAAAGACTGTATTTGCTTCCAATGTCATGCATGTTGATAAGAATCCCACTGATGTTAAATGTGAGGGGATCCCAAAACCCAGAAGAGTAACTTGGAAGATCGGCTCTTAATTGTTTATTTTACAATATGGTATAATGTGAGGAAAGATATGCAAACCTGTGAGGAAATTTCAAGTCTTGTTGTAATCATTCAAATGAAAGAATATGGAACTGTTAAACACACAAGAGAATGATACTGAGCAAAAGTTGCAATTAACTACAATTATGGCTACACATACCCGAATTAATCACTTCCAAATCTATCCCTTTCCCTAAAATCTGATAATATCCTTTTCCCAATACAACATCCCACAAGTTTTAACTCTATGAGCCAAAGCCAGCAAAAAGTTACTACACACAACCTGTACCTTTATTTTGGAAACTCTTCTTCTGGTTCAGCATAGAAACTCTGAGATTTAAGCAACAGTTTTCAGCACAGTTTGTTTTTGGGAGAACCCTGTTTCCAGTTGGACATGGCCATGATCTCGCTTACATGTCAGTTCTTCTCTTGTTGTACAAGACTAACCTGCTCCTGAAATATGGTCTATCCCTTTTGATTTTGTCTTATCTAAGCAATCTGTTTAAGAAGTCACATTTTTAGAACATAGGTGTGACATGCATTCTTGTCTCTCTATTTGAATTCCTTCCCTCTGTATCTTTAACTCCTCATTTCTATGCCCTATTGTTCACCAACTTAATTAAATATCTCTTTACCCTGCTGCAAGGCTAATTCACACAATAAAAGCCCTCAGTGCAACTGAACACTTACAAATTCCTTTTGCTATGGGCAGCATGGGGGCACAGTGGATAGCACTGCTGCTTTACAGCGCCAGGGACCCGGGTTCGATTCCCGGCTTGGGTCGCGGGCTGTGCAGAGTTTTCACGTGCTCCCCGTGTCTGCCTGGGTTTCCTCCGGGTGTTCCAGTTTCATCCCACAGTCTGAAATCCATACTGGTTAAGAGAATTGGCCATGCTAAATTCTCCCTTAGTATACCCGAACAGGCACCGAAATATGGCGACTAGAGGATTTTCACAATAACATTCATTGTGGTGTCAATATAAGCCTACTTGCAACACGAATAAATAAACTTTAAGTTCGCTTTGATCCAAATCTTTCATCTTCACTTTATCCAAGCTTCTTGACAATGTGCAGTTCAATGTGTGATTGCCAGTATTAAAGGGAGCAATGTGCAGCAGGGCACATGACTGGAATTGCAAATAATGCAGCGCCACAGTGTCAAGTTAATACTTCTAACAATTCTCTCCATCTATTCCAAACCTCACAGACAGGCTTGGAAATAGCAAGTGACAAATGAGACCCACTCTGTCCATCCATCCTCATAGGCAACATGACACCCCAAGCTTCCTTGATGCCAGGTTGCTGATGAAGCAAATGGCCATAAGGAAGATGGACCTTCTCCCATACAGATGGCCATGAGCTGTCAAAGCAAATTAGTAAACACACTTGGAGAGAGAGGTGGCACACCATCTGTATTATTCCCAAGATTGGGAAACGGAGAAGGTAAGTAATACTATGTGTTTTAAATTTATTTATGGGACATGGGCGTCGCTGCCTGGGCTTGCAAATATGGCCGGAGGGCAGTTCATAGTCAACCACATTGCTGTGACTCTGGAGTCACATGTAGGCCAGAGGGCAGATTTCCTCCCCCAAAGGACATTAGTGAACCAGACGGGCTTTTCCAACAATCAACAATGATTTCATGGTCATCAGTCGATTCTTAATTCCAGTTATTTTTTATTGAATTCAAATTCCACCAATTGCCATGGCGGGATTTGAACCTGGGTCCTCAGGATATTAGCTAAATCTCTGGATTAATAGTCTAGCGATAATACCACTAGGCCATTGTCTCTGCTCATACCAGAAGTGCCACAGTGCATTTCCCTTTCACACCTCGCTACTTTCTATATAACCCTGCAGTGCCATTTCTTTATCTCAGCAGTATTAATGCTTCCTTCCAGGAGAACAACCTGCTTTCTTGAAAATATTAGGGAAAATTTCACGACATCTTCAATTCCCTTGCACCCACCACTGCAAAATCTAATACCGCTCGCTTCACTCAGGGGAGGTGTGGCATCGTGGTAATATCCCGAGATTGAAAATCCAGAGGCCCAGGCCAATGCTCTGGCAACACAGGTTCAAATCCCACCATAACAGCTGATGCAATTCAAATTCAATTAATAAATGTGCAATTAAAAGCCACTCTCAGTAATGGTGACTGTGAAGTTATTGTCAATCATTGTTTAAAAACCCATCTGGTCCACTAATGTCCTTTAGGAAAAGAAGTCAGGCCTATATGTGACTCCAGACCTGCAGCAATGTGGTTGACACTCAAATGCCCTTTGAAATGAGGTCTTATGAGGACTGCTCCGAAAAAGTTAATAAGGAATGAAAGCAGGCAGACAACTTAGCATCAACATGGCACTTCAAAGCCACTGGGTCAAAATCCGGGAACCGCCTTCTAATTGGGTGGCATAGTGGTTAGCACTGCTGCCTCACAGTGCCAGGGACCAGGCTTCAATTCCCAGCTTGGATCACTGTTTGTGTGGAGTCTGCACGTTCTCCCCGTGTTGGCATGGATTTTGTCTGGGTGCTCTGGTTTCTACCCGCATTGACCCGTGCTAAATTCCCCTTCAGTGTAGCCGAACAGGCACCAGAGTTTGGCGACTTGGGGATTTTCGCAGTAACTTCATCGCAGTGTTAATGTAAGCCTACTTGTGACTAGTAACAGCAGTGGGGGTGCACCTACACTACTGGGACTGCAGGGGTTCATGAAGGCAGCTCACCAGCTCAAGGACAATAAGCGATTAGCCAGCAATGCCCAAATCCTGCAAAATAATTTTAACGATACACTCAGGCATGTTCTCATTGAAAAAGAGAAGGTTGAGTGATGATGTGTTTATGAATCTAAAGGGAATGGATAACGCAGGTCACAGCAAACTATCTGACCTTGGGCGAGACAGTCATACCAAAAGACAGAGGCTGAACTTAAAGTGTTAAATTGAAAACAAACCTGGAGAAACAATGGACAAGATTTTAGCTCACACAAAATTTACCTATCTGCTCAGGATTAAAATCGGGCTCAATATTTCAGTGAGTGAGTGGACAAGCTATGGAATAAACTCCTAATGGAGACGACAAAGGCAGTTTAATATTAATTTCATTTAAATATAAATTAGACAGATTATTTTCCAGGAATTAATATGTTGGGATGGCGTATATGAGTAATTTAAGACAAGACATATGGGAATCATAGCATGTTTGCAAGGAACAGATGGCTTTGGACCTATGGTTCCTAAGGCTCTTCACCATCGCAGTTTTCCTTTGAGATGGTTGGAGACTAATTAATATAGATTGATTGCTGTGATTAGTCAAGAACTCTCATATCATTCTGTCACGTCACGACTAGGCTGGTAGAGGGCAAACAAGGTAGATTTTGATCTTTTATTTTCTCTCAAATCCTACAATACAAACAACAGTGCAGCACAGAAACCGGCCCTTCAGCCCAGCAAGCCTGTGTCAATCATATTGTCCTATCTAAACCAACTGCCTGCATCCCTCTATTCCCCGCCTGCTCATTTGCCTATCAGAAAAGTCTTAAATGTTGCTAACATATCTGACTCGACCACCTCACTTTGAGAAAAGTTCAGTATAGCTGAAGTTCCATAAGGCCAAATGATATAGGAACAGAATTAGGCCATTTGGCCCATCCATTCTGCCATTCCGTCATGGCTGATAAATTTCTCAATCACGTTCCCCATAACCTTTGACCCCTTACCAATCAAGAATCTATCTATCTTTGTCTGAAATGCACTCATGACCTGGCCTTCACAGCCTTCTGTGGCAATGAATTCCAGAGATTGACCACATGCTGGCTGAGGAAATTCATCTCGGTTCTAAAGGGTCATTCCCTTATTCAGAGTCTGCGCCCTCAGATCCACGTTTCTCCTACTAACGGAAACACCTTTCCCACTCCCACCCTATCCGGGACTTTCAGTGTTCTTCTAAGTTCGACAATGAGTAAGATGCCCCAAGCTTCACTGCAGCAATGTTTGGAAGGTCGATTCCCAGGACGCACAAGCTGACAGACAAAAATGGTGACATCACCTGTGGGCTGCAATGTGGCACGGTGACATTCAGTGAGGCCTAGGCAACAAGCGTCAACACCAAAAACGATAATAGACACCGACAGCTGAGTGCCATTTCACATGCAGCACTGGGGGCAGAATCAGTTTCTCACACATTGGTCTCATGTGAAGCTACCCCAACCCCAACGGATTTGATTTACTGCAAATGGAAGGTTGCCGGTGACAACGGCAGCTCAGTGCAACTAAAGGTTGTGGGTTCAAGTCTCGCTTAAATAGAAAATCCAGTTTAATATTTCATTCCAGTGCCGAGGGAGTGCTGCACTTAGCGGGATGTCACATCTTTCAATGGAGATTTTAAACTGTCTGTTCTCTCAGGTGAATGTACAAGAAACCATGACACTATTTGGAAGATAAGTGGGAAAGTTCATTCTGCCCGATATTTATTCCTTGACTGATATCTCCGAAAGGAAATTCCTAATTTTCATATTATCACATTGAAATTTGTAGAAACACGTTGTATCCAAATTGACTCTTGTCTTTCTTGCAAAGAAATTATAATCAAACTCAGAAGTATTTCATTGGCTGTCGTTGAATTCTAGAATCCCTACAGGGCAGAAAGAGGCCATTCAGCCCATCAAGTCTGCACCAACATGCTGACAGAACATCTTACCTAGGCCCATCACCACCTCCTGGCCCCAAACCTTTACCCAGCTAATCCCCCTAACCTACACATCTTGGGACATTAAGGAACAATTTAGCATGACCAATCCACCTAACCTGCTCATCTTTGGGAGAAAACCAGAGTACCCGGAGAAAGCCATACAGTCACAAGGAGAATGTGCAGACTCCACACAGGCAGTGATCCAAGCCGGGAATTGAACCTGGGTCCCCGGCGCTGATCCAGTGGTGCTAACTACTGTGCCACCGCGCCTTCCCACTCCGAAGCACTTTATGACATTGATGTTGTGCGAGGCATGATAAGAAGCAAATTTTTCCTTATTTCTTTCATTACACACGTAATATTTAATGGCAGCAAGCACATTGTTCTGTATCCATGTTTTGCTACATATACGTCATTATATGGAGTCTACAGCACAATAATAGGCCAATCAGCCCAAATGATCCAGGATGGCAATTGTGCTCCACGCAAACCTCCTCACACCCTTTTTATCTAACTCCATAGTCAGCGAAGAGACACGGAAAGAGAAAAGAGACAGAATAGGAATTAGGAATGGGAAAGGAAAAAAAAAGTAATGCAACATTTTTTTTTCAAACTCCAACTACAATTCACAACCTGAAAGAATGAGATCCCACACATTTAACTGTTCATTTCCAGGGCAAGGGAAGTTGATGAATAGGCATTAACAATTGTCATATCATTAAAAGGATCCTTACACTGTTCCCTATTGGACAGAATTTTCTGTGATGGGTTTAATGGACAATCAATAAGCAAATGCAGTAACAGAGTCACAGGGAGGTTAGGCCAGGGAGGCTAGTGACACAACTCGATCTGAAACTGAGAGCAATTTGCAGCTTATGGGGAATCATCATGGGTAGTCTCTACTTTGCTTTAAGTGGCTGGCTGATTAATGCATCAATAAAAGCGTTGATCAGTCAGATGCTGTTATATTTCCAGCAAAATGGAGCCAATCTTTCATTAGGTGAATCAATTTTGAACTGTCTATAGCTGTCTTACGCAAACATGTGAATAAATGTTAGGAATTCATTTGGTTCGGTTTCCTCAGCACACTTCAAAAGTACTTAATTGATTGGAAAGTGCTTTTGGCATCCTGTAATTCTGAAAGGTGCCATATAAAGGCAGTCCTTTCTTTATTTTCTTCCTCTGTTTTCAACATTTCCATGGCTAATTAATAGATCTTTGCAATAAAATCAGTCAAGAGCTGCATGATGGCATAGTGGTTAGCACTGCTGCCTCACAGCGCCAGGGACCCGGGTTTGATTCCCGGCTTGGGTTACTGACTATCTGGAGTTTGCACGTTCTCCCCGTGTCTGTATGGGTTTCTTCCAGGTTCTCCGGTTTCCCCAGTCCAAAGATATGTGAGTCAGGTTGATTGGCCATGATAAATTGCCCCTTAGTGTCAGGGGGCTAACTGGAGTAAATGCGTGGGGTTATGGGAATAGGACCTGGGTGGGATTGTGGTCAGTGGTGACTCGATGGGCTGAATGGCCTCCTTCTGCAGTGTGGGGATTCTAATTCTATGTCAATCAACTGAACAAAGCCATGTTCTAGGCCTGTGCTGATAGACAGCAATATAGTAGGAGTGGTGTTCTAATCAAGATGGGCTGGGAAACAAGATTATATCTAGTGCTTCTGTTCTATAATGTGATATCCGTGAAGCAGAATGCATATTATTGTGTTTAACATTGTTGACCATCCCAATGAACGTAACATCATCCATGGAAATGCTCCCGCTCTGATGCTTACAGATCCTCAAAAAGGATATGATTAAATATCACCCTTGGGATGATTGAATGACATGTCTAAAGTGGAAGCATGATCGATTGTCTAGGGGTAGCAGGCTTTCGATCAGCATTAGCTCATCTGTGATGCATTTATGACAGTCATCCAGAGTAGGTGGCTTTGTAATTGCATGTAAAAGGCTAATAGTTTCTGTCATCAGGCTAGACCAAGTTTCTGTGCCTGCATAGCAACATTGATAGCTCAATGGGCTGAACACTTCAGCATCTGCCAGATAATCATGTATTCCAAGTAGAGGGTGGCAGTCATTTGAAAACATGACTGGAGGCTAAGCAAGATGCTGAATATCAGAGCAGTTCAGCACAACATGAACTGTGCTCCAACACACAAACACACAGGATCTTAATAGCACTTTGGCTATGTATGCCAGTTCTCTCTCAGAGATAAGAGAGGCTGGTGTATTGGTAATGTCACTGGACTAGTAACCCAAAGACCCAGGCTAATTCACTGTGGATGAAAACAGAAAATGCTGGAAAGACTGAGTGGGGCTGACGTCATCTGTCGCAAGAGGAAAACAGAGCTAACGGTTTAACCCTTCTTTGGAGCTCTGAGACAAGGATTCAAATCCCACCAAGGCAGCTGGTGGAATTTGAATTCAGTTAATAAATCTGCAACATAAAGACTTCGAAGCAATGCTGACCTTGAAATTATCACTGACTGTTGTACAAACCCATCTGATTCATTAATGTTCTTTGGGAAAGGGAATCTATCATTCTTATCTAATGTGGCCTATAAGTGACTCTTAACTGCCCTCTGAAATGGCCCAGCAAGCCACCCAGCTCAAGGGCAATTAGGGACGGGCAACATTTGCTGGCCTTATCAGCAACACCCACATCCCATGAAAGAAAAGAAAGAAGCCAGAACAATTCCAAGTTACAAAGCCTTTCCTTGTGTTTTCTCTCCAGGGTGTAAAGTAGGAAATAAAAACAGAAAATGCTGGAAGTACTCAGCAGGTTAGAAAGTATCCCTGGAATTATCGAACCCTACAGTTCAGAAGGTGGCCATTCGGCCCATCAAGTCTTCACCAACACAATCCCACCAAGACTCTATTCCCATAACCCCATGCATTTATCCTAGCGAGTCCCCCAGACACTAAGGGGTAATTTAGCATGGCCAATCCACCTAACCCGCACATCTTTGAAATATGGGAGGAAACAGAGCATCAGGAGGAAACCCCCGCAGACATGGGAAGAACGTGCAAATTCCACACAGACAGTGACCCAAGTCGGGAGTCGAACCTGGGTCCCTGGCATTGTGAGGCAGCAGTGTTAACCACTGTGCCACCGTGCCGCCCTGGAGAGAAACGACTCCATATTTCAGGTCAATAGTGACCCTTCATTAAACCTTCATAATTCTGATGAAGGATGATCATCAATCTGTAATATTGGACTGGATATTTTTTCCCCCGTCAGTGTATCTGAAAGCAGAGGGATTTATAAAGTAAATTGGGTGACTTACTCATTGACTTTGTGCTCACATCCAACTCTCACTGCACATGTTGCTGTCAAGCAGCTGTCATTATTTGAGAGGTCCCTTGTGCCCACCTGAAGCACCCTCCCAAGATCTTACACCCTTCCTTCTTTAAACTTCTTCCTGCCTTAAAAGAAAAGTTCCTATGCTCCCTATGTCACCATCATCTGGCTCTGCCAGACAGGCCCATCCAAATTCCCCAGCCTTAAATTAATTCTATCATGACACATACCTTTAAGAAATGTATTTGTGTCATATTTCTTGTGCAGGATTTTTTTAGCAGTCACTTCTATTTATTGCTGCTGCTTTGTCTAAAGCCAGCATTCCCTTTTGTTACTGCAGCAGCATAATTGATCTAAACTGTTGGAATGGTTGTTTTAATCTAGGCTAATGCAGGGTTGTTATTCTGATGTTTTCCCTTGGGGTTTTTCAAAGTAAGGCTTGATGAGGTTGATTAATAAGTAAAGTCATGCGACTGGAAAGGGCTAGGTCAGTTGCTGTTTGGAATCTGTACAGAGAGGACATATCTTTCTGTTTGTTTCCTTCCTTCTCTGAACATTGGTGACTGGGATCTACAAGAAAATAGATCTTTTTCTCTGAAGTTCTGCTGCTTGAAGTTGGCTCTTTCTCTGAAAGGTTGCTGGATGGGAGACAGATTTCAGGAATGAGATAGAGAACCTGGTGAACTGGTGCAGCAACAATAATAAGAACATAAGAACATAAGAAATAGGAGCAGGAGTAGGCCATCTAGCCCTTCGAGCCTGCCCTGCCATTCAATAAGATCATGGCTGATCTGTCGTGGCTCAGTTCCACTTTCCCGCCCTCTCCCCATAACCCTTAATCCCCTCGCTTATCAAAAACCCATCAACCCGTGTCTTAAAAATATTTAACGAGGCAGCCTCCACCACTTCAACGGGCAGAGAATTCCAGAGATTCACCACCCTTTGAGTGAAGAAGTTCCTCCTCAACTCCGTTCTAAACCACCCCCCCTTTATCTTGAGGCTGTGCCCCCTAGTCCTACTGTCCTTTCTGAGCGGGAAGAGTCTCTCCACCTCTATCCTATCCATCCCATTCATCATCTTATACGTCTCAATGAGATCTCCCCTCATTCTTCTAAACTCTAACGAGTGCAAGCCTAGTTTATTCAGCCTCTCCTCATAGCTCAACCCCCTCAACTCCGGTATCAGCCTAGTGAACATCCTCTGCACTCCCTCCAAGGCCAAAATATCCTTGCGCAGGTGCGGCGCCCAAAACTGCACACAGTACTCCAGCTGCGGCCTCACCAATGCCCTATACAGCTGCAGCAAGACCTCCCTACTTTTATATTCAATCTCTTTCCCTCAACGTCAACAAAAGCATAAAGAAGAATATGCCCCTGAATACATCAACAGGGATGAAGCAGAAAGGGTCAAGAGATTCATGCTTTTGGGTGTCCAGGTCACCAACAACCTGTCCTGGTCCCCTCATGCTGACACTGTAGTTAAGAAAGCCCATCAACGCCTCTACTTTCTCAGAAGACTAAGGAAATTTGGCGTGTCAGCTCCGACTGTCACCAACATTTACAGATGCACCATAGAAAGCATTCTTTCTGGTTGTATTACAGCTTGGTCTCGCTCCTGTCTAACCAAAACTGCAAAGAACTACAAAAGGTCGTGAATGTAGCCCAATCCATCACGCAAACCAGCCTCCCATCCATTGACTCTGTCTACACTTCCTGCTGCCTTGGCAAAGCAGTGAGCATAATTAAGGACCCCAGGCATCCTGGACATCCTGTCTTCTGTCAAGAAAAACTTACAAAAGTCTGAGGTCACGTACCAACCAACCCAAGAATAGCTTCTTCCCTACTGCTGTCAGACTTTTGAATGGACCTACCTTGAATTAAGTTGATCTTTCTCTACAGCCTAGCTATGACTGTAACACTACATCCTGCACTCTCTCATTTCCTTCTCTATGAACGGTATGCTTTGTCTGTATAGCGTGCAAGAAACAATACTTTTCACTGTATGTTAATACATGTGTCAACAATAAATCAAATCAAACCAAAGAAGACAAATGAGTGTCTGGATCTCTGTCCAGAGGTATTAGAAGTAATTTATATCTGCGTGAGCTGATTTTTTTTATATGCTAACCTATTCTGAAGAGGGATTTATATTGTAAGGATATTGCTTATATTGGAACTGTAGACATAGTTAGCTGTTAATAATGTTACCTTGTCATGTTTAAGTATTTTCAATTGGTAGAAGTTATGCTGACCCATGTTGTTATATTTTAACTGTGTTGTTAAATAAAGTTGTTTCAGTAAAAGTTTCCTAGTGGGTCATTTGAATCATATCCAGAGCAAAACACATTATGTTCATCCTATTGTTGGGGTCTAGGCTAACTTCCTAATATACCTTGGAATTTCTGATCTGGTCCCTAATAAGTCCAGATCCATCAGTCTTCTTCTTCAATGGCTGCTTGTAGTCCCAGCAGTGGCCACGGCTCGATTCTGGGGCTACTGAGGCGACAAAGCTCCCAGTTAATTAGATTACTCCTCCTACATAAGGGCGGAAACCTGAATCAAACAAGGATGCCCCTGGCATATTTTTGGGTAAGCAAGCTAATGATAATTGGGAGGGTGGAATGGGAGGGTCTTCCGCTCCTGTAAAATCCTTCCCATTACCTCTTACCTCCACAGCTGCTGCTTCACCTGTGCAGTATTTCCAGTATCTGCAGCATGTTGCTTTTATAAAGTAGGAATTTACTTTATAAAGTAAAGTCATGTTTTTGTGTGTCCAGATCACCAACAACCTGTCCTGGTGCCCCCATGCCGACAGTATAGTTAAGAAAGCCCATCAGCGCCTCTACTTTCTCAGAAGACTAAGGAAATTTGACATGTCAGCTCCGATTCTCACCAACATTTACAGATGCATCGTAGAAAGCATTCTTTCTGGTTGTATTGCAGCTTGGTCTAGCTCCTGTCTGCCCAAAACTGCAAGGAGTTACAAAATGTTGTGAATGTAGCCCAATCCATCACGCAAACCAGCCTCCCATCCATTGACTCTGTCTATAATTCCTGCAGCATCAACAAAGCAGTCAGCATAACTGAGGACCCCACGCATCCTTAATTGCATCATGCGTATAACATAATTACACAATCCACCATATTGCATTTAGTAATGAGTAATGAACCAGATTTAGTTAACAGCCAAAGAATTTCTAGCCCTCCGGATTAAGTTATGAGGAAAGATCATGCAAACTCTCATTGGGCTCCCTAAAATTTGGAAGGTTAGTTGAAGTCTCAATCGCAGATTTCCAGATTTTAAGGGGAACTGGAAGGGTAAAGAGAGAAAAAATGTTTCTGCTGGTTAGAGAGTCTTTGACCAGCATTGTCAAAAGATTCGAGTCAGCACCTTCATGAGTGAAGGTAAGAAACAATTCTGCCCAAAAAGGTTTGGAACTTTATTCTGCAAATGGGAATTGATACTAGGTCAATAGTTAAATTTTAAATCTGAGATCGATAGATTTTTGTTAACAAAGGTGTTTGAGGGTGGGGAAAAGATGGGCTGAGATTTTCATCCTCTCCCCATGACCTGTTTTCCAGCAATGGAGTTGGCTAACCTTTGGCCAGCGGAGGACCTTCAGGTCCCACCAAAATGTGCAGCATTTTGCATGGCTCGCCCAACCCATTGCTGGGGTATCGCCTTCGGTGGAACAGGAAGATCACACCAGCGGGAAGGGATGGATAATCTTGCCTATGGAGTTAGATCACAGGATCATACTGGAACCCAGAACAGGCTTGAGGGATGAAATGCTCTGTTCCTACTGCCATATTCCATGTACACAGGGTGAAACAGACAACAGAGGTGAGGGGGAAATCACCCAAATCTCTGAATGGAATAGTGCAAAATCATAGAATCTCTACAGTGCAGAAGGAGATCATTTGGGCCATCGTGGTTGCACCAACACCCAGGCCCTATAATCTCACATATTTATCCTGCTAATTCCCCTGCCATTAATGGACAATTTAGCATGGCCAATCAACCTAATCTGCACATCTTTAGACAATGGGAGAAAACCCCACACAGCCACAGGACGAATGTGAAAACTCCACACAGACAGTCACCTGAAGCTGGAATTGAACCCGGGTCCCTGGCAGGGTGAGGCAGCAATGCTAACCACTCTGCCACCGTGCCACCCAACTGGTGCTTTGAATTTGAAATGAGAAGCTCAAGAACTATGCAGACCTACTTATGTCACCATGCTGAAATTTTCTATTGCCTCTTTTTTATAAATATAACTTTTATCCTGAAATTGTATGACTGCCAAGTGTAGAATCAGATAAATATTCTGTCTTTCTGTTATAGCTGCTGTAGAAAATTGCAGTGTCGGATTGATCAATTCTTCGAGATGAAATCAAAATATCTCACCTCAGTTTTCTTCCTCCCTTATTTCTAATCTTGCTGCTACCCTGCCATCATCCAACTGAGATGCAAGCAGGTTAAAAATTCAAAGAGGAAAATTTTAAATGATAACCATGTACTCAGTGTTCAATGAGATAGTCAATTTAGACATGAGATTTCTTTTGAGGAAAATCACCAGTCTCCTTCATCACCTTGAGATCCTCCCCATCCGATTTTTCTCACTACGCTTCATTCAGATGATGTTTAAAGGCCACTCGTTTAAAGCAAAACACGCTCCCACTGTGAAAGCGCTGAAGCACTTTTTGGCCCCCTTTCCTCATTACTTCCTGGTGAACAAATGGCTCTGATGGTTAGATAGAAAAAGTGAGGACGGTGGAAAGAAAAACAGTTAAAGGACAAGGTGCCAATCCATGTTGGTAAGGACAAAAGTGATGAGTGTTTGAGATGTGTGGCAACAGCATCATTAACATGGGGGGATTCCCAATGAAAATCTTTCTACACTTGTTTTCAGAAAGACACAGTGGCACAGTGGTTAGCATTGCTGCCTCACAGCGCCAGGGACCCAGGTCCAAATCCTGGCTTGGGTCTGTGTGGAGATTGCACATTGTCTGTGTGGGTTTCCTCCGGGTGCTCTGGTTTCCTCCCACAGTCTGAAAGGTGTGCTGGTCAGGTGCATAGCCATGATAGATTCTCTCTCACCAAACAGTGGTAGAGTATGGCAATTGGAGGATTTTCACAGTAACTTCATTGCAGTGTTAATGTAAGCCTACTTGTGACAATAATTTTTTTTAAAGATCTATGGAGGAATACATGGCTATTTGGCAGTAACTTTGTACCTACCCAACAGTACCCATACAGTACCCACGCCTGCACATTAGGGTCATTTTATTTCTCTTTTGTAGTCTTTTCTGTCATCAAAATTAGCATAGGCTAAATTTCTTTTCAGTTTTTCACAAGTCTGCAAAGAATTTTGTCTTTCTATTCCACCAGTCTGGCCTTGGTTGACTGTATGGAGTTTGCACGTTCTCCCTGTGTCTGTGTGGGTTTCCCCTGGATGCTCTGGTTCCCTCCCACAGTCCAAAGATGTGCAGGTTAGATGAATTGGCCACGCTAAATTGCCCCTTCGTGTCAGGGGAATTAGCTGGGTTCAGACATGGGGTTACAGGAGGAGGGCCTGGATGGAATTGTTTGTTGATGCATGCCCGATGGGTTGAATGTCTTCCGTCTGCACTGTACGGATTCTATTGAGATTCTATGAGCCCACAGCTCTTTAAATTCCACCTATTCCATAATATTCCAGACCCACCACAAGATTACCTGTTCATACATTCTAAATCTCTGCCTGGGAGCCACGAGCAATTATGATCATGAGATGACCAAGGAAATTTGCTCATTATCAGTGCGCTATTCCTGTTGCACTTTGATGCCATTTCTAGACACCTGTGAGCAAACTGCACCCAGATCAGAAGATCTAACATTACATTCCTTAGGAACACACAGTGGCACAATGGTTAGCACTGCTGCCTTACAGCGCGAGGGACCCCAGGTTTAATTCCAGCCTCGGATCATTGTCTGCATGGAGTCTGTAGGTTCTCCCCATGTCTGTGTGGGTTTCCTCCAGGTGCTGCAGTTTCCTCCCACAGTCCAAAGATGTGCGGCTTAGGTTGATTGGCCATGCTAAATTGTTCCTAGTATCAGCAGGATTAGTTAGGGTAAAAGTGTGGGGTTGCAGGAATAGGGCTTGGGTGGAATGTGGTCGGGACAGACGCAATGGCCCAAATGGCCTCCTTCTCTACTGTAACGATTCTACAGTACAGTACTGTACTGACTCCTAATATGCCAAAACCAATGCCCAAAACAAATCTGGACAGTTTATGTTTGTGTACCTTTTGGTCAGCTGGACAAGGAGTATAATTGACACTAAAGTTGTGAGAAATTAGTTGTCTTGTTCATTGCCTTCCTGGCTGAAGGCAAATGAGAGAGACACTGGGACTGGGATCTTACCACCATTCACGCCGGTGCGAATTCTCCCATCCCACCACAGTAAACACAGAATTGACTACCTGCCAACTTCTCTGACCTCCCTGCAACGGGAGCATGGCATAAACGGGAGGTAAGATCACGCCCGATGAGAAGTCAAAAGTTCAACATTAAACTAAGCTTTCAAACAAGCTATAATAAAAACAGAAATTGCTGGAGAGAAAAAGAATCTCAGCAGGCCTGGCAGCATCTATGGGAAGAGAAGCAGAAGCCGGAATTCTCTGACCTCAACTTAATTGGGATTCTCCGGTCCCGCTACTGTGAACGGAGATTTGACTGAGCGCCAAATTCTCCGCTTTGTTTTGTCGCGGTAATGGGGCGCACGAGACTGGAGAATTCTGGCCAAGTTAGCAGATGGGATTCTCCAACCACGCTCACCTAAAAACCAGAGATTCCTACCCAACTTCAAGGGGAGAATTCCGGCCAATATTTTGAGTTGGTGTGGCTCTTTTACAGAGCGAAGGAGAGGTAGAAATCTGATGGATTTATTTCAGACATTTTTATAACAGATTTCCAGCATCCGCAGTGTTTTGCATTTATTTATTTCTAATAAACTAAACTGGTCAATCAACCTGAATCACCGACCACAATCCCACCCAGACCCTGTCCCAAGAACACCCTGCATTTACCCTAACTAGTCCCCCTGACACTAAGGGGTAATTTAGAATGGCCAATCCACTTATCCAGCACATCTTTAGACTGTGGGAGAAAAACAGAGCACCTGGTGGAAACCCACGCAGACACTGAGAGAATGTGCAAACTCCACACAGACAGGGATCCAAACCGGGAATTGAACCCACATCCCTGGCGCTGTGAGGCACAGTTAGAAGTCTCACAACACCAGGTTAAAGTCCAACAGGTTTATGTGGTAGCACAAGCTTTCGGAGTGTTGCTCCTTCTTCAGGTGAGTGAGTCCAAAGCCGGCATCTGCACATCATGGCAGTGAGGCAGCAATGTTAACCACTGTGCCATCATGCTGTCCAGTGGCACTCTGCTGTGGCACTCAATACATACTTCCTGTATGGCCGAAATGACATGAAGCTTTTCCTTCAACTCTTAAGCCAGTGGAAAAAATATAAGCTGCTTTTTAAAAAATATCTATTCAGTGCAACATTGAACCTTGGGAGACTCGTGGTTGTTTAAACATAACCCAGATAATGTTATGCTTTGCGTTCAAGATGAAAAAGTATTTTCTGTTCCGCGATACTGAGGTGTTAATGATGTCTTCTTTTGTTAAGGCGAGTGGTGCAACAATTAAAATTGTGCTACACAATTTCTGTCAGCTAATCAATTGATGTGCTAATAGAGTAATTTAAATACATAATTAGATGTCCCTAATCAACACTTCAGAGTTACTTTGCAACTCTTATGCCAAGAGAAGTCATGAATCTTGCTCGCACGGAGCATTTTAATTTGTGTTAATATGAACCTGGTCTGAAAACATTAGTCAAATAACATGCGCTTTCAACAATTTATCTCGAGCAGTGATTCATGCATATTTATTCAGGTTCTGCCATCACCTTTAGGAATACATTTGTATTTCAGTTTCTACCCTTCAGAATTGTCTGTCAGCGGTTTTAATGGGGGTTATTTGTTCTTTGAATATTTTACTCTACTGAAGGCCCCTGTGTGTTAGGTATAGATATGTTTAAAAGCAAGAAAGAAAGGTGTGACTCCGCAAGATGTAACCCAGGAAAGTGTAAGTCAGGAAGGTTCAACCCCAGAAGGTGCAACTCAGGAAGAACATAAGAACATAAGAAGTAGGAGCAGGAGTAGGCCATCTAGCCCTTCGAGCCTGCCCCGCCATTCAATAAGATCATGGCTGATCTGAAGTGGATCAGTTCCACTTTCCCGCCCTCTCCCCATAACCCTTAATTCCCTTGTCTGTCAAAAACCTATCTACCCGTGACTTAAATATATTTAGCGAGGTAGCCTCCACCACTTCAACGGGCAGAGAATTCCAGAGATTCACCACCCTTTGAGTGAAGAAGTCCCTCCTCAACTCCATTCTAAACTGCGCCCCCCCCTTATCTTGAGGCTGTGCCCTCTAGTCCTGCTGTCCTTTCTGAGCAGGAAGAATCTCTCTACCTCTACCCTATCCATCCCCTTCATTATCTAATATGTCCCTATAAGATCCCCCCTCATCCTTCTAAACTCCAACGAGTACAGACCCAGTCTATTCAGTCTCTCTTCATAGTCTAACCCCCTCATCTCCGGTATCAGCCTAGTGAACCTCCTCTGCACCCCCTCCAAGGCCAAAATATCCTTTCGCAAGTGTGGCAACCAAAACTGCACACAGTACTCCAGCTGCGGCCTCACCAGTGCCCTATACAGTTGCAGCAAGGAAGGTGTAACCACCCCCCCCCCACCCCCCCGACCCCCCACCTCCCCCCAGAAGGCGTAACCCTGGGAGATCTGGCCCAGTGGGGTGGAACCTTGGACGCATTTGGATGAACTACTTACGATCAAGGAAAGCGTAACCCTGAAGGTGAAAACCTTGAATTGGGTAGGCGACCAACTCAAACTCGTGTGAAACATAAAAATATAGAAACAAGAAGCAGGAAGAGGCCCTTTGAGCCTGCTCTGCCATTCATTATGATCATAGCTGATCAACAAATTCAATATCCTGACTCCCCCCACTTCCCCAAATATCCCTCATTCCTTTGGCCACAAGCACTACATCTAATTTCTTCTTGGAATCACACAACGTTTTGGCCTCAGCTACATTTTTTTGTAGTGAATTCCACAGATTCACTACTCCCTGGGTGAAGAAATTGCTCCTCACCTCAGTCGGAAAAGGTTATCCTAAAACGATAACCCCCTAATTCTAGAAACTGTAACCCCCTAGTTCACAAGAGAAAACTATGACCCCCTAGTTCACAAGTTGGTGCCATGACATTGTGCTCTGATGTCATGGCACCATCGCACAGTATTACTGTCGTTGGATCCGCACAAGAATCGGAGGCATACCTGATGACAATTCAAAGGGTGAATGAGCAATTGTACCAATTTTTACATGGTCCATGCACTTTTACACTTGGCGTACAGGTCAATCGAGCAGACAGCATTCACATTTCCTCACCGTTCTCAATCCAGGGTGGAATAAAACACTGGAATATGTTTGAAGTTTGATGATTCATGGCTCTTGCAGTTGGTTGCTCGTTGTGTCATCGTAGATAGTTCGGGGCATTTTGTTTTTGGATGCCGAAATCCCTCCATCAATTCTGCAGCTCCCTCAGGCGTCTTCACAATAGTTGTCAGCTTTCAGGGAGGTTGTGTGATGCTGCCCGCCCACACCCTCACTCATCTCAGTGCCCACTCTACCCCCCCCCCAACACAACTGAGCACCTGTCACGCTGGCTGTCAGTTAATTAGCGAGGCAGCGTGGGGAGCTGGCAAAGGGCAGAAGTGGATTTAACATCTGCTTCTGGTCCCACCAATCGCGCTCCCACGCCAAGTGTAAAATTCAGGCCGTGGTGTAAATTGTGCACTCAGATTTTCAACCCAGAACTTTCTGACTCAGGTGTCAGAATAATTTTGCAGGTGCAAGGCTGACATCTGCCTGCGACTGCTGCATACCTGGAATTCGGAAGAATTATGTGTCAACAGATTGTGGTACTCAGACTGAAATCGATACAATTACGTGACTTGTGTCAAATTCAAAGACTTGAGTACAAATCTCGACTGACTATCCAGTGCGGTAAAAGTGGGGTTCTGCACTGTTGGGGGTAGCACGGTAGCACAGTGGTTCACACTGCTGCTTCACAGAGCTAGGGATTGGCTTCAATCACCAACTTGGGTCACTTTCTGTGTGGAGTTTGCGCGTTCTCCCCATGTCTGCACGCATTTCCTCCGGGTGTTCCAGTTTTTTCCATATTCTGAATGACGTGCTGGTTAGGTGCACTGACCCGAACAGATGCCTGACTGTGGCACCCAGGGGAATTTCACAGTGACTTCATTGCAGTGTTAATATAAGCCCTACTTCTGACTAATAAATAAACATTATATGCTGAATAATGGATGTCATATTAAACTAAGGCCACCATTTGCCTTCCTGGATGGATCTAAGAGATCCCAAGCGCAAGTTGAAGGAGAACCGAGGAGTTATTCCCTCATCCTGCCCAAGATTTATCCCATATTTAAATCAGATCATTTCGTTGCTGTTTGTGAGACCTTGCTCTGTAGAAATTGGCTGCCACATTTCCCACATAAACAATTTTACCACCCACCACGGGAATCGGAGCGGGTGAGGGACGAACCATGGAAAGGTCTTTTGACCTCGGGCAGGATTTTACAGTTTCGGGATGAGCGAGGCCATAAAACTCTGCCCAGTGACTATTTTCCAAAGTACTTCATTAGCTGGAAAGGGCCTTGCAACATCTTGAGGACATGAAAGACATGTTTCTGAACTCAAGTTTATTTTTCCTGGATTAATTTTTCTAAGTTTTGATTGTGTGATTAGTGAATCAACAGCTTCTAGATGCACAGTTGAGACTTCAGTCACAATCCATCTCCACATGATACTTTCCATTGATGAGAAGCGCATTGATAATTGTGTTTATCTGTGTGTTGTTATGAGGGAAGAATAGATCTTACTTAGTGCAATAGCCTTGACTCACCAGCCGTGTATGAAACAACTAACGTTTATTTACAACATGCTATCTTACAGAGTCTTGCAGCTTAGTCACTGCCAGTCAGAGTCCAAGATCGATCTGAGGCAGAAGCTTCCGCACTCGAGGGTGAACCTCCTGGTTGATTTTTCCAGGCTAAGTCACTCAATCAGCCGATTTGCCCTTAAAGAGGCCAGACACTACACTTAGGCTTATCCATTACAGTCAAGGCTTTGTGCTCCTTTGCTACTCACCTGAACTGCTCGAGAGTTTCGAATCCTAACCAGATCCATACTGTAATCATTGCAGCATTTTAAAGAATAGATCAGTCAAAGGGACATTGAATCTGTGCTTTTTATCATCATGAAATGTACACATTCATTGGGAAGTTGGTGATGGGGTGTGGAGGGTGACAGTAAGTGTCCGTATTTCTTTTAACAGTGGGTGCCACGGTGGCACAGTGGTTAGCACAGCTGCTTCACAGCTCCAGGAACCCCTGTTCGATTCCCGGCCTCAGGTCACTGTGTGTGTGGAGTTTACACATTCTCCTCGTGTCTGCATGAGTTTCCTCTGGGTGCTCCAGTTTCCTCCCACAGTCCAAAGAAGTGCGGGTTAGATTGATTGGCCATGATAAATTGACCCTATCGTCAGGAGGATTAGCAAGGTAAATGAAGGTTATGGGAACAGGGCCCAGGTGGGATTATGGTTGGTACAGACTCAATGGGCCAAATGGCCTCCTGCTGTTCTGTAGGGATTCTGTGATTCAATAGATTTAAATATTATTTACCCACCTCCTTATCCAGGTGTGAACAGTCACCTCCAGACTTGGTTGTTGTTCCAATCTTCACCTTCCAATCAGCCTGTGCCTGAATCTGCAGCAAATCCCACTGCCACGCCTACCCCACTTTAGAACAAAGAACAGTACAGCACAGGAACAGGCCCTTCAGCCCACCAAGCCCGCACCGATGATGACGTGTGCCTAAACTATAACCGTATGCACCCACAGAGTCTGTATCCTTCCATTCCCATCCTAATCGTGTATTCATCAGAATTCCTCTTAAATTCAACAAGACGGGGAAAACATGCTGCTCTCAACTAGTAAAGAAAACATTTGCACTGAGGTAAAGGGGGAGACAAAAATCCTTTCAAATATTGCCAGGCCTCGTGGAGAAGGAACAGGCAATGGTGCCCTCTTGTGATCTTTGCCAGACTGTAGACACTTCCATTCACTCTTAAGCTTACAGCTTTCAGTTGCAGTTTATGCATCGAGTTGAGCTATTTGTGCTCCACATGCTTTCTCTTAGATGCAAATACACATTTCTGGAGAATTCAGCCAATGTGGCATTCCGAAGCGCGATAGCTCCCGCTGTCACTGGTGTATTGAAGAGTATTGTCGCAGACACCAGTTGCAAGTGGAAAGGACTTCCGTTACACAAATGTCACCCTTGCACCTATTTCTCTTGTATCCATTTAGAATGATCTTTCAATGCCATGCGGTGTGAGCAGATCCACTGTGTACAGTGATCTGGGATCAACTCATCAATATTACTGGATGATACCAGCACACATAATACTATGAGTTCTCTTCTTTCATACGAAACACATTTGGATTTTTTTTAAAATTCCCTGCAATGTGTTCGCTAAAATAGAATCGGTGGCACAAGTCATTTTACAGATTCTAAATATGCGGCTTTTCTTAACTTAATGGGAACTGACTCTTATAATAATGACTGCTTTCAGGTCACCAGCTCATGTGTCAATGTTGAGTCTAACTCAACACCCAAATACACTAATTACATATTCATTGTCTTCATTAATTAATTTGTTTCTTATTAAAATGTATTAATGCTGCCAAAAATAACCGAAACACCCGGACTGCTTTTTCCCACATGTTAATTAGTAGGCATAAAGATTACTGATGCTTGAAACATAAACCCCAGGTCACTCCATTTACAGATTCAAAGGGTCAGATTTTCATTCTCGAGTGGAGATGGGTTTGGAGGCGAGGGTGCTAGCAATTCCTCACAATCGGATGGCATGGCAGCATGTTCCCTCCTCCAGCCTATTCTCAAGGAGGCAGCTTCCTGTGAAGAGGGGGTTGGCATGGTGGAGAGGAGGGGGTGTCAGCGGGAGTGGGGCAGTGCAGTGGAGGAGGGGGGCTGATGGCTACCCACCGACCAGCTGCAGGCAACTGAAGTGCCAATTAGGAGTACTTATTGCAGGGGCTGTGACTTTTCCAGGAGGCAGATGGATCCCCTGATGTGACTACTGCCATCATTGGGATGGGGACAACCCTGCAGCAGGTTAGGTTGATTGGCCATGCTCAATTACCCCCTTAGTGTCCCAAGACGTGTAGGTTAGGGAGATTAGTAGGGTAAACACCTGGGGTTACTGGGATAGAGTCTAGGTGGGATTGTTGTTGGAGCAGGCTCAATGGGCCAAATGGCCTCCTTCTGCACTGTAGGGATTCTATGATTCTAAGATATGGTCACCAGCAGTCAGGTAAAGATAAAGACCTGAAATGAAATCAGAGTCAGGGAAGTAAGTTGATTAGGGGGAGCTGCAGTACTACAGATGGCTATAAGATGTAGAAAAGGGATGTAGGAAAGGGAGGGGTTTAAAAGCAAGGACATGAACTTTTAATTTGGGATGTTAAGGAATGCAGATACCAATATGTCAGTGGGTCGGAGTGCAGAGTAGGATCACGAGCCCTCCAAGATTGGAAACTCCAGTAATCAAAGAATCATATGGAGAAAAAGCGTCAGGACATTAAAGAAGTTTTTTGTCATCTTCCTTGAACGTTTCGACATTTGAATATTGAAACGGGGATGAAAACGGCCGGGGTGGGGGACGGTTATGCAGGAAACAAGATATGCATTCTACAAAGCAGTCCTACATGGATCCATTGGGTACCAAGGGCCATAGTGGGCGATGGAAGATCTCCCCCATCTGTTATAACCAGGTTGCTGTAACCACAGTACATTTTGTAACATATATGAGTTTTCAGAAGGTAGCCTCGAGGTACAGTTATAGTCCCCCACCTACAGCAACAGCAACGCAGAGACTTTGGGCACTCCCTTTTGGCACTTCTGGTTAGGAATCCCATCCTCACTATCCCTTTTTGGGCTGGTGACCGACCTGTTAATCAGTCATGTTCTCTGAAATCTTCTCCAGAATCCAGGGACAACAGTTTTCCGGTTCCCAAAACGAAATTCAACCCAGTGTCGGGATCAGGACCCTGGAATTAAAATTCAGTCCAATGCGCAATTTGGTTTCTGACTTTAATATTCCGTTAGTCCCTTGTTTGCTATTTGATCTCAGGAGGCAGATAAACAGAATCCCATCTCTGCAAGTCATAATTTATATTTGATTTTTGATTAAGTTATGTTGAAAGATCCCCACTCACACTCCATGCTTCTCTGTCTCTCCTTCTTAGCCTTCCTCAGCCTTTAGAAACCCTTTTCCTTCTGGAATCTTCTATTGGGAGATCAGAGATGGTGGTCAGGGCAATTTTATGTCTGATTTTAATTATGGTGCAAACTGTTGGATACGCAGCATTTAATTTACTAAATATTCAAGTATCAAGGGTGCGTGAGGTTCATGAATAGTAAGTTACTTAATTATTGATGCAGCACATTTCACTAATAAACGCTATACTTCAAGCTCATCTTGCACTGCTGCAAAGTTCACAGACTGTGACTTTCATTACAACGGTTAGGTACTGGAATTAACCTGTGGGATATCAGGTTTCCAAAGCACAGTACTTCTGTCGTCAAATTTCTTCCTACTTAATTAGAATGAAGATATTGACCCAGGTACTTCAAAGGGCACAGTAGTTAGAACTGCCGCATCACAGCGCCAGTGACCCGAGATCGATTGTGATCTTGGGTCACTGTCTGCGTGGAGTTTGCACATTCTTCCCATGTCTGCGTGGGTTTCTTCCAGGTGCACCGGTTTCCTCCCAGACTCCAATGATGTGCAGGTTAGGTGGACTGGCCATGCTAAATTGCCTCATAGTGTCCAAAGATATGTAGGTACAGATGATTAAGACAGTTACCCTGATAAAATGGGGGCGGGGGGGATGGGGGTAGCGTGGGTGGAGGGGGGGGTGTGGATTGCAAATGGAGATCGAAAATGGATACATAGAAAAATAGAAGTGGGAAAGGAGGATGATAGCAAGGGATGGAATTGGATGTGAAGGCTAGTCAGCTCCAGTACGAGAAAAGATAGATCAATGTTTGGGATGACGTGTAACCCCATTATTGAAAGGTGGAAAAATTTTGCTCGGAGGTCAGTTTGCTTAAAGCAATGAGGAACTTCAATTTGAAGCATGCTATAAAATATGTATTGGAGATTTCAAAGGTTGTAAATGATATTGTTTATATGCTTTATTCTTCAGATGCTATGTCAACGGATGAACAGACACCACGTGACAATCACCAGGCAGGAGTGTTCACTTCCAGTCGGGAAACATTCAGGAGTCACGGGCATTCAGCCTCTGATCTTTGGATCTCCCAGGTGGCCTTCAAAACACACAACAATGCAGAAATTGATAGCTAAGTTCTACACGCATGAGGATGGCCTCAACTGGGATCTTGGGTTCATATCACACTACATGTAAACACCATCATTTTACGTGGACTTGCAAAATCCTACTAACTGTTCTGGTTTGAGACAATCCACATCCCATTAACCTGTGATTATTCCTCTCTCCATTTGCATTGTCTATACCTGCAAAGACTTAGTTACCGCTAAAGATTTGCATTCCAACCATTATTTCACATTTGAGTCTCTGTCTATATATGCCCTATTTGTAAACCCAACTCTCCACTCACCTGATGAAGGAGCAGCAGCTCTCCAAAAGCTCATGATACCAAATAAGCTTGTTGGACTTTAACCTGGTGTTGTGAGACTTCTTACTGAGCCCACTCCAGTCCAACACTGGCATATCCACATCATGTTTTAACCTTCATCATCAGAAACTCACTGCAAAGCAGCAGAACCATAATGTGATGTTTGTCCTTTCTCAACTGGAACTGTAGTTCTATGTGCCAAGTGTGAGCCTGACACCCTGACACCGCTAGCTCTATGTGTTAACATACACCACCTGCTGCACCTACCAAACCCTTCCACACACCACGATCTGAGTGTTACAATAAAGCCGGGGTCGTGCTCGTATGCTTTTCACAAGTCCTGACTGTAGTTCTTCAGTGCTTGGGCTGTTCCGTTCAGCCTGACCTGGTTATTTCTAACATTTCTGGTGGATTTTCTTTGCTTCTGAGGATTGTTGTTCCTGCCACACAGTCTGTTTTAACCCATATATGGTGGACAAATAATTGCGAGTAGATGTCTTGTTAGTACAACCAATATTTATTTAAGATACACAATCAATAATCACCCACCCAACCAACAATAAATTATCTTCCAGAAAATACTAGGGTTCAAGTCCAATACAAGAGCTTGACTTAACTTTGCGTGATTGGCAAGTACCCAAACAGATATTGGTCTTTAACTGTGAGTTGGTCTCGGTCGTCCTCTGTGTAGTCTGGTCCTTTGGTCTGGTTTGGCACTCTGGCTCTGGTCTTCCTTCCTTCTCGGGTGTGGTGGCTCTCCTCATGCTGGTCGTCGCTGGCGATGGTCACCATTGTTGTAGCTCATCTGTGGGGTCAGAGAGAGAGAGATTCTTGGGTGTACAGCACCCTTTATATCCCGCTGGGTTTGGCACTCCTTTTGGCCATTGCCAATCAATCGATCAGGACTTGATCACCCTGATCGATAAAGTCCAATCAGCTGCTGCCACACCAGTCTCTGGGTGTGTCCCCAATGGCCATATCTGCAGGTACTGGGGGCATATAGAGTTCACATCGCCATCCCAAATAAGGGGTTATGGCATCCATATGTCTGGTAAACAACCCAGTTTGTTCAGAAAGTCTCTTTTGTCCTGGAGATGACCCATATCCTGTGCATTCACTCATCTGGGTTGCAGCCTGATTATCTCTGTCTTTTAGACTGCAGCCTGTTGTTATAGTTCTTGCCCAATTGTCCCAGAATGCTTTACAAATCACCATTTTAAATGGCCCATTTGGCCACAGCATCACTTGTCCTCAAGGGTTTTGAGTTGTCATGTAGATATCGGGAAATAACGAAGTTTGGGAATTTCTGGCCTCCCCAAATACTGGCAACTTGGCAAATAAGGGCAACTTGAAGCTGGAACGTGATGTAGATTTTGGGCTGAACCACACCAAAACTTAATTGTGCTCAATCTTGCTTGAGCCCAACAAAAGTCTATTTAGAGTAATAGATTCATAGAGGTTTACAGCATGGAAACAGGCCCTTCGGCCCAACTTGGATAAACATATGGGTGATATTGGAATAGTGTAGGTTAGATGGGTTTTAGATTGGTTTCACAGGTCGGCGCAACATCGAGGGCCAAAGGGCCTGTACTGCACTGTAATGTTCTATGTTCTATGTTCTTGTCCATGCCACCCTTTTCTTTAAACCCCTAAGCTAATCCCAATTGCCTGCGTTTGGCCCTGATCCCACTATACTCATCTTACCCATATAACTATCTAAATGTTTTTTAACTGAGCCTTAAAAGCTTCAGTCATTTCCTTTTGGGGATTGGGTGGAAGAATTGAGGGAGGGGAGGTGGGGAGAGGGTAGGCTGGTGAAGAGAGAGAGTGGGAGAGATAGAGGGCAGAATTTTCCTATCCCGCTTGGCATGGGAATCGTAGTGGGCAAGACAGGACCATGCAAATGTCCATTGACCTCGGGTGGAATTTTTCCATTTTGGAGCAAGCGGGGCTGGAAAATCCCACCCAGAGAGAGAATAGTTCCACAATTCCTCAACCCTCACTACTGTGAAAACAAACCTCTTCCTGCTTTTGCCCCTGAATGACCCTATCACTAGTTTTAAGATTTATGATTTCACAGGGTGGGACTCGCTCTCACGCAGTTAGTTTGGAAGTTAGGTTGGTCTGAGGCAGGAGACTGAGGCAAGCGATTTTGGTGTAATGACTTAGAGCTGCACTAACTGTGAGCTGGTCTATCTAGGAGTGAATGCCATCGGGTCGCAGATCTGGATAGGTTCACTTTGTGAAGACAGCGTGAACAGTGAAGACAGCAGCAGACCGACAGACCGGATGGAGAATCGTGGAGATGGAAGTGTTTGTCTCCGGGCAGTTTTCCTGTTTCATCGAGTGTGATAATCAGGATGAGCAGAAAATTAGGAATTTCTCCCTGGAACAGGGAAAGGACTAAGTGGTGAACTAATAGAGCACTTCAAGAAAATGAGGTTTCAATAGATTGGTAACTCTCTAGATCGAGTGTGGCATGACAGCACAGTGGTTGGCACTGCTGCCTCATAGTGCCAGGGACTTGAGTTCAATTCCCAACTTGGGTCACTGTCTGTGTAGAGTTTGTGCATTCCTGTGGGTGCTCCGGTTTCCTCCCACAGTCTGAAAGAGTGCTGGTTAGTGCATCTGCTAAATTCTCCTCCAGTGTACCCGAACAGGTGCCACATGTGGCAACTTGGGGATTTTCACAGTAACTTCATTGCAGCGTTAATGTAAACTTACTTGTGGCACGATTAAATAAACTTTAAAAAACCCAGAGGTTATAAATTTAAGATATTTGGCAAAAGGTCCAGAGGGGGAGATTAATTTTTTTAAAAACTCAGTGACTGTGGGGATCCGGAACATTCCACCTGAATAGGTGGTGGAAGCTGATTCCGTGAATCACTTGGAGACACATTAAAGGACAATTTAACATGGCCAATCAACCTGACCCGCACATCTTTGGAGCGTGGGAGGAAACTGAAACACCCAGAGGAAACCCACGCAGACATGGGGAGAATGTGCAAACTCCACACAGACAGTGGCCCAAACCGGGAATCGAACCCGGGTCTCTGGCGCTGTGAGGCAGCAGTGCTAACCGTTGTATCACCATGCCACCCCAAAGCTTAAACAAATATTAATCAGATGTTAATCAGGCAGGAAGCAAGCCTCAAACCAGCCTGCCGCAGCACTTAGATTCAAAAACGGAAAATCCTGCCCATTCTTTTCCCTCTGTAGCTGAGTTGACCCACTCTCCCTTACTCCTCCTTCCCAGTTCTTGTGCTTGACTTTTATAATACTTCAACTTGAGAAACTGTGTAGTCATTCATCTGTTCACTCAGGTCCCACACCCTTGGCCACCCTCACGGCAACCTTACGGCTCACACCTTCAGCAATGTTACGTGCGAAAGAATTCAAGCATACAGGGGGCAAGTCAGACTAACACCTGTCACTATTAGATTCACTCCTGTGGTTAAAAACTGACCCATTAATCCATTTGGGAAGATGTAGGGAACCTATTGTTGAACCATGGCATATGCCTGACACCTAGTGGAATGTTTGCAAAGAGAATGATCAGAAAATGTTCTCCCAAAGACTGTTCAAGATGTAGAGAAATTAGTGATCCCTGTTTGCAGTGATTAGTGATAATAGGGATAAAGGATAAGATTGTTTCTCTCGCTTATGCATCGGTTTATTCACAATTTTTCCACGATATCTCACAACACCACATGGTCAAATTCATTCTAGCTCTGACTGCCTCCGATGAACTGGTTGGCAGGGGTGTTTTGTATTCATTGTTCAGTGAGGTGTAAAATTCTGGAACACCGATGAACTATATCACAAAATGCCAATGTTCAGATTCACGTCCATTGTTCCCGAAGGTCCCAGCCAGCTAGCCAGCCAACTGAGCTAAACCAACTTTCAGCTGAGAGGGGAGATCAGAAGAGCTGCTGTACATGAAGGATGTTCCCCCATATCTGACAGCAGCAAAGATAAATTCCCAGAGGCTGTTCACTTCTCTTTTTTTGAGAAAGAACTGACTGGTGCTGATTTAACCTGAGGGTCACCACACCTCAGGTGAGGGACAAGGTTGAGAAGGTGGTGTCTTCATAAATAGCACACAGTGGCACAGCGTTTGGCACTGCTGCCTCACAGTACCAGGGTCCTGGTTCCATTCCCAGCTTAGGTCTCTGTGCAGAGTCTGCATATTCTCCCCGTGTCTGTGTGATTTTCCTCCAGGTGCTCTGGTTTCCTCCCACAGTCCAAAAGGCATGCTGTTAGGTGGATTGGCCATGCTAAATTCTCCCTTAGTGTACCCAAGCAGAAAAATGGGGATGAGGACCATATCAGCCAGCATCGAATGGCAGAGTGGACTCGATGGGCTGAATGGCCAATTTCTGCTGCCATATTTTATGAACTTTAGAACTTCTCAACACACCAAACAGATTATTTGGGTATTATCACATTGCCATTTGTGGAAGCTCGTGGTGTGGAAATTGACTCTGCATTTCACGGAGATCACTTAGTATCACCTCCTAATGATGTCAAGCAAAGTCAACAATTCTCTTCACCTGTCAAAACAGCTTCCCTGCTAAGCTTAGTCAGGGGTCTTCAGGAATAAAGGATTTATTGCTTGGAAAAATGTGAACGGCATTTAAAAATATTTATATTTTAATTTTCTTTGTGTTAGGAATGGGTTAACAGACCTGCCGATTAAGTCCTAATTTGATGTCAATTATTCAATAGAAATCCCATAGAGCTAAAGTGGTCACGGGCGGCACTATTTTGTTGGTGTAAAATTGTGTGTGAAGTTGGATCAAAGAAATAAAGGTCTTTGATGAAGAAGCAGACCTCATGTCTTCTTCACTTTACAGCAATTTAGAGGCTCAAACACTTTAAACCCTTGTTCATTACAAAGAAAGATCAAATTAAACTGATTGGCCAGGACATGTATCGATTTACATTGAAACTGCCACCAAATGGAATTGCGAACATACATCCCAGTACCTGTTTAGCCCTCCTCATTTTTGCCAAACAGTCTGAAGATAGTTCCATGAGCTGTCAGCAAATGGCCCCATCTAGCCGATTCCACTGTTTTGTTTTATAGCCATTGTGTTCGTACTCCAATTGTTCATTCCTCATTTCTAATCACATTGGTTTGTACTTATCCATGTTAAATGCCAATCTCAAACTACCTGTGTTTATCCTACAGGCAAAGGCAATGATACTTAGCCAGGTCAGCTAAACTCTGCAAGCTGTCTAGCTTCTTGCCACCTCAGAATTTGTTCTAGAGTTCTCAAAAATCTAGAACCATTTTTGTAATTTATTCAGAAGTTGTGGCCAAAATTTTACTACCCCGCCCACTACAGGAATTATAATGGACGAGGGGCAGACAATGGTAAGGTTCTTTGACCTGGGATGCGATTTTACGGTTTGGGATGAGTAGGCTGTAAAAGCCCACCCTATGTGTGTTTTTGGCAAGGCCACTATTTGTGGCTCATCCCTAATTGCCCTAGGCAAGGTGGTGGTGAGTTACTGGGTGACACGGTGGCACAGCAGTTAGACTTCTGCCTCACACCGCCAGGAACCAGGGTTCAATTCCCAGCCCAGGTCACTGTCCATGTGGAGTTTGTAGGTTTTCCCTGTGTCTGCGTGGGTTTCCTCTGGTTGCTCACCCCACAGTCCAAAAGATGTGCTGGTTAGGTGCACTGGCTGTGCTACATTCTCCTTCAGTGTACCCGAACAGGCACCAGAGTGTGGTAACGGGATTTTCACACTAACTTCATTGCAATATTAATGTAAGCCAACTTGTGACAAATGAATAAACTTTAACTTTACTGTCTTGTAATCCACATGTCGTTACATCGGCAGTGCTGTTTGGGCAGGGGGTGCGGGGTCCAGGAACTTAACCCATTGATACTAAAGGAACAACTGTGCTCTAATTGCATAAATACTAACTGACAATCAGTTCCACTGGAAACAAGAGGTGCACTGCAGATTGCAACTTTCAATGCATTTCCTATTTTATTAAGCTTCTCTGAGAATTAAGCACACATCAAAGAAGTGGTCTATTGAGTATACACATAGGGTGGCGTGCAAATCTTTCCCCCAGAATGTTATAACCCAAGATTGGCAGAGGCTTTAAAGTATATGGAGCCAGTGTGGAGAAATGAAGGTTAAGATACAAGATTAGTCATGATCTCATGATTGAATAGGAGAACAACTTCGAGAGGCAGGTCCTACTCATAACCCACTGCTCCTTTGCTGAAGACATCATTATCAGCAAAAAGCGGTGAAGAAAGTAAGGACGGCACCGTGGTACAGTGGTCAGCACTGCTGCCTCACAGCGCCAGGGACCTGGGTTTGATTCCCAGTTTGGGTCATTGTCTGTGTGGAGTTCGTACATTCTCCCCGTGCCTGCTTGGGTTTCTTCCGGGTGTTCCGGTTTCCTCCTACACTCCCAAGATGTGCGAGTTAGTTTGATTGGCCATGCTGAGTTGATCCTTAGTGTCAGGGGGGACTCTAACAAGGTAAATAGGTGGGGCTATGTGTATAGGGGCTGAGTGGGATTGTGGTTGCTGCAGACTCGATGGGCTGAATGGCCTCCTTCTGTACCATACGGTTTCTGTGGTTTCTATGTAACGAGTCAAAACTCCTGCTTCATGGAAGAGCCTCAACTATTTTATTTGCCAAGGCATGTCTCACTACAGATTTTAAATTATGCATCTTTAATTTTAATAAGAATGAGGCAATCAGGCAAGTGTTGCATTTTTGCAATTAATAACATCTGATGTAATTAGTTGTGCCTTGTTCATTCATTACAAGTGGTTTCAGCTGTGTGGAGTGCAGGGAATTTGATTGTTTTGATAAGATTAGCCATTCTTTCACGCAGAGAGGGCTGAACTCGTGTAGCAACGTTACAATTTTGTGTGTTTCATTTCTCTTTAATGAGATTTCCATTCGTAATTTGCGAGAGTCCCTCGATCAGTCAGACCCGAGAATAAATCACAAACTCCAAGCCTGCCTGTCATTTTCATTCTTTCCCTTGTCGTGAATTTCAGCCATTAAGATTGGGTGCATTTTAATTCAATTTTTTTCGTTTTAATTTTTATGAAACACCAAATGCGCACGTAATAAAAAAAACAAGCAGGAACCTTGAGATCTGCCGTGAATTAGTTTCATTGTGGATCCGCAGACTGTCAGAAGGGGAAGAAAACGGCCATCAATTATCGGCCCACTTAACAAAGCATCGGTCCCCAGAGAGCTGTTGTATTCAAAGGGAGTGCAGTTCGGAGATATGGCTACAGCAGCGTGGTTCTGACATTCCAATCCATGCTTCCTGCGAGTGTGAGATTAGGGAATTAGCTTTTTATTCCCTGAGAGCACGTTCTGTTTCAAAATATAGTAGCCTGAAAAATTCAGTGTCACGTTTTGGCATTTCTGGGGCTGGCATTGGGTTAGCTGAATCCATGAGCCCACAAGTTGGCAACGCACCAAAGTAGCTTAGAACACAGTGCAGACATGGTTCATCAGGAATGGATGTTTAAGGTGGAAAATGGGATGCCAATCAAGTGGTGGACTGAGCGAACTTGTAAGGTAGTGAATGGGGTGCCAATCAATCAGGATAGCCTTGATTTGAATTATTATTGTCAGATACATTGGGATATAGTGAGATGTATTCTTTCTTGTGTGCTATACAGACAAAGCATATCGTTCATATAGTGCATAGCAGAGAAGGAAAGAAGAGAGTGCAGGATGGACTGTTACAGTCATTGCCAAGGTATACAGAAAGATCAACTTAATGCAAGATACGTCCATTCAAAAGTTTGACAGTAGCAGGGTAGAAGCTGTTCTTGAGTCGGTTGGCATGTGACCTCAGACTTTTGTATCTTTTACTCGATGGGAGAAGGTAGAAGAAAGGATGTCCGGTGTGCATGGGGTCCTTGATCATGCTGACTGCTTTGCCAAGGCAGCGGGAAGAGTAGACTGTGACAATAGTTGCATTTTGAATGTTGGGATTGTACTCAATCCAGCCAAATGGAATCTGTGCTATTACAATCTAGGGGTGAGATTCTGCCCCCAAAAATTCTAAGTGTCCAATTTGCATAAAAACAGGAGTAAATCCTGCTGGTTTGATCAATGGGATTTTCAAAATGAATCTCCCACACTCTGTATATCACAGAGCACCCTAGTGTGAATCACGTGAAAAATCAGAGAGCGGGGCCTTTTCCCACTGGAGAGGCCGGCAGCATAGTGCTGAGCGGGCCACTGCGCACGTTCTGATCTGTCAGCACCAAGATCAGTGCATGCACAGTAGCCTTGCACTGCTGCCTTCCGATCACTGGCCAACCCTGCAGCCCTTGCATTGCTGCCTGTCCGACCAGCGCCCCACCAACCCCCCCCCCCCCCCCCCGGCCCCCCCGGCCCCCCCCCCCCCCCCCCCCCGCCCCCCCCCCCCCCCCCCATTGCTGGCCTTCCAGAAGTGTCATTGTTCAAGGTTCTCTAAAGGTTAACGTGGACATTCAGTTGACAGTTAGGAAGGCAAATGCAATGTTAGCATTCATGTCAAGAGGTCGGAATACAAGAGCAGGGACATATTTCTGAGGCTGTATAAGGCTCTGGTTGAGTCCCATTTGGAGTACTGTGAGCAGTTTTGGGCCCCATACCTAAGGAAGTGACTGTGAAATTCTCCTAGTCATTACACTCCGGTGCCTGTTCAGGTACACTGAAAAATCTGACAACACCAGGTTTTAGTCCAACCTATTTATTTGATAATATACTCACAAGCTTTCGGGGTTAGCCCCTTCGTCAGGTGAATGGAGAGTTCCGGCCTCAGACAGAGCATATAAAGCACAGACAGTTGATTAGAGATCAGTAATCTCTAAACTGTCTGTGCTTTATATGCTCTGTCTGAGGCCGGAACTCTCCATTCACCTGACGAAGGGGCTAACCCCGAAAGCTTGTGAGTATATTATCAAATAAATAGGTTGGACTAAAACCTGGCATTGTCATACTTTTTACTGTGTTTACGCCAGTCCAACGCCGGCATACCCACATCAGGTACACTGAGGCAGAACTTAATATGGCCAATGCACCTAACCAGGATGTCTTTGGACAATGAGAGGGAACTGGTGGGCAGTGCCAAAATGACTCTTGGGCATTGCCATTTTGTCTCTTGGACAGTGCCAGGGAGTCAGGCTGGCACTGCCAAACTAGCAATGTAAGAAGTCTCACAACACCAAGTTAAAGTCCAACAACACAAGCTTTCTTCAGGTGAGAAGCAGCCTGAGACTCCAAAAGCTTGTGCTGGCAAATAAACCTATTGGATGTAAACCTGGTGTTGTGAGACTTCTTACTGTGCTTGCCCCAGTCCAATGCTGCATCTCCACATCAAAGTTGGCAATGCCCCGGAGGCACCCTTCACTTACACCCAACCCACAAGGGGGCCTTCATTCCAGCGGGATCGGGCCACCAGCTCCCCACAAGTGGGGAGCTACTGTAATCCCCACTGGAGTGAAACACTCCTGGAGTGGGGGAGAATCTAGTGGACCCGGAAACTTCAGTGTTCGATTCTCAGCTTGGGCCACTGTCTGTGTGGAGTCTGCATGTTCCCCCCATGTCTGCATGGGTTTCCTCTGGGTGTTGGAGGTTCCTCCCACAGTCTAAAAAGATGACAATGCTAAATTCTGCCTCAGTGTATCCGGACAGGTGCCGGAGTGTGGTGACTAGGGGATTTTCACAGTAACTTCATTGCAAAGTGTTAATGTAAACCTACTTGTGACTAATAAATGAACTTAAAAAAAAGCCTGGTATTCCAGTCTCAAAGTTCTTCCAAAACTTTCAATGGATTATATTTGGTGTATACAATCCTTTCAAATGAATTGTTAGCAGCGTAAATATCAAAATGTCACAATGCCAACACTAAACTCAATATTGTGAAGTATTTTTGTTGATGAATTGGGTTGAAAATGCCCTACAGGCTTTTCAGCACCTAGTTTGTCTTCTTGCAGCAATGCACCATCAATGCCCACCTTATTTCAAGGGGGTTGGAGTTTAAGAGTTTGGACGTCTTGCTACAAGTGTACAAGGCACTGGTGAGACCATACCTAAAGCATTGTGAGCAGTTCTGGTCCCCTCATTTTGGCTTCTTTGTCAGTTTGTTCAACACTCAGAAGTCTAGGACTAGAAGTTTAGTGTAAAAACTAGAACCCAGCCTTTCAGAAGTGAATTTAGAAAACACTCCGGTATGCAGGAACTCTCTATAAGTGACACTTAGCTATTGAATGGTGAAACAGATTTGAGAGGCTCAATGGCCTATTCCTTTTCTAATGTTTCTACAATCCTGAGGCCAATGTTTATGGCATAGATGTTCACTGAGTTGTAGAAACTCCAGGGTCCTTGAAAAATAGTGGGCCGGACTAATACCTGGACAGCCCCGTGGCAGTGGTTAGCACTGCTGCTCCACAGTTGCAGGGACTCAGGTTCAACTTTGGCCTTTGGCTGCAAGTACGGAGTTTGAATGTCTTTCCATGTCTTTGTGGGTTTCTTCAGTTGCTCCAGTTTTCTCCCACATTCCACAGATATGCAGCTTAGGTGGTTTGGCTGTGCTAAATTGCCCCTTAGTGTCCCAAAATGTACAGATTAGGGGCATTAACAATGGAAAATGTGTGGGGTTACAGGGATAAGACAGGGGAGAGGCTTGGGTAAAATATTCTATCCGAGAGTCAGTGCAGACTTGATGGGCCGAATGGCCTCTTCTGCATTGCAGAGATTCTATGATTCAAAGCAAAGTCTTCATTTCCAACATATCCTATTTTTGATGGTAGGCAAATAGAGGCAGAGCATGACTCAGACAAGAGGGAATCCCAAACTCAGCAGGGCCATTTGAACATAACACTGAGTTCAAGCAGATCCCATTTTCACTGGAGTAAAGGTCTTATCCCAATCTGTGTGATTTATAAATTTTTGGAATAGCCATAAGTACTTGCAAAGGGTGGATAGGTTCTATGACATTGTCAAGCTGTCAATTAATCTAAATCGCTTGCCCTTTACCTTTTTCAAATTATGTCTCTGAGTTGAAAAAATATTATTCAATCAGTTTTAATAGCTGCTTGTTGTGTTAAGACCCAGGCCAAATACTCTAAGGTCTTGTATAAAGTTAGCGTAGACCCTAAGTTTTACACTTGACTTTGGCATGTGTGAGCGTAACGTGTTTCACTCCAGATATGGTGCAAATGACCCACTAGGAAACTTTAATCAAACAAAGTTTATTTAATAACAGTTAAAATATAAGAAAAATAATGAGCATAACTTTTACCAATTATATGACTTAAACATAACACAGTATACTGCTAACAGCTAGCTATCTCTGTTGTTCCAAGTTAAACACCATCTCACAGATACATATCCTTCTTCAGACTTGGCACAATAAGCTCATGTGATGCTGCATTTGCAGCTTTTTAACACCTGTTGTGAATTCGTCCTTTGAATGTCGGGCCAAATCTCTGAGCTTCTCAGTCCTGGAACTTTCCAGAAAGCCTCTGGAGAGACAGACAGAGAGAGAGAGGGAGAGATGCTGTCTCTTCCACCAGCTTCTGGCAGCAACTTAGTCACAGTCATAGAGGTTTACAGCATGGAAACAGGCTCCCTAGGCCCAACTTGTCCATTTTTTAATGACTAAATGAGTCCCAATTGTCAGTGCTTGGCCCATATCCCTCAATAGCCATCTCACTCATGTGTCTGTCTATTCTCTGGCAGCTTGTTCCAGACACTCACAACTTCTGTGTGAAAAAGTTGCTCGTCTGGACCCTTTTGTATCTCTCCCCTCTTACCTAAAACCTATGCCCTCCAGTTTTAGCATCTTCAAAGAATTCCAACAGATTTGTCAAGCATGATTTCCCCTTCATAAATCTATGCTCTCTCTGTCTGATCCTGCCACTTGCTGTCTTGGTCAGAGTTTGAGCCATACTAAGCTATGATACATCAAACTGATCTTACACCTGAAGATGAGTGAATGACCAGCACACTGCAAGTAATCAAAGATGTGAAAACTTTAATTGTATCTGTGTACCTTTTTTACGATTTGGATATGCCGGTGTTGGACTGGGGTAAACACAGTAAAAAGTCTGACAACACCAAGTTTAAGTCCAACCGATTTATTTGATAGTAAACGCACAAGCTTTCGGGGTTTGTCCCTTTGTCAACTTCCCCATTCACCTGTCGAAGGGCCAAACCCCGAAAGCTTGTGAGTTTACTATCAAATAAATCGGTTGGACTTAAACCTGGTGTTGTCAGACTTTTTACTGTATCTCTTTTACCTCTCAGCACAAAATGAATCATTGCTTTCCTCTCAAGATTTCCTATTCCAATCGAGCCTTTCAGCAGTAAATGTGTCACAAGGTGGCACTGCATGCTAAAAAATAAACTGAGATCGGTCTACAAGGAAATCAGAAATGAATAGAATAAGATTAAAAATTTAAATATTAAATATTACAAATCAAATAGAATTATTTTGAAACTATGAGACATTCTTAGCTGCTGCTCCATGTGTCCATGATCAATACCCAGAGGAAACCCACCCAGACATGGAGAGAACATGCAGACCCTGCACAGACAGGCCCTGGTGCTGTGAGGCAGCAGTGCTAACCATTGTGCCATTTGCAACTATGCATTAAGCAGACTCGATTCCCTCCGGTCTTCTTCATCTAACTCTGCTGACATAATCCTTCTATTCATTTCTCCTTCGTGTGTTTAGTTCCGGTGTCCCTCCCAAGTGAAAACATCTTCTCTACCCATCAACCTTATTAAAGCCTTTCATGATCTTAAAGATGCCCATCAGATCAGCCCTTGGCCATTTCCTTTCTAGAGGAAAGATACCTGGCCAATTCAATCTTTCCTGATATTCAGGCTCTCAGTTCTAATAGTATTCTAAAGATGGTGATAAGTATTTTCCCCCCCCCCATATCTTTTGGCACAATGAAAGTCTGACAATCATGATCTGATCATAGGCAGAATTTTAAGCTCCCCCCCCACCACCCCCGACCACCATGCAGCAGGTAAATCTTTCCTTCACCCCTCCAAGTCCAATCTCTCCCTCTTAATATTCGATGAACAGAACTGAACCAAGGCTCATGATACAAGCATTTATTGCCTGTCCCTAGCTGCCCTCCATTTCAGAGGGTATTTGAGAGTCAACCACATTGCCGTGGATCTAGAGTCACATGTAGGCCATGCTTATGAAGAGAGGTTGAATAGACTGGGCCTGTACTCGTTGGAGTTTAGAAGGCTGAGGGGAAATCTTATAGAGACTTACAAGATAATGAAGGGGCTAGATAGGGTAGAGGTAGAGAGATTCTTCCCGCTTAGAAAGGAAAATAGAACTAGAGGGCACAGCCTCAAAATAAGGGGGGGACGCAGTTTAGAACGGAGTTGAGGAGGAACTTCTTCACTCAAAGGGTGGTGAATCTCTGGAATTCTCTGCCCATTGAAGTGGTGGAGGCTACCTCGTTGAATATATTTAAGTCACGGGTAGATAGATTTCTGATAGACAAGGGAATTAAGGGTTATGGGGAGAAAGCGGGAAAGTGGAACTGATCCACTTCAGATCAACCATGATCTTATTGAATGGTGGGGCAGGCTCGAAGGGCTAGATAGAACATAGAACATAGAACATTACAGCGCAGAACAGGCCCTTCGGCCCACGATGTTGCGCCGACCAGTTTTTTTAAAAAAAACACTGACCCACTAATCTAAACCAATCCCTTTTCGTCCATAAACCTATCCACAGATCTCTTAAACGCCCCCAAACTAGGCGCATTTACAACTGCAGCAGGCAGGGCATTCCAGTCCCTCACCACCCTCTGGGTAAAGAACCTACCCCTGACATCCGTCCTATAACTACCCCCCCTTAATTTAAAGCCATGCCCCCTCGTGCTAGCTTTCTCCATCCGAGGAAAAAGGCTATCACTATCCACCCTATCTAAACCTCTAATCATCTTATATGTTTCAATAAGGTCCCCTCTTAGCCTCCTTCTTTCCAGCGAAAACAACCCCAAATCCCTCAGTCTCTCCTCATAGGACCTCCCCTCCATACCAGGCAACATCCTGGTAAACCTCCTCTGCACCCTCTCCAAAGCCTCCACGTCCTTCCTGTAATGTGGGGACCAGAACTGCACACAGTACTCCAAGTGCGGCCGCACCAGAGTTGTGTACAGTTGCAACATGACGCTGCGACTCCTAAATTCAATCCCCCTACCAATAAACGCCAAGACACCGTATGCCTTCTTAACAACCTTATCTACTTGATTCCCAACTTTCAGGGATCTATGTACGCATACACCTAGATCCCTCTGCTCCTCCACACTATTCAAAGTCCTCCCGTTAGCCCTATACTCAACATACCTGTTACTCCTACCGAAATGAATTACCTCACACTTCTCCGCATTAAACTCCGTCCGCCACCTCGCGGCCCAGCTCTGCAACCTGTCTAAGTCACCCTGAAAACTATGACACCCTTCCTCACAATCTACCACACCTCCGACTTTGGTGTCATCAGCAAACTTACTAATCCACCCAACTATACCCTCATCCAGATCATTAATAAAAATTACAAACAGCAGTGGCCCCAAAACAGATCCCTGAGGCACACCACTCGTAACCGAACTCCATGACGAATATTTACCATCAACCACCACCCTCTGTCTCCTATCTGCTAGCCAATTCCTGATCCAAGTACCTAGATTACCCCCAATCCCATACATCTGCATTTTCTGCAGAAGCCTACCATGGTGAACCTTAGATGGCCTACTCCTGCTCCTATTTCTTATGTTCTTATGTTTTTAGGCCAGATCAGGGCATTAGTGAACCAGATGGGCTTTTATCACAATTGGCAATGGTTTTCTGATCATCAGTAGACATTTTTTATTATTAAATGCAAATTTTGCCATCTCCCATCATGGGATTTGAACCCGGATTCTTAAATCTTGCTCTGGGACTCTGGATTAGTAAAATCGGCAAGGTCCCAACTGACTATAGGCTGTGACTGGTGGTGAATTAACCTGAGGATCACCACAACTCAGACAAGGAGCAAGGTTGAGGCTTCATGAATTACCTCAACCAATACAGGAACTGAACTCGTGCTGTTGGCTTCACATCACCAACTAGCTGTTCAGCCAATTGAACTAAACCGATCCAGTAACTGAGCTAGTAATCTCTACATTACTAATCCAGCGAGAATACCACTGCCTTCCCTTTGATCCCAGTGCCCTGAGGTAAAGGTCATCTTCCAATTAGCATTTTCTGATTGCTTTTTGTGCTAATCTACCAGCTGTGTTTAATGTATTCCCCCATCCTCCTCCGACTTCATCCCCCACTCCCCACCGCCCCCCCCATACCTTCTTGCTCCTTTACAATTCCTCACTTTTCCTCATTCAGAAGGTCGCCTTCTTTAACTTCCTTGGGTCAACGGGGGAAGATTTCACGCCTGATCACATCGAACTCCATTTCTATAGTTTTGCCCTTTCACTTATTCTGCCTGCAATCCTTTGCAACTTCCTGCTTCAACATCCTCAACACCTATTGCCGCGTCTAACTTAATATCACCCGCAAACCTGGATTAACAAATCGCCATTCCCTGCTAGAAACTTGGAGTTGCAGGAATAAAAAGGAAATGATGTGGTTCCTCTTTGGGAACCATTAAGGTTGGGACTTCCTGCAGGGGATGCAGTGCACAGGCCAATAGTCCATTCACTTTCAGACGGATCGGAAGATCCTGCCTGCGGGCGGGTCTGGATAATCCCACCCTAAGGCTCTGCTGGTGGTACCTCCTGAAAAGTGTCCTGGTCAGAAAATATGACATGGCGTTTGCACCTCTCCTCCGTTCAGTTTTAAATCATAACCAATTTAGAAGGAGATAAACAAAGAGGAAAAGATCACTACCAATTTGTTTTCTGTGCGTGCTTAGTAGGAGGCTGGCATGATGGCACAATGTTCACACAGCTGCCTCACAGCACCAGGGGCCCGGGTTCAATTCCCAGTTTGGGTCACTTTCCGTACGTTCTCCCCATGTCTGTGTGGGTTTCCTCCGCGTGCTCCGGTTTCTTCTCACAGTCCAAAAGGTGTGCTGGTTAGGTGCACTGACCATGTTAAATTCTCCATCAGTGTTCCCAACAGGTGCCAGAGTGCGGCGACTAGGAGATTTTCACAGTAATTTCATTGCAGTGTTGATGTAAGTTTACTTGTGACTTGTACTCGTTAGAGTTTAGAAGAATGAGGGGAGATCTCATTGAGACGTATAAGATGATGAATGAGATGGATAGGATAGAGGTGGAGAGACTCTTCCCGCTCAGAAAGGACAGTAGGACTAGAGGGCACAGCCTCAAGATAAAGGGGGGGGTGGTTTAGAACAGAGTTGAGGAGGAACTTCTTCACTCAAAGGGTGGTGAATCTCTGGAATTCTCTGCCCGTTGAAGTGGTGGAGGCTGCCTCGCTAAATATTTTTAAGACGCGGGTTGATGGGTTTTTGATAAGCGAGGGGATTAAGGGTTATGGGGAGAGGGCGGGAATGTGGAACTGAGACACGACAGATCAGCCATGATCTTATTGAATGGCGGGGCAGGCTCGAAGGACTGGATGGCCTACTCCTGCTCCTATTTCTTATTATGTAATAATAAATAAACTTTAAAATGAATAAATCAGGCAGGGAGAGATTCTTTTAAGAGATTGAGGCCTGGAACCAGGTTGAATTTAAAACCTGGCATTGTATTTATTATAATTAAAACTGTTGGCTTGATATTAGCATATTTACATAAATACATCACTATTAAATGTAACGTTGCAAATAAGGTACATTAATTACATACAATCATTGGAAGAAGAAAGCTTAGAGTTAATTATTGGTTGTTAGCATTGCCATGGCAACTGGCAGCTGAAAAATAAAGGTGCGCCCAGCTAATTAGACATCTGAATGGGGGAATTCTCACACAAACTCAGTGATTATAATCTGAAATGTTTACTTTCTGTGTTCTTGATTCAGGTGAATCTGAGTCCAATGTTTGGCTGAGTATGGCTTGTTACCAGTAGTTCTTCCTGGTTGCTGTAGGTGTCACTGTTTTCAAACCATAGTCAGCACAGTCCCCAGAACTAGTCATAAAATGGCATTAACTGCTTCTATTCATGTGCAGCTGCTATTGAAATTAAACATCAACTGAGACCAATTAGATCATTTCTGTGCTTTAACCTATTTCCTTAAAAAAAAATCACACAAGACCATAATCAGACAAAAACTGATATCAAGCTCAATCAGATGGCCAAAAACTTGACCAATGATGAAGGGCAGGATTCTCCGGTCGTTTGCTGGTGGCGGGATTCTCTGGCAGTGGTTAGCACTGCTGCCTCACAGCGTCAGGGACCCGGGTTCAATTCTGGCCTTGGAAGACTGTCTGTGTGGAGTTTGCACATTCTCCTTGTGTCCGTGTGGGCTTCCTCCAGATGCCCCTGTTTCCTCTCATGCTCCAACAATGTGTGGGTTAGGTTGACTGTTCATGCAAAATTGTCCCTTAGTGTCAGGTGGACTATCAAGGTGAATACATGGGGTTATGAGGATAGGGATTGGGTGGGATTGTTGTCAGTACAGACTCAATGAGCTGAATGGCCTCCTTCTGTGGGCTTCTGCATGGCGCCTTGGGAATTTTCATAGTAATTTCATTGCAGTATAAATGTAAGCCTACTTGTGACACTAATAAACTTTAAAAAACTAAAAACAGAAAGGTGTCGAGTACAAATTGCAGAGCTTAGGGACCAGGCAGCTGAAGACGTGGCCTACAGTGGCGGATGAAAGAAGTCAGGAATTGAACAACTGATTCTCATTCAGTGATCCTCATCTTAACTGTTAGCAAATGATAGAGCAATAATGCTGCAGGTTATCTCTTACCTACAGCAAGTTTATTGTGCTTCCCACTCAGCAAGAGAAACACACTGAAGATCTCTGTCCACATTTGAGGCTGTGATTCTCCAATGCTGCTAAAAGTAAATAGAGTTTTGGCTGGAATGTCAAACTTTCTGCAACGGGATGAGCGTGGAAGAGATTGGGAAATCTCGCCCAGAAACTCCACATCAATTCCCCACCAAGACTGTTCCAACGGTGTCCATTTGGAGGCGAAACCAATAACCATTACTTATTTTTAACCCACTTACCAATATTACTGTCATTGCATTCACTTGTTGATACATCCTCTCAGGGATTTTATTCCAGACACCAACCACTCTCTGGGTGAAAGATTTTTCCTCACATCACATTACCTTACAAACTCATCTAGTCCTACTCCAAATAATTTTTCCCCAGTGTCAGAAGAACCCTTATCTCCCTCTGACTGTCCTTCTCCCTAGAATAAAAACAAACCGTGCATTAACCAATGGTGAATAGCTCCTTTTGTTTAAAGTAAATATAATTTGTCTTCGCGGATCAGGCTTAAAAATAAATCCACTTCTACAAAGCTGCACTCCATGATAACATGATCCCAGTGCTTTACATCAAATTCCTTTGCCTGATTAGACAGAGCCATTAGACATTTTGAAATAAATGAGTTAACACAGTTATTGACATGACAGAGGAATTTGAATGGGACACTTAATAAGCCCTGATGAAATTTCCAGGGCTCTGTCCTGATATTTTCCTCATGCTAAGATTCCATTTTTGAATTATTACATCTTGTCTCACCCCCTCCTGTTTTGATCTTGTTACAGAATAGCAAACGATCAATCAATAACACTCCAGTTTACAGTCCGACCACTGGGAAAAAAACTCATTCTCCAAGTTATTCACACAGTTTTCCAGATTTTAGCCCTTTTTAACCAGTGCACATGGTACCTCCAAGAATCCCTGTCTCCTTTTCTGGCAAACAGAAAAAACTCTCTTCCTGAGAGTCATTTCCTTCTTCTCCTCACAAGAACTCTCTATGTTCCTCTTTCTTTCTCAGTCTGCTTTTTCTTTGTATCTGTAACTTGTCACTGATTACCTCCATCCTCCAGTTCCTCTGCCTGTAGCCCTCCACCACCACTGCTTATTTCTTAACTTCCTGTTAGTACTGGTTCTAGGCCAAGGGTTGCCAGGTCACATGGGTGAGCATTTTTATCCAAGAAAATTCTAATTGATTCCTTTATAATTGATATATAATTTTTAAAAACCTTGGTAAGTATTCTTTTGAAAATTACACTTTTAAGAAGTCCTTACTTCACTCCCTCAAAGTCAAAGCTACAATTTTGCTGGAGGATCTTTATTGCTACACGTAGATAATAAGGGCAGGTCTAGCTCAGTGCATTGTGCAAAGCATTGTTCTACCAGGTACAGGTGTAGGAGAATTCTTACGCTAAAACATCTGTGTGTTATTGTCTGTGCTACATACTCTGTGGTAGAATAGAATTTTGCAGTATATATTTGATCTAACGAAGCTTAATATTTATTCACGTATCTCACAGAATCACAAGATCTTTACGGTGCAGAAGAAGGCCATTCAGCCCATTGAGTTTGCACTGGCTCTCTCTCTACTTAGTCCCACTCCCTTGCCTTAGCCCTGTAACCTTACACCTTCTTTCTTATCAGAAAGCAATCTAACTCCCTTTTGGAGACCTGGATGGAACCTGCCTCCACCATCCTCTCAGGGATTTTATTCCAGACTCCAACCACTCTCTGGGTGAAAGATTTTTCCTCACATCACTTTCACTTCTTTTGCCAATTATTTTGAATCTGTGCCCTCTAGTCCTTGATGCTCCCTTGAGAGAGAACAATTTATCACTATATGCTTTAAAAAGTACCTGAATGAGTACTTGTCACGCCATAACATTCAAGGATGTGGGCCAAGTGCGAGCAAGTGGGATTAGGTGGGCATGTCAGGGCCTTTCATGTGTTAGTATAGACTCGATGGGCTGAAGAGCCTCTTCTGCACTGTAGTATCCTGTGATTCTGTGATACTGTGATACTCTGTCTATTCCCCTCAGGATCCTGAATGCCTCTATCAAGTCTCCTCTCAGCTCTCTTTTCTCAGAGGAAAACAGCCACAACATCTCCAATCTATATTCATAACTACAGTTCTTTATCCCTGGAATCATTCTTGCGAATCACCATCATATTCTCTCCAACATCTTCATTATTCTTTCTGAAGTATGGTACCCAGAAATGGATAAATTACTCCAGATGAGGCCAAACTAATGTTTTATACAAGTTCAACATAACTTCCTGACTCTTATGCTCAGTGTCCCTATTCAGAAAATCTATTCTACTTTATGCTTTAACTTCTTTCTCAACATGTCCTGCCATCTTCAATGATACAGGTACATATAAAGAACAAAGAACAAAGAACAACCCAGCACGGGAAACAGGCCCTTCGGCCCAACGAGCCCGCGCCGCCGCATCACCCTACACCTATTCTACCCTGCGTGTCTACGAATGGAACCCCTGACTTAGCCAGATTCAGGGGAGAATAGTGTCAATTTGGTAAAACCAATCAGCTTAAGAGCACATCTTTGGGGTGTGGGAGGAAACCGGAGCGCCCGGAGGAAACCCAAGCAACCACAGGGAGAATGCGCAAACTCCCACAGACACAGGCCCAAATCCATGTATCTGCACAGCTAGCAGTGCTAGTCACCGAGCTGTTGCAGCGCCCGTCTATCGGTCCAGGATCAAGCACACACACTGACACGAAGTACTAGGCCACTCCCGGAACCTCCAAGAGCAGCCCACGCACGACCCACCGTGTGCATGCCCCTCGTTTGACAACAAGGTGGACCTCCACCTGCGGAATAAAAAGACAAAAACGTTAATCTTACAAGTCTGCTTTTCCGGTGTCTCCCGAGGTTCTAACCTTATTTAATAGCCCCTACCATAACCCTCCATCCTCGTTTCACTCATGTGTCTATCTAACTGAACCTTAAACGAGTCCAATGTTCCTGCCTCCACCACCCTACTCGGTAGCGCGTTCCATACCCCCACAACTCTCTGCGTAAAGAACCTTCCTCTCACTTCCAAATTATACCTCTCCCCCCTCACCCTTAAATTATGACCTCTCGTATTTGTACCCAGTCTAGGGAGCAGTCTCTCACTATTAACTCTATCTATTCCCTTCAGTATCTTATATACCTCTATCATGTCCCCCCTCAATCTCCGTCTTCCCAAGGAGAATAGTCCCAGTTTCTCCAACCTTTCCTCGTAACCCAGCCCCTCCATGCCAGGCAACATCCTGGTAAACCTCCTCTGTACCCTTTCCAGAGACTCCACGTCCTTCCGGTAGTAAGGTGACCAGAACTGGACGCAGTACTCCAAATGCGGTCTAACCAACGTTCTATACAACTGAAGCATTAGATGGCAGCTTTTATACTCTATACCCCTTCCTATAAAGGCTAACATTCCATAAGCCTTCCTAACAACCTTCTCCACTTGTGACGCAACCTTCATGGATTTGTGAACCTGCACTCCCAGGTCCCTCTGTATTTCTATACTCCTAATCTGTCTACCTTTTATCACATAGCTCCTCTCTGCATTATTCCTTCCAAAATGCATCACTTCGCATTTGTCAGGATTAAATTCCATCTGCCACCTATCTGTCCAATGCACCAACCTATCTATATCCTGTTGTATCACCTGACAATCCAGTTCAGTACCCGCCAACCCTGCCATCTTGGTGTCATCAGCAAACTTGCTGATCACACCACCTACGCTCTCTTCCAAGTCATTTATGTATACTACAAAGAGGAGAGGTCCCAGTACTGAGCCCTGCGGCACACCACTGGTCACTGGCCTCCAGCCCGACAAGGTCCCCTCCACATCTACCCTCTGTCTCCTATTACCCAGCCAGTTCTCAATCTACCTAGCTACCTGACCTCGTATCCCATGCGCCTTAACCTTTTCTACCAGCCTACCATGAGGGATTTTGTCAAACGCCTTACTGAAATCCATGTCCTTTTGAAGGTCTAGCCTACCCTCATCACAGCTGACAATGTTCCCAACCTTCCCATTATCTGCAAATCTTGAAATCATGTCCAGAACACCACAGTCTAAGTTGTATCAGGACTCACACTCGCATTGAGTGTATTTTTAAGACTTGATTCCCTGTAAAGACTCACATTCCAACCATTATCTTGTAAAATGAGTTGTGTCTATATATGCCTTGTCTGTGAATACAACTCCCACTCACTTGATGAAGGGGCAGTGCTCCAAAAGCTTGTGCTGCCAAATAAACCTGTTGAACTTTAACCAGGTGCTGTGAGACTTCTTCCTGTCACTCAGCCAACTTGTGATCCAACTGCCTACTTTCTCTTTTATTCCATGAACTAGAATTTTGCTCGTGAGTCTGTTGTGTGGCAGTGTATGCAATACCTTTTGAAAATCCATATACACAACATCAACAATGCTGCCTTTATCAACCTCCAGCAAGTTAATTAAACATGATTTTCTCAGAGTTGAGTGTGCTCTCATTATTTCTCATGATTCTCATAACTGAATTACAGAGTAACCTATCAAAGATAGAAGATCACATCCTGCTGAACTTAATATAATTACTGCTCCCATTCATTCAAAGTGTAGCTTCATTCAGACAGTTGGTAATGGTGCTGCTATTGTTATTTATACCTTCTCTGGGCCTATATTTACTTGTTCCATTAACACCCCTTTTCCTTTGGACCTTTGCTCCTTCTGTCATTTAATCTCTCTCCCAGCTGATCACAGATCTTTTTTCTTAATTCATTTATGGGACATGGGTGTTAGAACCATAGAATCATAGAAACCCTACAGTGCAGAAAAAGGCCATTCGGCCCACCGAGTCTGCACCGACCGCAATCCCACACAGGCCCTACTCCCATATCCCTAAATATTTTACCTGCTAATCCCTCTAACCTACGCATCTCAGGACACTAAAGGGCAACTTTAGCATGGCCGATCAACTTCATCCACACATTTTTGAATTGTGGGAGGAAACCGGAGCACCGGGGGAATCTCACACAGACATGAGGAGAACATGCAAACTCCACATAGACAATGATCCAAACCGGGAATTGAACCCAGGTCCCTGGAGCTGTGAAGCTGCAGTGCCAACCATTGTACTACGGTGTTGATGGCTGGCCAGCATTTATTGCCCATCCCCAGTTGCCCTTGGAGAGCAGTTGAAAGTCAACCACATTGCTGCGGCTCTGGAGTTACATGTAGGCCCGACAGGGTAAGGATGGCAAATTTCTTTCCCTAAAGGACATTAGTCAGCTAAATGTTTTTTTCCAACAATTGACAATGATTTCATGGTCATCAGAAGATTCTTAATTCCAGATATTTTTTATTGAATTCAAATTGTACGAGCTGCCATGACAGGATTTGAACTCGGGTCCTTAGAATATTACCCTGAGTCTTTTGATTACAATTCCAGCAACAAGACAACATGCCATTGCTTCCTCCCCCCTTTTGCTCTACCTTCATTTCTCTCACCCTTAGTGCCCCTGAACATGTTAAATGAAAGTTCCAATTCCAATGAAACATTAACTCTGTCTCCCACCCTACAGATCATAAAATCATAGAATCCTGCAGTGCGGAAGGAGGCCATTCAGCCCAATGACCTGCACCAACAACAATCCCACACAGACCCCATCCCCGTAACCCCATGTATTTTCCCTGCTAATGGCCCAGCACTGAAGGGCAATTTAGCAATGGCCATCCACCGAACCTGCACATCTTTGGAGTGTAGGAAGAAACCAGAGTATCCGGAGGAAACCCACACAGACACTTGGAGAATGTGCAAACTCCACAAAGACAGTGATCCGAAGCTGGAATTGAACCCGGGTCCCTGGCGCTGTGAGGCAGTAGTGCTAACCATTGTGCCAACATGCCACCAAACTGCTACAGGTTTGCCAGCATTTTCTGTTTTTTTTTATTTCCAGGTGTTTAGCAGGCACAGAATTCCGCTCTCATATTGGAGCAGAAGGATTTATGGTGTCTCTGACCAGCCCACCAGCTTCAGCAGAAAACCAGGAGTGGGAAGTAGCTTCAGAATGCCTGCAGAGTACAAAGAAATGGTGGGCACATTTTCGTCATTGCACATCTCTTGTTGTTTGAATAACGATATTAATGACTCAGCTCATCGCCACACCAGGGAATATGGCATCATCTTGCCATGACCTCTGCTTTTCCCTCTGAGGCTCCCTTGTACAGCACCACTCGTACCCTAATAGTTTGGTACTAGCAATGTGATGAGTCAGCCTTTGTTACATCACCCTCACTTCCTCATGCCCTTTGCATCAATGTGTGCCCAATTCTGGAAGTCTAAACAAACTATTATCTCATTGAGTCACGCTTCCTGATCTTTTCCTTTTGGGTTGCTTTGACAAAAGCAGAGCTGTCAATGCAAATGCATGAGAAAATATCTGAATACATTTATTATGATAACGTCTGATCTAAATTGAGATGTTAACACGTTCACACTTTTAAGTAACAGGTCCATTGGAAACTTCATAACTTCATAATGTAAAAAATGAACTTTTATTGGGCCAAAATGGTCTGTCAAAGTAAAACAAGGATAATAGTGCTTACCTAATCTCCCTTCACAGTGCATGGCCCAATTCATTGAAAAGGGCAGAACCCTTAGGAATAATCTTGCTAACTTATGTTTCATCTTTTCCTGGTATGTATGCCATTCTTCTTTTCTAAGTAATATGCAACCTTCTTATTTTACTTGCCAAAAGGCACTCCCTCACATGTAGCTATGCTGAAATGTATTTACCAATTAGCTGCCCATTCTGCATGTTTATTAATTTATCCTAATGACTTGTACTCCTCTATGTTGACTTCCCCTCCTACAATTTGCAGTTATCCACAAATTTATATATTACATTTTGGATTCCAAGTTCTAGGTCATTAATATAAATAATGACAACAGTGGTCTCAGCATTGAACCTTGTGGAACACCACTTTCCACCAACTTCCACCCTGAATAACACTCCTTCACCCTCTGGGGTGGCAGTGGCATGCTGGTATTATCACTGGGCTAATAATCCAGAGACCCAGGGTAAGTCGCTGAAGACCTGGGTTCAAATCCCACCAGGGCAGATGATGAAATTTGAATTCAATAGAAATCTGGAATTAAACAATAACCATGAAGCCATTGTCGATTGTCATAAAAACCCACCCGTTTCAATAATATCTGCCATCCTTACCTGGTCTGGCCTATATCTGACTCTAGATCCAGTGCAAGGTTGGCAATGATGACATTGTGGTTAGCACTGCTGCCTCACAGCACCAGGGACCTGGGTTTGATTCCTGGCTTAGGTCACTGTCTATGCAGACTCTGCACATTCTTGCCATGTCTGCATGGGTTTTCTTCGAGTGCTCCGGTTTCCTCCCACAGTCCGAAAGACATGCTGGTTAGGTGCATTGGCCATGCTAAATTCACCCTCAGCAAATACAGGAAAATGAGGAAGAATAAACTCCTGTTAGCTGGTCTCCAGGAGTTGCATGTGAGTGGAGTGGGGCATTTTCACCGCCACATTTACCAGCTAATCACTTCCACCGTTTTTTTTGCCTTTTCTGTTCTGAGTGCGTCCGGAAAACCTGCAAGTTAAAATCGGAAAAATAAAACTGGTAAAGATGTAGGGAAGGCCTGTTAGTCAGCGTTGCCGTAGTAACAAGCAAGCGAATGGCTGCTAATTAAAACCTTAGACCACAGCATATGCAACCTATAAACATTCTCTTTCGACCAAATTATTGCTAGTTTTTTGGTGAACAGAGACAAGAAATCCGCCACTTAACGAGATATGAAAGGAAATTTGCAGCTTTGTGCTGAAGGGTTCATTAAAATTCCTATCTCCCTCACTGAAGAGAGCTCTCACAGATATAATTATTCACACAGGTTAAAATACACAATTAGGGTTAGGGTTTTAAAGGCCGATCCAATTCAAAACACAGCCGACATGAATAGGAATCTTTGTTGCGATTATCATTGCATGCTGAATTTTAATAAGCACATTTCAATTTGGAGATATAGTTGCGTGGGATTTCTTATAGTTGTACGCAAAGAGTCGAGCGCACCTCATCGATTGTAGATCCTATTACTAATTCCACTTGACTGAACAGCTTACAGTACTGTGCAGTTTAAAATATTACATGTTGTCCCTTTCCATGGAATCCTACAGTTCAAAACAAGGCCATTCGGTCCATGAGGTTTGAATCGACCACATTCCCACCCAGGCCCTATCCGCATAACCCATCCCCAATTATCCTGCTAATCCCCCTGACACTAAGGAGCAATTTATCATGGCCAATCCACCTAACCCGCACATTATTTGGCCTGTGGGAGGAAAGCGGAACACCCGGAGGAAACCCACACAGACATGGGGAGAATGTGCAAACTCCATACAGACAGTGACCCAAGCCAGGAATTGAACCCAGGTACCTGGCACTATGAGCCAGCAGTGCTAACTGCTGTGCCACCTTGCTGCCCAAAGTTCACTGAAAATAAATCTGCACCTTTTTTTGTCCCTCATTTTCACTTCTAACCTGCTTTCCTTTAGATTAAACCAATGGATAGTGGTTCTACAGCTTGAGTTTAGAAAGATAGAGATCTAAATAAGCCAGTAATGTGAGGCCTTGCAATGATCTGAGGTCATATACCAACCAAGTCAAAAACAGCTTCTTCCCTGCTGCCATCAGACTTTTGAGTGGACTTACTTATATTAAGCCAATATTTAGCGATGACTGTAATACTATATTCTGCACCCTCTCCTTTCTTTCTTTATGAATGGTATGTTTTGTCTGTATAGAGCACAAGAAACAATACTTTTCACTGTATGCTAATACACATGTCAGTAGTAAATTAAGTCAAAAATCTACACACTGCAGTTTCCTCACTTCTGCTGCCTCTCTTGATTTCTTCCAATGGAGCCCACTACTGCAATTTTAACATATATCAAATTATGTGCTCGAAGACATATGTCAGATTCATTCACATTTCATTGACAGCTCTGCTTTAGAATTGATGAGCCTTGCAGTTCAACATCAGTGTAGTGACAAATTGAAGGGTGAGCCCGTTGGCCTGGCAATAACGCAAACTTTGGCTGTGATTTCCCGACTACTACCACTCTTCTCCCGCCCTGAGATGTTTTTTTTCTGGCACTGGATGAGTCTCACCATTGGCCGCCAGCGGGATCTTCCAATCCCGCCCATGTCTACGGCATTTTGTGTGGCTCGCCCACTCTGCTGCTCGGGAACCCACTATGGGAGTCACTTTCAGCCAGACTGGAATGCTCAAGACCTTCAAGTTTTTAGGTCTCCAGATCACCAACAACCTGTCCTGCTGCCCCCATGCCAACAGTATAGTTAAGAAAGCCACCAATGCCTCTACTTTCTCAGAAGACTAAGGAAATGTGACATGTCTGCTACGACTCTCACCAACTTTTAAAGACGCATCATAGAAAACATTCTTTGTGATAGTATCACAGCTTGGTATGGCTCCTGCTCTGCCCAAGACTGCAAGAAACTACAAAGAGTCATGAACAAAGCCCAGTCCGTCACACAAACCAGCCTCCCATCTATTGACCTTGTCTATATTTCCTGCTTCCTCGGCAAAGCAGCCAGCATAATCAAGGACCCCACACACCCTGGACATTCTCTCTTCCATCTTCTTCTGTCGGGAAAAAGATACAAAAGTCTAAGGTCATGTACCAACCTACTCAAGAATAGCTTCTTCCATGCTGCTGTCAGACTTTTGAATGGACCTACCTCACATTAAGTTGATTTTTCTCTACACCCTAGCTATAACTGTAACACTGCATTCTCCTTTACTTCTCTATGAATGGTATGCTTTGTCTGTATAGTGCTTAAGAAGCAATAATTTTCACTGTATACCAATACATATGACAACAATAAATCAGATCAAATCAAATCAAGATCCCACCAATAGGAAAGGCCAGAAATTTCTGTCCTTTGGCAATAATCAACCTGCTGATTCAGTGCTACGATTTAACTGGATATGTGAAGCTCTTGATGAGACTATTTACCGAAAATCACCATCTGATATTTTGATTGTTATCTTGGAATGATTACAAGGCGATAATTACTTAGCTATGTCTAAATGTTATATTATATTGGCTGGGCTCAAAAAGCTGTCAGTACGGGGATTGAACCCATGTCATTAGTGGTGAGATAATGACCTAGTGGTTTTATCACTAGACTATTATTCCAGAAACTCAGCTACTACTCTGGGGACCCAGGTTTGAATCCCACCATGGCAGTTGTGGAATTTGAATTTAATAAAAGATAGCTGGAATTAAAAATCTACCGATGACCATTGTCAACTGTCATAAAAACTCATCTGGTTCACTAATGTCCTTGAGGGAAGGAAATCTGCCATCCCTACCCGATCTGGCTTACATGTGACTCCAGAGCCACAGCAACATGGTTGACTCTCAACTGCTCTCTGAAATGGCTGAGCAAGACGCTCAGTTGTATCAATCGCTAAAGAGGCAGCTCACCACTATCTTCTCAATGGCAACTAAGGATGGGCAGTAAATGCTAACCAGCCAGTGAGGCCCATGTCCCGCAATTGAATTAATAAAAATGAGTCCTTTATAACTCAATGGGTAAACCCATTGTCAAGCAGCTGAATTACGCTTGAGGGGAATGTGGGTCAGAGACACAGGGCTCCAGCACCATAGCGTCAACACTCTCTCTGATTTTTGCCTGCGTCCTTTGCCTGCACTGCCTGATCCTTAAATTTATCCCATGCTCTCACAAAATTGTTCATGTCAAGTTTTAGGTTTTGCTACTTCATGAAAGGAACAACAAGCCACAATCCAAAGACCCGATTATTCTCTCAGTTCCCATGTGTGAAAGAGAGCAAACAGGATGGAAACACTTGATGAAAACACTCTCTGCAAACATAGTATTGCAACAGGATTTATCGGGACTTTCCAATGCTTCCAATTATTTCCCTTTGGCAACAACAATAAAAACTTGGATCTGTAGTTAATTAACCTTAGACCACAAAGGATCAGAGGCATCCCTCTCCATTAGAGACAGACTATTAGCTTAATAGGCTGGAATTTTGCCGTTCCGTCTTCCATGGAAATTGGAGCAGTTAAGGGACAGACCTTGAAAAGGTCTGTTGACTTCAAGCCAGATTTTCCAGTTTTGAGGCAAGCGAGACTGGAAAATTCTGCTTATACTTTGAGTGGCACAAGGTGAGCAGGCCAGCCAAGATGAACTACCACTGTTGGTATGGGGATAGAACCCATGCCATTAGTGTTATTCTGCCTCACATGCTAGCCAACTGAATTATATAGCACATTTATATAGCTATATAGCACCATGATTTATGCCTTTTTCAACTGAAAAAGGCAAGGGGGCTACCATTCCCCATGGCAAAGCATGGAAAAAGCAGAGGAGGCTTGCCTAGTTTAAATGTAAACATATGCGTTGCAGTTAACTGTTCACTGGTGCATTTGCTACGGCAACATTTCTACCAATCAGAGTCCACTTGCCAACCAATGAGCACCACCTTCCCATATGATGTAAATATGATGTAAATCAATGTTCGCTTTGAGATTTGGTATTCTTGTGATTCTGTCCTGATGAGTGCAAGAAGAAAAGCTTCAACAGCAGGTTTTTTGTTTTCTCCAAAAGTATCTTTGCATAGTAAGTCATCCTGAGGAACTTCACATTATCAAACTGAATCAGGAAAGACTAAGACAGGCACATGGACAGTCCCTGCGATCCTCTGTCAATGCAAAGATGCCTGGGATTGCACTACATAGAAGGTTCTAGAAAAATAGCAACACCAGCCGTATGTTATTCATGTTAATATATATACATATATATAAATATATCATACTTAAGTGCTGAATAAATAACTTTGACCTGACGTAATGTCACGGGCATGACACTTTGTCTGAAATTCCTTTCTACGTTATCTTAAACAGGACAACTCAGCTAGAAAAGGCATGTAGGAATTCTAAGAGAGCACTACAGCATGTTGATATTATATATCCCTCGGCATAACCTCAGAGCCCAGTGACTTCTAGACACATTGGCCAGAATTCTCCAAGCTCACCCACACTGGGATTCCGCAGTCCCACTGCAGTGAATGGAGATTTGACTGAGTGCCAAATTCCCTGTACTTGCTGGCAGCGGCGACTGGATTGAACAACTGCACAATACCGGCCACTGGGCAGAGTTCTCCAGTTTTCAGGCTAAGTGCCTTTGCTGGCGGGAAAACAGGAGTGTTCTAGTTGGCACGCCAAGTGTCTGTCAAGTAGGACTCATCCACGTGGTAGTTTCAAATGAGCTCATTTCGGGAAATCCACTGGCTATTCCGTAATCAGAGTGTCCTTTCTAAAGAACTCTGCATCAGACACATGCCCCACTCCCCCCAAAAATGAAATGGTAACTCCCCCCCACCCCCCGTGCTAACCAAGGAACAGCATCCATTCACCAAAGAGGTGGATTTCCTAATTCACAAATAAAGGATCTCCACACCCCCTCCCCATACCATGCAGGCATGAGGGTGACCACAGGACTACTCTCCCATCTCAGACCTTGCATCATGCCCCCCCCCCCCCTTTCAGGCCACACATCTTGACAGTGCCAATGCTATACTGCCTCTTGACATCCGGGTACCCTGGCACCAACACAATGGCCGAGTGCTTTGTTCCCCGAGGTAGGTCAGGGAAGTAAGCCCCATTGCCATTTGCCGCTCTGCCAGGCAGCAGAAGCAGGGTTCCTCAAGGGTCCTGGGGGTTGAGTGGGCTCAGGCTGGAAGCAAGGGATTGACCTTGCCACTCTACCCTGGGATGGGGGTCTCACGGATCGACTGCCCCTCCTAATACTGGCAATCCTAAAGATCACCCCTGCCAGCCCTGCGGTCAACATCTTCATTCTTGTCTGTCAACTGTGAAAACTTTGAAGTGGCCTGGTCACTTTAACCTCCATGCCACTTGGACAGCTGGCAGGCTTTTCAATCACTGCAGCACTCCATTCTGCAGGTGACTTCCCTGCCAGGAGCTGCCAGTTTCTCCCTGTTGGAAGCTGCAGTTGTGAGTAGGCCCCTTTGAAGACTCTTTTTGACAGAGGGGAGATGTCAATTTCACCTGGGGTGATGGAGTTGTTGTTTCCGTTCAGTACAGCTGTGCACTCAGCCCCAGTATATTCACCCAGCTTTGATTTGAAGTTTCTGAGGCTTCCAGAAAGCTTAAATCTTTGAAACCCTCTCCATTCCACTGGAAACATTTGATCTTTATCAATTTCAACATGCGATGTTTTGAAAACGACCTCCATGACAACTCTCGGATTTCTACTCTTTTCAGATCTTTTCATGCTTGAATGCATCTCATCTAGCTTCATTAACTTTAACCCCAATACTTACGAAGACTCTAAGCCTGATTGACAGATGTGGTTCCTTCAAAAGGAATAAATGGTTTGTGAAAGAAGTTAAGAATGCCCCTCTTTTCTGAGGGGTTAGTGATGCCCCTCATGGCCCAACATACCACGTCCTTGCTTGTGGTTAACAACACCAAAACCTGCCTGTTGCTGAGCCTGGTGGGGGCTGGAGGGTGGTGGTGGGGGAGTTGCTGGCTGTATGGTAGAGGACTGGTTAATGGGCCATCAAATCTGCTAATTGTATTACAATTAGTGGTTTACTTAATTATTGCAAGTGGCAACCTGACTGGGGCCAGCAGGGTGAGTCGGGTGAATCCCGATTGCCCTGAAGCCCATTGGGTATCTCGATTTTCGGCTGATGCCCCATTGTGTGTGGCATCTGGATTCCTGCAGGCCGTCTCATGAGACCGGAGAATCCAGCCCCATTTACTTTATAGCCAAAGGCAAATGCTTAATCTAGTCAAATTTGAGTCCAGCTTCAAAAGGTGAAAAGACCATATACTAACTCAGTCAATCCCTGCTGTAGAAATGGAATAAATAACAAAAATGTAATAGATAAAGGGTAGATTTTAGTTGGCCTCTATTGTCTCGATGTCAAAGCTTCATATTAATTGGAGATGAATTAGAATCAGTGAGTGGCAGACAGCTGCATTTCTAAACAATACATGGTTCATTGGAGTTGAGCAATGGCAGAAATGCAATGAGATGGGGCAGTAACTGAACACTGTATAAATATTCAAAGATTGAGAAAATAATTCATTCTTCATCTACATCAATGTCTAACCCACAACAGTGGAACCAAGAATGGGATGTGGCATTTTGTAACTGTATATTAACTCGCACGTCAGCCACTATGACTCACTTATGAGGCTGGTCAGTTGGCCTAGTTGGTAAAATATTGCATAATTTGTCTGCGTATGCACACATTTGCTAACTTTATGTTATTTACAGAATCTAGTTAAAACAAGGCTGAACAATAGGATGGCACGGTGGCACAGTTGTTCACACTGCTGCCTCACAGCGCCAGGGTTCAATTCCAGCCTCTGATGACTGTGTGGAGTTTGCACGTGCTCCCCGTGTCTGCGTGGATTCCCTCGGATGCTCCAGTCACCTCCCACAATCCAAAGACATGCACATGAGATTGATTGGCCACACTAAATTTCCACTAAGTGTCTCTAGATATGCAGTCTAGGGGGTTAGTTGGGGTAAATACAAGGGATTATGGGCAAGGGCCTGGGCAGGATGGTCTGTTAGCGAGCCAGTGCAGACTCAATGGGCCGAATGGCCTTCCTCTGCACTGTAAGGATTGTATGATCTGTGATTTATGATGATTAATAGAGGAAGTAAGTAAAGAAAGACAGCTATTGTGTTTAATTCCTTATTGCAGTTTTAATATGGGAATCTTGTGGCATAGTGATAGCATTCTTGCTTCTAAGCCAGATGCTTTGCATTCAAATTCCACTGATGGCCAAGGAAGGTGTGTTGATAACACTTTCCCCCAGGGATACTATCCAATTTTCAACAACATTAAGCTATAGCTTGAATTATTTACATCACACTTCTGTAACTCCCTTTTCACAACTACTCAACTCCAACTCGATATTCTTGGCCCAATGGAAAGACGTCTTGGAGACACGAGGGCTTTTTTCTGCATCTGGTAGGACACCACCATTTACAGAATAGGGCAACCTTTGAGCAGCATTGTTGGGAAGCAGAGTGTAGGGTTCAGGATGACTGAACTGCAAGGGCAAGAGGACTTTTCAGTGAAAGACTGAAGCACGAGGGAAGACTGAAGAGCATCGAGCTTTGGCGCTAAGGAAGAGCTCAGGACACTCTGAGGAACTTGTTGCTCCCTCAAAGCACACAGGAAAAGAGTTGCGGAAGGAAACGATCTTCAGCTCCAGGAAGACTGTCACAGCCATATCATTCAGGGCTGTATCAAAGACCAAAAAGGCATTGAGGAATATGAATTCTGAGTGAGCTTGGAACAATGCTAATTCGTCTGAAGGGATGAATACAGATTAAAATTGTTTAATAATGGTCAGATTATTCCAACATGGATGACAACACCGTGCTGAGATTCCTGTTTCATGTTAAAGCAAAGAAAACATATGATGGTCTGGAATTTGCAGTCAGCAGTCTGTTAACCTCAAAGAAAACTGCCCATGATGATCTAGCGATTTCTGTTGCATGGTTTTCTCCTTCCCTAATGGTGGTTTAAATCTGGCAGCTAGTCAAAGGGACCTTTTTATCTGCAGAAGCAGTGATGACAGCAAGCAGGTAAGTAGCCAGTCACATCAAAAGAGCCAAAGAGAGGTGATGGTGTAGTGGTGACATTACTAGGCTAGCAATTCAGGCACTCAGGCTAGTGTCCTGGGGGATATGGGTCCAAATCTCACCATGGAAGAAAGTAGAATTTCAAATCAATTCATAAAATCTGAAATCCAAAGTTATTTTCACTTGGTGACATTGATTGCTGCTAAAACACATCTAGTTCATTGATGAACTTTAGGTAGAATAACCTGCTGTCCTTACACTCTACATTCTAGGGAGGCACACAGTGGCAGAATGTTAGTACTGCTGCCTCACAACGCAATGGACCTGGAAAAATTCCTGGCTTGGGTCACTGTCTGTGTGGGGTTTGCACATTCTCCTTGTGTCTGCGTGGGTTTCCTCCGGGTGCTCCAGATTCCCCCCACAGTCCAAAGACGTGTGGGTTAGGTTGATTGGCTATTTTAAATTGTCCTTTGGTGTCAGGGGGATTAGCAGGGTAAATACATGGGGTTATGGGGACCGGGCATGGGTGGGATTGTTGTCGGTGTAGGCTCAATGAACTGAATGGACTCCTTCTGCACTGTATGACTCTATGACTGTAATGCTACACTCTCCTCGCCTTATCTGCGGATGGTATGCTTTGTCTGTATAGCGTGCAAGAAGCAATACTTTTCACTGTATACCAATACATGTGACAATAATAAATCAAATCAAATTGTATGTTCCTGTCTTGCACGTGACGTCAAACCCCAGCAATGTGGTTGACTCTTAACTATGCTCTAAAATGGCCTAGTAAGCCACACACAGTTAAAGATGTGTGGGTTAGGTTGATTGGCCATGCTAAAATTGCACCTTACTGTCCTGAGATGCGCAGGTTAGAGGGATTAGTGGGTAAATGTGTAGGGATGTGGGGCTAGGGCCTGGGTGGGATTGTGATTGGTGCAGACTTGATGGGCTGAAGGGCCTCTTTCTGCACTGTAGGGCTCTATGACTCTATGATCTAAAGGGCAATTAAGAACGGGCAGCAAACATAGGAAAGAAAGAAGAAACACGAATAGGCCATTCGGCCTTTTGAGCCTGCTCTGCCAGTCGTTTGATCATCGATTCAATACCCTGATCCTGCCTTCCCCTGGCTCACTGGCCTTGGAGGGGGGGGGAACGATGCCCACATCTCATGAAATATAAAGCAAATCAGGAGATCAAAAACACTTCAGATAGTGAACTAAATCATCGTGATTGGAACCAAGATACAAGTAGAAACAAAGGTAAGGAAACTTTCTTTAAAAAACATTATTTTTAAAATGTGGTTTAACATAGAACACTACAGCACAAACAGGCCCTTCGGACCACGAGTTGCGCCAATCTCATCAATACCTACCAATCTATAGACCTATCTATAACCCCCAATCCCATTAGATCCCATATACTCAACCAGAAGTCTTTTAAAAGACCCCAGCGAGTTCGCCTCCACCACCACTGACGGCAGCCGATTCCACTCACTCACCACCCTCTGAGTGAAAAACTTACCCCTAACATCACTTCTGTACTTGCTTCCCCACACCTTAAATCTGTGTCCTCTCGTAGCGACCATTTCAACCCGGGGAAATAGCCTCTGAGAATCCACCCTATCTATTCCTCTCAACATTTTATAAACTTCTATCAGGTCGCCTCTCAACCTTCTTCTTTCCAGGGAAAAGAGTCCCAGCTCCCTCAACCTATCTTGATAAGGCATGCCTCCCAGTCCAGGCAACATCCTTGTAAATCTCCTCTGTACCCTTTCAATAGCTTCTACGTCCTTCCTATAATGAGGCGACCAGAACTGCTCACAGTACTCCAAATGAGGCCTGACAAGGGTCTTATAAAGTTGCAGCATTACCTCCCGATTCCTAAACTCAATCCCTCGATTAATGAAGGCCAGTACACCATACGCCTTCTTGACCACATCCTCCACCTGCAAGGCCGATTTAAGAGTCCTGTGGACCCGGACCCCAAGATCCTTCTGCTTTTCAACACTGCTAAGACTCCTGCCCTTGATAGTATACTCGTTCATCCCATTGGTTCTACCAAAATGGACGACTACACATTTATCCGCATTGAAGTCCATCTGCCACTTCTCCGCCCAGTCCTGCATCCTATTTACGTCCTGCTGCAACTTTTGACATCCTTCCAGACCATCCACAACACCACCGACCTTCGTGTCATCAGCAAACTTACTTACCCATCCCTCCACTTCCTCATCTAGGTCATTTATGAAAATGACAAACAGCAAGGGTCCTAGAACAGATCCCTGGGGCACTCCACTGGTGACTGACCTCCATGCCGAAAAAGACCCATCCACAACCACTCTCTGCCTTCTGCAGGCAAGCCAGTTCTGGATCCACAAGGCCAAAGGCCCTTGGATCCCATGCCCTCTCACCTTCTCAAGAAGTCTTGCATGGGGGACCTTATCAAACGCCTTGCTGAAGTCCATGTTTGTAAATTACTGTGGTGAAACTTGACATTCCACAGAGGCAAAGTTAGCTTTTCGGGGCCAGTGAAGGTGTTTAGCAGCAAAGGTGAAGTTAGGCACACCATTAAAAATCCAGTTGCACCTCATTGAACATGATGTACATTTTTCAAATGTTTTCATTTCAGCAGGAGGAACATTAGTGTGGAAATTTAAGGCAACCATTCACTTGATAGAACAGAACTACAAGATTTCTAAAATGAGAAAAATTCAGCTGAAGTTTTTCAACTTGCACTCATCAGAACAAATGCAAGAATGCCAAATTTTAAACAATCACGACAATTAATACCACAGGAGAAAAAGGTGTTGGTTGGCTGGCAAGGCAACTCTGATTGCCTGAGGCATTGCCCTAGAGAAAGCAGTAGGGATAATTCATAAGCTCCCGGATAATTCATAAAAGATGCAGGACTTGAACAGGGACGGGATGGTGGCGCAGCAGTTAGCACTGCTGCCCAGACGTGAACCCAGCGAGGGACTTGGGTTCAAGTCTGGCCTCAGGTGACTGTCTGTGTGGAGTTGCATGTTCTCCCCGTGTCTGCGTGGGTTTCCTCTGGGTGTTCTTGTTTCCTTCCACGCTCCAAAGATGTGCGAGTTAGATCATTGGCCATGGTAAATTGTCTCTTGGTGTCAGAGAGATTAGCAGGGTAAATACGTGGGGTTACAGGGTAGTTGGAATTGTTGTCAGCACAGTCTTGATGGGTTTCCCATCAAATGCACCCTTCACCACAGTGAAACCTGGGATGGGATGGGCCGTCAGTGGGACCAGAAGATCCCACCAGTGTAAATGGCCAGGAAATTCCGGCCCAGGAGTTGCTGTCAGTTTCAATGAGTCACAATGGCAAATGTTGATGGTTTCATCAGCATTACCGTCACAAAGTATAGACCCTGAAATAACCACAGCAGGGGATTCATTCAGATGTGAATAACTTTCTTCTTGTTTGTGACAAGCCTCTATTTTCCATGTTTTTCAGATATTATTTCAGATTTCCAGCATTTGTCAGTCTGAATTTTTTTCTCAGCAAACTCCTTGCTCATTTCCCACCAGTCAGAATATTCTATTTTAGGCAGAAGTCTGGATTTTTGGATGAATTGCAGCAAGTCTGAATCATCCACCTCACATTAAGTTGGATGCATTTCTTTTCTCCCTGTGCACTGTACCAAAAGTTACCAATTTCACTCAATGTTAGGAAGCAGATTCCCTGGCTGCTTAAATCCCGCTGTGCAAAATTTGCAGTTGGCCAACAGGAAGTTTAAAGACGAGAGCCCCTCTTTATGCCAGAATGGAAAAGTTAATTCCCAGGGGAAGACAGCAGACTTCTTCAGTCACTGAAGCCTTTGTCCCACAGGCTCATCTCCTTTCCCTGTGACACAGACCTAACAGCACCCAGGAAGTCAGCATGGGGTCCAGAAGGTTCCTCAGAAACAAAAGATCCAGAGGGTGATTGCAGTTGGTCATTCAAAATGGTGCCAACAATAGAAAAACCCAAGGGACTCATGGAACAATAACTTAAGAAGCAATTAAATTGCACGGTACATGGAACTTATCAAAATTCCTTAGATAGTACCTTCAAAACCCATGATGGCTACCATCAGATTGGCAAGTAGTTAATGGGAGCCCCTTATTTAGAAAGGGAGCTAGAGAGAAAACAGGAAACTGTAGACCAGTGAGCCTGACATTGGTACAGGGGAAGTTGCTAGATCCATTGTTGTTACGAAGCAGAGGTTGACCCCTTTTGAGAAGTCACGCCAAATCCCCCAAAGAGGAATACCTCGATTCATAATCTGTTGAAGTGTGTCCGAAGGTGTTAACTGTTCTTCATTAACATTTTGAAGTTCACCTGACACTCACTTTAAGTGGATAATTAACAAGTTATTTAACCAACTGGGAACTTTAACTTAACAAGTAACATTTCAATTAAAGTGAGGTTCTACTGGAATGCTGTTCAAATAAATACAAGGTCCATTCAGTGTCAAAAACAAATAACAGAATTTGGTCACTCTGAAAAGATATACACCTGGGTTTTTTGGCTTTGGAAAATCTTTGGTGTTCTTCCATCAATTCCATTGTCTGTAAGCTCTTTTTGATTTGGTACCCTTTGTAAGCTAAATAGAGAATTCTCTTAAGAGATATTTTAAGCTGGCCAGAAGTTGGTCTCTGCCTTTCTAGGTGTTGGGAGGTGGCAGCCCTTCAGGAACTACTGGCAGGCAGTTGTGTTCCTCTTTTTATAACTGCGATGACCTATCAATTTTCCAATACCAGGATTGGTCTGATGTTGTCAAAAACAGTAAATTCAAATTTGATAGGTTCCTGATAGCTGAATATCTTCTTTAAACTGACAGCTGTCAAAATTTAAAAGCCTGAAAGGCCTGTTATCAAGGCAACCCTGATGCTTGGTCCTTGTTGCAAATGTTGCAATCTGTGTACCACGTGTGCACCTGCATTTTAAACATCCAAGCACTGAAACAAAACCAGCTTTTAGAGGGACGACACCTCATAAACGAGGCTTCACAACAATTATCAAGGATTTCATAACTCAGCAATTCGAAGGCAAATCAGACAAAGTTAGCATGGATTTACAAAAGGGAAATCATGCTTGATTAATCTATTTGAATTCATTGAGTTGACTGAGGACAACCAGTGGATGTGGTTTATTTAGGACATTCAGAAGACTTTCGACAAGGTCTCACATAGCACACTAATATGTCAAGTTAAAGCACATGGGATTGCAGATAATGTCTTCAGATGGATAGAAAGCTAGTTAGCAGACAGGAAGCCAAGAGATGGCATAAATGGGTCTTTTTCTGATTGGCAGTCAGTTACTAGTAGTGTTCCACAGAGACATGTGCTAGGACCCCAACTGTTCACATTATATATTAATGATTTGGAAGAGGGAACTAAATGTATTATCTCAAAGTTTGCAGATGAATCAAAGTTGGGTGGGAGGGTGAAATGTGAGGAGAATGCAGAGATGCTTCAGTGTGATTTGGACAGGCTGAGCATGTGGGCATCTGCATGGCTGATGCAGTATAATGTGGATAAATGTGAGGTTATCCACTTAGGAAGCAATAATAGGAAGACAAATTATTACTTGAATGGGTAAAGATTGAGAGAGGTGGATTCTCAGCGAGACCTTGATACCCTCATGCATCAGTCACTGAAAGTAAGTGCATAGGTACAGCAGGAAGTAAAGAAGGCAAATGGTATGTTGGCCTTCATAACGAGAGGATCTGACTATAGGGATAGGGATGGTTTGCTGCAATGTACAGGACGTTGGTGAGGCCACACCTGGAGTATTGTGTGCAGTTTTGATGTCCTTGTCTGAGGAAGGATGTCTTACTAGACGGAGTGCAGTGAAGGTTTACCAGGCTGATTCCTGGGATGGCAGGTCTATCATATAAGGAGAGACTTAAGTCAAGTGGGTTAGGATTATATTCACTGAAGTTTAGAAGAGTGAGAGGGGATCTCATAGAAACTTATAAAATTCTAATAGGGTTAGATAAGGTAGATTTTTTTTAAATGTTCCCAATGGTGGGAGAGTCCAGAACTAGGGGTCATAGTTTGAGGATAAAGGCATTTTAGAACTGAGATGAGGAGAAATTTAATCTACCAGAGGGTGGTGAAAGTGTGGAATTCACTTCACAAAATGTAGTTGAAGCCAAAACATTGTCTGATTTCAAGAAGGAATTAGATATAGCTCAAAGGGTTAAAGGGATCAATGGATACTGGGGAGAAGGGAGGGGGATCAGGATATAGAATTTAATGATCAGCCATGATTAAAATGAATGGTGGAGCAGGCTCGAGGGGCCAAATGACCTACTGCTGCTTCTAGTTACTATGTTTCTATGTTTCTTTCTAAAAGGACAAGGGCCGCATAGACACGGGAACACCAACATCAGTTAGTTCCCCGCCAAGCCACTCACCACCCTGTCTTAAAAACATGTCAGCATTCCTTCACTGTTGCTAGGCCAAAATCCTGGAACTTCCTCCCTAACAGCACTATAGGTGTACCTATACTGCATGAACTGCAGCAGATCAAGAAGGCAGCTTATCACCACTTTCTCAAAGACAATCAGGGATAGATAATTAATCCTGGTCAAGTCAACGATGGCCCATCACATGAATGAATAAAAAAAATGAAATACTGTTGTAATATCTTCAGTATGAACATCAATCATAACACAGCAACAGGTTCCTTGATGGTATAAAATACTGTCTAATTTATTTTTATTCTTTCACGGGATGTGGCATCACTGACTAGGCCTGCATTTATTGCCCATTCTTAATTGCTCTTGAGGAGGTGGTTGGGAGCTGCTTTCTTGAGCTGCTGTAGTTCATCTGGTGCATGTACAACCACTGTCCTGTTTGGAAGGAAATTTCAGGATTTTGACTCAACAACAGTGAAGGAACAGCAATATATTCCCAAGTCAGTTTGGAAGCAAACTTACAGGCAGTAAACCTCCCCTGAATCTGCTGACCTTGTCCTTCTCTGTGGTACACCTTGTAGGTTTAGGAGATGCTATAAAGGGGGTTGGGTGAGTTGCTACATACATCACATGTATATCTTACACATTGCTGCCACTTTGCATCATTGAAGAGGAAGGGAACATTGATGATGGTGAATAGGGTGGGTCAAAATCCTGGAACTTCTTCCCTAACACCACTGTGGGCATATTTACACCACAATGGACTGCAGTGGTTCAAGAAAGCAGCTTATCACCACAGGTAAAATTCCACAGATAAATCTCCACACCATCCAGGCAAGTGGGCTGCTTTGTCTTGGATGGTATAGTGTTTCTTGAGTGTCGCCAGAGCTGAACTCACCCAGGCAAATAGGTCATGCCCACCGGCATGATCTTCTGGTCCTATCGAAGGCCACCGCCCGTGGCCAATGACCTCCACTGCTGGGGCGAGGTTCCAGAAAACTCCATCCAATGTTTTAGATCTGTGACCTTTCAGCACTTACTTTACTGACTGATTACTTCACAAGATATAGGAGCAGAATTAGGCCATTCAGCCCATCGAGTCCGCTCCACCATTCGATCATGGCTGATGTATTCCTCATCTCCATTTTCCTGCCTTATCCCTATAACTCTTCAACCCATTACCAATTAAACATCTGTCTCACTCCTCCTTAAAGTTACTCACTGTCCCAGCATCCACTGCACTTTGGGGTAGCGAATTCCACAGATTCACAACCCTTTGGGAGAAGTAGTTTCTCCTCAGCTCTGTTTTAAATTTGTCACACTTTATTCTAAGACCATGACCTCTCCTCCTAGAATAGCCCACCAAAGAAAGCATCTGCTCCACATCTACTTTATCCATCCCTTTTATCATCTGATATACTTGATCTTCCCTCATTCTTCTCAGTTCCAGAGGGAACTGTTCAATCTCTCTTCATACGACAAACCCTCATATCTATCTGTACAACAAAGGAATTGTCTCTGCGCAGCCTTCTGGCTTGTTGAGATCACTATCTAACCAGCTTGGGACGTTGATTCGATAGTAATCAGACCTTATATGTACTTCTCCCAGCTCTTCAATTGCAGATATCTTCTCCAGTTCTATTTCTCTCCCGTGGAATTGCATGCCCCTTTTTTTCAAATGCTTTTCAATCAGCTCCATATCAACATTTCATATTCTAATAACCCTGTGTTCTTCTGATGATCTTAACCCTTATTACAAATTTGCCAGCCATGACGATTTTGGCAGCACGGTGGCACAGTGGTTAGCGCTGCTGCCCCAGATCGCCAGGGACCCAGGTTCAATTCCTGCCTCGGGTCATTGTGCAAACTCCACACGGACATTCTCCCCATGTCTGCATGGGTTTCCTCCAGGTGCTCCAGTTTCCTCTCACAGTCCCAAGGTGGGCAGATTAGGTGGATTGGCCATTCTAAATTGCCCCTTATTGTCAGAGGGACTAACTAGGGTAAATTCATGGGGTTAAGGGGATAGGGCCTGCATGGGATTGTTGTCGGTGCAGACTCGATGGGCCGAATGGCCTCCTTCTGCACTGCTGGAATTCAAAGACTTTATTATAAATTTATATACTGGAATGCATGTACTAAAAAAGGATATTTGTACAGAGCTCCTTCTGCTCAGGTTGTAATTTAATATGCATAAAATATAAGTGTTTGTATTTTCGTTTCCAAAGTTTTCAGGATGCTTGATCTGCTGGAGTTGATAACTTGTCCCTGGATCAGTTAATCTTTTATTTTCTTACATCCTGTTTTTGGCACTCATGGCATCTAGTTTCTTCGTAACTTCATTGTAATGTTAATTTAAGCCTACTTGTGATAGGGATAAAAAAAGGATCATCATTGAATATTTCTTGGGTTTCTATTGCATGCCCAGGTCTCATACATGCAGGGTGGCCAATTCTAGTCGAACATTTTTCTGGAGTTTCCATCACATGTTCTCCTCTTGCCGAGCACCTTGCTTCAGCCCAATCCCACCCATCCATTGTGTCACTATGGTCACCCAAAAATGTCCATCGTTTTAGCGCACTTCCTTCCTGTGCCAAATGTAACGTGAAAAGACTCTACATACTGCGTGATTCTTGGACCAAGCGGTTCATTTTAACATCCCCATTACATTTCTCCTAGTCTGCAGCAACATCTGGGAAATGAATCTTCAATTCCCAACCAATGTTGGCAGCCCGGCTTACATTCAGACGCTTGGTAATCGTTACAACGTTGACTCAGTTTTTGCTCATGTCTTTGAAGGAGTTCTTAGTTATCTAATCAAGCATGGGGAAGAGAAATTCTTTTCATCGAGATATAAATAGGAAATGGGGAGTGAGTACACATGGAAACTAAAGCTTGCTAAGGAACCTGTTTTTGGACACTGTCATTTATCATGTGCGGTTTTCAAATTAATATAAAGCACAAACCTTTCAGAAAGACTAGTTCAATCTTTAGAGCTGTGCTATTATCATGCAAACATACTGTTGTCATAGTAAACGACGTGCGTCATAACCTCGCAAATGTTAGTCTGCTTGACACTGCTACAAAGCTGTGACTTCTTATTAAAATTGCCACTTAAATTACCACATCCACTAATCATCTGCTGTTTATTTTAAAATCATCCCTGGATGTACCTCACAGAACTAATTTAGACGAATTGACGTGCAGCTTAGATGGTTTTGTCTTTAGTGCTTTTATTCAAATATCTTTTCAGGCATGTAAGGACAGTTTTTCTTTGCTAATCTTTCATGGAAGTCCATCATCAGAATTAGAAAAGAGTCACGTGGGTGATTCTGAAGTGCCGTACAAGACCAGTGTCAGGCCCAATCATAATTCATCTTCATTCTAAAACTGGGAGCAACAGCAGAAGCGTTGGGCTCTCAAATAAGATCATAATTTAATTCGAACAATGAGGGACATTTTTATCAGCTCATTAACAAGCCACCAGATGGAGCCTCGCTGGCAGAGGAGCTCTGGATTTGGGGGAGGAGGAGGGCGGATGGGTCAGGGTGGCAGTGTAAGGAATGTAATGTCTCCAAACTCTTTCGATCATAGATCATAGAATGCCTGCAATGCAGAAGGAGTGATGTGGAGATGCCAGTGTTGGACTAGGTAAACACAGTAAGAAGTCTCACAACACCAGGTTAAAGTCCAGCAGGTTTATTTGGAACCACAAGCTTTCGAGTCACTTACCTCATGAAGGAGCAGCTCTCCAAAAGCCCGTGATTCCGAATAAACCTGTTGGATTTTAACCCGGTGTTGCGGGACTTCTTATTGTGCAGAAGGAGGCCATTGGACCCATCGAGTCTGTACCAACACTCTGACAGAGTATCTTAACTCAGGTCTTTACCAGATCACCTTGCATTTGGGACCTCCTCTCTGCTATTCTCCTGCCATTGATTCATTCTTCAGGTGTGCTGATTTTTCACAGCCAATTGGACAGTGAACAAACTCTTTGGGTGGGGTTTTCTGGTCACATTCGTCCAAGGGTTGGAAAATCCCATTCCGAAGTCAATGATCTTTGGATAGTCCATGTCCTCCCCCTTATAATTCCCATGGCAAGCGGGATGGGAAAATTCTGCCCTTCGTTAGTATAATAAGTCTGTGGAGGCAGGAGTCCCTTCACCAAAACCCTTTTAGTTACAAACTCTAACAGCCCTACACAGAGTGCGAGCAGTTGGCAGTCCATCTCCAGAGGTGTCAGAGGAACTGACACTCCCGGTTAAATACAAGGCAAAGATTCCCTGATTGGCCCATTAATTGGATCTTTCATCAGGGAGTTCATATTTCAATAGGCCAACCCCAATGGCCTGATTGAAGTAATTACAGGGAGTCAATTGGATTAATCTTGACTGTCAATGAAACAGCCTTTTATGCCATACCACCAGTATTTCTATAATTAATAAATTGAAGTATTGAACAAAAAATGGAAAAAACAATATACAGCCATTCATATGCAGGAACCCATCCTCTGCAAATAAAAGGAACATGTTCAAGCCTTGCATCTTATTTGAATTACTTGGGAGTTTAGGGAGCCAGTAGTTAGCCATTGCATTCACCTTGGCCAATGCAAGTCAATTTGCCAACCAACCAGCACTATTTTACCTTGTGGTATAGATTGCTGAGATCATTTGAAATTTGGTATTCTTGCATTTGTCCTGATGAGTGCAAGATGAAAAGTTTCAGCAATGTGCCTCCTTTTACAGAAGTGTACAATATATTTTTATGTGCCTATGATACTCTTAACAATATCCTAGCAATTAATTTTCAACTCTTGAGGAGTCCAGGGCAGGCATAATTAATGGTAAGATACATACAGTCAATATTCTCAATCTGTTGAATCTTAGGACCTGCCTGTTGTGTCACTCTCACAGGATACAAATCAAGCCATCTCAGGGACAGCACGGTGGCACAGTGGTTAGCATTGCTGCTTCATAGCACCAGGGTCCCGGGTTTGATTCCCAGCTTGGGTCACTGTCTGTATGGAGTTTGCACATTCTCATTGTGTCTACGTGGGATTCCTCCGGGTGCTCTGGTTTCCTCCCACAGTCCAAAGATGTGCGGGTTAGGTGGATCAGCTATACTAAATTCCCCCTTAGGGGGACTAGCTAGAGTAAATGCATGGAGTTGTGGTGATGGGACCTGGGTGGGACTGTGATTGGTGCAGACTTGATGGGCTGAATGGCCTCCTTCTGCGCTGTAAGATTCTATGGCCACAAAATTGGGACAGGTGTCACTGTGAGATTGCTTAGCTAAAGTCATTTTTTAAAGACTTGGGGATGGACTTACTTGAATGCCCTTTTCTTCATTCCCTGCATCTCTGTGACGAGACAGCACTGGGCACTGTAGAATGGTCAAAGGAGAAATAAAAGCAAAATTAGTGAGTTAAGGACATAAACTAGCAAAAAGGACTTAAAGATTAAAAGAGAAGGTATGAATCTTGTATTGAAACTAACAGCACTGTTGTTTAAATAAATATTCGGGCACTATTCCACTGAAGTATCCTCTTACCACCCTCTGGTTAGGTATCTGGAAGTCAAAGAGGCAGCGGCGGGCCTGCGAGGGAGCTGCTCAAAACAGGAGAGGATAAATTGAGACCGAGGCTCTAGGCCTACACAGCTTACCTGGAGGTTGGCGAGCCAGTGGTCCAGTCAGCTGCTCAGAACCAGCCCACACTGAATTTGATAGGAGGGTGAGAAACAGACTGGGTGACATGACAGGAAAACCGTCAGTTCATTGGTTGATAACAAACTGCTATCAGCCAGTGAATTCTTCACCACAGAGGGTTGGGACATTATGTTCAAGGCTGAGATAGACTGATTTTTGATCGGTAAGGGAATCAAGGGTTTTGGGGGTAAGGTAGGAAAGTGGAGTTGAGGATTATCATTTCAGATCAGTCATTGAATGGCGGAGCAGACTCGATGGGTCAAATGGCCTACTTCTGCTCCTATCTCATATGTTCTTATGGTCATCAAATTTCTGTAAATTAGAAAAGTGTAATGGTTTTAAACAATTAGCTGTATTTGGATCTAACTGGGAATAAGGGAAAGTTAGGGCCATCGTTTGGAGAGCCAGTGCAGACTAGAGGGGATGAATGGCCTCTTTCTGCACCGTAAAAATCCTGTGATGTTAAAAACCATCGTAATCAGCGACAGCAGATATTTTCTTGTTTTATCTCTGGTGCTGGGTTGTAAACCAGAGATACTTTTTTCTGCATCGGAAGTCCGCTCTGAAGGGCAGCCTAAAGAGAGAGCAAGGACAGTACGGAACCGTGGCATTATGTAGGGTGCTTGATGCAGGACAGACCAGCATTAGAGGGCCACAGGCAAGAGCTGAGGGCAACGAGGTTACGTCGTTCCCGAGGCAACACTCTCCAAGACCAAGTATTTCAATGCTCTTATTGAAGTAACGCGCTCATTAGATTACCAGTTGATTTGTATACTAATATCCTTCTGATATTCATTATGCATAATTGATGGAAGAATTTTTGCTGTTGACGGCACAGTTTTCTTTCCTACTTTACCCAGCACAAGCGGTTCAAAGAAACTTGGCAATGGCTGTGAATCTCAAGGTGGATCTGTTTGCGGTATTAATTTCCAGCCTGCAAGCTGTGAGATTTCTATTAATGAAGGAATGATCATGAAATATACCCAAGCCCTGCATGCCAACTGGCAGTTTCAATCTTGCAGAACGTTACCTCATCAGGTCCTCATTTGTGTTCTATTCATTTTATTTATTTATTATTGGCGCAAGAATGCTTACATTCACACTGCAATGAAGTTACTGTGCAAACCCTCTAGTTGCCACTCTCCGGCACCTGATAGGATACACTGAAGGACAATTTAGTATGGCCACTGCGTGTCTTTCGGAATGTGGGAGGAAATCGGAGCATCCGGAGGAAAGCCACGCAGCCATGGGGAGAACGTGCAAACTCCACACGGACAGTGCGGGACTCGAATCTGGGTCCCTGGCGCTGTGAGGCAGCAGCACTAACCCACTCTATTACCGTGCCACCCTACTGATTAGTCTTCCTCGGATTAGTCAAGTATTTTCCACTGCACTTAATATTACACACATCATCTGGCTCACCGGCATGCAGTTTGGCCCAGTGGGAGGGAGTGCATCTCACAAATTCAGTCACGCAGTGTGAAAGGTGGATATTTTTGTCAAAGACCAGACGCTCTGGCACAGCCTAAAGCATTCCAATCCTCGACTGACATCAACCAGGCAGCAGAAGGGGACTGTAACTGGCAACATTCCTTTGAGCTAAAAAGGGATAGTAGTTAATTAGATTTCCTATTTAGAATCATAGACTTCTACAGTGCAGAGAGAGACCATTCAGCCCATCAAGTCTGCACCAATCGCAATCCCATCCAGGCCCTATCCCTATAACCCGACATATTTACCCTAGCTGGTATCCCTCTCACTAAGAGGCAATTTAGCATGGCCGATCCACCTAATCCCCTCCTGTTTCTGTCAGCTGTGCAGCAAAAGGTTTGTATACATGATATGTCAGTAACAAGATCTAACTGGCTGTGATGCTTCCCAGAGCTGAATAGCACACACTGAGCAAGCTGTTGAAACTTCTTTCTCGGAGTGAAGTCCCAGTAGGTGGCCAGTGGCATTATCAAGATCAGCATCTCCAGAAAAAGGACAGAGAACTGGGAAACATTCAATCGTTAATCCACAACTGTGGTAGAGATTTAGCGGGTCCATTTGCTATGGGCACAAATCCCAATAGTACATTGATATGGCCATTAACTCTCGATGAGGGGGAGGAAGGGTGGAGGCAGAGGCGGGGGAGGGCAGGGGAGCATAGCAGGAATTGTGCCAGTGAAATCTCTGGTTTTAGTAAATTCATTTTACAGGTCACAAGCGGGCAGAGAGTTGAGAGTCAACAACATTGCTGTGGCTCTTGGAGTCGCATGTAGGCCAGACCAGGTAAGGATAGCAGATTTCCTTCCCTAAAGGATATTAGTGAACCAAATGGTTTTTTTTATGGCAAGTGACAATGGTTTCATGGTTTCCATTACACGTTTAGTTCCGGGTTTTTATTGAATTCAAATTTCACAGTCTGCCGTGGCAGGAATCAAATCCAGATCCCCAGATTTTGCTCCAGGTCTCTGGATTACTAGTCTAGTGACAATACCACTGCACACACCCCACCCTCCCCCCTTCCCTTGCCCCCTGCCAGATTGACACTGCCAAGGGGTAGGCCCTCTGGGATCCCCAGTTGGGTGGCTTCCTCTAACATGTGGAAGGATCAATGGTTATTGGGGGGTGGGGGGGGTGTACCTGCGTTGGAGTAATCAGAGACTGTGAAGAGGTATGGGCAAGGATATCGAGTGTGTGTGTGTGTGTGTGTGTGTGTGTGTGTGTGTGTGTGTGTGTGTGTGTGTGTGTGTGTGTGTGTGTGTGTGTGTGTGTGTGTGTGTGTGTGAGCATGTGTGTGTGTTTGTGTGGGGTGGGGTTGGGGGGGTACCCCAATGCCAGCAGAGGTCAGGGGTCAGGTCATCCTGCTGCTTAGGTGGATATGGGGGGAGATGGGTGCCCCAATCTTTGACTGCTGGAGTGCAGGGAGAGGTTGCCCCTCTGCATGCAAGGATTGCGGGAATTCCCCTTTGCCCCCAGGGTTTTGCTGTCTGTGAGGGGGATCGGATATCTGGAGGGAAGCAGGGTCCCAATATCGGAGGGGGGAGCCTTCAACTTAACTTTGAGATCAGGGCGCCATTTAAAGGTAGAGCCCAACCTCTGTGGAGCTAGGCTTTCCAGTTCTATCAGGCCCTGCACAAACCAAATCTCCTCATTTATTTTTTACAGTGTCAGAAGATCTGGTGAGAAAACCTTTTGATTTGATTTGATTTATTATTGTCACATGTATAAACATACAGTAGAAGATATTGTTTCTTGTGCACTATACAGAAAAAGCATACCGTTCATAGAGAAGGAAACGAGAAAGTGCAGAATGTAGTGTTACAGTCATAGCTAGGGTGTAGAGAAGGATCAACTTAGAACGAGGTAGATACGTTCAAAAGCCTGATGACAGCAGGGAAGAGGCTGTTCTGGAGTCGATTGGTACATGGCCTCAGACTTTTGTATTATTTTCCCGATGGAAGAAGGCGGAAGAGACAATTTCCGGGATGCATGGGGTCCTTAATTATGCTGGCTGCTTTTCCGAGGCAGCAAGAAATGTAGATGTGGATGTGAGGCTGGTTTGTGTGATGGATTGGGCTACATTCACAACCTTTTATAGTTTCTGGTTTCGTTTCTGCAGGGACGTGTTGCCTTTTTTTTTTGGAAAATTGCACCCTTGTTTTATTTGCTTTTGTTCCCTGAATCATTCTTCCTATTCCCATTTTCCGGAGAACAGTTACCGGAAAGACCAGTCTCTATGGATTGTTACAATCTCTCTGGAGGAACTGTGAACCAAAATAACCAAATTTACTGAATGACCCCCATCATATAAGGAAATCACCATGGTGGCACAGTGGGTTAGCACTACTACCTCACAACTCCAGGGACCCGGGTTTGATTCCGGCTTGGGTCACTGTCAGTGTGGAGTTTGCAAATCCTCCCTATGTCTCTGGATGCTTCACTTTCCTCCCACAGTCGAAAGATGTGTGGGTTAGATGCATTGCCCATGTTAAATTGCCCCTTGGTGTCCCAGGCTACATAGGTTAGAGGGATTAGCAGAGTAAATATGTGGGGTTACAGGGATAGGGCATGGGTGGGATTGTTGTCGGTGCTGGGATGATTGGCCTCCTTCTGCACTCTAAGGGTTCTATGGGCTCTAAGATTCCACTCTTTGTAGCTTTAACTTTAGCATAAATCAACAAATGCAAATTACAGACAAATTAACAGGCAAATGTTACTTCAAACAAAGCTAAATTCCACTTTAATGCAACTAAAATATTACTTACATAACCACAAGCACCCACATCACTCCCTTGCAGACAACAGGCAACAAGCGCTGTTCCAAAATTCTCTCACCGAGTCTCTGGTAGGTAGAATCTCCAATCCCCAGGCAAAGTCCCCCACTTGCTTATGATTTCAGATTAATTGTTGGTTACAATTTTCATGGGGAGGCGATGGCCTACAGGTATTACTGCGCGACTATTAATCCAGAAACTCAACTGATGTTCTGGGGACCCAGGTTCGAATCCTGTCACAGCACATGGTGGTGTTTGAATTCAATTTTTAAAAATCTGAAATTAAGGATCTACTGACGACCATGAAAATCATTGCTGATTAGTGAACCAGATGGGTTTTTTCAACAATGTCCTTTAGGGAAGGAAATCTGCTGTCTTTACCTGGTCTGGCCTACATATGACTCCAGAGACACAGCAATGTGGTTGATTCTCAACTGCCCTCTGAACAAGGACAACTAGGGATGGGTAATAAATGCTGGCCAGCCAGCAATGCCCATGTCCCACAAATGAATAAAAAAAAGATGACTACTCCCAAATTGTCATGTTCCTGGGTGAGGAAAGATAAACTGTCTCCCCGTCTTCACTCAAACCCATCAATTGGATGTAACAACAAAGGGTCTTCTAGACTCGAAACGTTGGCTCTATTCTCTCCCTACAGATGCTGTCAGACCTGCTGAGATTATCCAGCATTTTCCGTTTTAATTTAAAAAGGATCCCATCTCTCTTGGATACCTTTTCCCAGTCCAAATGTATTTATGTTTTAAAAGGAGCTAACCTAACTAAGCTTTCTTGTGTCAAAGAAAGAGTGAGTTTATTAGTTACTAAAAGACAAAAAAAAATCTGCAACACACATACATGCAAATTAGAAATGAGAAGTCACTCCAAAAATAGAAATTAAGAAGTCCTACAGTCTTAGGCTTGTCTGTGTGGAATAGATGGTGAAATATTGCAGCCATTAAGTTGGGTGATTATGGTAGTGCTGACTTTGACAGTTCATTTGGAGATTCTTAGTTCTGCAGTGTGGCCAAAAGGAATTATCCTGTTTCCTTTCTCAACTGCTGCTTTCCTGACTTGCGACTTGTGATGAGAGCGATTTTTTTTACTTGTTTAGTGGGTTATTCAGCTGTGACTTTCACAGCATACACCCCCACATTAGAACCAGAACACCAGATTAGCACACCGAGACCAGGGTTGCAATTTTTTTAAGCCTTTTTCTTGCGTATTCCTGAAAGGGAAAAAATACAAACATTTATTTCATCCAGAAACTGCTTTCTTTCGACTCACGTTATATCCACAGTCTGGGATATAACTCAGAGGAGATGTTTCTGCTGATATGATAGCCAGATTCCATTATCTCCACAGGTGACTCCAGTTTTTGCAGTATCTCTTCCTTTGACGTGTCTCTTTCTGAAAAGATGCAACATTCTGTTTTCTCTAGACAAGTTGATCATGTGTAATCAACATACGAATTTAAACAAGTGGTTAATTTACAGTCTCAGACAGTTTTTGCTTGGATGTCTTGTTTGTAAAAAAGCATCTCTAACTTCTAAATTCAAATTGTCCATCAGTAAGCCAAACTATGATCCACTGTCATGACACTACTTCTGAACTCAATCAATTCAGCCCCCAAGTTACATTCACTGAGGGCGATATTCCACCCAAGGTCTGTGAAAATAGTCATCACCCAAATAGCACACCCTTGCAAACCTCCTTAGACAGAGTCATTTGAATTCAAATAAAATAGGTTTACTAGGCTGATGCCGGAGTTGAGGGGGTTGAGCTATGAGGAGAGGCTGAATAGATTAGGCTTGTACTCGTTAGAGTTTAGAAGAATGAGGGGAGATCTCATTGAGACGTATAAGATGATGAATGGGATGGATAGGATAGAGGTGGAGAGACTCTTCCCGCTCAGAAAGGATAGTAGGACTAGGGGGCATAGCCTCAAGATAAAGGGGGGGCGGTTTAGAACGGAGTTGAGGAGGAACTTCTTCACTCAAAGGGTGGTGAATCTCTGGAATTCTCTGCCCGTTGAAGTGGTGGAGGCTGCCTCGCTAAATATTTTTAAAACGCGGGTTGATGGGTTTTTGATGAGAGAGGGGATTAAGAGTTATGGGGAGAGGGCGGGAATGTGGAACTGAGCCATGATCTTATTGAATGGCGGGGCAGGCTCGAAGGGCTAGTTGGCCTACTCCTGCTCCTATTTCTTATGTTCTTATGTTCTTATGAATTAAGACTCTACTGATGACCATGAAACCACTATTGATTGTCAGAAAAACCCATGTGGTTCACTAATATCCTTTAGAGAAGGAAATCTGCTGTCCTTACTTGGTCTGGTCTACATGTGACTCCAGAGCAATATGGTTGACTCTCAACTGCCATCTGAAATGGTCCAGCAAGCCATTCAGTTCAAGGGCAACTAGGGATGGGCCATAAATGCTGACCAACCAATAACACTCATGTCCCACAAATGAGTAAAAATAATAATTTAGCATGATTAATCAACATCTTTGGACTGTGGAAGGAAACCAGAGCACTCAGAGGAAACCCGCACTGATGCAGGGAAATTATGCAAACTCCACACAATTCTGCCAATAGATGCCTGTTTCACAGACAATTCTTGATCGGTGAATACAAAATGAAGAACAGATTGTCCTTTTAAATTGACAAATTATATAACAACACAGAGTTCAGTAAACAGTTTTAAATGCAGCAATGAATCACAATTTCATAAAATTAACTCAAATTTGGAATAACACCCAATGCCAAACAATAGCTAAAAATCATTATGTCATTAGATCAACAAAATGTGAATAGCTAACCATTGTAATGTCTTGTGAAGCACTGAAAAACCCTGGCAGTGATGAAAAACACAATTAGCTTAGTTTTCCTTCATTGGATAAACCACACAACATCTCAACAGAGCAAAGTTAGGCACAATCAAAGGAGATTGCAATAATGCAAAAACAACAGAAGCATCATACAGTGTTGCTTCAATTTCTAACTTTGCTCTTGATGCCTTTTGGATGTTACTTCAGGCTTTTGGTTTTCAGTCTAGCAATCTGCATTCAGACAACTTTGATTCTATATCATGAACAATGGAGTTCTTTGACTCATATGGCAGCACTCTTGACCTTGAATCATAGAATCCCTACAGTAGAAAAGGAGACCATTTGGCCCATCGAGTCTGCACCAACCACAATCCCACCCAGGCCCTATTTCCACAATCCCATGCACTTACTCTGCAAATCCCCCTGACACTGGAGTCAATTTAGCATGGCCAATCAACCTAATCCGCACATCTTTGGGCTGTGGGAGGAAACTGGTGCACCCAGAGGAAACCCAGGCAGATATAGGACAAACATACAAACTCCACACAGACAGGGGCCCGAGGCCGGAATTGAACCAGGCATCCTGAAGCAACAGTGCTAACCACTGTGCCGCCCTGGAATTACAAGGTCCCGTGTTCAATTTCTAAGGGCTGACATTCCAGTGCAGTACTGAGGCTGTGCTATACTGTCAAAGCTGCCTGCTTTTAGGTGAGACTAAAGCCCACTCCTGGCTTTGAGCAGAGGTAAAAGATTCCACCCCACTATTTCAAAGAAGGGTAAGGAAATTACTCATACAATCCTAGTCAATATTTATTCCTCAAATAGCATCACAAAAGCAGATTATTCTCACAATGATGTTTTGCAGAACTTGCTGTGGGCAAATTGGTTACAACAGTGACTACACTTCAAAAATACTTCATTGGCTGGAAAGAATTTTGAGGCATCCAGTGGACATAAGAGGACCATTTAATGCAAGTCTTTCCTTTATATAAATTTTTTTTTTATATAACACGAGCATCACTGGCTGGGCCAGCATTAATTGCATGTTTCTAACTGCCCTCCATTTCAAAGTCAACCACATTGCTGTGGACCTGGAGTCACATACCAGGTAAGGACAGCAGATTTCCTTCCCTAAAGGGCATTAGTGAACCATAAAGGCTTTTAATGACGATTGATTCATGGTTATCATCAGACTTTTAATTCTAGATTTTTAATTGAATTCAAATTTTGCCATCTGCTGTAGCAGGGCTTGAACCTTGGTCCTCAGTCTTGACTCTGGATTACCTAATCCAGTGACAATACCACTGCGCCCCTACCTCCTCAGCTGCAAAGTAAGAGAAAAGCTGATGGGTGATCGGATAGAGATCTTCAGGATTGTGAAAGAACATAACATAAGAACATAATGTGCTTAAACTGGACCATCTCGAGGGCAACATGACAGCTCAGAGACTATCTCTGTTACTGTGCGGACACATGGATTTGGGCCTGTGTCTGTGGGAGTTTGCACGTTCTCCCCGTGGTTGCGTGGGTTTCATCCGGGTGCTCCGGTTTCCTCCCGCATCCCAAAGATGTGCTTTTAGGCTGATTGATTGGGTACTAAATTGTCCCTAAATTGGACCTCCCTAATCAGGCGTAGACTAAAATCATGAATAGGTCACTGAGACAGTGGGACGGCGGCGCGGGCTCGTTGGGCCGAAGGGCCTGTTTCCCGTGCTGTGTTGTTCTTTGTTTATAATAAATAGGAGCAGGAGTAGGCCATCTAGCCCTTCGAGCCTGCCCCGCCATTCAATAAGATCATGGCTGATCTGTCGTGGCTCAGTTCCACATTCCCGCCCTCTCCCCATAACCCTTAATCGCCTCGCTTATCAAAAACCCATCAACCCACGTCTTAAAAATATTTAGCGAGGCAGCCTCCACCACCTCAACGGGCAGAGAATTCCAGAGATTCACCACCCTTTGAGTGAAGAAGTTCCTCCTCAACTCCGTTCTAAACCGCCCCCCTTTTATCTTGAGGCTGTGCCCCCTAGTCCTACTGTCCTTTCTGAGCGGGAAGAGTCTCTCCACCTCTATCCTATCCATCCCATTCATCATCTTATACGTCTCAACGAGATCTCCCTTCATTCTTCTAAACTCTAACGAGTACAAGCCTAGTTTATTCAGCCTCTCCTCATAGCTCAACCCCCTCAACTCCGGTATCAGCCTAGTAAACCTCCTCTGCACTCCCTCCAAGGCCAAAATATCCTTGCGTAAGTGCGGTGACCAAAACTGCACACAGTACTCCAGCTGCGGCCTCACCAATGCCCTATACAGCTGCAGCAAGACCTCCCTACTTTTATATTCAATCTCCCTCGCTATGAAGGCCAGCATCCCATTCGCCTTCCTGACCACCTGCTGCACCTGCAGGCTGGGTTTTTGCGACTCATGCACAAGGACCCCGAGGTCCCGCTGCACCGTCGCCTGCTGCAGTTTTTCGCCCCGTAAGTAATAGTCCTTCCTACCATTATTCCTACCAAAGTGGACCACCTCGCACTTGCCAACATTAAATTCCATTTGCCAGTTCCTGGCCCATTCGCCCAGCCTATCTAGATCCTTCTGCAGAATCTCCACACCCTCCGCACAATTTGCCATCCTACCAATCTTGGTGTCATCAGCAAATTTCGACACCATACACTCGGTTCCCTCCTCCAGATCATCTATATAAATGGTAAATAGCTGAGGCCCCAGCACCGACCCCTGGGGCACTCCACTAGTCACCAACCGCCAATCCGAATAGCACCCATTAACCCCCACTCTCTGCCTCCTATTAGACAACCAATCCTCTATCCACGCTAACTCCCTACCCCCAACTCCATGCCCCCTTACCTTCTGCAATAACCTCTTGTGAGGTACCTTGTCAAACGCCTTCTGAAAATCAAGAAAGACCACATCCACCAGCTCTCCTCTATCCACCGCCCCAGGCACATCCTCATAGAACTCTAGTAAATTTGTCAGACACGACTTCCCCTTAACGAAACCGTGCTGCGTCTGCTCTATCAAGCAATTCCCCTCAAGATACCTCGCTATTTCCTCCTTGATGACGGATTCTAACATTTTACCTACAACAGACATTAAACTAACCGGCCTATGATTCCCTGCCTTTTGCCTGGCACCCTTCTTAAACAACTGCGTAACATTAGCTGTTTTCCAATCTTCCGGCACTTCCCCGGAATCCAGCGACGTTTGGAAAATAACCACCAAGGCATCCACTATCACCTCCGCCATTTCTTTCAGAACCCTCGGATGCATTCCATCCAGTCCTGGGGACTTGTCCACAATCAGTCCCTCCAGTCTGTCGAGCACCGCCTCTCTAGTAACAATAATGTCATTGAGACCCTCCAGTCCTACCACCTTTCCATCGCTAACACCTGGCAAATTATTCACGTCCTCCTCCGTGAAGACCGAAACAAAAAAGTTATTCAAGACCTCAGCCATTTCCCCATCCCCTACCACTAAGTCCCCCCTCTCATCCTCTAAGGGTCCAACGTTCACCCTAGCCAGCCTCTTCCTTTTTATATCTTTATAAAAACTCTTGCTATCCTTTTTTATATTAAGCGCTAGCCCAGCTTCATAGTTTCTCCTACCCTTCTTTATCAACTTCTTTGTCAATCTTTGTTGACATTTAAACCTCTCCCAATCCTCTTCTCGCCCACTACTCTTGGCTACTCTAAACGCCTCCGCTTTTAATTTAACACTTTCCTTCACCTCCTTCATTATCCACGGCTTATTAGCTCTCCTCCTACGGTCCTTTTTAACCATCGGAATAAATTTCTACTGAGCACCAAGAAAGATCTCCTTAAAGATCCTCCACTGCTCCTCAGCAGACCTACCTTCCAACGCGCTCCCCCAGTCAACATTCGCCAATTCTTCTCTCATCCTACCGTACTCCCCTCTGTTCAAACAAAGGACGCGTGTCCGGGAACCCACTTTCTCCTCCTCCATCTGCACCAGAAACTCTACCATACGATGATCAATCTCCCCAAGAGGATCCTTCACCACAAGGTCCCTAATTCTACCTGCCTCATTACATAACACCAGATCCAAGATAGCTCGCTCCCTCGTCGGCTCCAACACACACTGTTCAAGGAAACTATCCCGGCAGCGTTCCAAGAACTCCTCCTCGAGCCCACCGTGTCCAACATGGGTCGACCAATCAATATGTAGATTGAAATCCCCCATAACTACGGCTGTCCCATTCCTGCATGCCGCATTTATTTGCGCGTTAACAGCCCGCCCCACCTCCAGATCATTATTCGGGGGCCTATAGATGACACCCACCAGCGGCTTCCTCCCTTTGCTGTTCCTAATCTCCACCCACAACGATTCCACTTTCTGCTCTTTGGTTCCTATATCATCCCTTACTACCACCCTGATGCTATCCTTAATCAGCAGAGCTACGCCCCTCCCTTTTTCCTCCCATCTATCCTTCCTAAACACTTGATACCCCTGGACATTCAGCTCCCAGTCCCTGTCACCTTGCAGCCACGTCTCTGTAATGGCCACCAGATCATATCCATTTGTGCTGATCTGCACCACCAGCTCATCCACTTTATTCCGAATGCTTCGTGCATTCAGTTAAAGTGCCTTCATCCCAGCCTTCACCTGGACCCTATTTGCCAGAACGCCACCAACCATACTCACGCCCCCATAACAGGTTTGAGGTTCTTGCTTCCAGTCTGGACGAGAACGAGGGAGGTGAGGTTGGTGAGCAAACTGCACACAGTACAGTGATGCAGACGCAGGACATAGGCAAAGAGAAGGTGAAAAGGAACATAGTAGTAATTGGGGATAGTGGGGTTAAGGGTATTGACATTGTCCTTTGTCACAGTGACAAAGTGCACAGAAGGGTGTGTTGTCTGCCTGGTGCTCGGGTCCGGGATGTCACATCTGGACTGCAGAGGAACCTGGAGTGGGAGGGTGAGAATCCGGTCGTTGTAGTACATGTGGGTGCCAACAACGTAGGCAAAATGCAAACTGAGGATCTGGGGAGGGAGTATGAAAAGCTGGGAATGGAATTAAAAAGTAGAACCGACAAGGTGGTTATCTCTGGGCTACTGCCTGAACCGAGTGCAGACGGGCGTAAGGTTGATACGACTAAGGAAGTGAATGGGTGGCTCAGGGATTGGTGTGGGAGGAATGGGTTTGAATTTATGGGGCATTGGCACCAGTATTGGGGTAGGTGGGACCTGTTCAGGTGGGATGGGGTTGGTCTGAACCGTGCTGGGACCAGAGTCCTGGCGAATCGTGTAAATAGGACTGTAGACAGGGCTTTAAACTAATTAGGAGGGGGGAGGGTGTGAGGGTAGGTGACATTACGGGGTCTAAAGTTAAGGAGAGGGTACAGGTAAGGGAAGAGGCCGAGGATGTATAGAGAAGTTGTTTCCACATGTAGGGTATGCAGAAATGTAAGACAGTCAGTAATGCATCCAACAGGGATCCAGGAGAAATGTCTTTATTTGGAGAAGGGCTAGAATATAAAACACATATGGGTGGCAGTAGCATAATGGTATTGTCACTGGGGTTAGAAGCCAGAGCAAGATCTGGGGACTGGGGTTCAAGTCCTGACACAACAGATGGTGAAATTTGAATTCAATGAAACTAAAATATGACCATGAATCCATCTATGTAGTTCTGTGTAATAACTTGTTACAAGCTGGAAAGATGAGTGTTGGCAAGGAAACTGGTCTGCTTTAAAACTAGAACTGGGTGTGCAAACCAGACCACAGCAATGAAAATGACATAACACTAATGGGTGAGAGCACAATAATACATTTAATTCTTTTGTTTCAGAGTCTGAAATTTTGCAATATACTGTGATATAAATCCCAAATCTTGTAAGCCAAGGCTGCTTAGTGCATATTGGTTAAATCAAGTCTGTATCAAAATAATGTAGCCACAAGATATCAGCTACAGTTTACCAACAACAACTGAATTTTCCTGCTGGCAGCATTTTCATGTTACGCCAATGTTGACCCTCCGCGGGAGGTTACCCAGCGGCACAGCCAGCGAGCAATGCAAAACAGCATAGACATCAGTAGGACCAAAAGCACTTGGCACTGATAAATGGGGAACTACCTGCGCTGCTGCACCAGATTGCAATCTCGCTGTCATATCTGACCCTAAGACAAGCTTCCAACATATCTCTGTACCATCGCTAGGATGGCCTATTTCTGTAACATCGTCTGCCTCCACCTCATCTAAAATTAACCTGCTGCTGAAACACACACCCTTGCCTTTATTGTCCCCAGTCTTGAATATTCCAATGCATTTCACAGTGATTGGGGGGTGGGAGAGGGGGAGTCCCACCCCTAGTTTCCTATGAAGAAATATGCTAAGTGCTTCACAGGAACTTTGTAAAGCAACCTTTGATACTGACCCACATAGGGTGAATATTTTGTTTCATTAAGTGCCCTACAGAAGGAAAGAGAGGTAATGAGGCACTGGAGCGCAGGGAGGGAATCCCAGAACTGAGAGCCAAGCCAGCTACGAACATAGCCACCAACCGTGTCCTTCAGGGAAGAAAAGCTGTCATCTGTACCCAGGTCTGGCTTACCTGTGACTCCCGATCCACAGCAATGTGGTTGACTCTTAAACACCCTCAGGGATGGGCAATAAATATTGGCCCAGCCAGCGATGCCCATATCCCATGAATGAACACAAAAATTACTAATGAGGAAGCACAAGAGGTCGGAATTAGATTAGCACAGATATCTCGGAGGGTTGTGGGCTTGGAGGAGATTGCAGAGACAAGGGGAGGGGAGGGGCGCCGTGTGAGGCCATTGAGGGATCTGAGAACAAGAACAAAAATTGTAAAATTGAGATGGGACCCAACGTAGACCAGCAAAAACAGGGCTGATAAATGGGATTTGGTTCAAGGAAGGACATAGGTAGCAGAGCTTTTGGTGGTTTCAAGTTTACAGAGGGTAGAATATGGGAGACAATCCAGAAATGCATTGGAATGGTCATGACCGGGGACAATAAAGGTGTGGATGAGTGTTTCAGTGGCAAGTTTATTTTAGATGGGGTGGAGGCTGGTGATGTTACAGAAATAGGAAGCCTTAGCAATGGTGCAGATATGTGGTCAGAGGCTGGTCTTGGAGTCACATATGATAGCAAGATTGCAGTCTGGTGCACCCTGAAACAGTTAGTGGGAGAAGGATGGAGTCAGCAGCTGGAGAATGGGCCAAAGACAATGAAAGGGATTTTCTGTGCAATACGCCACAGCGGAGATGGCCAACATTAGGATCTTCTGGTCCTGCCATTGTCAGAGAGGTTTCCTGCTGAATGTACACTGCCGGGAAACCCACAACGAGGGTGTATCACCCCAATCCCACCAGCATGGTCAGCAGAAACATTCCAGCCATTAATCCCAACACTTAATGGGAAGAAATTTCTGCTTATCCAGAATTGGATTTTAGACAAGCAGCAACTCAGCAACAATGAAGGAGTCAAGAAGGATGGCATTGAAATGGCTAGATGTCATTAGCACATTTGTGAATACTAAAACTGTGTTCTCAAACGGTGTCACCAAGGGACAACACAAAGATGAGAAATCTGGAGGAAACCACCATACATTGTGGGGCCAGAGTGGGAAAAGAAACCATTGTACATGATCCTCTGCCTAGCTAGCTAAGAATGGGACGGGCAAGTGTGGGTCCACCTAGTTGGACGCTAGCAGAGAGATGTTAGAGGAGAGTGACGTGATCAACCATATCAAAGGCTGCAGGCAGATCCAAAAGACAAGGCAGGAATATTTATCTTTGTCACAATACGGTCGCAAAGGATGACTTTGAAAAGAGCCGTGCTGGAGATGAAGCAAGGATAGAAACCTGATGCGACAACAATGACAAGCGTACAGTCAGATCTTTAACACTTCTGGGATTCAGAATCTGAAACCTTAGAGTGTAATATAAATCCAGAAATCTACTGCTACTGTTGCATTTGTTCCATCAGATGTAACAGCATTATGCTACACACTACCTGTTAAAGACTTAGTAGGAATTCTATAGCTGGATCACCACCACAAGGCTCCTTATATTAGAAATCATTAAACAAAAGGGACACTGTTGAGATGATTTGATTTGATTTATTATTGTCACATGTATTGGGATACAGTGAAAAGTATTGTTTCTTGCGTGCTACACGGACAAAACATACCGTTCACAGAGTACATAGAATGGGAAAGAAGAGGGAGCAAAATGTAGCGTTACGGTGTAGAGTAAAATCAACTTAATGTAAGGTAGGTCCATTCAAAAGTCTGACAGCAGCAGGGATGAAGCTGTTCTTGAGCTGGTTGGTACATGACCTCAGACTTTTGTATCTTTTTCCCAATGGAAGAAGGTGGCAGAGAGAATGTCCAGGGTGCATATGGTCCTTAATTATGCTTGCTGCTTTGCCAAGGCAGTGGGAAGTGTAGACAGAGTCAATGGATGGGAGGCTGGTTTGTATGATGTACTGGGCTACATTCACAGTTGAATTAATTTGTTTTGATTTATTATTGTCATATATATCACTATACAGTGAAAAGTATTGTTTCTTGTGCACTATATAGACAAAGCATACCATTTACAGAGTATATAGAGAAAGAAAGGAGAGGATGCAGAGTGTAATGTTACAGTCATAGCTAGGGTATAGAGAAAGATCAACTTAATATAAGGTAGGTCCATTCAAAACTGGATGGCAGCAGGGAAGAAGCTGTTCTTGAGCTGGTTGGTACATGACCTCAAACTTTTTCCTGACAGAAGAAGGTGGAAGAGAGAATGTCTGAGTTGCATGTGTTCTTGATTATGCTGGCTGCTTTTCCCAGACAGTGGGAAGTGTAGACAGGATTAATGAATGGGAGGCTGGTTTGTGTGATTGACTGGGCTACGCTCACAACCCTTTGTTGGCTCAGGTGAGACAAAGCAGTGATGTCGTTCAGTCATATGTGCTCGGTCCACCGGCAGGTCCTTGACTCGTTGCCTGTTGGTTTTCCTCCTGAGTTGCTTTCTCGGCAGTTGTTGTCGGTGATTATTTGCCATAGCCTTCCACCCTCAGGGACAACTAGGTCCTAAGTCTACCTTAGCAGGAATAAGAATCGAACCCACCATGTTGGTGTTGTTCCGGACCACATCAACCATCCAGCCAACTGAACCAGCTGGGCTCCAAAAATAAACTATTCAAAACTAAATGTCATGCAAGTGAAGCTTGCAACTTGAGCACAAAATTGAGTGGTAAATGTTCAGGAGGATATTTTTGTGTTTTATGTATGAACCAACAATTTTTAATAAAGTGAACCCAAACATGAAGTAACAATATAAAGACTTGCATTTTCAAAAGAAAAAATACTTTCTGTTATTGCGCTCCTGACCAAAGACAGCTCAAGGCAATTCAGAATCAACTGTGTGTTCTGGAGGTCGTTCATTGCTGTGATGTTGGGAAGGGGAGTAGCTATCTTTCACAGAGAAATATTGTACAAAAGATAATGACCAGAAAAGCACCTGTTGTGGTGATGGTTGAGAGACAAATGGTCGCCGTGAGAGAAATCCATCATGGAATCTTTTACATCTGACTGAGAGGACAGATTTGTCCTTGGTTCAGTGCTCTTGAAAGGCAGTGCAATGAAGTTACTGTGAAAATTCCCTAGTCACCACACTCCAGCATCTGTTCGGAGTGTGAATTCAGCATGGCGAATGCACATAACCAGCACGCCTTTTAGACTGTGGGAGGAAACCTAGCACCTTGAAGAAACCCACACAGCCACAGGAGGGACATACTGACTCCACGCACAGACAGTGACCCAAGCCAGGAATCAAACCCAGGTCCCTGGCGCTATGAGGCAGCAGTGCTACCCACTGTGCCACCACTCTCAGCACTGAATTGAATCGTCAACTTGAGTTATGTGATAATATTTCTGAAATGGTACTTGAACCTTGACAGTCTGATTCAAAAGCAAGAGTGCGGCTACCATTGGGTCAAGTCTGCATTAGAGTTAGGATTAAGAGTTTTGTCCCAATCACCAACAACCTGTCCTGGTCCCCCATGACAACTCTAGAGTTAAGAAAGACCACCAACCCCTCTACTTTTTCAGAAGACGAAGGAAATTTGGCATATTAGCTATGACTTTCACCAACTTTTACAAATGCACAATAGAAAGCATTCTTTCTGGTTGTATCACAGCTCGGTGTTGCTCCTGCTCTGCCCAAGACCAAAAGGTCGTGAATGTAGCCCAATCCATCACACAAACCAGCCTCATATCCATTGACTCTGTCTACACTTCCTGCTGCCTCGGCAAAGCAGCCAACATAATTAAGACCCCATGCATGCCTGACATTCTCTCGTCCACCTTTTTCCTTTGGGAAAAAATACAAAAGTCTGGGGTCATGTACCAACCGACTGAAGAACAGCTTCCTCCCTGCTGCTGTCAGACTTTTGAATAGACTTATCTTGCATTAAGTTGATCTTTCTCTGCACCCTAGCCACGACTCTAACTCTCTCTCATTTCCTTCTCTATAAACGGTATGTTTTGTCTGTGCAGCGTGCAAGAAACAATACTTTTCACTGTATGTTAATACACGCTACAATAATAAATCAAATCAAAACATCTTTGGACTGTGGGAGGAAACCAGAGCACCCGGAGGAAACTCATGCAGACATGGGGAGAATGTGCAAACTCCACACAGACAGTGACCCAAGATGTGGTGAGTTTGATAAAACTGAACTGTTGACACTGGAGAGAGGAGCAATACAATATTGGAAACCAAGTGCTTAAAATTCAACCACAAATTCAGCATAAAAAAAGAATCAAGCCCATTGAGAAGCCACTGCTAACATCCCCACATTCCTCTGACTTGCTTTGTCACTTGGACTTAATCAGTCTGCTCAGTTTGAAGAACCAGCCGAGAGGGATCCTGAGAGGGGATAACTAGAAGGCAAACTGGAGCAGAGATTTTCCCTTGTGGTTGCTTTTGCAATTTAGGCCTGGTTCATTCACGCTTTGCTGTTCTGTAAATCATGCGAGAGTCCCTTGGTGTGCCTTATTAACAACACATAATGGCTAATTAAATTACTCCAGTTGTGTTACTTTCCACTAATTGAGACCACGTTGCCTGAGTCCATAGGGACTTGACATCATCGCAGATAACAATATACATATTGTAGCTCTAATATCATGTAGCAGTAGGGGAATTGGTTAGGAGGTGTGCTGGTTGGTATGTTTGTTGTTAAGATATAGCTGAAATCATAGAATCCCTACAGTGCAGAAGGAGGCCATTTGGCCCATTGAGTCTACACCGACCTCAACCCCACCCAGGCCCTATCCATATAACCCCATGCATTTACCCTAGCTAACCCCTCCTGGCACTAAGGGGAAATTTATCATGGTCAATCAACCTAACCCACACATCTTTAGCCTGTGGGAGGAAACCGGAGGAAACCCACACAGAAACAGGGAGAATGTGCAAACTCTACATAGACAGTCACCCAAGACCGGAAATCGAACGCAGGTCCCTGGTGCTGTGAGGCAGCACTGCTAACCACTGTGCCACCTTGCTGAAATATTCTTGAGTATATGACGATACAAAGAATCTGGAGTAGAGCACACAGCCCTTCAAGCCTGCTTCGTCACTAAGGAGATCATTGGTTTAACATCACTTTCCTACCCACTCCACATCTTGCTTCATTCCTTGAGAGGCCAAAGGCCTAAAGTCATTGAGCCATAGAGGTGTACAGCATGGAAACTTGCCCGTTGTCCATGCTGCCAAGTTTTACCACCAAGCTATCTACCTTAGCCTGAAATATAAATGACGATGTATTCACACCCTCTGGGGTGGAGAATTCCAAAGATCCACAAACCCATGGGTGAAAAAATTTTTCTTCATGGCACCCCAAAATGATCAGCCATTTATCCTTTAGACTGCGCCCCCTTCCCCCGATCCCCAGCCACACCCCCATGCCCTAGATTTCCGAGCCAGAGGAAACATCTCTCATTGTCTACCCTGTCAGGCCCCCTTCACAATATTGTGGGAGGAAGTTTCCCGTCCCATCCCCATGGGAATGGCAGCAGGTGAGAGGCGGACCATCAGTGGGATTTTCCAGTTTAAAGGGGGAGCGTGGCTGGAAAATCCTGCCCTGTCTATTTCGAAGAGATCTCCTTTCATTCTTCGAAATTGCAGAGAGAAGAGGCCCAATTTACTCAGCCACTGATCATAGGACAATCATCTCATCCCAGGAACCAATATGCTTCCACTTTATCAAAATCGCAGAATTATATTCATATTCTGCCAAGATTTCTGACACAGTGCTAACGAAACTATGCGTGACCTGTCAGAGGATGGTCCCAATTGTGTGGGTGACTACCTCATGTTTTGTTATTGCTGGAAGGTGCCAGGTATTCATAGAATCACAGAATCCCTACAGTGCAGAAGGAGGCCATTTGGCCCATCAAGTCTACACCAACAACAACCCCACCCAGGTCCCATCCCCGTAACCCTGCCAACTATCCTTACGCTAACGTGGCCTATCAACCTAACCTGCACATCTCTGGACTGTGGGAGGAAACCGGAGTACCCGGAGGAAACGCACACAGACACGGGGGGGGGGCATCGTGCAAACTTCATACTGACAGTGACCCAAGGCCTGAATCGGACCAGGGTCCCTGGCGCTGTGAGGCAGCAGAGCTAGCCACGGGAGGGGAGTGTTAAAATACTTATGACCATTAGTTTGTCATTAGATGTGGTCAGGACATCATTAAGGCCCTACAGGAAAAGGAAGTGGCAAGCTTTGACAGATAATTTCTTGAGCAGATTATCAGTCACTTGGCAGACTGCCTCATCACAGAATTTTCAAACATGCACCAAGATGTAGCTGGGCTGTTGGCGAGAAAGTCCTCCTCAACAGACCCTTTATACACACGTGGAATCTCACACACTCACACCTCCTCCTTCCTCCCACGAAAACAAATTGTCCTCCAGGCTGTGGTGGAGAAGAACCCATTATCTGTGTCCTTCTGGAACGTTCATTGGCAAAGAAGGTTGGGAGAGAGATGAAGTGGTTTTTGTCAAGGTTCACCCTGAGCAGCTCCATGGCACTGAACTCTATGATTTATGGGTTGTTCCCAAGGCCGCACAATGAGACAAACATCAACTTCTGCTGGGGGACCATCTGCTCGCTGGAAGATATCTAAAATCATAGAATCTCACAGTGCAGAACAGGTCCTTCGGCCCATCAAGTCTGCACTGACACACAGGAAAAAACAGACCTCCCACATAACCCTCTTTACTAGCACATGGTCCATAGCCCTGAATGTTATGATGTTCTAAATGCTCATCCAGATAATTTGTAAAGATTGTGAGGCAACCTGCCCCTATCACCCTCCCAGGCAGCACATTCCATCCTCTGGGTAAAAAAAACTTCCTCACATTCTCCCTAAACCTCCTGCCCCTCACCTTGAACCTATGTCCCCTTGTGATTGACCTTTCAGTTAAAGGTAATAGCTGCTCCTTATGCATTCTGTCCATGCCCCTCATAATCTTGTATACTTCAATCAGTTTTCTGTGCTCCAACGGAAACAACACAAGTCTATCCAACCTCCCTTTATAACTTAAATATTCCATTCCAGGCAGCATCCTGGTGAATCTTTTCTGCACCCCCTCCAGCGCAATCATGTCCTTCCAATAATGTGGTGACCAGAACAGCACACAGTACTCTAGCTGTGGCCTCACCAAAGCTCCATACAACTCCAACATGATTTATCTGCTTTTGTAACCTCAAATGATAAAGGAAAGTGTCCCATATGTCTTTTTTACCACGCCACTAATATGCCCTCCTTCTGCCTTCAGGCAAACATGCCAAAGTCCCTTTGTTCCACAGGACTTCCTGGTGTCCTACCATTCATTGAGTACTTCCTTGTCAAATTACTCCATCCAAAGTGTGTCACTTCACACTTTTCAGGGTTAAATTCCATCTGCCACTTATCTACCCATTTGAATATTCTGTTTGTATCTTCTTGTAGCACAAGACACTCAGCCTCACTGTTAACCACCCAGCCAATCTTTGTGTAGTCTGCAAACTTACTAATCCTACCCCCCACATAGTCATCAATCTGATTTATATAAATGACGAATAATTGCCGGTCTCCCAGTACAAAAAGTTGTCCTCGATCGAGTTTTGCAAGCTAGCGCATTCCAAAGTGCAGGACTATGTGCTGAGAGATGCATTAAAGCTTGGGAAAGCGCCATAGAGGCATAATGGGGAAAGGTCACTGACTAAGGTCTTTCAGCCATAATTCACCATGGGGCTGGAAACTGTGCAGAACCCTTTGGGCTGTATGCCTGACAAGGAGTGTATGTTTTGAATATTAAGTGCATTGAAATTCTATTTAGCCACCTCAGAGTGGAACATACTACATGGAGAAAAGTTGAATTTTATTGCACTTTCTGTAATTTTCAATTAGAAATGTTTTGCCCTTGGGTCGCAGGCTTCTCACAGAATGTAAATCGCAACTATCGAGAGAATTACAATTGTATGGAGGCAACCCAACGTGGAATATACTGTATTGAGATAAAGTTGAATTCTATTGTACTTTCTGTAATTTTCAAGTCAAAACATTTTGCAATGGGGTTTTACAAATTTAATGAAGGAAGTCAAATTTTAGAGTTAAAAAATAAGGAGAAGAATTTGGAAGTCACCTTTAAAGTCAACCAAGGCTACTTATTAAAGTTGGGCAGTACACCGTGCTAATTTTGATATTGTTATAAAAGGACAATTTACATTATTGGGATTGTGAAATCAATTGTAACCATCATTCTATGTGGTCACGTGATATGAAATGATGCAGCTTAATGATTAATATCAAGTCTCCTTCCACCACATTTCTCTCACCAACTTTTGCAGACGTGTCATAGAAAGCATTCTTCCTGCTTGTATCAAAGCTTGACATGGCTCCTGCTCCACCCAAGACCGCAAGGAACTACAGAAGGTCATAAATGTAGCCCAATCCATCATACAAACCAGCCTCCCATCCATTGACTCTGTCTACACTTCACACTGCCTCGGCAAAGCAGCCAGCATAATCAAGGACCCTCACATACCCTGGACATTCTCGCTTCCACCTTCTTCCTCAGGAAAAAGATACAAAAGTCTAAGGTCATGTACCAAGCGACTCAAGAACAGCTTCTTCCCTGCTGCTTTCAGAATTTTGAATGGACTTACCTTGCATTAAGTTGATCTTTCTCTACGCCCTAGCTATAACTGTAACATTACATTCTGCACGTTCATGAATGGTATGCTTTGTCTGGATAGCGCGCAAGAAACTTTTCACTGTCTGTTAATACATGTGACAATAATAAATCAAATCAAATCAAATCACATGGTCTATGCAGACTAACATCAGAGAAATACGTGTCCAAACCATAAATCATTATCATTATGGTCCCTAGTTTATGTTTTTCCTGTAAGCAGCTGTGTTAATCAACATGTATTAAATAAGATACAGAGGCTGTGTAAGGGGGCAACAGATATTACTGAATCTTCACAGGTATTCACAGCAGACCTCATATGCCTTCAATCCTCAACATCTGACACTTTGCCAAAACAAGCTATATGGCTTGACAGGATTACCTTGGTTTTGGCACCTGACAATGCTTTTGCGAATGTTTTTTGTAGTCGCTATAATTATTTGACACCACTGAGTCAGTTGTCGTTAAATGGTGGATGAGGTTTATAGTGTAAAAATTAAAGTGGTTAAAGATTATGCTATGTTCAACTTAGCATCTGGGTTCCTGAAGAGGCTGCTCACTGGCCTTAATGATGCAATTGGGATGTTGTGTGGAAATTAAGGCAAGTTGATTAGCAATTAGCAAGGACACAGTGGGAGTAATAAGGTAACTGTTCAATCAATTACTTCCTAAGTGGCTTAGATTACCTCCTTTTGTATCCTTCCTGCTCAATTTTGTGGACCTGACACTGGAACCATTGGATTGTCACAAAATGCAGAGAGAAGTAATACTGAATAAAAGTCAGCTGAAAACAGTGACAAAAGGAGTAAAAACTGCAAGAGTTATTTATGTTTATTAGGGATTAATTATTAGGGATAGGATTTATAGTTATTTGGAGAATAATGAAATGATTAGAGATAGTCAGCATGGTTTTGTGGAGGGTAGGTCATGCCTTACTAACCTTATTGAGTTTTTTGAGGAAGTGACCAAAGAGGTGGATGGGGGTAAGGCAGTTGACATGGTATATATGGACTTTAGTAAGGCGTTTGTTAAGGTTCACCATGGAAGCCTTCTGCAGAAATTGCAGATGTATGGGATTGAGGGTGATTTAGGAAATTGGATTAGGAACTGGCTGGCGGATAGGAGACAGAGGGTGGTGGTTGATGGTAGGTATTCGACATGGAGTTCAGTTATGAGTGGTGTGCCTCAGGGATCTGTTTTGGGGCCACTGCTGTTTGTAATTTTTATAAATGATCTGGATGAGGGTATAGCTGGGTGGATTATTAAATTTGCTGATGACACCAAAGTCGCAGGTGTGGTTGATAGTGAGGAAGGGTGTCTTAGTCTACAGGGAGACTTGGACAAGTTTCAGAGCTGGGCCGAGAGGTGGAGGATGGAGTTTAATGCGGAAAAGTGTGAGGTAATTCACTTTGGCAGGAATAATGGGTGTGTAGAGTATAGGGCTAACGGTAGGACTCTGAATAGTGTGGATGAACAGAGGGATCTAGATGTATGTGTACATAGATCCCTGAAAGTTGGGAATCAAGTAGATAGGGTTGTTAGGAAGGCATACGGTGTCTTGGCGTTTATTGGTAGGGGGATTGAATTTAGGAGCCGCAGCGTCATGTTGCAACTGTACAAAACTCTTGTGCGTCTGCACTTGGAGTATTGTGTGCAGTTCTGGCCCCCACATTATAGGAAGGATGTGGAGGCTTTGAAGAGGGTGCAGAGGAGGTTTACCAGGATGTTGCCTGGTATGGAGGGGAGGTCCTATGAGGAGAGACTGAGGGATTTGAGGTTGTTTTCATTAGAAAGAAGGCGGCTGCGAGGGGACCTTATTGAAACATATAAGATGATTAGAGGTTTGGATAGGGTGGACAGTGATAGCCTTTTTCCTCGGATGGAGAAAGCTAGCACGAGGGGGCATAGCTTTAAATTAAGGGGTGGTAATTATAGGACGGATGTCAGGGGTAGGTTCTTTACCCAGAGGGTGGTGAGGGATTGGAATGCCCTGCCTGCTGCAGTTGTAAATGCGCCTAGTTTGGGGGCGTTTAAGAGATCCGTGGATAGGTTTATGGATGGAAAGGGTTTGGTTTAGGTTAGAGGGTCATTGTTTTTTAACTGGTCGGCGCAACATCATGGGCCGAAGGGCCTGTTCTGAGCTGTTATGTTCTATGTTCTATTTACATTCTGAGGTGTGATTGCAGAACTTTTTGTAATGCAAAACCCACACAGACTCCGCACAAATAGCGATCCAGTTCAGGAATCAAACCCAAGTCCCTGGTACTCTGAGGCAGCAGTGCTAACCGTTGGGCTATTGTGCCACACTTCCATGCCCAATCACCTTTGTGGATTTTCATTCATGCCAGTCTCACCCAATCCTCCAACCCAAATGGGGCGAGATCGGAGATTGAAGAAGGGCGTGGCCATTTTTTTACAACACTAGCTGCCATAAACTAATCCCTCCAAGCTATGGAATAGATAAGTGTCTAAGATAAGAGGATAGGGCAGGGTGTGAAATGTCATGGGGGAGGGTCAGGGGGAGTGGTGATTCCATCCGTGGGAGGGGATGGTTATTTGTTGGGTGTGGAACGTCTCCTGAGGAATAGGGAATATCATATCAGGGGGGTCGTGGGTGAAGGTCTGGGTCTTTACAATGGTTACGCAGAAGTTAGAAGAGGTTTTAATCCTAAGATTTTCTGGGTAACTATTGATGTAATCCTGTCAGACCCATCCAGGGTTGGTGATTTTAACACAGTTTTGGATGGTTCCCAGCGCACAGACTTACTCAGGAAAAGTTTGCACTTCTAGGCAATTGCCTTGCAGACCCTTCCCTATAAAATTCTGAGAGGGATTCCCCAGCGTATCTTTGAGTTTCCCCCAATCCGACACTGGGGAACTCAGAAGTTATGGCCAATGTCATGATGATGTGGCTAAGGCATGAGTGATATCAATCTGAAATTCTATCATCTAATCAAACATATGGTTAGCAGGAAAAGATGTTGATGTAAGATGGCTGCCATAAGACACCTGATATCTAAAATTATAAGTTGACCGATTCCAGGAAATTTCCAACGTGAATTATTCAGACACACCATATCACAACATCATTCTCTGGAATGTCATACCTGCTGATGTCAAGGACTGCTTCAAAAGAATAGCTGTACAGATCCTCATATTTCCTACAAGGCTACCTCTCAAACAGAGACAGAAATTCTACTAAGACAACAGATGTAAGGAATTTTATTATTCTATCTATATCATCAAATTGGATAACGGATATTCAGGAGTTAATACTTAGGACATTATAGAATCTAATCACCCAAGCCAAGAAACGAAAGCCTCAGTTAGCTCAGACATCAGATAAGCTGAAATCATTATGGGGGATAGAGGGTCATATGACTAGAGTAACCATTTTTCAATCTCGATTCAACACAATGCACAAGCTGCTAAAGCAGTAGCCTGGAAGAATTTGACAAAGAGGTTCTCTTCCCTCCCAATTAAAGCCCTATCTCTTATAGTTTAACAACTCAGCACAGAGATGGCGAATTTTCATCAAAATATACGTATATACAAAACTCTTTGGATCCTGGAAAAGACAGGTTAAGTTTTGAAAAGAAATTGCCTTTGGCAATTACAAGTCAACATGGGCTTCAATTCCATTGAAATTACAAGCTCACCACAGAGAAAGATTTCTGTCACAGCCACAAGTATCAGCAAAGGACTCATTAAAAATCAACTTGTATTTTTGACCTTTTAGCATTGAAACTTTCATTTGCCAAAAAAGTAACAGCCTACTATATCCCTTGGAAGTGTGTGTGTGTGTGTGTGTGTGTGTGTGTGTGCACGTGTATGTCTGTGTGTGTGTATATGTGTGTGTCTGTGGGTATGTTTTTGTGTGCACGTGTGTGTGGCTCTGTGTCTGTGTGTGCATGTGCAAGCTCAATAAAAGGTAAGGGCACGACCTTACCACCCGTTCATGCTACACACCCACCGCAGCGAAGGTGGGGAATTTGGCAACAAGGCAAGTCTCCATTCTCTGCAACGAGATGGGAAAATCCCGCTGACGTGAACGGTTTGGAAAATTCCAGCCTAAGTGTTTGTGTTTAAGTTCAAGAATGCCTATCCGACTGAGTTCTTGGTAATCAGTATGTGAGTGGTTAAGTGCAGATATCAAATTAAACCTTTACCTTGAAAAATGACAAAAAACCCTGCCATGGTGAACCACAGAATGAGAAAGAAAACCAAGTCCTGATATGTATACTCACTAATCGTATACAAATCTCTGCAGGCTCCTCGCCATGGCCTCTGCGAGATATAAACAGCCTCCTTTGTCGCACCTTTAACGTAACAGAACATCCCAAAGCGCTTCATCGTAACATTTTAATTATCCAAATTTCCCTTCTTAATGTTAATAAGGAAATGATGCACATTGGCTGAAAATGATGGAACAGGGCTTGTCAAGGTTTGGGATTAATGGATACCAGACAGCTAAAATGTAATGGTATTTTCTGCAAGAGTAGCTGTAATCAACTTAATGCTACTTCAATATTGATTGCCAGTGATAGATGGGTAAATGGCAGACAGTGGCATTGTGGTAATATTGCTAGACTAATAATTCATCAGGCCCAGGCTAATGTTCCGGGGTACTGGTTCAAATCCCACCACAGTAGCTGGTGGAATTTAAAATTCAGAAAAAAAATCTGGAATTCAAAGCTAGTCTCAATATTGGTGCCAGCAAAACTATTATAGATTGTCTTAAAAAAAAGTCCTCTGGCTCACTAATGTCCTTCAGGGAAGGAAATCTGCCATACTCGCCTGGTCTTGTCTACACATGACTCCAGATCCATAGTAATATGGTTGACTCTTAACTCCCCTCTGAAATAGCTTAGCAAGCCACTTAGTTCAAGGGCAATTAAGGATGGGCAACAATTGTTGCCCTTGCCAGTGACAACACATCCCATAAAAGAATGTTTTATTTAAACCTGGAAAAACGCATTTAAACTCTTGTTGACCTTTGCACTAGACAGTGGAGAATCTCTGTGTGTTTGAGAGATGTAGTGGCCGTTTAAAACCATTATTCCTGAAACTATCCAATGGAACCAAAACGAATTACTGTTAAGTATTGATCAGAATTCTCCATACCGACTGGATTTTAAAGAGAGAATGGATTCTGATGAAGAGACCATAAAGTTGTTGATGTGTGGCAGTTACATTCCATCAACAACACTATTCACCCAGTAACATGAATATTTCCCTTGTATATCTTTATTCTTTATTAAAAAAAGATTCTGCCATTTTTAGTGAGGAAATTCAGGAAAGGTTGGTTCTAATGAAAGACTAACAACATGAATTCAGCCTGTTTCTCCCGCCTCCACCGCGCCCCCCCTCCCCACCCCCGAGCAATGTAAAAGATCCCATAGCATTATTACAAAGGAGAGTAAAGGATAGTTCCCCTATGTACTGCCCTTAACAAACATCACTAAAACAGATTATCTTGGCACAGTAGTTAGTACTGCTGTCTCACAGCCCCAGGGATCGGGTTCAATTCCCGGATTGGATCACTGTCTGTGTGGAGTTTGCACGTTCTCCCGGCATGGGTCTATGTGGGTTTCTTCCAGGTGCTCCGGCTTCCTCCCAAAGAAGTGCGGGTTAGGCCATGCTAAATTGATCCTTGGTGTCAGGGGGACTAGTTAAGGTAAATGCATGGGGCTATGGGTTAGGGCCTGGGTGTTTTTCCCAGCTGAATGGGTCAAATAGCCTCCTTCTGCACTGTAGGATTCTATGATTATCACATTTGTTTTGGGAGTCTGCTGCATAGAAATTGGATGCTGTGTTTACCTAGTAATTTCTGTTTTAATTTGATCACTGGATGTGGAGCGCACTAGCAAGGCAAGCAATTATCACCCATCCTTCACTGCCAAGAAGGTACTTTTGAATATTTACCTGGCAGGGGTGAAGCCATGGGGATGAGGCTAGCCCATTGCATTGGGGGTGTGCTGATACCTACGATCGTGGTTTGCCCAGACTAGGATTAGTGTAGCCAATGAGGTTAAACTAAGGCTTTACACAATGCAACTTTTCTAAAGCCATCTCGGCATTTTGGCTAAGATGAAGCATTAGATGGAGCCCAGGGTGGGGTGCAATGCCTCATCCCATCAGCTTGGATCTGGTTTGATCGAGCCCAAGTTGGGATGTAAGGTCTTGTCAGCTTGGATCTGGCTTGTCCCTTATGTGGGCATCATGATTGGACCTCATTTGAATTGGCTTATTTGTTAGATTAAAATTACCAAAAGGTATCAAAAAAAATGAGGAATTTCAGTAGGCAGGCAAGAATCACTATGGAGTAGATCAGATCAGATAAAGAAGGCCGATTTTCTCCCCTGAAGGACTTCACTGAACCAGATAAGTTTTTAACAACAACCTAGTCGTTTCGTGATCACCATTGCTAAGGTCAGATTTTTAATTCCAGGTTGATTTGGTTAACTGAATTTAAATTTCCCAGCTACCATGGTGAGATTTGAACTCACATCTCCATATCATTAGTTCAGGCTCCAATAACCAACAATAATTTCTCCCTCAATGTCAACAAAACGAAGGAGATTGTCATCGACTTCAGGAAGCATAAAAGAGAACATGCCCCTGTCTACATCAATGGGGACGAAGTAGAAAGTGTCAAGAGCTTCAAGTTTTTAAATGTCCAGATCAACAACAATCTGTCCTGGTCCCCCCCATGCTGACACTATAATTAAGAAAGCCCACCAACGTCTCTACTTTCTCAGAAAAGTAAGGAAATTTGGCATGTCAGCTACAACTCTCGCCAACTTTTGCAGATGCACCATAGAAAGCATTCTTTCTGGTTATATCACAGCTTAGTATGGCTCCTGCTCTGCCCAAGACTGCAAGGAACTACAAAAAGTGGTGAATATAGCCCAATCCATCATGCTAACCAGCCTCCCATCCATTGACTCTGTCTACATATCCCACTGCCTCAGCAAAGAAGCCAGCATAATTAATGACCCCACGCACCCTGGACATTCGCTCTTCCACTTTTTTCTATTGGGAAAAAGAGACAAGAGTCTGAGGTCACGTACCAACCGACTCAAGAATAGCTTCTTCCCTGCTGCTGTCAGACTTTTGAATGGATTTACCTTGCTTTAAGTTGATCTTTCTCTACACCCTAGCTATGACTGTGACACTACATTCTGCAATCTCTTGTTTCTTCCTCTATGAACAGTATGCTTTGTCTGTACAGCACGCAAGAAACAGTACTTTTCACTGTCTGTTAATACATGTGATAGTAATAAAGCAAATCAAATCAAATCAAGAATTACTGATCTGGTAACATGACCTTTATGGTACTGTACCCTGTAATGCATTGTAATGCTGTAATACACTGGCTGCAATGTGCTGTGTGATGTACAAGGGACAGGAAAGGTGTTGCAACAATACAAGTTCTTTCCTAAACAGCCAACTTAGCATCTAAAATACAAAGCCTCAGATGGTGCCGCACTTCATCAGAACCCTACTGAAAGGTTGACCTGGATTACATGCTTGGAGGGAGACTTAACTCTTCCTGCCATCCAACTAATGGAAAAGGATGAGGCTGAGGCAACCCTCAACTCCCTAAGTACAATGAGATAGAATTTTCAGAGAGTTCCCTTGATACCGTTACTCATGCCATTAAGGTTCCCATTGGGCACATATTCAGAAGGCAGCAGAAGCCACACCAAAACCTGTGCTTTAAAGAATTGGAGTTGCCATCATCTTGAAAAACCTAAAGATACTTACACCCTGATGGGAATCTCACATATCTATAATCAGCTGCACTCCTGTGCAATAAAAGTGTATTTTTTTATATGCTCCATCCTTACAAAGCCAATGCTCACAATGGACCGGGCAAACCCAAATCCATTCCTTGCTTACTCCAAAAACCAAATTTAAAGTCCAATTGAATCCAATTCAAGGTCCCCACAAAGGAGATAAACAAGATCTAAGCTGACAAGATGGGGCATCTTGGGCTTGAGCTGACACTTGACCTTGGCCAAAAGGCCGAGAAGTATCTTTCCTGTTAATAAAATCAGGAGGGCAGCACAGTGGCGCTGTTGTTAGCACTGCTGCTTCACAGTGCCAGGGACTCGGATTCGATGGCCAGCTTGGGTCACTGTCCATACAATGTCTGCATGTTCTCCCCATGTCTGCATGGGTTTCTTCCAGGTGCTTCAGTTTCTTCCCAGTCTGAAAAACGTGCTGGTTAGGTGCATTGGCCATGCTAAATTCTCCCTCAGTGTACATGAACAGGCAGCAGAGTGTGTCAACTAGGCGATTTATGCAGTTGCTTCACTGCAGTTTTACTTGTAACAGTTATAAATAAACTTTAATCCAACACTAGAAATTCTAGGAACGGGAAGTAATGCAGTATCTTTATCCCGCACCACTTTGTGCCCTGCTCTTTTGATGAAACGAGTAAGATGTTTTGCAAGACAATGACAAAAATAGTTCTTACATGGGTTTCAACATGAACCGATGCACTGACCACACTCTATAACTGTAGAGTAATGGGAGGATAAAACCACATCCATCCAAAATGATGGGCTGGTCACTGCAAAAATGGAAATATTTGTAACCCATTTAAAACAATTGCTGAAAGTAATTGTAAGAAAGGCTTAACTGAAGCAGTAAATATCATTAGTCATTCCAATGAGGATGTGACCTCACTTTATAATTCTCACCAGAAGAAAATCCAAATTCTAATTATAAATCTCGAAGGTCAGAAAGACTCTTTTTTAGATAAACAAATTTTGTGCACTTTCAAGTTTTATAGGCAACCAAACATGTTGGTCCATTCGGACATGATGAGAATAGTGTTTTTGTTGCAAGCTAGGACCATTCTGGGTTTGGCTTCCTGTTCTCTGACATGGTCTTCCCAACTTCCCCCACAAGCAAATTCAAGGATCGAGAATGGCCATCCCATCCAGAGGCCAATAGAAGCCCTTGAAGACCACTCAATGTAGTGTAATGGGTTAATAAATGAGATATGATAACATATAATGTAAACGATATTGTGCCACTGATTCAATCAGCCATGTATTGGATTCAAGAGAGAGAGGTTGGAACACCCTGCCTGGGAGCAACATGCCTCACATAGTCTTCATAACCAATCCAAAGGTGTGCGGGTTAGGTGGCTTGACCATGTTAAATTGCCCCTTGGTGTCCAAAGGTGTATAGATTAGGGCGATTAGCACAGTAAATGCTGGGGTTACAGAGGTAGGGTGCAGGGTGGGGTGGTTAAGATGTCAGAAAGACTCAATGGGCCAAATGGAGTCCTACTGCACTGTAGAGATTCTATGATTCTAAGTGCTGAGCAAGTAACAGAGTATGGCTGCAGATTGTCTATTGACCTAGTTCCACGACTGGGCCAGAATTTTACCGTTCCGCCCACCATGGGAATCGGAGTGGGCGAGGGGCAGAACATGGAAAGATGAGTTCACCTCAGGCAGGATTTTATGGTTTCAGAACCAGTGAGACCGTAAAATCCTGCCCATAGAGTCCAAGAATGGAAGATTATTCCAAAATACTTAAGGCCTCATTTTGCCACTCCTTCTCAGGCACCACATTTTCAATGACAGGATCACCCAGAGGCTTAGAGAGAGAGAGAGACATTCCCTGCCCTTCATTGCAACTCCTTCTCCCATTGCCAGGGGCCTACCTGACCAGACCTGGTGACAGCGCCCCACTTATCTACATTCCGTGGCTCCCGCAATGATCTATGTCCATGGGCCTCCTGCAGTACCAGTGGTGGTCACCAGTGGCTCTTGCCAGTACTGGATAGCTGAGGACCTCTGACTGGCCAACAGCTCTTAGAGGCGGGACACTTCAGCGCTGCAGGAGAAGATGCAGCAGCAAATTGCCCCCTAGTGGTGCGCTGAACTGGGAATTAGTCCCAAAGAGACTCCTGGAAAGGCTGTTGGCGTGACTGCCACGGCCATTAAATTCTGCCCAAGTGTTTCCAAGATTAATTCATCATGAGCAGGTTGTATCCTTTGCTTCAATTCTTCTGGATGAGGTGAAAATTAACATGGTCTGCATCATCTAATCCTATTAGAAGTCTAAAAATAACCTTCTCTTTCCTTGTAGAAGTATTTTCAAATTGCTCCTGGTATTCTTTTCTTCCAGACCCGGGAGGTATGTTAAAACACTCACGAATCCGTAAAGTTTAAACAAAACTCCTTCATGTGATGTGGGCGCCACTAGCAAGGCCAGCATTTATTGTATATTCCTTTTAGGTGTCCAGATCACCAACAACCTGTCCTGGTTCCCCCCAATGCTGACACTACAGTTCAGGAAGCCCACCAATGCCTCTGCTTTCTCAGAAGGCGAAGGAAATTTGGCCCGTCCAATACAACTCTCGCCAACTTTTATGGATGTAGCATAGAAAACCTTCTTTCTGGTTGTATCACAGTTTGGTGTGGCTCATGCTTTGTCCAAGATAGCAAGAAACTACAAAGGGTGGTGAATGAAACCCAGTCGATCACTCAAACCAGCTTTCCACACATTGACACCGTCTACATTTCGGAAAAGCAGCCAGCGTAATTAAGGATGCTACGCACACCGGACATACTCTCTTCCACCTGCTTCCGTTGAGAGAAAGATACAAAAGACTGAGTTCACATAACAATCGACTCAAGAACAACTTCTTCCCTGTTGCCATCAGATTTTTGAATGGACCTACCTCACATTAAGTTGATCTTTCTCTACACCCTAGCTATAACTGGAACATTACATTTTGCACTCTGTCCTTTACTTCTCTATGAACAGTTTGCTTTGTCTGTTTCATGCGCAACAAACAATAATTTCACTGTATACCAATACATATGACAATAATAAATCAAATCAAATTGCCCTTGAACTGAATGGCTTGCTAGGCATTTCAGAGGGGCATTTTAGGAGTCAACCACGTTGCTGTGGTTCTGGGGTCACATGTATAATGTGGGTGTAACCCAGGGATTAATAATAGGACCACTGATTTTTGTTTTGCTATATATTCATGGCCTGTACATCCAGATGGCACAAAATGCATAACTAAGAAATAGTGAGGAGGTTTCAGGAAGTCATAGAGAAACTGGTGAAATGGACAGACACTTGGGAGATCAAATTTAATGCGGAGGAGTGTGAAGTGATTCATTTTTTGGTCGGAAAAATTAGCGGGGGCAGTTTAAACTGAGTAGTATGATTTTAAAAGGAGATGCAGAAACAACCGGAGAGACCTGGGGGTGTAGGTGCACAAATCTCTGAAGAAGGTACAAGTTGAGAAGGTTGTTAAAAACGCAGATGGAATCCTTGATTTTTTACAATACCAGGTTAAAGTTTATCACGAGCTTTCAGAGCACTGCTCCTTCATCAGGTGAAACTTCTTACAGTGCCCACCTCAGTACAACGCCAGCATCTGCACATCTTGATTTCTTTTATGACTAAGAGCCCATATACATTACAAAAGCAAGAGAGTGATGCCTTTTTTATGGGCCACTCAATTGGAACTTTGAAAAGGGAATTGATAAATACTGCAAAGGGAAAAAATTGAAAGGGTTCTAGGGAAAGAGCTAAGGAGTGGAATTAATTTGGTAGCTCTTATAAAGAACAAGCACAGTCACAGCAAGCTGAATGGTCTCATTCTATCCTTATCATTCTATGATTCTTAGATCAGAATGGAATCCCTATAGTGCAGAAATAAGCCATTCGGCCCATCGAGTCTGCACCAACTCTCCAGCTTAGCCATGCCTTCTTCTCCGCCCTATTCTCATAACTACACAAATTTAAGCCCACTAATCCCCCAAAACTACACATCTTGGGACACTAAAAGGCAATTTAACATAGCCAATCCACCTAACCTTCATAAACTCCTACAGGACAGAATGAGGCCATTCGGATCATTGAGTCTGCACTGACCACAATCCCACCCAGGCCTTTATCCCCATAACCCCATGCATCAAAGTACCAAATGAGTCCCCAACACCCTTTCAGGCGGTGTATGCCAGATTATTTCACTGCACAAGACATTTTGTCCTCATGTCTGGTTTGATTATTTGTCAATTATCTTCAATCTGTGCCCTTTGGTTAGCAATCATGTTGCTATGACAACCAGATTCTCCCTATTTTTTCTGTCATTGATTTTGAACACCTCTGTTAAATCTCACATTGACCCTCCTCTCCCCCCATTACCCCACCCCCCACCCATGTTCCATGGAGAACAATCATGGCTTCTCCAGTCTCTCCTACTGAATTCTCACATCCCTGGGAATATAGTAAATCCCCTCTGCAGCACCTCCAAGTCCTTCCTTACTCATGATGCCCAGGACTGATTCCTTAATTCCTCAGCAAGTGGCCCATAAAAAAATATAACTTTCTTGCTTTTGCGTTGTACCAAATCAAGGTGTGGAGATGCCGGCGTTGTACTGGGGTGGGCACAGTAAGAAGTCTCACCTGATGAAGGAGGTGCTAGTCCCCCTGACACTAAGGGGCAATTTAGCATAGCCAATCAACCTAACCCGCACATCTTTGGACCGTGGGAGGAAACCGGAGTACCCAGAGGAAACCCATGCAGACACGAGGAGAATGTGCAAACTCGACACAGATAGTCACCCAAAGCCAGAGTCGAACTTGAGTCTTTAAGGAGTAGATTGTATTCAAAAAGCAGCTAAGTCAGCTGATGTATTGGTCAATATCCTCCCTTCAATTCATTACACCAAAATAACTGGTCATCCATTCGATAATATTTCATTGGCTATTTTCTTCAAAACTGACACCACATAAATTGAACAAAAATATATGAATTTCCTGATTATGTATGCTATCTGATATTGCACTAACGCCAATGACTCCAAATTTCTTTGGAAATACAATATTGGATTTGATGCAATGGTTTGTTACTTTGGTTAGATTGATTAAAATGAATTAACAAAATGGAAGACTTGCATGTATTTAACATCTTTCAGGATTTCAGGGCTAAGTAGTTATTAAAAGTGGGTTGAAAGTGTAGTCTCTGTAGTAATGTAGGAAACATGGCAGTACATTTCCAGCTTCCTCAGCCAGCAATGGAATGAGTGACCAAATCACCTTTCTGAGTTGTTGGTTGAGGGATAATCATTGTCCAGGGCATAGTGAGATGGGTGAACTACTGCACTCCACCTAGAAATAACATCTTGGCGTATTTACATTCACCTGAGCAGATCATATAATCATCAAATCCCTACAGTGCAAAATAAGGCCATTGAGTCTGCAGTGATGACAATCTCACCCAGGCCCTATCCCCGTAACCCCATGTTAGTCCCCCTGACACTAAGGGTCAATTTAGCCAATCAATCTAACCCGCACATCTTTGGACTGTGGGAGGAAACCGGAGCACCCGGAGGAAGCCCATGCAGACACAGGGAGAATGTACAAACTCCACACAGACAGTGACCTGAAGCCAGAATTGAATCAAAGTCTCTGGCACTTTGAGGCAGCAGTGCTAACCACCATGCCATCATGCCAACAGGCAGGTAGGCCCTGGATCTCATGTCGCATAATTGTACAAAAAGAAAGAGATGCATAAGAAACCAAATTGGAGGAGCGTGGAAATGATGGATGGATGGATGGATGGAAGGATGGACGGATGATGGTTAGACAGACGGACACTCGGTTCTAGGTAGCATTCTGTAATATCTTCCCTTTTAAAAATATTGCTACCCAAAAACAGTCACTGATAGGCCTATTGATTCATATGGTGGAATTTTGCCATCCTGCCCGTCATGGGAATCGTAGCTGGTGAGACATAGACCATGTAAAGGTCTGTTGATCTCTGGCAGAATTTTCTAGTCTTGGGGCGAGCGTGGTCGGAAAATCCTACCCTATGTAAAAGCTTTCCTCTGCTTGAGGTATGACGAAGCTGTACTGCAATCATCAATTTCTGTAACTTCCTCTCAGTCATCCAGATTTGACATGAAACAGGGCTTAGTTTCCTAACCTATCCTCATTGTATAAACTCTCTGATGTTGAGGATTGATTGGCCTTGTGGCTTCTCTCTGAACTATCTGCTGAGTTTGAACGCCCCACGTCTACTGACTTGGTTACGAAACCAAGCCACAGCATTCAAGCTGTGGTCAGGCTAAGGCGACTATATAATTTTAGTGTAGCCTCCTCCAACTCATGTTCCACTGATCTGGTAAAATGGTTCAATATTATGTTTGCTTTGCTCATTAAGACTGCTATTTCAGAATCTAGACTCCTTTGTGAGTACAATGCCTTTTTCTATTCTCACTGCGGCTGGGTCAAATTCCTGAAGCTCTACAGTACGAGAAAAGCATCTTTACCATGAAGATGGCTGTTATCGGTTCAAGGAGACAGCTCACGGCCACGTTCTCACCGCAACCAGGGACAGACAATAAATGACAATAAATCATTAAAGTAACATTGTAAAAAGACTCAGATTTGAAGGCCGTCTGAAAGCCAATTCCTTCACATAATCGATCCTCTGTGCTCACCATCAGAAATTTCATTCAGTTCATTTGGAATTTATAGAATTTCCCATCAAATTTTTGTGGTTTCATGCATTTAGAACATTCTCCTCCAAAGGTAGCTAGGAAAAGAAAGACTGGGGGTAAGGAATCATTCATTCTATGGGTGGAGTTCTGCTTTTATCTGTTAAAGTGCTCGTGTTAGGAATGAGTGACTTCAATGACATAGGGAGACCAGAGACACCTGGATTTTTTTTTTCCCTCGACAACAGATTAAAGGGAGATTTAATAGAGGTGTTCAGAATTATGTGACAGAAGTCTAGTGAAGCACCCCAATGATCTTATTATCAAATCATATGATCTACTCTTAAAGCAATCATGCGACCACTTAAAAAGAGTCACTGCAGTGTAGAAAAAGGCCATTCAGCCCGCACCGAACAACAAACCCACTCAGGCCCTATCCCCACGAATTTACCCCATTAATTTCCCTGACAATAAGAGACAATTTAGCATGGCCAATCAACCTAACCCACACATCTTTGGACCCTGGGAGGGAACCGGAGAACCCAGAGGAAATCCACAGAGAGCACATGAAAGCTCCACTTAGACAGTCACCCGATTCCAGAATTGAACCCTGGTCCTCTGCACTGTGAGGCAGCAGTGCTAACCACTGTACCACCATGCCAGCCTTAAACATCCCTCCCCCTTTACTTCTGTTGTCATGACTATAAAATACAATGATGTTCAGCATATGGTTAATACTATTCTGAGCACTGTACAATGCACCAATAACTAGTATACACTGTCAATAAGAAAGTCAATCAGAGGGGCATTTATTCCTCTTTGGTTGTATATCATGTTTAGAATTAGTTTTAGATTATTTAATAGTGTCACAAGTAAGGCTTACATTAACACTGCAACTAAGTTACAGCGAAAATCCCCTAGTCACCACTGTCTTTGACCCCAGCAGCACGATTTGGACCTTCAGTAGACATCTCCTGTTGGAACTAATTCTGCATCATTCTCATGTGGTATAGTAACACAAACACAATGATCAGGTAACTCAGATTCAACTAAGTCTTCCACAGTAGGATTCATACAACACTAAGGACTAAAGAAGTCGGGACTTCTGGAGATGATTCTGAGAAATCATTTTGACGTGACAATAATTGGTCAGTATTTCTCTTTAGCAAACTGCCCCATCTTCAGTTTGAACTATGTAAGAAATTGGACCTGCTTTTTGCTAAAACTACGCCTGGCACCCATTTGTCAATCATGGCATAATTCTGAGCTAACACTCAATCTCCTTGTTAAAATGAGTGTTGCTTGCCCTCACTTCTTGTCTAGCTTGAGATTATTGGTGCTGCTGAAATAACCCTTAAGTTTCTTCGGGTGATAACAAATCAAACATTGGTCAGAACATTGAATACAGGAGTTGGGATGTCTTTGTTGAAGACATTGATAAGACCACACTTGGAATACTGTGTACAGTTCTGGTCACCCTATTATAGGAAGGATATTATTAAGCTGGAAAGAGCACTGAAAGATTTACTAGGATGCTATTGGGACCTGATGGGTTGAGTTATAAGGAGAGGCTGGATAGACTGTGACTTTTTTCCAATCTCATTATAAAATAATGAGGGGCATAGATCAGTTAAATAGTCAACATCTTTCCCCAAAGGTAGGGGACTGTAAAACTAGAGGGCATAGGTTTAAGGTGAGGGGAGAGATACAAAAGAGTCCAGAGGGGCAATTTTTTCACACACAGGATGGTGAGTGTCTGGCACAAGCTGCCATAGCTAGTAGTAGAGGCAGGTACAATCTTGTCTTTTGAAAAACATTTAGACAGTTACATGGATAAATTGGGTATCGAGGGATATGGGCCAAACGCATGCAATTGGGACTAGCCTAGTGATTTTAAAAAAAGGGCAGCATGGACAAGTTGGGCTAAAGAGCCTGTTACCTTGCTGTAAACCTATATGACTCCATGACTCTAAACATATTTCTCAACTTTCTTTTTAAGAGTAGTAATGCAGGTAAACTTTGGATGGTCGCATGAGCAGAGTTTCTATGAGACTTCAAAAAGCTATTCTCACGACATGATAATGAACCTTGCTCTCTTGAAGCTTTTAAAGAATGTTTCAAGGACTGTCCTAATCTTTCCGCTAATCCATTGTTGTTAAGGTGTGGATTTTATATGCTGAACACCATCTACTTTTGAGATACTTTGAGATAATCCTCAAACACTTGTGAAGTAAATTGTGAACCATTATCGTTGATAATCTGTTCCAGTTTACCAAATCTTGTAAAAAGTTTGTCAAAGTTTCTCATTCGGATGTAGTAGATCTCACAATAACAGCTTCTGGTCAGTTTGAACGTAAACCCTGCAGCTTAGAAGAGCCTATCCATTATTTTCCCAGTATGAAATGCAACTTTTTTCTTTTTTTTACTTGCCCTCCCTTCACTGGCACTTCAATCTTTAAACCTTTTGATTTTCCTCGCAATTCTAATACTTGAAGTGTGAGAACCCACAATGTTTGTTCTCTACTTGGGGTCTTTTCTCAATATTCTCAATGAAACAAAATCCCCTCTCACTGCCTATTTTATTTTTATAATGTTCTAACTCTGATAGGGATTCAGGGTTTTAATACAAAGGAAAAGATGTGGTTTGCATACGTCGATTCGAACTAACACACAGCAGGTTTATTGAAAGAGATGTTGTCTGCACAGAATGTCAAATGAAACTAAGACAGAAGCCTGTGACACACCCCAATGTCCAAATTTTCAAGACATGTGACCTGCAATCATGCAACCACTTCAATATAAACCATGTTGTTACTGGACTAGAGGCCCATGGTCTAGGAACCCGAGGTTGAATCCCACCAAGGCAGAGGGTGAAATTTGAATATCTGTAATTAAAAGCCTAAAGAGGAGGATCATTGTCCATCGTTGTAATAACCCATCTGGTTCACAGATGTCCTTTATCTGTCATCCTTACCTAGTCTGGCCTACATGTGACTCCAGGCCCACAGCAATGTGGTTCACTGAACTGCCCTCCGAAATAGTCCAACCATCCCTTCAGTTTAAGCACAATTAGGGATGGGTAACAAATGAAAGTATAATCAAATGGTAGGCACAGGAATGCTAAATAAGTTCACAAGGTGATGGTCAGCCTGTAATGACTTTAATCAGGCAATTGAGGTGGGCCTGTTAGAATATGAACTCTGGGATTAAGGGCCAAATTGATGGGCCAATCAGGGAGCTTCTTGCTTTGTACTTAACCAGGAGTTTCAGCTCCTCTGGGGTTCCTAGTATAGACTGCTGACTGAAAGCATGCAGTTGTCAGACTTAAATAAAGGGATTTTGGTGAAGGACTTCTGTCTCTGAGGATTTATTACATTCCCATAACTGTCTGTGTAAAGCTGCCTGTCTATCACTGTATATGTAGTATATACCAGAAACAATGTTTCTGTATATTGAATCTAAATGGTGGGTTTGAGTTGGGTTCCCTTCAACCAAACCTACACATTTCTGCTGTAAGTTGGGGGACAATATATCTAATGGGTTGGAATCTTAAATTTGGTAATAAGGTGAATCTTAGGGCACTTGACATTTTCAATATCAAATGCTGTTGACTTAATTGGCATGGGGATTTGGTGAAACCAGGTGGTAAATGCCTTCACATCTACATGCCAAATCCAAGTTCCTGCCTGAGAAGCCTGCATGGTTGGACATGACTATACCCCCCCAAAGCTCCAATTCCTTTTTCTCCTCAGCTCTGATCCCAACTGCTTGTGCTGGCACTCAGGGTATGAATGATTGTCTGGGTTCTCAGCCAAGTATACAAAGTAAGGCTTAGCTGAGAGCCTTGACATCCATTAAACTTGCCGAAAACACCGCACCCCAGTGAAATTATTGGCTGATTAACAGTTCAGGATCCCTGGTCCCTGTTGTCACTTTCACAATATTTGTTTATGCCAGGTTAAATAATTTCAAGTGTTTGTGGTTTTTGTTATTGAACCTGGATGATTAACACTTTTATTAGTTTGTAGCTAAATTACTTTTATAAGAACATAAGAAATAGGAGCAGGAGTAGGCCATCCAGCCCTTCGAGCCTGCCCCGCCATTCAATAAGATCATGGCTGATCTGTCGCTGCTCAGTTCCACTTTCCCGCCCTCTCCCCATAACCCTTAATCCCCTCTCCTATCAAAAACCCATCAACCCGCGTCTTAAAAATATTTAGCGAGGCAGCCTCCACCACTTCAACGGGCAGAGAATTCCAGAGATTCACCACCCTTTGAGTGAAGAAGTTCCTCCTCAACTCTGTTCTAAACCGCTCCCCCTTTATCTTGAGGCTGTGCCCCCTAGTCCTACTATCCTTTCTGAGCGGGAAGAATCTCTCCACCTCTATCCTATCCATCCCATTCATCATCTTATACGTCTCAATGAGATCTCCCCTCATTCTTCTAAACTCTAACGAGTACAAGCCTAATCTATTCAGCCTCTCCTCATAGCTCAACCCCCTCAACTCCGGAATCAGCCTAGTAAACCTCCTCTGCACTCCCTCCAAGACTAAAATATCCTTGCGTAAGTACGGCGCCCAAAACTGCACACAGTACTCCAGCTGCAGCCTCACCAATGCCCTATACAGCCGCAGCAAGACCTCCCTACTTTTATATTCAATCCCCCTCGCGATGAAAGCCAGCATCCCATTCGCCTTCCTGACCACCTACTGCACCTGCAAGCTGGGTTTTTGCGACTCATGCACAAGGACCCCGAGGTCCCTCTGCACCGTCGCCTGCTGCAGTTTTTCTCCACGTAAGTAATAATCCTTCCTACCATTATTCCTACCAAAGTGGACCACCTCGCACTTACCAACATTAAATTCCATTTGCCATTTCCTGGCCCATTCGCCCAGCCTATCTAGATCCTTCTGTAGACTCTCCCCACCCTCCGCACAATTTGCCTTTCCACCAATTTTGGTGTCATCAGCAAATTTCGACACCCTACACTCGGTTCCCTCCTCCAGATCATCTATATAAATGGTAAATAGCTGAGGCCCCAGCACCGACCCCTGGGGCACTCCACTAGTCACCATCCGCCAATCCGAATAGCACCCATTGACCCCCACTCTCTGCCTCCTATTTGACAACCAGTCCTCTATCCACGCTAACACCCTACCCCCAACTCCATGTCCCTCGACCTTCTGCAATAACCTCTTGTGAGGTACCTTGTCAAACGCCTTCTGAAAATCCAGGAAGACCACATCCACTGGCTCTCCTCTATCCACCGCCCTAGACACATCCTCATAGAACTCCAGTAAATTTGTCAGACACGACTTCCCTTTAAGGAAACCGTGCTGCGTCTGCTCTATCAAGCAATTCCCCTCAAGATGTTTCGCTATTTCCTCCTTGATGACGGATTCTAACATTTTACCTACAACAGACGTTAAACTAACAGGCCTATAATTCCCCGCCTTTTGCCTGGCACCCTTCTTAAACAACGGCGTAATATTAGCCGTTTTCCAATCTTCCGGCACTTCCCCGGAATCCAGCGACGTCTGGAAAATTAGCCATGCTAAATTGCCCCTTAGTGTCACAGGGGTTAGCAGGATAAATATGTTAGGTTAAGAGGATAGGGCCTGGGTGGGATTGTTGTCAGTGCAGCCTCAATGGGTCAAATGGTTGTAGGGTTTCACTGTAGGAAACACTGTAAGATTTCTGTGAATTCAGTATATATGGATTGGTTTTATCACAAAATTCTTCACTCAATTTAACCAATATCTTCTATTCCTTATCTCTCCCAATATGTAAAACAATGTATTTCAAATTTGCATTGGCACGCATTTGATGTACTAATGCAAACATGCAACATTTGCCTTGTATGAATGCACAAACACTGAAGTCTGTGCAATTGGAAATGGAAAGAAGTCTCACAACTCCAGCTTAAAGTCCAACAGGTTTATTTGTAGCAAACGCCACAAGCTTTTGGAACAGGCTGTCCCTTTGTCAGGTGGGTGGGAGTTCTGATCACAAACAGGGCACAAAGACACAAACTCAATTTACATGAATAATGATTGGAATATGTGTCTTTACAGCTAATCAAATCTTAAAGGTACAGACAATGTGAGTGGAGAGAGCATTAAGCACAGGTTAAAAGGATGTGTATTGTTTCCAGACAGGAAAGTTAGCGAGATTTTGCAAGTCCAGGCAAGTTGTGGGGGTTACAGATAGCGTGACATGAACCCAAGATCCCGGTTGAGGCCGTCCTCATGTGTGCGGAACTTGGCTATCAGTCTCTGCTCAGCCACTCTGCGCTGTCGTGTGTTGTGAAGGCCGCCTTGGAGAACGCTTAACCGAAGATCAGAGGCCGAATGTCCATGATCGCTGAAGTGTTCTCCAATTGGAAATGGGACAGCACTATTTAATGCAGTTGAACTTTGACCCCAGATTAATGGCATTTATGTATTACAGAACTGTTCCTTGATGACATTTGGCATCAACGCCTCAGGGTGCTGGGTGCTGTAGAAACCACAGTGTTTATTTTGGAGGTTGCCACAGAGATTGGAACAATAGGGAAGTAAGATCTGCAAAGGTCAGTGAGAGTTATAACCTTAAGCTGGTCCATTCAGCCCTCCAGCAGTCAGCTATCTCTGCTTGCAATTTTTATGTTGCTGTTCAAAACTGGATGCAAGATTCTGCTTTTCATGCAACAACTGGTATTTTTGTGGTGAATTTAACCTAGTGAAACATTTCAAGGTGCTTTACTGGAGCATCAGCAGAGATAATATGACACCACGCTGAGACACTTAAGGAGATATCAGGGCAAAGTGGGTTGGTCAAAGATTTTGACTTTAAATTGCACCTTAAAAAGATGAATAGAGAGGTGACAAAGATCTTCAAGGAGGAAAATTCACCAGTTTAGGACCAATTGCAACACAGCCCCCAGTGTTGGGGAAAAAGTATTCACAAGAGGGTAGAATTAGAGGGATTCAGGTTCTCAGATGGAGGAAGTTATAATAATTGGCAGCAAAGACAACTGTACCTCAATTTAAGGATGACATCTACACAAGGTCCTGAGGTTCTGCTGTGGGCGACATGGTGGCACAGTGGTTAGCACTGCTACTTCATAGCGCCAGGGACCCAGGTCTAATTCCGGCCTCAGGTCACTGTCTGTGTGGAGTTGCACATTCTCCCCATTTTGCGTGGGTTTCCTCCGGGTGTTCAGGTTTGCTTCAGCATTCAAAAGATGTGCAGGTTAGGTGGATTGGCCATGCTCAATTGTCCCTTAGTGTCAAGGAGATTAACAGGGTAAATATGTGTGGGGTTCCAGGGATATGGCCTGGGTGGGATTGTTGGCAGTGTAGGCTCGATGGGCCGAATGGCCCCTGTCTGCACTGTAAGGATTCTATGATTTCAGGGGTGTGTCTGCTATTGACCGAACAGACAGACCTTGATCTAAATATTTCTGGGTACAGGACGTCCCATGAGGTGCTGGGATCTGGAAGGCAAAATTTGATTCCCTTGTTTTCCATTCTCTGCAACCACTCTGCTTCATCATTAAGACATTGGCCCTGATTTTACCAGCACACCCACCCCAAAATTGGAATGGGTGAGGCTTGCAGAACAGCACCCTCCATGGCCTCAGGCATGATTTTATAAGCCTCGAGCAAGCGTGCCGGTAAACATTCGGCCATTGTGACCGAACACATGCTGCGGTTAGATGGACAAGCCATTGTCATTTTGAACTGATGCCCCACAGGGCCAGGGAAGCAGGTTCAGTTCTGGCCTTGGGTGACTGTCTGCGTGGAGTTTGCATGTTCTCCCCATGTCTGCATGTGTTTCCTTTGGGTGCTCCAGTTTCCTCCCACAGTGCAAACATGTGCACGTTAGATGGGTTGGCCATGCTAAATTGCCCCTGATTGACCTAAAATGGATAGATTAGATGGACTAGCCATGGTAAATGTGTGGGGTTATGGGGATAGTGTGGGGGAGAGGACCTCTCAGTCAGAGTGTCAGTGTGGACTTGATGGGCTGAATGGTCTCCTCCTGTACTGTACAGATTCTATGAACGATAGATAGCAAGCTCCTCCCAGCCTGTTGTGCTTCAAAGAGAGTTTCAGAGCATCTTTGAAATGTTTTCTTTGTCCTCCTCTTGAATGTTGTCCACTTGTTGAGTGAACAGCACCTGATGGTAGAGGCAGTTTTTAGCTATCTGGATATAGTGTCTAGTCCATCAAAGTTGGTTCTGCAGGAACTATTCCTGAATGTTTCTGGAACTGGCTGTTAGCACTGCTACCTCACAGCACCAGGGACTTGGGTTTGATTCCTGGCTTGGGTCACTATCTGTGAGGAGTCTGTGCGTTCTCCCCGCGTCTGTGTCGATTTCCACCAGGCGCTCTGATTTCCTCCCACAGTCCAAAAGACGTGCTGGTTAGGTGCATTGGCCATGATAAATTCTCCCTCAGGGTATCCAAACAGGCGCCAGAGTGTAGCAATTGGGGAATTTTCACAGTAACTTCATTGCAGTGTTAATGTAAGCCTACTTGTGACACTAATAAATAAACTTAAATTTGTTCTGTTTGCATGATGGTCTTCCCATTGAATCCATAAGATGCAGAACAAGCGCTGTTGATGGAATTCCTCCAGCATTCATACAATGAAGATTATACCAGTACAGTTATGTAAAACCTCACCCATTTTAACATAAAGACCTTCTTTTCCTGAAAGTTGTTCCGCTCCTGTTGTATCCAGGATTTCCAGAGTGTATTGTCACCTATCAAATTCAATGCTGTTTCTGTAAGGGCCCTGTATTTTTGGATCATACTTTTCAATAACTTCTTTTGAACAAATCAGACGGTACAAATAAGTGGTTTGTTATATCCTGCTTTGTTCTGCTTGCTTGCCTCAGGTGAATGTAAATGAGAGTATGTAAACATTGCACTGATGGAAGCCGTAGCCATAATAACAATAACCCTATCTCTCTGTTTTCCCATCCCGGCTGAGGTTATCCGTGAAGGCCCCGCCTTCACAACCTTGCCCCTCACCTGAGGTGTGGTTATCCTCAGATTAAATCACCGTCAGTCAACTCTCTGTCAGCAGATAGAGCAGCCTATGGTCATCTGGGATTATGGCCACCTTCACGTTTCGTCTCTTTGTTAAGCTACAGAAAGAGTCCATTTTCTCCAAGATAAAAGCGAAATACTGCAGATGCTCAGTCAGCCCAATTGCTTCCAAAGTTGCTTACCATGAGCACACAACAGCTTGTTACATCTTACCCCTTCTTCATTTCATTGATGTTGTCTGTCCGTACTCATCAAAGTGAAGGAGGCATAATGAACATTTTCATTATCAGCCTCCAAGATCAGCATCAAAGCACACATGAGGATGGCAGTGGCACAGTGCTATGGTTACTGGACGTGTAATCCAGAGACCCTGGGGACTCAGGTTCAAATCCCACCATGGCAGATGGTGAAGTTCGAATTTAATAAAAATCTGGAATTAAAAGGCTAATGATGACAATTGTCGCAAAAATCCATCTGATTCACTAATATCATTTAGGGAAGGAAATCTGCCCTTAACCTGGCTTGGCCTATATGTAACTCCAGGCCCACAACAATGTGGTTAACCCTTACCTGTTCCCTCAAGGGCAATTAGGGATAAATGCTGGTCCAGCCTGCGACACCCATGCCCAATGAACGAATAAAAAGAACACGAGAGTCAAGCAAAACACTGTCAAATGTAGATTAATATCCCCTCTATACTATGCATGTTAACCACAACTTTCCTCAGAAGTGCATACCCCACTGCACCAACATGACATTTAATGACCCAAATGTGCCATCATTGTCTTCTTCAGAATATTAAAACATTGTCGCTGATTTCAATTACTGAGTGCCATTTCCACAAAATGCTCTTTGAGAGTTTGTTGCAAAGACAATAACCGCAGGCGATGCTGCCATATATAGACACAAACTCAATTACAAGATAATGGTTGGAATGCGAGTTTTAACAGGTAATCAAGTCTTTACAGGTACGGACAATGTGAGTGGAGAGAGGGTTAAGCACAGGTTAAAGAGGTGTGTATTGTCTCCAAACCAGGACAGTTAGTGAGATTTTGCAAGCCCAGGCAAGTCGTGGAGGTTACAGATAATGTGACACGAACCCAGGATCCTGGTTGAGGCCACCCTTGTATGCGGAACTTGGCTATCAGTTTCTGCTCAGCGGTTCTGCGTTGTTCTGTGTCATAAAAGCTGCCTTGGAGAATGCTTACCCAAAGGCTAAATGCCCGTGACTGCTGAAGTGTTCCCCGATAGGAAGAGAACACTCCTGGTGATTGTCAACTGGTGTCCATTCATCCATTATCATAGCGCCTGCATGGTCTCCCCGAAGTACCATGCTTCGGGACATCCTTTCTTGCAGTGTCTCAGGTGGGCAATGTTGGCCAAGCTACAAGTGTATGTACCGTGTACCTGGTGGATGGTGTTCTCACGTCAGATGATGGCATCCATGTCGATGATCCGCATGTCTTGCTGAGGTTGCTGTAGCAGGGTTGTATGGTGTTGTGGTCACTGTTCTCCTGAAGGCTGGCAATTGGCCTGGCTGGGAACCCATAAAGGCCAATTTATCTAAATATAGCACAGATTTACCAGAATAATACTGGGAGTATATTGTGAAGTCAAGTGACATAAACAGAGCTTGTATTCTCATGTGTATAGAGAATTGAAGGGCGGCACAGTGGCACAATGGTTAGCACAGCTGCCTCACGATGCCCAGGAGTTGAGTTCACTTCTGGCCTCAGGTCACTGTTTGCATGGAGTTTGCACATTCTCCCCGTGTCCTCCTGGTTTCCTCCGGGTGCTCTGATTTCCTCCAAGAGTCCAAAGACGAGCAGGTTTGGTGAATTGACCATGGTAAATGACCCCTTGTGTCCAATGATGCGTAGGTTAGATGGATTGGCCATGCTAAAGTGCCACTTAATGTCCCAGGATATGTAGGTTAAGGGGAGGTTGGGTTAGCAGGGGATAGTGTCTAGGAGGGATGCTCTGATGAAGAGTTGGTGCAGACTCGATGGGCTGAATGGCTTCTTCCTGCACTGTCGGGATTCTATCATGCATTTGTTAAGTGCAACCTAGGATGGCGGCACAGTGGCACAATGGTTAGCACTGCTGTGTCAGAGCCATGGGGACTTGGGTTTGACTCTGGCTTGGGTCACTGCCTATGCGGAGTCTGCATGTCCTCCCTGTGTCTATGTGGGTTCCCTCTATGTACTCCAGTTTCTCCCCACAGTCTGAAAGACGTGTTGGTTAGGTGCATTGGCCGTGCTAAAGTTTCCCTTAGTGTACCCAAACAGGTGTGGGAGTGTGGTGACTATGGAATTCACAATAACTTAATTGCTGTGTTAATGTAAACCTACTTGTGACACTAATAAATAAACTTAAAATTTAACGGAGATGGGACTGTTGAAGCTAATACAATATTTTATTTTCAAGAGTTGCAGGGAGATAGATCAAATAATTTTTTTATTACTCCCCTGCTGAATCTATTAAATCTTGAGCGAATCTTGAGTAGTTTAAGATCATATTATACACATACAATGGAAAAAAAACCCAGAACACTCAAACACAACCTATAGAGTGAGACCAGGAACTGCCAGCAACGCCTGCGTAGTTGGGACTTTGTAAGTTACAGCAACTGTTATGGTTTCAAGAGCCTTCCTTTGTAGAGGGGGAGGGGATTGCGACGTGCAATCATTATTCATTTGAAAATATAATGGCAGTGCAGAAAGAAAGGGCTGAAAGGGAGAGAGAGAAAGAGGAGGGGGGTAAGTTCTGAGAGTGGTTTGTGTGAAAGAATCATTGTGAGTTCAGTAACACAAAGCAAGCAGCTCTCTCCTCTGTCAGTCAGTCCACCTGATTACTCTCTGGATCAGTCCATTTCCAAGTGTGTGTGTGTGAGAGAGAGAGAGAGACTGGTGTCAGCAGAAAACCCAAGTGAGGGGAGACGCAGCGGTGGAGAGAGACAGACAGACAGAGAGCTTTACCCAGGAATGTGAAGGCTAAGGTCGGCTTTCCAATCCCCTCCTCTCCCTGGGCAGAAGGGGAACATTGGTGGAAGGAGCCCCCTTCCCCCATCCCCTGCCCTTCTATTTTTAGCATCAGCTGTTGAAGCATGGATTAGGGAGTAAAGTCAGGGGCAGGTCTGTGCAGAGGAGAAGGAGAGAGGCTTTCTTTGTAATAAAGGGAAAGGAGGGACATTCACAGCGGCTACACTCTCTTTCATTTAAAGAGAGTGGCAGAGCAGATTGTTGTTGGAGCTGTGTGTGTGTGTGTGTGTGTGTGGATGGCAGGGGTTCGGTAAGGGAGCAGCCCTGGGCTGCCTGCCGGGTTCTCGCTACAGTTTTGACATGTTGGCCAGCACCGTGTAGAAAGAGGCAGCGACAAGCAGGAGTAGCAGCGGCGACTTTAGGGTAAGTTACTGGGCAGGAATTAAGACTTTGTTCATTTTGACTCAGCTCGGATTAAAACCATTTTATTCAAAAGAAAGTAACGAAAAAAAAAGATTCTGCAATTTTCATTCCTTAACTTTTCCCCCTTAACTTCTCCACCTCCCCCATATTATTTCATATCTTAAATAATAATCCTTCATTCCAACCTGCCTCTCAGCTGTCTGTTCTCAGATTCAATCCAGACATATTGTGTAATGATTCCAGATATTGTACAATTTCAGAAGCTTAATAGTCACAGAGCATTGGACTTAATGTAATGTGTTAGCCTGCAATTTATCTAAGATTATGCATTTTGCTGCGATGTAACTTTTCTGAGGAACCATTGTGTCTTGGATATTTTGATTTTTGATTATAATTTTTTTGTCTTTTTTCAAAAAAACTATAATGCTTTAAGACACTGAAATAACTCATTATTCAGTCTATTTCTTATGTTCTTATGTTCTAACGAGTCAGCAGGAGTGTGAAAGGATGCATGGTTTGATGGAAGCAGGTACATTTTAATCCTTGATCATGCTGATATCAGCTTTCTCAGGCCTCTGTTTTCAGGCTTCGTATAAAACCACAATTTGTTTTTTTTTTGTTTTCACTTTATATTTCTGTGAATATCGGATTAAGATCAGTAACCTTTGCACCCATGTTCTCCACACACACACCCACACCCTTCCCCCCCCACCCTCCATGCTAAATGAAGGACCAAAAGGACTCTGAGATCATTAGCTGGTTCACTAAAGAATTTAAAAACACTGCTTAAGATTGACTTTGAGGAAGTAACCCTACACCAGCCTTTATTAAAAAAAAGCAATTCAAATGTTAGATTTATTTATCACAGGGTGGCTGTCACTTGTGAACAATGAAGGAGCAGTACTGGGATGTTGCACGACCGTTCCAATACGCCTTCTGATCTTCTCATAACATTGGTAATCCCCTATTTCTAACCCTCTCTCTCACTCAAGCTGTGGTACCATTGTCAGGTGGGGAGAGGAAACCTGTCAAGGAAATGGAACTGTCGCAGTATTACAAGCTGTAAAATGAACCAGCACTGCTTGATATGGATTACAAGCGGTGGATGATATAGAAATGTGTACAAGAGAGTGATATAACATTGGGGTTCAGACAGCTGACCTAAACCATACAGGATTAGCCTCATCATTAATGGTGTTTTGAACCCCTTGACTGGATGATTATCTTGTGTATATAGTCAGCATTGTTCCAAGCTTCCATTCTTTACGGCAATTATAGTGCGGGTAGGAGGGAGAGAGAGAGGTTACAATGAGGTTAACTTCAATCAAGAGATATTAACCCAGTTCTAAATTAGGTCAGAATCGTAATAGAGCAGTTCAATATTTGATTGATTTTAAGTTATTCTGTTATAATAATTAACCACGGCAAGGACAATATTACTTCATGTTCAACAGGCTTCTACAGTTGGACCATTTGATTCTTGTTTTTTTTTCTGATTTTTTTTTAATCAACCAATTCAAGGTACTTGAAGGTTAGTGCGAGCAGTTTCTTTCCATTTTGTGTAGCTGTCATGTGGAAGTTAGTGAAAGATATTCTCAATCAGACCCATGTCTTAGCTCCAATTTATGTATACATTGTTTTGAAATGGAAAAGAAATGGGATTTTTGAATAATTAATTATCACAGCATTCTGGACACTTTTTTCTGAGACGCAGAATGCATCAAATTAGTCTTTCTCTGCAGTCCATCCTGATTAAATGAGATTTAATAAGTCAAATTAAATGATATAACTGTACTTTGGAACTAACCTATGCCACAAAGCCATCACCACCACCCCCCCCCCACCCAATGCAATGGACTAAGACAAAGGAGGAAAAAAAAATCACAAAACTAGGCTTGAATGCTGTAGGATTCGCCATTTCAGAACCAATTTAAATCCATCGCTCGAGTGCTCTGTCCACAATAAATTTATTTTTTGTCAAAAGTTTTCCTTATATGGGATAGCACATATTTATTATGTGGCTTTGGGCTTGACTGTGGATAGAAAGCAGTGATTGGCTGGTCTTGGCTTCCTGAAAGCAGGCCACACTAGTTAAGGGGGTGTTACAGCTTTAGGAACATCTCTTCAACATCGTAGCGTTTCATTTTTAAAGGAAAGAAGACTTCTGATCTTGATGACCGAGAGGCGAAATGTGAGATTGTTGACAATTGTTTCTTATGCGGAGGAAGCTGTTCTTTTCCGAGAATTGTTGTAAGGAAATTGGCTGGGGGTTGTCTGTGTGTGTGTGTGTGTGTGTGTGTGTGTGTGTGTGTGTGTGTGTGTGTGTCTTTTTTGTGTGTGTGATTCCAAGGCTGATTTTGCAGTAGTTTGTAAGATGAATGGTGGATTATTGTGCTATCCCTCCTCTCTGGAGCAAGTATCTCCATTCCTTTTTTTAATGATCTAACTGTTATTAAAAAGATTTCTTCTTTTCAAACCTGGTGCTGTGAATCATATCAGTCATGGAATGAAGCCCCAAGGCTGATGTGAATCCTCAGCTGTTTCATAACATGAGTTGTTTTTGGTTGACCAGTGTCAGATTTCACTGTTTAAAATTATGACAGAGCGTTGAGTCATTGAGCGCTAAAATCATACATACAAATATAGTGTATGTGTGTGATATAGGCACAGCAAAATAACGGAACAATAGCCCAGAAAGAAAAACAATAGCCGCATTGTTCAGCAAGAAACAATCTATTGAATAAATTCCAGTGTCCTTCTGTGCCCGCTGAGTTTCTGTACTTTATAAAGTTTCTGCAAATTCTATGCGTTTCCCTTGACTAACGTGGATTGCCCAGTGAAAGGCTGGCTAATTCAACACTCACGTTGCCCACGTAAGTTAAGTACTGCAGATTCTGGAAATCTGAAATAAAAGTGGAAAATGCTGAGAATACTCAGCAGGTCAGACAGCTCCCTGTGGAGAGGGAACATTTCAGCAGAACGCTGCCCTGAATTTTGTGCAGTCGTAGTACACCAAACAATGCAAATTCCATCTCAGCGACTTCAATTTTTAAACACCAGTAAAAGCCAAGGATATAAACTAATTCTAATGAAAATGGGATTTGGTTTATTCATGTTGAAGCAGCCTTGTTTATTAATGTGGAGACAATGGATTGTGTATCTTGGCTGCCCCTGATATCTTATGTCAAGAATTTATTCTAAGTTAAATCAAAATAAGCAGAGCTGGAAAAAATAATGATTTTAAAGTATGTCAAGATGACTGAAACTAATTTAGTCGTCTTACAATCCTTGTGTGTGGCTGCTTAGACAGAACATCAAGATGTATCTTCCCAGTTTTAGTGATTGTGAGAGGTTTTGTTTTAATTCGTTCATTTATTGCCTATCCCTGAGGGCATTTAAGGGCATCCATTGCTGTGGATCTGGAGCCACATCTGGGCCAGACCAGGATAAGGACAAATTTCTTCCCTAAAAGGTATTAAGGAACCACTTGGGATTTTATGACAATCGACAATGGTTTCATGGTCATCCTCAGACTTTTGATTCATTCAGACTTCACCATCTGCCATGGTGGGATTCAAACTCGGGTCCCCAGAATGTTACTCTGGATTACTAATCCAGCGACAATACCACTCCGCCAGCATCTCCCCTCCACTTATAAACTTTGGGCCCAGTGCATTCCTTTAGAGCTTTCATTTTTGTTTCTGTAGTCAACCCAGATTCGCTTTTATGTTGTCCAGCCCATGACAATATGGCCTCTGCTGGGTTCTATCTAAATCTGGAAACAAGTGATAATGAAACCATTGCAAATAATGGAAAATAACGGCTTCCTTTTTTTGGATTTAACTCAAATTTTGATCTCTAGATGCCTAAATTATGGGCGGGATCTTGAGCCTGTGCTCGCTGTCCACGAGACTGCTGATGGTGACTAAAGATGTGGCGAAACCCAAAAATCACACATCTTGCCAAGGGATCGGTACTTCCAATTTTTGCCACCCTTCGCCAGTGACATAATCAGATTCAGTCTCACAAGTGGCATGAAGCTGATTCAAATATATTTTAATAGATTTACATCTTATTAAACAACCCCCCCGCCCCCCCACTATATATTGACCACCTCCGCCATATTTTCAAACTGAACCAATGTTACGTCACATCACTGAGGTTAACAACAGGTTCGTCCAGATGTGAACCTGTCATGGGGATTGCCCTGGGGAGGTAAAAAGTGAGCATTGCCCTCGAGGGAGAAGGACATTTGATTTGATTTATTATTGTCACGTGTTTTGGGATATAGTGAAGAGAATTGTTTGTTGTGAGCTATACAGACAAAGCATACTGTTCATAGAGAAGGAAACAAGAGAGTGCAGAATATAGTGTTACAGTCATAGCTACAGTGTAGAGAAAGATCAACTTAATGCAAGGTAGGTCCATTGAGCAGCAGAGAAGAAGCTGTTCTTGAGTCAGTTGGTACATGATTCAAGAACAGCTCCTTCCCTGCTGCCATCAGACTTTTCACAAGGCCAGACACTGGCCTGGCAACACTCTCTGGCACATGTTGGTGCTGCATTGGATGTGTAGGGGAAGGGGTCTGATGTTTGAGGGTGGGAGGGAACGTTCCTGGCTTGTATGGGTAGAGGAGAGATGTTAACTCCAATGCAGGCTCCAACTCTGATCGCAGAAGGCAATGGGGGAGCCCCTAAGATCTCCATGATGGACTGGAGGGGGAAAGGTTTCTTCATATTCTGATTGAGGAGCACTTTAAACGTGGTGCTGTGAACTCAGTGCAGTTGGGCCTTTCCAGCATGTTTAGGCCCTGCCCCCTGCATAATGGTGTGAACATGCCCAGCTGGGTTTGTTTTTTTTTGACAGTGTGGTAAGATCTGGCAGTAAACGCCAACCTGTTTCTCTGAAGAGAAGCACACCAGTTTTCTCACCTGAACCAGCACCCTGTCAAATTCTGATAAGATCACCCTCATTGAATATGACCAATCTAGGTTTTAGTGTACTGGACTCTAACTTCTCCAGCACTTCTGGTGATAATGTCACTAATCCAAAGACCTGGGCTCAGTCTCTGGGGACATTGTTCAAATCCCACTACATCAGCTGCTGGAATTTAAAGTCAATTGATTTTTTTTTTAAGTCTGAAGTTGTAAGCTGATAACCATGAAACTATCATTGATTGTCATTAAAAACCCATCTGGTTCACTGATGTCCTCAAGTGAAGGAAATTTGCCGTCCTTACCTGGTCTACATTCGAGCCCAGATCTGCAGCAACGTAGCTGCCCTCATTCTTTCTGATTTCTGATAGACAAGGGAATTAAGGGTTATGGGGAGAAAGCGGGAAAGTGGAACTGATCCACTTCAGATCAGCCATGATCTTATTGAATGGCGGGGCAGGCTCGAAGGGCTAGATGGCCTACTCCTGCTCCTATTTCTTATGTTCTTATTTAGGGGCAGTTAGTGCTAGGTAAGAAATGCTGGCCTTGCCAGTGATGCCTACAACCCTTAAAGGAATAAAGTTTTTAAGAAATCTTCTCTTTCTTTTGAAATCTAACACTTTTTTTCTTTCAACGTTTTAAAGTTTGAATATTATCTCTTTATTTGTCGTAGTATCAGAATTTTGTCTGATAATGCTCTTCCTGAAGTGTCATAGAATCCCTATTGTCGGTGTAGGCCCATCAAGCCTACACCGACAATGATCCCACCTAGATCCAATCCCTGTAACTCCACATACTTACTCTGCTAGTCCCCCTGACACTAAGAGTCAATTTATCATGGCCAATCAACCTAACCTGCACATCTTGGACTGTGGGACGAAACCGGAGGACTCGAAGGAAACCCATGCAGACACGGAAAGAACGTGCAGACTCCGCACAGAGAGTGACCTGAGGCCAGAATTGAACCCGGCTCCCTGGCGCTGTGAGACAGCAGTGCTAACGACTGTGACACCGTGCCATGGGACATCCCCTGATTACATTTCAAGGCACTATATGAATGCAAGTTGGAGTGTATTGGAGGCTGACTCTGGGCGTGCCTGGGTACTATACTCCTGGAATCCAGAAAAATCTTACTGGTGTTATTTCTGACTGTTTTACCTGACATACTGACATCACATTACTTAGCTGTCCCTTTGTAAATGAGGATGATCTGATATTCAACATAGTTGCTGAGAAAAGCTGAATAAAACCCCCTAATTGCCCAAATCAGCTGAAGTGTTAACCAATGTAAATTCCAATCTTCAGTACATTAAAGGTATAGACATTCACTGGCTGTATTTATAAGGAGGGAGCTTGATTGCGTAACAATATAAATGTCGTATTCAAATAAGCACTCTTGATGGGCAACAGTCTTTTTCCACCTACACGTTTTAAAGTGTTCCTCTTCAAATAGATGAAACATTGCCTGTTGCTATTTGAGAATGTGTCACTGTGATGGTGTCTGTGAGATTCTCGCTGGTCCTATGTGATGTTTCGTACACATAAAATGAGTCATTGGCCAAATGTGCCATTTATATAAGATTTCAGGCTACCCTGCCATCAAAGTTGAAGATTATACAGACAGATGTTACTGTATACATGATCTGCCCAGTATTTTGTGCGGTAGTTCTCTCTTTGTACAGAATTGAGTAAATGTTGATGTTTGCTTAACATGCAGAAAATTGCCTACACTTTAATTCCTTCCTCTTGGGAAATACATGGTTTCCAACTAATCTATTCCAATGATATTTTGAGTCAGAATTGTGTTTGGTGAGTTGAGGAGTTAAGTATTAATCCCCAATCCTTAAATCCCAGTTACTTCATTCACCGGAGCATCAAGAACAGCTTTTTTATGAGCTCTCTTTTGATAGAAAGCTGTCTCAAGGCATGACAGATGCATGGAAATGAGGGAGAGTGAGATATTATTTAAAATTTTTATCCATCAAAAAGTTTGTCTGTGCCTATTGTGAATATTAGATTCCTTCTCCTCCACCTCTTCCACCAAGGTCATAAAGAAGATGGAGGAATGTAGTGATCAACTTCCAGAGTGTGAAACGCACAATGATGGAGAGAGAGAGGGATGTACAAGAGGCTGGTATCAGATGCACAGAGTGTAGGGAGGACGGGCTTGTACTCCTGAACTAGGTTGTACAAATGTTGAGGGGTTCTGGGATTTTAAACATAACTAGCTTTTGAGGAGTTAGGGAGAATAAGAAGCCATTGTAAGTGACAGACCAAGTGGGAACTGATGCAGAGTGGGATGCTGGTTGCAGGTTTTGGGATGAGTTGATATTTGTGGGGGAAGACAGAGACAGGCTAGACGGTTGTCACCTTTAGATTTAGTTACTCCAACAATGACAGAGATGAGGGGTTGATAACAAATGGGCTGAGATAAAGTTTAAAGTTTTTTTTGTTATTCATTCATGGGACATGGGTATCGCTAGCTGGCCAGCATTTATTGCCCATCCCTAGTTGTCCGTGGAGGGCAGTTAAGAGCCAGCCACATTGCTGTGGCTCTGGAGTCACATGTAGGTCAGACCAAGTAAGGATGGTAGATTTCCTTCACTAAAGGACATAGTGAACCAGATGGGATTTTCAGACAATTGACAATGATTTCATGAGTAGATTTTCAATTCCATATATTTTTAGTGAATTCAAATTCCATTAGCTACCATGGCTGGATTTGAACCTGGGTCTCCAGAACGTTAGCTGACTTTCTGGATTAATAGTCTAGTGATAATATCACTCGGCCATTGTTCTTGGTTCAGAATGGGACACTGGTTGGGAGGAGGAGGGAGCCCTCAAACAACAGTCAAAATCATTGAAAAAAATTCAATTTGTAATTCATTAGTATTTTAAAGCATTTCTCCTTGAATTCAGGCTAAAGAACTGCAGAGATTAAGCTTTGCTAATGTGCATATTACCTTAAATGATCTAAGGAGGCTTCTTAGATCTTGGTACCCATATTGAGGTCTTCACTTAATCCTGTTCCCCTGCCAATTCCTCAAGTCCTTCAAATCTTTCAATAATTATTCACTTCCATTTTAGAAGCTATTGTAGATTCTGTTTTCCTTACCTGTATGTGGTCAGGAATTCTATATCCTAACCAGTTTAAGTCATCATCTATTCACTTTACCAAAGCCTCTTGGTTCTTTCAGCATGTTTGAGTGGAAAGAGCCTCAGTTTCTCATGTCTGTCTTCATCTTTGGTGACATCTTATTAAACCTCTTCTTCATGGCCTTGACATTGTCCCAAAAGAAGGCACTCAAAGCCGAACGCAATATTCTATCTATGGCCTAACAAATAGTGATGAAGTGGAGATGCCAGCGTTGGACTGGAGTGTGCACAGTAAGAAGTCTCACAACAGGTTAAAATCCAACAGGGTGCACCCACCTGATGAAAGGGCAGCGCACTCAAAGCTCATAATTCCAAATAAACATGTTGGACTTCAGTCTGCTGTTGTGAGACTTCTTACTGCAACAAATAATGTGCATAGCTTTAGTATTCCATCTTTACTTTAGTACGTGTGCTAAAATCATGATTTCATATGTTTTATTTGACTTATTTTGCAATTTTCATCTCTCTCTCTCTCTCTCTCAGATCTGGCTATCCAAGCTCCCAAAATCCCGATTTCTAACCCGCAGTGGGTTTGAGCCAGTCAGGGTACCATTCACGCTCCTCGGTGAGAGTTCTGGGCCCCATTTTTAAATTCCGATTGGGCAGTCTTCCAATGCCAGCAGGACTGATGGTCCATGATGGTGGGAAGGGAGCCTACATCAAGATGCCCAAGGCGGTATTTCACCACCCAGTGCTGGGAGCACGGGTTTCCAGAGAGCTGCAAGTGGTGAGAGGAAAGGAATGGGAAGGCAGAGGATTCCCAATGGAGTCTGGTAAAATCACACCTGAGCCAGAGTGCAACCTCCCAAAAAAAAGGAACATGTCTTTTGGCTACTCTGGCCTAATTTTTTTTTAAATTAAAAGTGCGGCAGGAAACCAGTCACCTCACTGGGCCACAACTTGATTTGATTAATTATTGTCATGTGGATTAGCAAACAGTGGAAAGTATTGTTTCTTGCATGCTAACATACAAAGCATATCGTACATAGAGAAGGAAACGAGACAGTGCAGAATGTAGTGTTACAGTCATAGCTAGGATGTAGAGAAAGATCAATTTAATGCAAGATAAGTCCATTCAAAAGTAGCAGCAAAGAAGAAGCTGTTCTTGAGTTGATTGGTACCTGACCTCAGACTTTTGCATCTTCTTCCAACTGAAGAAGGTGGAAGAGAGAATGTCCGGGGTGCATGGGGTCCTTAATTATGCTGGTTGTTTAGCAAGGCAGCGGGAAGTGTAGACAGAGTCAGTGGTTGGGAGGCTGGTTTGTGTGATGGATTGGGACACGCTCACAACCTTTTGTAGCTCCTTGCCGTCTTAGGCAGAGGAGGATCCATACCAAGCTGTGAAACAACCAGAAAGAATGCTTTCTATGGTGCATCTGTAAAAGTTGGTGAGTCATAGCCGACATGCCAAATTCCGTTAGCCTTCTGAGAAAGTAGAGGCGTTGATTGAAATTTTGATTAGGTTCCTACCGCCATAAGTTTTTAAAAATTACTATTCTTTCCTAGCATGTGGGTGTTGTGGGCAACGCCAACATTTGCTATCCATCCTGAATTGCCCTCAAGGACCTTGTGGTAAGCTACCTTGAATCATTCCGATCTTTGTGGTGTAGGTATACCCACAATGTTGTTGGGAAGAGTGTTCCAGGATTTTGACCCAGGGACAGTGAAGGAGGGGTGGTATGGTTCCAAGTTAGGAAGTTGTGTGGCTTAAAGGGGAACTCGCAGCCTGTGGTGTTGCCCATGCGTCTACTGCCCTTATCCGTTGAAGCAGCAGAAGTGGCGGGTTTGGAGGATACTGTTGACAGAGCCTTGGTGAGTTGCTGCACTATATCCTTTAGATGGTGTATGCTGTGCACTGTGCATTGGTGTAGATGGGGTGAATGTTAGAGATGGCTGACAATCAAGTGGGCTGTTTTGTCTTGGATAGCATTGAGTTTGAGTGTTGTTAGAGCTTGCACACACACAGGCAAGTGGGGATGCGATAGCCTATTGGCATTATCGCTAGAGTATTAATCTACAAATTCAGCTAACGTTCGGGGTTCAAATCCCACCACGGAATTTGAATTCATTAAAAATATCTGGAATTTAGAATCTGCTGATAACCATGAAACCATTGTCGATTGTTGTAAAGACCCATCTGGTTCACTAATGTCCTTTTAGGGAAGGAAATCTGCCACCCTTAGCCAGCTGGCCTACATGTGACCCCAGAGCCATAGCAATGTGGTTGACACTCAATTTCCCTCAGGCAACTAGGGATGGGCAATAAATGCTGGCCAGCCAGTGATGCCCATGTCCCACAAATAACTTAAAAGAACACTCCTGACTTGTGCCTTGTAAATGATGTGTAAACTTTGGGGAGATGGGAGGTGAGTTACTTGCTACAGAATTCCCAGCCTCTGTAGATGATGTGTAAACTTTGGGGAGATGGGAGGTGAGTTACTTGCTACAGAATTCCCAGCCTCTGTAGATGATGTGTAAACTTTGGGGAGATGGGAGGTGAGTTACTTGCTACAGAATTCCCAGCCTCTGACCTGCTCTGGAAGCAACAGTAAATGGCTAGTCCAGCCTGACTCATTTTAAAACTCCACATCCCCAGCAGACTTGGTTAAAATCAAGCTTTGAATCCAATGTTTCTGCCCTTCTGCGCTAGGGACCCGGCCTCGGGTCACTGTCTGTTGGAATTTTCACATTCTTTCCGTGTCTGCATGGGTTTCCTCCGGGTGCTCTGGTTTCCTTCCACAGTCCAAAGATCTGCAAGTTAAGTTGATTGGCCATGCTAAATTAACCCTAGTGTCAGTGGGATTAGCAGGGTAAATATGAGGGAGTACGGGAATACGGCCTGGATGGGATTGTGATTGGTACAGACTTGATGGGCAAAATGGCCATCCTCTGCACTGTGGGGATTCTATGATCTATGAATCTCCTTTTACGTGTGTTTTTACTATTATATTCCTTCTCAATGAAACCAACATAGAAGTGCAATGATTTTGACATTTAAGTGTGGGAGCGTCACCACTATTCATGTCCCTCTTGTTGGAGAAGCCTTTGTTGACTGTTACTCTGCCTTTTGGCCAGCCTCCTATTGGTGCTGGCCACATATAATTAATGTGTGTGTTTCAATTTCTTTGATAAGTTTCTGTTCTTTTCTTAAATAACGCAAATAAATTCGTCAACAGCAATATGTCATTTGCCAATCCGTGTGAACTGACCCTTGTTAACCTGAGCCTTTCGAGGTAGTATTTTTGTGTTGTATATTATGGTCCCTGGTGCTTGCAAAAACTTGGGTTGGAGAACTGAATAGTGTTGCGCTGGGTTTTTCTTATGATTGAATGATGAAGTGTACATTGAATCAAATTACCTGAGGAACTTTATGTCAACGGGAGGCAGTGAATATTGTATAGCAGGCTGAGATAGCAGGCTTTGAGAGCAAAGCGAATCAATTAAAAATTGACGTCTATGAATTTTTACACTACTTGATGGAATTGGCAATAGCAGTTCTCTCGTCCAGAGGGAGGGGAAAATTGATGTATCAATTTGAATACCACTTGGTGGAACTGGCAATGTTTTTGAGAATAAGTCCCCTCGCTGCCAAGTCAGTGAATTGTGAGATTTTGAGATTTAATGAGGTAGAGAATAGGGACTTGCGAAACAAGGAAGGAAATGAAGGCATGTGACCTCACTGGTAAATCAACATTTCATGAAAGCTGTATGCAGCAACTGGGAGAAGCAGGAACTATATGTGTCCGACTCCGATCAAACTTGCACCTTTTAGGAGCAACTGGAGAGTCATTGGTAACGATGAACTACTGCATTCATTTTCTTTCCCTGTTGCAAAGATCTTCTAATTAAACTCTTGGTTCCTTAGCTCTTACTTAACTCCTGTTAACTGAGCAAAGAGCGAAAAAGTGAGCAAAACTTTTTCTTTAAATAGATTCTTAATTCGGTGAGTCCTAACCTGAACTGCAATTGCTGGTCTCCTATATAGCCCTGTATTGTTAATGGGTCTCTTGTTATAGAACAACAGTACAACGCAGCCATCTGCATGGCACAATTTTTTTTTGCCTAACTCACAAAGACACTATTATACTAAAGTTATCCAGTCTACTTCAGACTCCTCAGCAATACTTGTGTTTCTCTCGGTCTGAATGTCAATTTTTTTGCTAGACCCATGAGTGTGACGCTGTGAAGCTTCTGAAGTGTTCTAGTTTGTGTAAGCTTTTTTGATATTATTAATTTTAATGAATGCCTGAAAAGTGTAGATAGGTTATTGTTAGTCTGTAATAGCACTGAGCAGTTCCATTGAATCATTTTTTTGAGGCCCATATACCCCAAACACTGCATAATTTCTCAATGTTTTCAAAAATACACATTCAACCCTGCCAACAGTAACCATCACTTGACTTTTCAAAAGGACTTGCTTTTTGTGTGCGATCCTTTAAAAAAAAATGAAATTGCTTCAGATGTTCAAGTGGATTTAGCGAGGCGATGGCCCAGTGGTATTATCGCTAGACCATTAATCCAGAAACTCAGCTAATGTTCTGGGGACCCAGGTTCAAATCCCACCACAGCAGATAGTGGAATTTGACTTCAATTTTTAAGAATCTACTGATGACCATAAAACCATTGTCAATTGTCGGAAAAAAGCCATCTGGTTCACTAATGTTCTTCAGGAAAGGAAATCTGCCTTCCTTACCTGGTCTGGCCTACATCTGACTTCAGAGCCACGGCAACATAATTCACTCTCAACTGCCATCAGGCAGCTAGGCGAAGGGCAATGAATACTGGTCATCCAATGATGCCCATGTCCCATAAATGAATTAAAGTCTTGTCTGAATCACAAGGTACAAGTACTGCACCCCAGTGCTTCCCTAATATCTGTAACTCTGTGCGTTTTCTTGTGTCCAGAAATGGCTGAACTGAATTTTGTAGTTTGATAGCTAAATATTTTTTCGTTGTTTCTGTTTCCAAGCAGTTTCCAAAGTCAATGGCTTCAGGAGAAGGTAGCTTATCTCTGCTGGAGATAGCCTCTCCTGGTTCAGTGGCATCAGTTGCTTTCAAAAGCAGCTCAAACATGTTGCTTTTGTGGCCATAGATATTTTCCCAATACCTGCTTGTGCGATAGTGTGACTCTAGTGTGTAACAATGGAATTTGGGATCTAAAATTCAGGTCGGGTTAGGGTTGATTGGCCATGGTAAATTGCCTCTTATTGTCGGGGGTGGGGGAGGCTAGCAGGGTAAATACACGAGCTTAAGGGGATAGGGCCTGGGTGGGATTGTTATCGATGCAGACTTGATGGGCTGAATGGCACTGTAGGGTTCAATGGAACTGAGAAAGGGTAACCATAAGTTTGTTGAAAGATGGTGTGGCCATTAGGGAAAGTCTTAATGTACAGAGATGTGAATTAGTGGCAGCAGCAGGCCATTCAGCCCCTTGGACCTGCTTCACCTTTCAATAAGTGTGTGTCTGAGCTTATTGGGGCCTCAATTTCACATCCCGCCTACCCCGATAACCTGTACTCCCTTATTGGTTCAGAATCTTTCTACCTTTTGCTTCAAAGATATTCCTTCACCATTTTCCAGAGAAAAGAGTTCCAAAGGCTGAAATTTTCCAGCTCAGGAGAATGCAGCTAAAGCCATTGACATCGGCGGGACTGGAAGATCCTGCCACCAGGCAATGGCTAGGAAAAAATTCTTCACGTTCTCTACTAGTACAAGGGGACACAAAATAAAAATAAGGGGTTTCCCATTTAAGTCAAAGTGGAAAAGAGGTAGAGAGATGGTGTGGCACTGTGGTTAGCACTTCTGCCTCTCAGCACCAGGGACCAGGGTTTGATTCTGGTCTTGAGTGACTATGTGTGGAATTTGGGTTCCCATCAGGTGCTCCAGTTTCTACCCGCAGTCCAAAGATGTTCAGGTTAGGTGGATTGGCCTTGCTAATTTGCTCCTTTGGGCCTAAAGAGATGTCGGGTAAATGCATGGGGTTACAGCAATAGGGTGGGGCGGACCTGGGTAAGCTGCTCTGTCATGGAGTTGGTGCAGACTTGCTGGGCCGAATGGCCTCCTTCTGCATGCAGGCTTTCTAAAATTCTATGAGAACTGTACTGGGAAAAATTTCAGAGCCTGCAGCCATGGCCACTGAAGGATTTGGCAACTGGCCCAATAAGTTCCGTGGGAGTTACTGTAGATTATAAATGGGTAGGGTAAGAACATGGGTGAGAGAAACATCAAGGTGAAAACTCTTCTTAAAAACAGTTAATGAATTGGCAGGTAAAAAGGTGGCAAGGTTTAGATTTAGAATCTCAGGGTTTAGGACCATGGCAGCTGAAGGCACAGTTGCCAATTGTGGAGCAGTGAAAACTGGGGATGTGCCAGAGGCTAAAGTTGAAAGGGGGAGCGATATCTCAGTTAGCTGAAGAACTGAATGAGCTTACAGACATGGGGGTGGCCATGGAGGCACAGGGGTGAGAATTTTAAAACATTCTCCCAATGGCACTGTATGGACTTTGGAAAGTATGCAGCTTTTTGGAGGCAGAAACATTGGAAAATGTTCAACTAACAAATTATGAAATTCTGTTCAACCATTTGTGAACACACATCACCACAAATCCCCCTTCTTTGTGCCTCCTTAGCCTAATATGTGAACCCAAGAGCAATGTGAAGAAATTGCCCACAACAATTGAATTTACCTTAAGTCTCCCCTCTTCGCATCTTTGCTTTCCCTTTGCTTTCCCTAATATGTGAACCCTTGGGCATTGTGAAGAAATTGCCCACAACAATGGCCTTTACAGTTAAAACAAAGTTCTGATTTTAATTTCTATCCTTCTACATGTTGCAGGTTAAACTAAGACATGGCAACAAGTGCGGTTCCAAGTGACAATCTCCCCACGTACAAACTTGTGGTGGTGGGAGACGGTGGTGTTGGAAAAAGTGCTCTCACCATCCAGTTCTTCCAGAAGATTTTTGTGCCCGATTATGATCCAACAATTGAAGACTCTTACTTGAAGCATACAGAAATCGATGGGCAGTGGGCCATCCTAGATGGTAAGTTTGCGATTATATCATGTATCTAACTCCTAAAAGTGCAGTTTTTTTAAGTTGCAGAAAGATTATTGAAATATTAATTCAGAAAAACCTCACTATGTACTATAAAGCCTATTTATTAACATTTTGGTTTTTTTTTTATAAACTTGCATTTTGCATGGCTTATTTCCAGAACTCCACCCAAAAGATATTAGCCAGAATTCTTTGACCTCGCTTGCAGCTGGGATTCTCCCTTCCCGCTGCAGTGAATGGATATTTGGCAGAGCACCAAATTCTCTGTTTTCACTGGCAGCAGTAGCGGCATCGGAGAATCCTGGCCATTGAGTAAAAAAAAACTCAGTGCTGGATGTATACAATAGGTCGATGAGCGACTGGCAGAGGAATTGTTTAATGGGGCGGCACTGTGGCATAGTGGTTAGCACTGCTGCTTCACAGGGCCAGGGACTTGGGTTCGATTCCCGGCTTGGGTCACTGTCTGTGTGGAGTTTGCACATTCTCCCCATGTCTGCGTGGGTTTCCTCTGGGTGCTTGGGATTCCTCCAACATTCAGGAAGACATGCACGGATAAATGTGTAGTGGTCCATTTTGGCAGGTCCAATGGGATGAAGGAGTATAATATCAAGGGTAAGACTCTTAGCAGTGTAGAGGATCAGCAGGACCTTGGGGTCCAGGTCCATAGGACTCTTAAATTGGCCTCGCAGGTGGAGGATGTGGTCAAGAAGGCGTATGGTGTACTAGCCTTCATTAATCGAGGGATTGAGTTTAGGAGTTGGGAGATAATGCTGCAACTTTATAAGACCCTTGTCAGACCCCACTTGGAGTACTGTGCTCAGTTCTGGTCGCCTTACTACAAGAAGGATGTGGAAGCTATTGAAAGGGTGCAGAGGAGATTTACAAGGATATTGCCTGGATTGGGTGGCATGCCTTACGAGGATAGGTTGAGGGAGCTCGGTCTTTTCTCCCTGGGGAGACGATGGATGAGAGGTGACCGGATAGACGTTTATAAGATATTGAGAGGTATAGATAAGGTGGATTCTCAGAGGCTATTTCCCAGGGCTGAAATGGTCACTATGAGAGGACACAGGTTTAAGGTGCTGGGGAGTAGGTACAGAGGAGATGTCGGGGTAAGTTTTTCACTCAGAGGGTGGTGAGTGAGTGGAATCGGCTGCCATCAGTGGTGGTGGAGGCGAACTCGTTGGGGTCTTAAGAGACTTCTGGATGAGTACGTGGGATTTAACAGGATTGAGGGTTATAGATAGGCCTTGTAGGTAGGGATATGATCGGCGCAACTTGTGGGCCGAAGGGCCTGTTTGTGCTGTAGTGTTCTATGTTCTATGCACTGACCTGAACAGGCACCGGACTGTGGCAAACTAGGGGAATTTCACAGTAACTTCATTGCAGTGTTAATGTAAGCGTTACTTGTGGCTAATGAATAAACTTGAAACTTTTAACTAAATGTTTGAGGATATGTTCTACTGTTCTCACCACAGAAGCCGATGAATCTGCATTTACCCATTTCGATATATTCTGTTTCAGTATCAGAGCATTCAATGTGTTTTCTTTTCCTTTTGCCCTCCATATTACAAGAAATTTGCCCCATCTAGTCTTTTGTTACACTGTGAACTGGAGTTGTGCCAATAGTTGTGCTTTGGGTGATATTTCTTTTTACAATCAGAGGAAATTATAACCTGTCCTAGAGGCATTTTCTCATTTCTTCAAAATCGTACCCTTGCTGTAGGAGTTTGGTGCATTAAATTTAATGCTTTTCGTACTGGGCGTTGCAGCAATTGCTATCCACAACAAAAATACAATTTCTCCCCTCCCTTATCAATTATTGTAGGTCATTGCTGTAAGAAAAAAACAAAATTTTTCGGCCTGAGTTCATCAGGACATTGAAGACAAAAAGCTTCAACAAAAACTGTCTCTCTTTTCAGAAGTTCCATACTCCCAAACAACTATTGTTGGTCACCAGGGATACCGAGTAAAGAAGCATTTTATTTTTTTGACTGTCTATTTAAAACCTACGTTATGTTAGGAATTTTATAGAGTCAATTGTTGCTGCAGCAACTTAGAAACATGGGGGGAAAAGGAGCACGAGTAGCCCATTCAGCCCATTGAGGCCACTTTGCCATTCATAGAACGTAGAAAAACTACAGCACATTGCAGGCCCTTCGGCCCACAAAGTTGTGCCGAACATGTCCCTACAGAGATGGTGCTGATCATTTACCCTTACCGCATTTTTCCCTCTATCCCCATGTCCCTTAATGCCACTAGTATCCAGACTTGTTTTTGTATGGCATCTTCTACCATATTAAAAATGTCCAAAACCTTTCACAGGAATATGATTGTAAACGTAGCTAATTTCCCTATTAAAGTCTCTTTGGCTTGTATCAGCGTGAAAAGCATGTCAAATTATACATCCAATCAGCGATAATCAAATTTTATTTCAAACAAGTGAACAGCCTCCGAATTTATTCTCGATACATATTCACATATGACCAACAGTTGGAGCTTGCCTCAGTACAATTCTCGGTTGAATTTGGAGCTGAATGTTGTGTCATGATACTTGCAAATTGCTTTAGTGACTGAAATAACATTGCATGCTTTGAATATTTGAATATGGCTTGAACGTTGCCACAGTGGTTCACACTGCTGCCCCTCAGCACCACGGATCCGGGTTCGATTCCCAGCTTAGATCACAGTCTGTACAGAGTCTGCATGTTCTCCCGTGTCTGGGTGGGTTTCCTCCAGTTTCCTCGACACAATCCGAAAGACATGTTGGTTAGATGCATTAGCCATGCTAACAAATTCTCCTTCAGTTATCCAAACAGAGTTATGGCGATAAGGGAATTTTCACAGTAACTTCATTGCACTGTTAACGTAGGCCTACTTGTGGCACTAATCAATAAACTTTAAAAAACTTTAAAATATTGTTTGCAGCACCATGCCACGTAGAAGGTGCTTGTAAATGATGACATGAGCGCAATGCAGCACATCTTTGGACCCAGTTTCTGAAGTGCCAAACAAGTGCCCCCCCACCCCCCCGCCACTAACTTATTAAATTCCTTTCCCTTCACAAAGAAATCCAGGAACTGATTATGACGTTTGTCATTGAAACAGCATTACTGATAGTTAAGTCTCCCTCTACTCTGTTTCCAAGATGTGCCTTAGCTCCCAACCCCAGGCTTACAAAAAACACAATGCTTTATATCTCATACCACCCCCCCTTGTACTTTCCTCAAGTGACACCAACATCCTTATAGTCAATTGGTTTGGACTCACATATACTAGAACCTTGATTCAGGCTGTCCAAAGGTCTTTGAGCCAGAGGCGATCTGTCAGTATCAATAGTCTCTGCTCGTTCTGAACCTAGACCCCAGAAATAAAAGAACACAGTTCAAACCTAGTGAACTATGCAATTCAAATACAAAACCTTTGACCTACATCCAATCCCAGCAAATTATTTTATACGTTTCGTACAGTTGTGCAATTTTGAGGGCCATGTCACTTTAATTATGCAAACATTCTCAATAGATTTGCAAAGTATGGAAATAAATCTGCCATTTTCAAGTTGTGCTTTTAATATGGTAGACAGCAGAAGATTTAATTAAGAAAGCATTATGCGATTCCACATTTGTCCTCGTGACAGTTCCCAAAAGGAATTAAAATGCCACGTTTGTCTCCTGGCAACCATCAGTGCAGCAATGCTGGTGTTAAGAGCATCAGAGATATCAGGACTAGACTATCCTACGCCACCATTCACTCAAATCGTGGCTCTGTGGAAGAACCGATGTAGACCTGATGGGCTGAATGGTCTCTTGTACTGTATTATTCTATGATTCTGCTTCCCCATTTTCTATCCCAGCTGTCTTAATTCCCTTCAAAGGCAAAGAAGTAGGAATGCTGGGAATGTAAAGAAACAAATAAGACCAACTGAGTTTCCTTATCTTCAAGGACCAAAGTTGGAAGTTTGATGTCTCCCCCACCCCTCCACCCTCCTGCACCATCAATTAAGTGGTTTAAGTACCGCCCTTTCGTCCTCATGGCTTAGGTTTAAATCCAGATTTGAAATGCATTTGAGTTGTCTTCATACAGTTCCTGGTTGCTATGGGCCCCAGTGCAAAGCTACATTTCATTCAGCAGTGAATGGCAAGGTCATTCAGAGAACCTACAGAGTGGTTCTCTGGCAGAGTGAGAGGCTTTTCTTAATTCATTGGACATCTGATTGAAAAGTTGTTGCTTAGTCAGTCCTTAATTTTAAACCTGAGATTAGTTAGCAAGGGCCAATGAAAAGTATTAAGGTTATGGAGTTAAAGTGGGTTCATTGAGTTCGCTGACCAGTCAGCCATCATATCATTGACTGGCAGAACTAGCCTGAGAGGCTAAATGGCCTACTCCTGTTCTCGCTTTTCAAAAAGGAAAGTTTAGATGGATTGGCCATGCTAAATTGCCTCTTAATTTCCAAAGATGTGTAGGTTGGATGGTAAATGCTCAGGGTCACAGGGATAGGGCAGAGAGGAGGGCCTGGGTGGGATGCTGTTCTGGAGAGTCAGTACAGACCCGATAGGCCGAATGGTCTCTTTTTGCATGTAGCGCTTGTTTGGATTTTGTAGAAAGGACTATGTGGCAACAAGAGTGGAGCTAACCGGAAAGTTCTTTCAAAGGGCACCGTGGGCCAAAAGGCCTACTTCTGCACTCTGCGATTATGTGACAGGGACAGGTTCACAATACCATCACTATTTAATACTCATCAGTGCTGGGTTCAGTTTGTGCTGAAGATTTCCTTTCTCCACAAACCTACTTTTCCAATTTTACATTTAAATCGAAAAATAGAAATGAGATTTGAGAAACAGTTGTTGCGATTTGGAATGATTTGTAATAGCTGTACTGCAGATCTTGTCTCTCACGCATACACACACCAGTATTGCAAGACACTTGTACCAAGGTGACTTTAATGCAATGTTTTGCATTGACTCAAATTAAGAGGCAAAGTGTGGTTTCCTAAGTTCCAGTATTCAGTCATCAACTCTGCCAACTGTCATAACTATAATTACAGAGAATTAAAGCAAGGAAGTTTCACCTTTCTGAAACACCTGGTTCAACCTCCGCTGGAGTATTGTGTCAAATTCTGGATGCCACACTTTAGGAAGGTTGTGAAGACCTTAAAATGGCACCAAAATAATTTTACAGTAATGGTGCCGGGGATGAGGGACCTCCGTTAATGAAGAAAGATTGGAGGAACTGGAGTTAGTGAGGAGAAGATCAAATTCAAGTTTCAAGTCCGTTGAATTACCTTGCACCTTCTCGACGGCACGGTGACGCAGTGGTTAGCACTGCAGCCTCACAGCACCAGGGACCAGGGTTCAATTCCCGCCTTGGGTTACTGTCTGTGTGGAGTTTGCACGTTGTCCCTGGGTCTGCATGGTTTCCTATGAGTACTCCGATTTCCCCCCACAATCCGAAAGATGTGCTGATTACATAAGAACATAAGAAATAGGAGCAGGAGTAGGCCATCTAGCCCTTCGAGCCTGCCCCGCCATTCAATAAGATCATGGCTGATCTGTCGTGGCTCAGTTCCACATTCCCGCCCTCTCCCCATAACCCTTAATCCCCTCTCTTATCAAAAACCCATCAACCCGCTTCTTAAAAATATTTAGCGAGGCAGCCTCCACCACTTCAACAGGCAGAGAATTCCAGAGATTCACCACCCTTTGAGTGAAGAAATTCTTCCTCAACTCCGTTCTAAACCGCCCCCCCTTTATCTTGAGGCTGTGCCCCCTAGTCCTACTGTCCTTTCTGAGCATTTTGGTTGTGCTAAATTCTCCCTCAATGTACCCGAACAGCTGCCAGGGTGTGGCGTCTAGAAGCTTTTCACAGTAACTTTACTGCAGTGTTAAATGACTAATAAGTAAACTTAGGTGGTGAAAGCAAAGCCTTTGAATATTTTTAAGACAAGAGCTAGATTGATTTTTGATAAAGAAGGAGGTGAAAGGTTATTGGGGGTAGGTAGGAATGTGGCGAGCAGAGTCTTATTGAGTGATAGAACAAGCTTGAGGAGCTGAGTGGCCTACTCTTTCCAATTCATATATATGTTTGAAAACCTTTTTTATGCAGCAAGTGGTAAGGATCTGGAATGCACTGACTATGAAGTGCGGTGAAGTCAATCGTGGCTTTCAAAAGGGAATTGGATAATTATCCAAGTGGGAAATATTTGCATGGTTACAGGGAAAAGGTTGGAGAGTTGGACAAGCTGAGAAGCTCGTGAAGACAGACATAATGGACCAAATGACTCCCTGTCTTGTAACCATTATAGGATTCTATTAACAACCCTGAGAGATTTGGTGAGACAGTATATTATACTGTACACTCTATACCTCGGCACATTGATTCCATCAAAGATTAATGAGCTGATCAAGGTGAGGGCCCTTGGATGTTTAATACTGTTCCTAGCTGAACAGCAGTTACCTATTTGTCATCTGACACCACTGGCAATATATCTCTGAAATTACTTTTGAAAAGCTGGAATGATAAATCAAATGTTACATTACAAAATTGGTGCATTTCCCTAAGTTTGGAATTGAGCCGTGATGTAGCAATGGACATTTCATCTCAAAGAGGAAGGATGCTCTCTGGCTAGATTCTTCTGCTGGTGAGAGCAAACTTGATGTTGACACATAAAAAGCCTTTTGTATTTAAAAAAAAATCTGAATAATGTATATAATCGATAATAAGAACATAAGAACATAAGAAATAGGAGCAGGAGTAGGCCATCTAGCCCTTCGAGCCTGCCCCGCCATTCAATAAGATCATGGCTGATCTGTTGTGGCTCAGTTCCACTTTCCCGCCCTCTCCCCATAACCCTTAATCCCCTCTCTTATCAAGAACCCATCAACTTGCTTCTTAAAAATATTTAGCGAGGCAGCCTCCACCACTTCAACGGGCAGAGAATTCCAGAGATTCACCACCCTTTGAGTGAAGAAGTTCCTCCTCAACTCCGTTCTAAACCGCCTCCCCTTTATCTTGAGGCTGTGCCCCCTAGTCCTACTGTCTTTTTTGAGCGGGAAGAGTCTCTCCACCTCTATCCTATCCATCCCATTCATCATCTTATACGTCTCAATGAGATCTCCCCTCATTCTTCTAAACTCTAACGAGTACAAGCCTAGTTTATTCAGCCTCTCCTCATAGCTCAATCCCCTCAACTCCAGTATCAGCCTAGTAAACTTCCTCTGCACTCCCTCCAGGGCCAAAATATCCTTGCGCAGGTGCGGCGCCCAAAACTGCACACAGTACTCCAGCTGCGGCCTCACCAATGCCCTATACAGCTGCAGCAAGACCTCCCTACTTTTATATTCAATCCCCCTCGCTATGAAGGCCAGCATCCCATTCGCCTTCCTGACCACCTGCTGCACCTGCAAGCTGGGTTTTTGCGACTCATGCACAAGGACCCCATGATGGCACCAGGGACCTGAGTTCAATTCCAGCCTTGGGTGACTGTCTGTGTGAAGTCTGCACATTCTCCCCATGTTTGGTTGGGTTACCTCCGGGTGCTTTGGTTTCCTCCCATAATCCAATAATGTGCGGGTTGGGTTGATTGGCCACGCTAAACTGACACCGTTGGTGTCAGGGGGATTAGCAGGGTAAATACATGGGGTTATGGGGATAGAGCCTGGGTGGGATTATTGGCGGTGCAGGCCCGATGACCGCCCCCCAGCTCCTGCACAGTTAAGATTCCATGATTAAATTCTTTGAAAAATCACAAACTTGGTCCTCAGGGAAACTGTACTGGTGACATTCCTGAAACAGGTTTGATTCCTATCGCTGAAGTGCCTAGAATTCTAATACTCAGTGCTGAAGTTATTTTCCCCTTTGTGAAACAATTGAGTTTTATCAGTTCCGAGGCAGCTGACATGTGAAGGCTGCATCAGGAAGGCTTTATTTAATGACCTCACAGTTGCAGTGAAGGCACTTTAGTAAAGCAATTGCCAGGGGAATTTGGGCATGCAAACCTTTTGAACTTTACTTCGTGTTCTTGTTTATATTGGCCACATGTTGACTTCAGCAAAATAAATCACTTTTTTAAAGTTACATTTATGAGGCATAGCATGGGTACTATTAGTGATACATTAATTCAATTTCCAATATCATGTCAGCCCTCAGCGGCGTTATTCTCACACATGGGGTCAACTTCCACTTGTATGCCAAGCTGTAATCCTTCCACTGCTCTCAATGACTACGTTGTCTGCCTACTAAACTGACATCAAGTTAAGGATGAACCAGCTGAATACTAGAAAAGTCAAATACGTTCATAGAAAAAGAGAGAATAGGAGCAGGAGTAGGCCATTTGGTCCGTCAAGCCTGTTCTGCCATTCATTATGATCGTAGCTAATCGTCCGACTCCTCTCCCCACCCACCTCACCATCACACACATATCATGTCCTTTGATTCCTTTAGTCCTTAATCCCTATTTATTCCTATCAGAATCTCTTGTCGCCTACCCACTGACTGCCTCCTCACCATACTGTCTCGGGCAGAACCAGATTTATGCAACCTCGGACGTCCTGCTCAGTTTCTTTGAACTGAGGTTGTTTCCATTCTCCATAGTTTACCCCTCCCTCACTTTGCCTCTGAAGCCAGTGTCAGCACCAGTGTTGTATCCAGGGTCGACGTCTGCGATGGTTTCCTTTTGTTGGCCTCTCCAGGTCCATTCTACACAGTCTGCAACATGTGCCAAGCTCAGCTACGTGCATCCTGTGCAAACTTCTGCTTGGCATCACCTTGTTCTCTCTGAATACCACCAGGTCCCAATCCTCCAGGGCACTGAAACCCTTGTTAGCAAATTCCTCGCAGCCTTATCCCCCATTCTATTTCAGCATCCTCCTCCTCCTCCAGTGCTGTGACTCAGCTAATACCATTCTGTCCTCCAACTCTGGCCATCTGTGCATCTCCATTCCACAGACGTTACTCCACTTGAATTTTTGGCATCCTCTCCCTTTCTAAAACTCACCATTTCTCTCCCTGTCTTGGGAAACCTGTCTTTTTGTTGAGGCTATTAGTCATGTTTCTTAACAAGCCCTCTGTAAAAGCCCAGTGAGGTAAGATAAAGTTGGTGTGTAGGTACAAGTTATTGCCACTATCGTATTTCAATATTAATGAATGTACACCCATGAAATGCTGATGGATTAGATCAGTTAGCTAGATTGCTGAAATGTGATGCAGAATGATGGCAACGGCACTGGTCCAGTTCCCGTATCCGTTGTGGGTTCGTGGAGACCTGCCTCCTTGCCTTGCGGGCACTGGTGGAGAAGTGTCCCAAGGCTGTGTGTAAGCAATTGTGTCGCGATGCTAATGGTCCTTTGTGGACTATGGCTGATTACCCATGTCGAATAACTGGGCAACTGCCTCAACTCAATAGCAAAAAACAGAATCGCTTTAATACAGGCTTCCCACCAATACTGAGCACCTCACAGTGCTTTACAGTCAACACAAGACTTTTGAATTGTAGTCGCTGTTGTAAAGTACAAATTGGGGCTCAATGAACTCCTACAAACCACGGTGCGGTAATAACCAGATAAGCTGCTTTGGTGATATTGAATGGGGATAAATATTGGACAAGACTTCAGGGATAACTCCCCCGATCTTCTTTAAAATACTGCTTCTGGATCTTTTACATGCACCTGAGCAGACAGACTGGGCCATGATTTAACATCTCATCTGAAAGTCAACAGCTCCTGACAGTGCAGCACGGTGTTGCAATACTGCAGGACTGTACTCGAGGGCCAGGCTTGATTCTTGTGTTCAAGTCACGATACATTTTGATTGTGTGTTAACCGTGCCGTCATCAATAATGCAAATATTAATGATGCTCGCTGAGAAAAATGCTGATGAGTTCTCTGTTAGAGTCTATCGCAAGTCACCTACTCTAGTCAATACACTCATTGGCATTCCTACAATTCCCTGAACTATCAGATTGACCTTATCAGTGATCTTGTAAATAAGTCCCATGCCATTCGTTGACCAGGAAAGCTTGAGGCCGAAATAGGGTGGGATCTGTGGGATAATTGTCTATCCTAATCAGATTATTGCTTGTTGTGTGTTAGGAGTTTGCATGACAGGGCTTAAGACTGCCACTCTCAGTTCAGAATGTGCTCAGTCTATCTCCAATTACTCCGGAATGGCAAGTATCGCAAAACTCTGAGTGATGAACAAGCTAACCATTTCATGCTACTATTACACAGTAGCGGGTAAAAGATAAACTTGCCATCATTCCAGGTAATTATAGGCTGCTCTCCCCTAAAAGGGTAGTGGTGATTTAACCTGAGGATTACCACACCTCCGGCAAGGGGTGCGGTTGAGAAGGCTGCCTTCGAAGAATTGAACCCGTGCCATTAGCACCATTGCGCATTACTAACCAACTGTCCAGCCAACTGAGCTAACCCAATCCATATTATATATCAGCAATGCATGTGGTGTTCTCCACAAGGTGCTGCCATCGAACCAAAAAGACGTTCTGCCCACCACAAAATGAGTAATGTGTATGGATTTCAGTGTCAGTGTGATGTCAGGTATGTAGGCCTCAGTGACTGATGCACCATATCAAGCAGCACATCCTTTTGACTGTTTGCAACAAGCAAAGTACTGACTGTACCAATGAACCTTTGTTTGCAAAACTCAGAGCATGGTGTCCAACACTCAATGTGATTCTGTAACTGGGCAACACTTGGACAGCAATCCTGATTGGTTGCTAGTGTAACTTTTTTAGCACAATGTAAGATTCAGTTGAGCTCATAGCGTGGCTCATGTGTTGGAAGCCTCATACGTTTTTGATCTTTGCAGACAGAACATGTCCACCCATTGCACCTTTTCAACTGAACAACAGTTCGGGTAACAGGTATTACCTGGTCCCCCGCCTAGTTTGAATTTGAACAAAAGCTTGACAATTAACTGTTCCCTGGTCCATTCCTCATGGCAATTGGAATCCACTTGCCAACCAATATGTACCTTCTTCTCAAGCAATACAAGTAGTTCCCTTTGGTATTCAGTATTCTTGTGATTCTGTCCTGATGAGTGCGAGGAAAAAACTTTGACAGTATGTCTTTTTTCCAGTAATATTCAAATAATAATTCTCAGCTTGTGTTTTTTTTAAATTCTAGGATCAATTTTATTTGTCCTATAAAATCATACTTGTTTGCTCCAAAGATTGAGGTGAAATTTTTTTTCTTTTATATTCTTTCATGGGATGTGGGTGTCACTGGGCCAGCATTTGTTGCCCATCCCTAATTGCCTGAGAGTATTTAAGAGTCAACCACAATGCTGTGGCTCTGGAGTCACATGACCAGGTAAGGATGGCAGATTTCCTTCCCTCAGGGACATTAGTGAACCAGATGGGTTTTTCCCAACAATGGTTTCATGGTCATCAGTAGATTCTTGATTCCAGGGTTTTTTTAAATTAAATTCGAATTCCACTATCTGCTATGGCAGGATTCAAACCCGGGTCCCCAGAAAAGTAGCTGAGCTTCGAGATTAATAGTCTGGTGATAATAACCTCTCTGCTGTAAATTTCAACAATTTTACATTAGCTGATGAGGAACTCTTTACACACTCCTTAGTCTCATATATTGTAAAATCAGCATGTGATGCAAAGTGCACTTACATTTGCAGTGAGTCTCTTTGCAGCAGCACTGCAGCTCCAGTATATGTCTCACCTCAAAATCTGATGACCGGACCCGACCTTCGTCTGAAAGGCAATAATTAGCTCAGGCTTGCACGACTGATGTACAAGTTTAATCTCGCCAAATATTTGCCTCTGCGCTAACCCTGCTGAATCTAAATCCACTGTTAAAGCATGGGGGACAATTTTTCTCAGCTGGTGTGAATCGAGTGTAAAAAGATTAGGAAGCAGCCTGCTCCTGGCACGTGTTGTGAACACTTATTCCAATATTGCCTTTTGAGTGAGTAAGAACAATCTGTGCCGACCACAGCATTCAGAGCATGGTGTCCAGCATTCAGTGTGATTCTGTGACTGGGCAACACTTGGACAGCAATCCTGATTGTGCTAAAAAAAATACACTAGCAACTAATGTAAGATTCAGCTGGGCTCATAGTGTGGCTCGTGTGTTGGAAGCCTCGTACGTATTTGATCTTTGCAGAGAGAACATGTCCACTCATCGCACCTTTTCAACTGAACAACGGTTCGGGTAACAGGTAAAGTGGGGGCTGAGATTGTTTCAGCTGTGGCCCAGTGGCTTGCTCTGCTGCCTTGCAATGCCAGGGACCCAGGTTCAATTCCAGCCTCTGCTAACTCTGTGTGGAGTTTTCGCATTGTCCCAATATCTGCATGGGTTTCTCCGGGTGCTCCGGTTTCCTCCCACAGTCCAAAAATGTGTGGGTTAGGTGGATTGACCATGCTAAATTAATGCTTGGTGTCAAGGGGATTATCAGGGTAAATGCATGGGATTGCGGGGATAAAGCCTGTGTGAGGTTGTTGTCACAGGCTCGATGTGTGTTTTTCTCTGTTAAATCCATAAAATAATTGATGTCCAGCCAAAGAGGGCTTGCATTACCCGACTTAATTCTACATGAAATAAGGTAGTGGGAGTTGGTAAATTAAAACAATGGGTGTGGGAATAATCACACGACAATGTAGCCTCCAGGCAAAGCATTTGCTGTAACCTCTCCTCGATCATACCAAGGAGGCAGATTGCAATTGTCTGATCATAGGCACTGATAGTGGGTTTGATTTCTCTTATCATATATTTAGATGTATTTGTCCGGCTTGAACACGAGCTGTGTGCGATACATCGAATGTGTTTCACTTGAACCCTTTCACTAATCACAAAGGAATCCTGTTAAATTAGTGAGAAAACCTTTGTGACTAGTCCTCATTGCTTGTAAACACAGAGTGGTGATGGGAGAGTGTAGCAAACTAGCAACCACTTTCTTTGCAATTTGTCTTGCATTTGGGAGTGACACTAATCGATAGTGTTGTTTGAGAGATAAATATTCAAGGTGTCAGGGAAAACCTCCCAATTTTTTTCAGAAGAGTGTAGTGATGGTGCCTCTCTGTTTAATGTCTCAGTATCGTGCTGCGATGTCAGGCTGGATTTTCTACTGAAGCTTCGAAGTGGGGCAGCCAGCTTGAGGTCAACAGCCACACTGAAGCTACATATCCAATATCGCTTGCATGTGTTGGCAAATCACTGGTTGGGTGGGGTACTGTAGTCATCTTGTGCCTGAGGGGAGATCTGATAGAGGTCTACAAAATTATGAGGGGCGTAGGGTGCAGAGCCCAAGGCTTTTTTCCAGGGTGTCAATTACAAGGGGGCACAGGTTCGAGGTGAGAGAGGGAAAGTTGAAGGGAGATGTGCGGGGGAGGTTTTTCATGCAGAGAGTGGTGGGTGCATGGAAGGCGCTGTCAGAGGTAGTGGAAACAAGCACATTAGCAACATTTAAGAGGCATCTGGATGGGTACATGAATAGGGGGAGAATAGAGGAATATGGACCAAGTGAAGGCTTTTTTTAAATTTAGTTAGGGCATCACGATCGGCACAGGCTTGGAGGGCCGAGGGACCTGCTCCTGTGCTGTATTTTTCTTTGTTCTTTGACAGCACAGTGAACAATTGACTCCCTACAGCAGCACTGACCTCTTCCAGCTGAAGGCTAGAGTTGTTGGCTGAGGGGAACACGTCACCCATTAACTGGTCACTGACTCCTGCGCTGCTCCATCCTTCAGCTGTCATAGCATGAACTTCCATGACCCCTGTTTACATTCATTTGTTGGGACAGTGTTTCAAGCTTTAAAAACAAAGAACAACCCAGCACGGGAAACAGGCCCTTCGGCCCAACGAGCCTGCGCCGCCGCATCCTCCTACACCTACCCTGCCCTGCGTGTCTGCGAGTGGAACCCCTAACTTAGCCAGATTCAGGGGAGAATAGTGTCAATTTGGTAAAACCAATCAGCCTAAGAGCACATCTTTGGGGTGTGGGAGGAAACCGGAGCGCCCAGAGGAAACCCACGCAACCACAGGGAGAATACGCAAACTCCCACAGACACAGGCCCAAATCCATGTGTCTGCACAGCCAGCAGTGCGAGTCACTGAGCTGTTGCGGCGCCCGTCTACCGGTCCAGGATCAAGCACACACACTGACACGAAGTACTAGGCCACTCCCGGAACCTCCAAGAGCAGCCCACGCACGACCCACCGTGTGCATGCCCCTTGTTTGACAACAAGGTGGACCTCCACCTGCGGAATAAAAAGACAAAAACGTTGACATATAAGTCTGCATTTCCGGTGTCTCCCGAGGCTCTGACCCTATTTAATACCCCCTACTATAACCCTCCATCCTTGTTTCGCTCATGTGTCTATCTAAGTAAACCTTAAACAAGTCCAACGTGCCTGCCTCCACCACCCTACTTGGTAGCGCGTTCCATACCCCCACGACCCTCTGCGTGAAGAACCTTCCTCTCACATCCAAATTATACTTCTCCCCCCTCACCCTTAGATCATGACCTCTCGTAATTGTACCCAATCTAGGGAGCAGCCTCTCACTATTGACTCTATCTGTTCCCTTCAGTATCTTACATACCTCTATCATGTCCCCCCCTCAATCTCCGTCTTTCCAAGGAGAAAAGTCCCAGTTTCTCCAACCTTTCCTCATAACTCAGGCCTTCCATGCCAGGCAACATCCTGGTAAACCTCCTCTGTACCCTCTCCAGAGTCTCCAATTGTCAATTGATTTAATATTTTTGTTAAATAGTAAACTGGGTTGACGGTGAAGGCTGAAGGGTGTCTTGGCTGAGGTGTACAAAATTATGAGGGGAAGAGATAGAATGAACAGGATCAATTGTTGCCCTTGGAAGAGAATTCCAGAACCAGGAGACATGGATTCAAGATAAGTGGCAGTAGAGGGGACATCAGAAGAATCTTTTTTAAATAAAGGGTGGTGGGTGGCTGAGACCCTAAACTCTTTTTTGTAAAAGTACTGGATCTGCACCTTTAGTGGTGTAAACTACAGGGCTATGGGCCGGGTGCCAAAAGGTGGGATTTGAAAGGGCACCTGGGTGCTGGATTGGACAAGATGGGCCAAATGACCTCTTTCTGTGTTTGTAACTTTTCTATAATTCTATGAAACGCTTTGTTCATTGAGTAATTATGAAAATCCAACCCACTTCTTACCTGATTCTGAAAACTTTAACTCTTAAACTGCTGGTGAGTGTAACAGATTCCAATCATCCCGCTGCTATTAAAATTGACCAATGACCCTACAGGCTTAGAGTAGAGGTCATTTATTTTTAATTAAAATTGTTTTAATATTCCACATCATCTACTTCGACCATTCACTTTTCTCTAGTTTTATGCTTAATGTTTGACATTGCCACCTGAAAACAAAATGAAATAAAATATTTAATTTACTCATTTTTTTTAAAGCAATTGCAGTGATGGTACAAGTTCCTATTTCTGAAGACCACATCTGTAGCAATATCAATTGCATATTGCAGACGTAACTATTGGAAACCTCGCCAGAAACATAAACATTGCCTCACACACCGGCTATATTGCTGACTATATTGTTTCCAGTAAATTACAAGTAAAATGTCTTGTTCTGAAATGAAGCTGCCTTTGTACTTTGGGCACAGCAAGAAGTCTCACAACACCAGGTTAAAGTCCAACAGGTTTATGTGGTAACAAACGCCACTAGTTTTCGGAGCGCTGGTGAGTGACCTGATGGAGTAGCGCTCCGAAAGTTAGTGGCATTTGTTATCAAATAAACCTGTTGGACTTTAACCTGGTGTTGTGAGATTCCTTACTGCGTTTACCCAGTCCAACGCCAGTATCTCCACATCATTTGTACTTTGGGGACAGTGCAAGGGGATAATGCTCAGTCATACTTCCTCACTCCCGTCATTCAGTGTTCAGCCAAAGTGACATAAGCTAACTCATACATGTACAGAGTTCCACCCGCAGATGTCTCAGTGCTGTTCACTACTATCAAAAATTTCAGGGCAGTTCAACAAAATACCAGACAGAGAGCTTTTTAACTTTAACCCTAAAATTAAAAAATATTTCCTCCTTCTCATTTTGGCCACCATAACGTTTCCTCACCTGATGTGGTTGGTTGTCTTGAACTTAGCGTAACTGATGAAGGGTCATCTAGACTCGAAACGTTGGCTGTGCTCTACTCTCCACGGATGCTGTCAGACTTTTTGTTTCAGATTCCAGCATCCGCAGTGTTTTGCATTTATCTTACATCGAGGAGTTGACATCTTGGAATATAGGGGTGGCACGCTGGTTGGCGCTGCTGCCTCACAGCACCAGGACCCTGGTTCAATTCCCAGCTTGGCTCACTATCTGTGTGGAGTTTGCATGTTCTCCCTGTGTCTGCGTGGGTTTCCTCCCAGGTGCTCCGGCTTCCTCCCACAGTCTGAAAGACGTGCTGGTTAGGAGTGTTGACCCGAACAGGCACTGAACTATGGCGACTTGGGGAATTTCACAGTAACTTCATTGCAATGTTAATGTAAGCCTTACTTGTGACTGATAAATTAACTTTAACATAGGAACAAGAGTAATCCAGTTAACTCTTCCGGTCTATTCTGTCCTTCAGTACGATCGTAGCTGATCTGCAGCCTAACTCCATGGCTGGAATTCTCTGCCTCATTTGCCCTTGCCACCGCAAGACGGGAGAATTTGGCACTCAGGCAAATCGCCATTCGCATCAGCAGGAGCGGACAATCCCAGCTGCAGGCGAGGTCAGAGCATTCCAGCCCATTTTTCCATCTTTTTCCCTATTTCTGGAATGCTTCCACCTTCTGATGCCAGGACAATCTTCCCAATCAATGATGTCCTTCATCATGCTTGACTCCACAGCACAGAGACCACCCTCCAGAAAATGGAACTTAGATGGATAGACTATATCCTCCCCCCCACCATGGATGATGACAGAATCCCCAAGCAGACCTCCCATGGGAAACTGTCTTGGGGTAAATGACATCAAGAGGGTCAGTAGAAACAATATAAGGACACCCTAAAAAGAGAGCTGTACAAACTTCTGCAGACCACCTCTCTTGGGGGGAAAAAAAACACACTGCAGCTGACCACCCCATGTGGAGGCAGGCACTGAAATGTGGTTCAGCAAGTTCTGAGACTATCTGAGCCAAACCCACAAAACCAGAGGAAGGGAGAGGTGGCACAGCTGCAAAAGTTCTTCCCCCAACTCCGGAACACACTTGCACATACACACACATGCACATGCACACGCAAACATGCACACACACACCCTTCCTCTCCCAACATGAACCGCCAGTTCTGTGACCATCCATGCCAATCGTACATGGGCATCTGAATTAGGAGCAGGACCCATTGTTTGACAAGATCGTGGCTGATCTGATTGTGGCCTCTACCATCCTGTCTACCCCACTACGCTCTTAGATTTTTTACTGACCACGGAGTCAATCTAATTCGGCTTTAAAAATATGCAATGACCCTGCTTCCGTTGCATGCTGGGGAAGAGCATTCCACGATCTAATAACCCTCTCTGTAAAATAATGAGGGGCATGGATAAGGGAGATAGACAACATCTTTTCCCAAAGGTAGGGGAGTCTAAAACTAGAGGGCATAGGGTTAAGGTGAGGGAGGAGAGACACGAAAGGGTCCAGACAGGCAATTTTTTCTCACAGAGGGTGGTGAGTGTCTGGAACGAGCTGCCAGAGGGAGTAGTAGAGGCGGGTACTATTTTATCTTTTAAAAAGCATTTAGACAGTATAGATACATTGGTATTGGTATAGTGGGATATGGGCCAAATCAATGAGGTCCTTCATCATACTGGGCTCCACAGCACAGAGACCATCCTCCAGAAAATGGAATGTAGATGGACAGACTATATCACCCCTGTAGATAGACTATATCGCGGGCAATTGGGACTTGCTTATTGGGCGGTACACACAAGTTGGGCTGAAGGCCCTGTTTCCAGACCTGTAAACCTCAATGACTCAGAGACTAAATTCCTACTCCTTGTCATAGACTGGAAATCCCTTTTAATAGTACCCCTGGCTCGGGTCACACCCTTAAGGAGAAAAATTCTTTCAGCATTCATCCTGTCAAGCCCCGCAGAATCTTCTGTTTCTTTAAGATCATCTTTTATTTTTCTAACCTCCAATGGATATGCACCTGACTTCTCCTCCATAAGACAATTCCTCCAACCCAGGAATTAACCGAGTAAATCTTCCCTGAACTGCTTTAAATGCAATTAAATAAGGAGACTAAAACTGTACACCAAGCTCCAGCTGTGGTCTGACCAATGCATTGTGCGATTGTAGGAAAACATCCTTGCTTTTATATTCAATTCCCCTTGCAATAAACAACATTCCATTTGCCTTGCTGTACCTGGATTCTAATGTTGGTGATTCAGGTACCAGAACACTCTGTGCTGCAAAGTTTTGCAATCTCTGTCCATTTAAATAACACACTGCGTTTCTATTCTTCCTGCCAAATTGGAAAGTTCACATTATCCTGCATTATATTTCATCTGCCAAATTTTTATCCACTCGCTTAACCTATCTACATCTCTTTGCAGAATCTTTCTTTATCCTCTCACAGCTTATTCTATCCTTCGAATCATGGAATCCCTACAGTGCAGAAGGAGGCCATTTGGCCCATTGAGCCTGAGCCAACAACAATCCCACCCACGTCCCATCCCTGTAACCCCACATATTTACCCTCCTAATCCCCCTGACACTAAGGGGCAATTTATCATGGCCAATCAACCTAATCTGCACATTTTTGGACTGTGGGAGGGAGCCAAAGCACCCATGATTTCTGGGATGTTATTTATGACTGCAACAATGAAGGCATACACATTATTAGTTCAATATATCTGCCATTTTATTACTTTTCCCCCAAAGGGGGTGGCACAGTGGTTAGGGCCCTGGGTTCGATTCCCAGCTTGGATCACTGTCTGTGTGGAGTTTGCACATTCTCCCCGTGTCTGTGTGGGTTTCCTCCCACAGTCCAAAGATGTGCTGGTTAGATGCATTGACCAAAATAAATTATGTCTCGGTGCACCTGAGCAGGCGCAGAGTGTGGCGACTGGGGAATTTTCACAGTAACTTCATTGCACTGTTCATGTGAGCCTACTCATGACACTAATAAATAAACTTTTGAAAAAAATTATTAATTTGCCAGACATACTGTCGCTGACTCATGTGCATTTTAGTTTAGCATTGAACTCAGTCATTAAGTTGCCACAAAAAAAATTACAGTTTTGAGATACTTGATGTAGAGATGCTGGCATTGGACTGGGGTAGGCAGACTTCTCACAACTACAGGTTAAAGTCCAACAGGTGCTACCAAATAACTGTGTTGGACTTTAACGCGTCGGTATACTTGAATAACAAGTCTCCCCGAATAGCTTTGGCTAATAAAAGTCTATCACTCTCAGATTTTTAAATTGACAACTATTGTAGTAACAAATGTCATTTGTGTAGAGAGTTCCAAGTTCTGCCAATGTTTCAAGTCTGGAAGACCCTTTATCAGGACTGTGACAGGGTCATCGAGACTCAAAACACTGACTCTTCTCTCTCTCTCTCTCCACAGATGCTGTCAGACCTGCTGAGATTTTCCAGCATTTTTTTGTTTCAGATTCCAGCATCTGCGGTATTTTGCCTTTATGTTCCAAATTCTGCCAACCTTTTGCATGAATAGTTATTTCCTAATTTCACTCCTGACTTTAACTTCAGACTATCGCCACTCAGTCCTGGAGTCCCCAACTAAAATTGTTGCTTCCAATCTTTTCACCTTTTTATTACCTTGGGTTTTCAAGGTAGTATTCATCACTGGCCTGAAAAGAAGCTGGCAAGTTCTGGGTTATTACAGTGTGAAAGTGTTCCTTTTAGGATAAACCCGAGCATTTGAGTGAAACGCTCCAAGCGCACAGGGGTTTATTTGAAGTAACGTTTCACTGAGAAGCAGCTTGAACAATGAGCTGTTCTTCTGGGTGATATGAAAATGAAAGATCTTTGTCGCTGATGACCACCTTCAGCAGAGGTGACAAAATTAGAGGCCTCCCCCACAAGTTTCGAATGGCTATATTTGTGCAGTGTTCTTGTCGGAATGATACTTGATGGGAAGGGAATGTTCTCGATTTTGCCCTTTCTGTCAGAGCTTCACATGGAGGGAAGTGTATTGCGGAGTTTGGAGGTGGAGCACATTGATTTTAAACAGGAGGAATGGACTCCCCACTCTCATTCCCCAATCAAGTGAGGCATCTTGCCAAGGGTGCCTGATGAAGCAATTATCATCTCGTATCTCGCAATATAAATGTTTTGTGGGAAATGATTTGAGCTATCTGGCAAGATTGCTGCGATTAACTCCTGTAATTTTTATAGTTTTTTTTTAATCATTTAAAATAAATTGTCATTTGGACTTTTTTTTAAATGGGAAGTTATGTGAGACTGAATTGGTAATGGCATAATGGATTTGTAGAATCACTACAATGCAGAAGGAGGCCATTCAGCCCATCAAGACTGCACCGTCTCACTGAGAGCATCGCACACAGGCCCTATTCCGCAGTAGCCTCACTGATTTCTCCCACTAATCCCCCTAGCCTACGCATATTGGGGCAATCTGGCATGGCCAACGCACCTAACTTATACATCTTTGGGAGGAAACCGGCGCACCCGGTTTCTTATGTTCACCTGGAGGAAATCCATGCAGACTCGGGGAGAATGTGCGAAGTCCGCACAGATAGTCACCCAAGGCCGGAATTGAATCCGGGTCCCTGGCGCTGTAAGGCAGCAGTGCTAACCACTGGGCTTCCGTGCCACCGCATATGTTTTGTGGTCAATGCACCTAACCTATACGTCTTTGGACTGTGGGAGGAAACCAGGGCACCCAGAGGAAACCCAAGCAGATACAGGGAGAAAGTGCGAACTCCACACAGACAGTGATCCAAGGCAGGAATCGAACCTGGGTCCCTGATGCTGTTAGTCAGCAGTACTAACCACTGTGCCACCCAAAAGTATAGCCGTGCACCCAGTTGGAACCAAATGATGTTTTGATGATGAAACGGCTCCTTTAATCTGCTTAAGTTGCCCTGTCTACTTCAGAGCGTACTTTTAAGCCAAATGTCCTGTTGCTTATGTGAAATACATGGGAAGTGGGTATGTTATGGTCAATTATAATTTCTGAAGAGGCTACGCCACTCTTTTTGACAGTAGATTAATGCATAGTGCACAACATGGTATTCTTGTCCTTAAGAAACATCATCCAACTGGGAAATCTGTTTGGTGCTGTATTAATATAATTTACATTTGCTTTTTTATTTAATTTAGCATTCGATATTGCTTTGACTCCATGGGGAGTCTGAGGGAGATGCTGAGTTCATTTTAAGCGTGAGAATGAATTGCTTTCTGAAAATCAAAATGCAGTTGAGTCTGTCTCCAAATGAGAAATTTTCTGATCTGCAGGTCAGACAGTCTCAAAGACAGGAGATGACTTTCAATGAAAAGTACGTGTGTGGGCAGGTAGTCAGAATTTCACAGAACCATAGAATCCCTACAGTGCAGAAGGAGGCCATTCAGCCCTTCAAGTCTGCACCAAGTGCTTACACAAGCCCACATCAACCCACCCCCATTCTGTCACCCTACACATTTACCGTGGCAAATCCACCTAACCTACACATCTTTGGATCATCTGCACAGAAAAGAAATTCAGGAATTCTCTCTTCCAACCACCTCTCGAACCCTCCCCCCCCCCAAAAAAAAACCTCCTATGACTTAGGTCAGTTGAACTAAAACGGAGCTGGATTGATTGTTTTGTTTTGTTGTTGGGAATCACGGTGGGTAGATTAGCCCTGTCTATCTAAATGACTTTCGGCACAGGCTCGAAGGACTGAATAGCCACCCCCTGTTTCTAGCTGTACAATTACAAACTTGGACAGGGCACAGTAACCTCAGAAAAAAGACCCTCATAGTAGCTGCTATGTTCATGAGCTGGCTCACGGAACAAGGGAGATTATATTGCTGTGATGTTTCCTGCTTTGTATTTCATTTTAAAACATCTCGAGGAGCCTTTTGTTCGATCTGCATAGAACTCCAGGCAGCTGTGTTTTTCTGAACTAGGTGTAACATTCAAGGCTATATATAATTTGCAGAAAAAACATAACCCAAATGTTCAAGCTATAAATTGCAGTGGTACAAGTCATGCTAACATTTAAGTTTATTTATTAGTGTCACAAGTAGGCTTACAGGTAATCAAGAAGGCATAATTAACACTGCAATGAAGTTACTGTGAAAATCCTCTAGTCGCCACACTCCGGCACCTATTTGGGTACACTGAGGGAGAATTTAGCATGGCCAATGCACCTAATCAACATGTCTTTTGGACTCTGGGAGGAACCCACAACACCCGGAGGAAACCCACACAGACATGGGAAAAACGTGCAAACTCCACACAGACAGTAACCCAAACCAGGAATGGAATCTGGGTCCCTGGCACTGTGAGGCTGCAGCGCTAACCACTGTGCTGCTGTGCCACCCCATTTTAACAGGCAGCACAGTGGTATAATGGTTAGCCCTGCTGCCTCAGTGCCAGGGACTCAGGTTCGATTCCCAATTTGGGTCACTGTCTGTGTGGAGTTCGCACGTTCTCTTCGTGTTTGTGTGGGTTTCCTCCGGGTGCTCCAGTTTCTTCCCGAAAGACGTGCTGATAAGGTGCATTGGCCAGGCTAATTTCTCTCTCAGTGTACCTGAACAGGCGCCAGAGTGTGGTGACTAGGGGATGTTCACAATGTAACTTCATTGCGGTGTTAATGTAAGCCTTGTGACTAATAAATAAATTTTAACTTTAATATTCAAGGAAAGGTACAAATTTGTACCTTTGAAACTGTGAATGTTTCCATTCCTATGAATATGTTCAAGTATTTACGTGCCAGGTAGAACTTGATAAAGAACAAAGTGCAACTGTTATTTTTGGAATTAAAGAATTTATTTTAAAATCTTAACTACTGAAGGGGCAAATTCTTTTGAGTTTAATTTCTTTTTCTCGCCAGTGCTAACACGTCTGACTGTATCTGTGAGTACCAGACATTGCAATGAATTGCGAATTTCTAAACTTTTGTTCCGTGTATTGTTGCTAATTTTCCTCAATTTTGTTTTGTCCTTTTGTTTTAATTTTGAAGGTTACATCATTATTTGTGCCTTTTACATTTTGAACTCTCTCTATTAACATCAACAGGGTTACCAAAACAGAGCAGAGGCCTCATTCTGTGCGGCAACTGTATTAGTAACTTTGCAGTTGTAAACATTTCATTTTTTTTAATCCTGTTACCAAACCACACAGGCACTATTGAGACTCCAGTCCAAGGCTGAAAAAGTTCATTTAAATTATTGGAAAGACCGAAGTGTAGCTTTCCACAAACTGCTGCAATTCCAGTTGCGTGCAATATTTCAATAACCGCTTTTGTCTTTTCTCTCACCATGACTCTAGTGCTCGACACTGCAGGTCAAGAGGAGTTCAGTGCCATGAGGGAGCAGTACATGAGAACGGGGGATGGGTTCCTCATAGTCTATTCAGTCACCGACAAGGCCAGCTTTGAACATGTGGATAGGTTTCACCAGCTGATCCTCCGGGTCAAAGACAGGTGAGTGTCTGCAGAACCCGATATTTTAATAAGTTTTTTGTGAGCCGTTCTTCTTCAAACTTGGTCGGCTAAAGCCCTCTCACTCCCCCTTCTTTCTCTCTCTCTCTCTCTCTCTCTCTCTCACACATGAGGATGGCCTTAACTGGGATCTTGGGTTCATGTCACACTACCTGTAACCCCCACAACTTGCCTGAGTTTGCAAAATCCTGCTAAGTGTTCTGGCTTGCGACAATCCACACCTCTTTAACCTGTGATTAACCCTCTCTCCGTTCACATTGTCTGTACCTTTAAGACTTGATTACCTGTTAAGACTCACATTCCAACCATTATCTTGCAATTGAGTCTATATATCACCAAAAAGAGAAAATGTTGGAAAATCTCAGCAGGTCTGGCAGCATCTGTAAGGAGAGAAAAGAGCTGACGTTTCAAGTCCAGATAAGCCTTTGTCAAACGTTTACCCTGTGTCTACATGCTCTGTTTGTGAACCCAACCCTACTGATGAAGGGGCAGTACTTCAAAAGCTCGTGCTACCAAATAAACCTGTTGGACTTTAACCTGGTGTTGTGAGACTTCTTACTCTCTCAACACTGCCTGAAAACCAACACCTCACTTGGAACGAAGGTTTGAAACATTAGCGTTTGAATGCCTGTTGGAACTTGATATTCCTTTACTGTTCTAACAATGGTGGTAACCCCACAGACCTGACAGCATCTGTGGAGAGTGATTAGAGCCAACGTTTTGAGTCTGGATGACCCTTTGTCAGAGCAGAGCTTGATGAAGGGTCATCCTGACCAGCAACATTGTCTGTACTCTCTCTCCACACACGCTGTGAGATCCAGCATTTTCCGTTTTCGTTTCAAATTCCAGTGTCCGCAGTATTTTCCCTTTATTATAAAGGTGTTAACCCATCCACTTTAAAGGAAAAACTAATCAGTTTAAAATGCAGGGAAATGTTAGGCATGCATGCCAAACGCACCAATAGAGATCAGAAATAGGAGCAGGAGTTTCAGCCCCTTGCATTGAACGAAGAAAATTACAGCACAGGAACAGATCCTTTGTCCCTCCAAGCCTGCACTGACCATGCTGCCCAACTTAACTAAAACCCACTACCCTTCTGGGGATCATATCCCTCGATTCCCATCCTATTCATGTACTTGTTAAGGTGCTCCTTTAAAAGTCACTACCGTATCTGCCTCCACTACCTCCCCCAGCAACAAGTTCCAGGTACCCACCACTCTGTGTGAAAAATTTACCTTGTACATCTCCTTTACACTTTGTCCCTTGCACCTTTAATCCGTGCCCCAAGTAATTGGATTTGATTTATTATTGTATCGGGATACAGTGAAAAGTATTGTTTCTTGCGCGCTATGCAGACAAAGCATACAGTACGTAGGAAAGGAGAAGGTGCAGGATGTAGTATTACAGACATACCTAGGCTGCAGAGAAAGTTCAGCTTAGCCTATGACCAGTCCATCGGGATCCTTGTGCATGAGTCGCAAAAACCCAGCTTGCAGGTGCAGCAGGTGGTCAGGAAGGCGAATGGGATGCTGGCCTTCATAGCGAGGGGGATTGAATATAAAAGTAGGGAGGTCTTGCTGCAGCTGTACAGGGCATTGGTGAGGCCGCAGCTGGAGTACTGTGTGCAGTTTTGGGCGTCGCACCTGCGCAAAGATATTTTGGCCTTGGAGGGAGTGCAGAGGAGGTTTACTAGGCTGATACCGGAGTTGAGGGGGTTGAGCTATGAGGAGAGGCTGAATAAACTGGGCTTGTACTCGTTAGAGTTTAGAAGAATGAGGGGAGATCTCATTGAGACGTATAAGATGATGAATGGGATGGATAGGATAGAGGTGGAGAGACTCTTCCCGCTCAAAAAAGACAGTAGGACTAGGGGGCACAGCCTCAAGATAAAGGGGGGGCGGTTTAGAACGGAGTTGAGGTGGAACTTCTTCACTCAAAGGGTGGTGAATCTCTGGAATTCTCTGCCCGTTGAAGTGGTGGAGGCTACCTCGCTAAATATTTTTAAGACGCGGGTTGATGGGTTTTTGATAAGAGAGGGGATTGAGGGTTATGGGGAGAAAGCGGGAAAGTGGAACTGAGCAGCGACAGATCAGCCATGATCTTATTGAATGGCGGGGCAGGCTCAAAGGGCTAGATGGCCTACTCCTGCTCCTATTTCTTATGTTCTTAAAAGTGATGGCAGCAGGGAAGAAGCTGTTCTTGAATCGGTTGATATGTGACCTCAGACTTGTGTATCTTTTTCCCGATGGAAGAAGGTGAAAGACAGTATGCCCATGGTGCATGGGGTCCTTGGTTATGCTGGCTGCTTGCTCCACCATTCAGGAAGATCATGGCTGATCCAGGAACAGAAACAACTGCACCTACAATATATTTGCCACTACCCAGCTCTGATATCCAGCCTCTGCATTCTTCAATGGGATCATCATCTGAGCTCGGAAGGCTGTGAACTTTTTAATCTGGTTTCAACCAGTTTCAGCTGTTTTCCAATCTCAGTTTTGGTCTTAGTTTCTCTGGAAACCAGGAGTTATGGTTTCCCAATTTCCTGGTTCGACAACAATATAAGCCATATTCAACTTGAAGCCATAGGTTCCATTGGTGTACAATTAGTCAGAAACTGCAGGAATGTTTTTTATCGTATGCATCCTTTTGGAAGCAGTTTCAGAGTCGGGTTTTTTTTTCAGTTGACTGAACAGCTGGTTAGTGATGCAGAGCAACGCCAACAGCGCGGGTTCCATTCCTGTACCAGCTGAGGTTATTCATGAAGGCCCTGGCTTCTCGGCCTTGCCCCTTGTCTGAGGTGTGGTGGTTGTCAGGTTAAAATCCTCACCAGTCAGCTCTTCCCCTCAAAGGAGGCCTATAGTCAAGGTATAGAGACTATACCTTGCAGAGGATTATAAACTTGCAAGCGATGTTGATATCAAGTGCTAAACACGTCCATGCTTTGATGACATTCTTTTGCCAGCTTTTTTAATGTGGTTGTTAATCTGATTTTAAAATGGCCTTATGCCCTCCATATTAAACAGCAGGCAGTGATGTTATAATACGTGTCAAGTGTTTTCATCTATTATTAATATGAACATATTTTAATCTTTTGTCCTAGCAACATACATGATAACTCTTTCATAAATCTATATTGACTCTGCCCAATCCTATCATTATTTTCAGTTTCACATCCTTTATAATAGATTCCAGCATTTCCCCTATTCTTGATGTCAGACTAACACGCCTGTAGTTCCCCATTTTCTCTCTCCCTCCTTCCTTAAATACTGGAGTTAAGCTTGTTATCTTCCTATCTGAAGGAACTATTCCAGAATCTACAGACTTTTGGAAGATGACCACCAATGCATCCACCATCTCTAACTCTTTCAACACTCTGGGTTGTATATCATCGGGTTCAGGAGATTTATCAACTTTCGATCCCATTAATTTTTCAAGTATTACTTTGTTAATTCCTTTCAGTTCCTCATTCTTGCTACTGCTTTGGCTTTGTAGTATTCCCAGAAGGACTTTTGTATCTTCCTCAGTGAAGACGAGCACGAAAGCACTTTGTTTCGTTTCTCTGCCATTTACTTATTCCCCATTATAAATGTTGCTGTCTCTGCTTGTCTCCATCTGAGAAGCTTTTACAGCCATTTTTGCTTCTTGTTCATTTCCTACTCTATTTTTTCAGTTCCTTGGACCTCCTTCGCTGAATTCCAAAATGCTAAAAATCCTCGGGTTTACTTTTGTTTTGGTAATGATTGACAATTTAGGATTATAATTTATATATTTTCACTAAGACCTAGAATCAGTGGTCAACTTTTTTGCTGAAACTAAGTAGATGCTAATGGAAAATGAGGTAGCTTGTTAGAATCTAGCGTTCTGAACTTATGAAGTTGTCAAAATATCTCCTTCTCCCATTCATTGAACCAGTCTTGAACTGAAAAGATGTTGTATTGAACATCTTTGTATATTCTTTATTTCCTGGAAACTTCTAATATTGTTGCATAGGCATTGATGTGAATTTTTTTTATTCATTTGTGGGACATGGGTGTGATTGGCTAGCTCATCCTTAAGTGCCCTTGAGAAAGAGGTGATGAGCTGCCTTCTTGAATCGCTACCAATCTTCTATGCGTTGAACTACATTGCCATTAGGGAGGGAATTCCGTGATTTTGACCCAGTGACTGCGAAGGAACAGTGATATATTTCCAAGTCAAATGTCATCTGGGACTATGGTGGCGTGGGCTCGTTGGGTCGAAGGGCCTGTTTCCCGTGCTGTGTTGTTCTTTGTTCTAAGTCAGGATGGTGAGTGTTGGAGGGTGTTCCCATGCATCTACTACCCTTGTCCTTCTAAATGGAAATGGTTGTGGGTTTGGAAGGTGCTATCTAAGGATCTTTGGTGAATTGCTGCAGTGCATCTTGTAGATAGTATACACCGCTGCCACTGAGCGTTGGTGCTGGAGGGAGTGGATGTTTGTAGATATGGTGCCAATCACGTGGGCTGCTTTGTGGGATGATCCTAAGTGTGGAATCTCTGAGCAGAAAACGTGGACAGATGAAACATGTGCCAGTTCTCTCAAACATTTGGAACCATTGACAGGTGGTTTCTGTAGGAGTTAAAAGTATCCTTTCAGTGTGGTTTCAGCCCAGAAAAACCTCGATCATCAAAAGGATATGGCTTGATTAGCTCTGGTTTACCATTAAATGCATGGGAATAGGGCCTGGCTGGGTTGTGATCTGTGCAGACTCGATGGGCCAAATGGCCTCTTTCTATACTGTAGGATTCTATGACCCCAGTTTAACACTCATCTAAAATCAGCACTGCTGACTGTGCAGCACCCCCTCAAGATTAAGTGTTCAAGTCTCTGGAATGGGGTTCAAAGCCATAACCTTCCAATTCAAAGCCACAAGAGACTGGACTCAAGGTTGCCACTTGATTCCATTTATGGGCAGGCCACATTTCTCAAGTTTAAAAATTCTAGAGAGATTTTCTGGCACATCGCTGAAAGAGCTAATTTTAGCAATATAAAAAACAACCTTATTGATACTTGACTGCGATGCTTGTCAAAACTTGCTGACAGGTAGAGAGGGACTGATGTGAGGCACCGCACTGGCCATTCCTTAGCCCTTGGCCAAACCATGAGCAAGACAATTGGGCAAGCTTGGGTCATCAATTATCAGGATCTCGGGGTCTCAAATACTCAATGTGTGTAGATTTAATGTACTTATTTTTTTAAAACTTGTCTTCTGTTCTTGCCCACATTTGTTTCCAAGGTGAAGTTTATTTTCAAACCATTCTCCCAACTAAAGTCACCTTTTGGGCTTCAGAAATTTTACAGGATTTGGATTCACCTTCTCACTTAATTTCAATCCCTTCCAAATGCCTCACCTTTCTGCATTAATGCCTACTCAGAAAACTGCAACTGGCACAAGCCTGCTTTCTGTTGACCCTGTATATTCACATGTGAGGTGCTATAATTTTACATCAGTCTCTCTCTACCTGTCAGCAAGTTTTGACAAGCATCGCAGTCAAATTTCAATAAGGTGGTTATTTGTGTTGCTAAAATTAGCTCTTTCAGTGATGTGCTAGAAAATCTCTTTAGAATTTTTGGCTTGAGAAATGTGGCCTGCCCATAAATGGAATCAAGTGGCAATCCTGGTTCCAGTTTCTTCTGCCTTTGAATTGGAAGGTTATGAGTCTGCACCCCATTCCAGAGACTTGAACACTTAAGCTTGAGAGAGTGCTGCACGGTCAGCAATGCTGATTTCAGATGTGTGTTAAACTGGGGTCATAGAATCCTATTGTACAGGAGGAGGCCATTCAGCCCATTGAGTCTGCACTGACCACAATCCCTCCACCAGGCCCTATTCCCATAACACCATGCATTTACCCCAGCTATTTCCCCTGACACTAAAGGGCAATTTAGCATGGCCAATCCACCTAACCTGCACATCTTTGAACTGTGGGAGGAAGCCGGAGCACCTGGAGAAATCCCACGCAGACACGGGGGACAACATGCAACCTCCACACAGACAATGACCCAAGCCGGGAACTGAATCTGAGTCTGTGTGCTGTGGGGTAACAATGCTAGTCACTGTGCCACCATGCCACTGTCCACCTTGTCAGATAAACATAAAATATCTATTTGAAGAGGAGCAGGAGAGATTTCCTGGTGCCCTGACCACTATTTATCCCTCAGCCAACTTCACTGCAATAGATCCATGACTCCGTCTACACTCCCCACTGCCTCGGCAAAGCAGCCAGCATAATTAAGGACCCCACACACCCCAGACATACTCTGTTCCACCTTCTTCCATCAGGAAAACGATACAAAATTCTGAGGTCATGTATCAACCGACTCAAGAACAATTTCTTCTCTGCTGCCATCAGACTTTTGAATGGACCTACCGTATATTAAGTTGATCTTTCTCTACACCCTAGCTATCACTGTAACACTCCATTCTGCACTCTCTCCTTTCCTTCTCTATGAGCAGTATGTCTTGTCTGTGTAACACGCCAGAAACAATAGTTTTCGCTATGTCACAGTATGTGGGGACACACAGTCATTGCTGTGAGCACTTGCTGTGCAAATACTTGCTGCCTCATTTCCTATGTTACAGCAGTGTCTATATTTCAGGTGTATTTTATTGGCAGTCAACAACATTGAGACATCAGGAAGTTGTGAAAGGCTCTATATACATGCAATATAATTGTTCTGGCAATGTTACATCAGTTTACCCCAATCCAATGCCGGCATCTCCACATCAGTGTTACATCTCCCCAGAACCTGCTTGTCCGATGGGTAAATGAACAACTATCCTGGCACTGAGACATATCCACCAGAATTGTTTAATTGACAATCTATGCTGATATCAACTGCACAGCAACTAGTCATTGCGTTCAAGCTCCACTTTCCGTGGAATAGTTTAACAGAACTAGAAAGAATAGGAGCAGGATTAGACTGCGTGGCTTCTCGAGGGACTTCAGGAACAACATTTTTACGCAAAGGGTGCGGGATGTCTGGAATTCACTGTCCGAGTTGGTGTGGATGCAGAGACATTAAACTCTTTTTTTTAAATACGTGGATCTGCATCTTAAGTGCTGTAAACTACAGGGCTATCGCCAGGTGCAGGAAGATGGGATTAGAAAGGGCACCTGGGCCTCCTTGGGCTGGCATGGACAAGATGGGGCTAATGGCCTCCTTCTGCGCTGTAACTTTTCTATGGTTCAATAAGAACATGGCTGCTATTCTACCTCCTGCTGTATCACCATTTTATTTCATTCTCTTAAGAGTCCAGAAGGTTATTAATCTCTGTCCTGTATATACTCAATAACTGATCATCGCTTGATTTCTGGAGTACAGGATTGCCAAAGATTCACAACCCTTGGAGTGAAGAAATCACTCCCCTTCTCCATCCTGAATGGCTAATCCCTTATCCTAAGACTTTGACCCCTGGCTCCAGACCCTTATCCTGAGACAATGACCCCTGGCTTTAGACTTTCAACCTGAGACCGTAACTTCTTTCTCTAGATCCTTATCCTGAGACCATGAATGCCTGGCTCTAGATCCTTATGTTGGGACCATGACCCCCTAGCTCCAGACTCTTATCCTGAGACCGTAACCACAGGCTCTAAACATTTAGCCTGAGACTGTGACCCCTATTCCAGACTCTTATCCTGAGGCCATGACCCCTAGCTCTAGACCCCTACCTGGGACAATGACCCCTGGCTCTAGACTCTCATCTTGAGATCCTGACCTCCTAGTTCTAGATCTAGCAACCAAGGGGGATGTTCAAATCAAGTGAACACAGCTAAGAACTTGCGTTCAAATCAAGATAGGATTAACATGGTTATGGTGTTCCACTTGGTCAAATAAACAACATCCATCGTCCAGGATTATGTATCGAGAAAGGTGAGAACAGCACCTTGAATTAGTTGGTTTCCCGGGAAGAGGTTAGAGAAATGGGGATTTCAAGAAGTCCTGGGGCAGAGTGAAATTGAGGGCCTGTGCTGTAGAAATTCCATTTGGAAATAATTGGGGGCAAGGTTATCAAATGAAACTTTCAACAAAAACAAAGGGTGCGTTAAGGCTGCTGATCAATTTCTTTTCAGTGATGTTGCACGTCCATGAGGCTTGGTTTGTTTCCCACTGACGACCCCAGCCATGTTACAGGGACACTTGGTTGAAAGCAGAGCAATGCCAACACCAGACTCTGCCTCCCCGTCTGCAACGTGATTTCACATCAAACTGCCAAAATTGCTTTGAAGACTCTGGAGTTCACAGAATCCCTACAGTGCAGAAGGAAGCCATTCGGCCCATCAAATCTGCACCGACCATAATCCTACCTATCCCCCCATAACCCCATACATTTATCCTAGCTAGTGCTCCTGACACTGAGAGACAATTTAGCATGGCCGATCCACTTGACCTGTATATCATTTGTCCTGGTGAAGATCTTACATTCTCGCATCAATGTTATCAGTTCCCGCTGTAAATACACTGCCTTGGAGGCAGTATTTCACAAGATAAATCCATGGCCATGAATGCAGTGAAACTGAAGCTCAGTATATTCCTTGGATTTGGCCTGTAAAGCAAATGGAATGCAGAAAATGATCCTCAGCTGGTTAATTGGAAACGGTGTTCAATTTTGCCTCCGGTCTCTGATCGAAAGGGAATTTTACACTGGTTTTGACAGCAGTTTTAAGCAAAGTAAATGCTCTCAAAAACTTCCATATCTTGTTCACAGGTCAGTGATTCTAAACAGAAAGGACGTTCTGCTAATTAATATTGTATGACCATTTTTCTTTATCTACATTTATCCAACTTCATATTTTTCTGTGAAGGTGTATGACCTGATGCAGTATAAAATGGATAAATATGAGGTTATTCACTTCAGTAGCAAAAATAGGAAGGGTGATTATTATATAAAAGGATGTAAATTGTGGGAGGTGGATACTCAGCAGGACTTTGGTGTCCTTGTGCATCAGTCGCTGAAAATAAGTGTGCAGGTACAAGAGAAAGTAAAGAAGGCAAATGATATGTTGGCCTTCATAGTGAAAGGGTTTGAGTATAGGAGTAAGAATGTTTTACTGCAATTGTATAGGGATGTTGGTGTGGCCACACCTGGAATACTATGTGCCACTTTGGTATCCTTACCTTAGGAAGAATGCCCTTGCTATAGAGGGAGAACAGCAAAGATTTACCAGGCTGATTCCCAGGATGGCAGGTCTGTCATATGAGGAGAGATTAAGTCGGTTGGGATTATATTCAGTGGAATTTAGAAGGGTAAGAGGAGATCGCGTAGAAACTTACAAAATTCTAACAGAATTAGATAGGGTAGATTCAGAAGAATTGTACTCAATGGTGGAGAAGTCCAGAACTAGGGGTCATAGTTTGAGGATCAGGGTAAATCTTTAAGACTAAGGAGAGGAGAAATTTCTTTGCCCAGAGAGTGATGAATTCACTTCCACAGAAAGTAGTTGAGGCTAAAATGTTGTGCAATTTTTGAGAAGAAATTAGAAATAGCTCTTGGGGCTAAAGGGATATAGGGGAAAAGGTGGGATCATGGTATGATCATATGAATGGCTGAACAGGCTCAAAGGACCAAATAACCTACTCCTGCTTCTATTTTCTACGTATGTTTAAGAACAAAGAACAGTACATCACAGGAACAAGTCCTTCGGCCCTCCAAGTGACGTGAAAACATTTCTTCCCTCTTGATTGTCTCCCTGTATTCATTCTCTCCTGTTCGATTGTGGTTCCTGCTAACTGTGGTTACATGGGTGGCATCTGGTATCTCACTGTATACTAGCTGATGGCGTGAGAATGGAAGGGAAAGATTTATGGGCTGGTTGACGTTGGTGGTTTTCCAAAGGCACAACCTCCAGCTTGGATCGTTAAACAGCAGGAGAATCGACGTTGAGTTTCACCTTCGCAAACAAAAACTGGTGTCGCCAAGGGGAGCACCCTACTCAACTGGTTCCACCTTTGAACAACCTACTGGCCTGCATGTCTCAGCAGCACAGCAAGTGGTGAATAAAGCTATGATTTGGAAGAAATGCAGAACCAGTCTTATCGATGGGTTGAGATCCTTGATTGATTTGTGCAAGAGTTGGTGTTTCATATACCTTTTCCATTTTGCAAAACACTTTCCAGATATTTTCATGCGGAACAGGCTTTAAATGCAAAAGGTTACTGTTTATTGACAACTTGGTGCTTTATGTGTGTGAATGGAGGAAAGTCAATTAGTTTCAGTGATCTTTCTCTCTGAGCGTTGTCGAGCATATAATGCCTCCAGTTAATCTGTGTTTCTATTTATTTTATTGCAGAGACTCTTTCCCCATGATACTGGTGGCCAATAAGGTTGATTTGATGCATTTGCGAAAAGTCACAAGTGAACAAGGGCGGGAGATGGCTGCAAAGTACAATGTGAGTTTGTAATTTTTCAAAGGGAGCTTTGCTTCCAAGTGCTTCCTAACTGGATGAAAGATGTTGAAATCTGTGTATTATTGATAACAAATTGCTGCTGTCTCACTCTGCACGACAGATTATTTGTGTCATGAAGCCCAAGTGATATATTTCCCAGCTCTGACCTTCTGTCATTTGTTTGTGGACATTTGTTTGAACAGACAAGCTTTTGACACATTGCACAATGAATGGGAACACTTGATACCAGCAATCCAAAGCTTAATTTGCTCCGGATTTAATAGTACGAGATGGGGGTCGGGATTTTAGAACTTTGCTTGGGCAATGCTCGTAAAATCCCATCTCAATGGAGAAGTCCGTTCTGCGAGCCTCAAAATTGGGGGGGGCAAAGCGGTAAAATTGCACCCAGGGACTCTCTCCTGTCTCGGCTGATCTGACAGTGAAACTCAATGTTACCTGTAGACTTGACTCCACACTGGTCAACCTCATTCTGCTCTCCGTAAATTTGAGCAAAACATTGTTGCCCAAATCTCACCCAAATCCTGCACGCACTGACCAACAGTGACCCCTGGTCAAACATTGTTATAATGTATAACATTGTTATACATTATAAAATTTGTATTCTTGTTTTCAGGTACCCACGTGGCTTCACCCCTTGCTCTCTCGCTAATCTCCTCCAGCCCCCAAACTCTCCAAGCTCTCTGCCCTCATCTAATTCTGGCCTCTTGAACATCCTCAATTTGCTCCACCATTGGTGGCCATGCTTTCAGTTGTCTAGGCCCTAAGCTTTAGCATGTCCTTCTACATATCTCTGCCTCCCTACCTTGCTTTCGTTACTGAAGATACTTCTTTAAAATCTAACTTTTCGATCAAGTTGACATGTGTCGTTTGGAAAGTTCCACAGGATGTTTTAATGCATTAAAGGTGCTACCTTTTTTTGTTTTTATTTATTCATTCACGGAATGTGGATGTCAATGCTAAGCCAGCATTTGTGCCCCATTCCTAATGGCTCCTGAGAAGGCGATGGTAAGAAACCTTCTAGAACTGCTGCTGTCCATGTGGTGTAGGTACAACCACAGTGCTGTTAGGAAGGGAGTGCCAGGATTTTGACCCAGAGACAGTGAAGCAACGGTGATATATTTCCAAGTCAGGATGGTGTGTGGCTTGAGAGAGGAACTTGCAAGTGGTGTACCTGCTGCCTTCTCTCGTCCTCGGTGGAAGAGGTCACAGGTTTGGAAGGTGCTGTTGAAGGAGCCTGGGTGAGTTGCTGCAGGGCATCTTGTACATAGTAGACACCATTGCCACTCTGTCGGTTGCAGATGGGGTGCTATTTGAGCAGTCTGATTTGTCCTGATGGAGTTGAGCTTTGTGACTGTTGTTGGACCGCACTCATCCAGTTGAGTGGAGAGTTTCCCATCACACTCCCACCTTGTGCCTTGTAGATGGTTGTTGCAATACTCTCTTCAGAGGCAGTGCCACTTGTCTGCCTGGGTTTCCTCCGGGTGCTCCAGTTTCCTCCCACAATCCGAAAGACATGCTGGTTAGGTGCATTAGCAATGCCAAATTCCCCCTCGGTGTACCCGAACAGGGGCCAGAATGTGGCAACTAGGGAAATTTTCACAGTAACTTCATTTCAGTGTTAATATAGCCTACATGTGATACTAATAAATAAACTTCTGTTCTTGAATGTAGCTGCATGCATGTCTTTGGAACACCAGCATTGCTCTGTATCTTTGAGCAGAGTAAATGGGATGCTACTTGTTCATGGTGCTACCATCTCGTTCTGAGTTGCAGGCTGAGCTCCCAGTGTGCCTGTTCAGCACAGCACCGTGACAAAGGCACAGAGTGATGGATTTAAAACCACTGTGCAGGCTTCATGTTGTTGGAGTGTTGCCGTCAATATTCTAAATCTGCCTCCACAGCACAAACAGGGTGAACTTAATACACAGCCACCTTCACCGGCATTGAAAAGGTCCACCCACACAAAGTACTATTGCACTGAACAAAGCATTGCTTAATTATTGCCGTGCAACAGATTCAGTGTGCAAGTTTCATCACACCCAAGTTGAATTGTTGCCATGGCCACCAATTTATTTCAACGCTTTGCTATTTTTAGCCGCCTAGCTCAGTGACTTCACTCGTACTCCTCCTCCCTACTTGAATGCAAAATCCATCTTGAACTTGACTAGAATGAGCCTGCTTTCCGGTTGATTTCACTAGCTATAGACATGTGAATGTTAAGCAGCAATATTCTAATATTTTGGGCACCCTGATTTATGCAAGAGGGCCAGATTCATGTGTAACAAAAGCATCTCTTTCTGGTTATGATGGGCCTGTGTACTTGCCAACATGAAGGACATCACTGCTGAAATTTGGAGCACTTTGCCATTTTACACTTTGCCATTTTACACTTTGCCATTTTACACTTTGCCATTTTACACTTTGCCATTTTACACTTTGCCATTTTACACTTTGCCATTTTACACTTTGCCATTTTACACTTTGCCATTTTACACTTTGCCATTTTACACTGTGTTCGTATCAAGTACTTCAAGTCAGGCTATAGCATGACTTCAGTATAGGGTAATACATTCCTCTTGTTGTACCCATGATGTGCATTACTTTATTTGCTTGTTTTGCTTTCATGGGCTTCTTCCCACAAAATTGCTCATTTTCATCGTGATTGCACTCCCCTTAAACCACTTAAACCAGCCACCATGATGGCCATGGCGTTCCTTCAATTCTGATGATGGTAGGGATGTACCAAAGCACATGATGGCATGGGGGCGGCACAGTGGCACCATGGTTAGCACTGCAAGTTCAATCCGAGTTCAATTCCCAGCTTGGTCATTGTCTGTGTGGAGTTTGCACATTCTCCCCGTGTCTGCATGGGTTTCCTCTGCGTGCTCCAGATTCCTCCTACGCTCCAAAAATGCGCTGGTTAGGTGAATTGGCCATGATAAATTCTCCCTCGGTGTACCTGAACAGGCACTGGAATATGGCAATTAGAGAATTTTCACAGTAACTACATTGCAGTGTGAATGTAAACCTATTTGTGACTAATAAATAAACTTTACATTATTGTTTCTCCACACCTTGCTGCCTTATGTTTTCCTCTTCAGTTGCTTGTAGAAACGTCTAATATCAGATGTCTAATATCATCATTTCCTTTCTCCTTCTTGATTTACAAACCTTTAACCTTCCTTCAGCAAGTTCTCAGGCCTGAGAATATGGTCAGTCTAGCCTTGTTACCTTTTCTTAATGACACTCTGAATTGTGATAATCTTTCTGTTTCCTGCCATTCTGAGAACTCCTTCAATTCTCTTGCATTCTCTCCAGTTGATGTTTTAATTTCACTCTGATTATGCTGAGAGGCAAGTCGGCACCTTGGGCTGTTTTATTATATTAAAGGCCCTACATAAAGAGAAGCATGGTGGCTCAGTGACTAGCACTGCTGCCTCACAGCGCCAGGGACCCGGGTTCGATTCCCGGCTTGGGTCACTGTCTGTGTGGAGTTTGCACGTTCTCCCCAGGTTTCCTCCGGGTGCTCCGGTTTCCCCCCTCACTCCAAAGGTGTGCGGATTGGGTAGATCGGCCATGCTAAATTAACCTTAGTGTCAGGGGGACTAGCTAGGGTGAATGCTTGCGGTTGTGGGGATAGGACCTGGGTGGGATTGTAGTCGGTGCAGACTCGATGGGCTGAATGGCCTCCTTCCGGACTGTTGGGATTCTGTGTTGTTAGGCCAGCCACTTTTATTTTGATAAATGACACTAAATAATTTGCCATTTCAATTGAATTCAATTGCAGAGGCATTGCTTATCACAGACTGGCTACTCAAGTCAGCAGTAGGTGAAGGTCATCATATTGCGTGGTAAACCGAACCACAGGCAGATCAGCAGTTTCAAAATAGTCAAACCATAATCTGTTTTGCTGTTACTGTTTGTGACCAACCCCCCTCTCCTTCCCCACCCACCCCCCCCCCCGCCCCTCCAGCTCCAGCCCCAGCCCACTGCGCTGTGCCATTTGGTAGATTGCAGCCCCCGATTCTTTATTTTGGAGGTGGGCAACCACAAGACCATTTCTAGAAAGGGATGCAACAGGACTTGCTATCAAACCTTCTTTAACAGGCACAAGTTTTTCTTTTGTAGCTCCCCTACTTGCCAGAATATGCACTCACTGCCACCCTCCAGCTCCCAGAATGTTACCATTACAATAACCGATAGTAGATGTGCGGTGTGACTGTCTGCCTCGTGGGGGGGGTGGAATATCATCATTGACAGTGACACTCCAGTGATAAACGGTGGAGAGTGTAATATCAAATTAAAAGCTGTGGTGTTTTGCGAGTCCTTGTTTATTGTGAGCTGGATAGAGGCACGCTTTGAAATTCGATCCTGAATGTCATCCATGAACTTTGAAGACATCAGGCAGCTTGTGTTCACATAAGAATTAAATTTAATACCATCCACCTTGTGAATATTTGACCCCCACCGCACCAGCTGGCCGGGATATCTGAACAAGGTGAAGGGATTGAACCTCGATAGTTATGCTTTTGCTTTGTTTTTTTTTGCTCCAGATACCTTACATAGAAACTAGTGCCAAGGATCCACCTCTCAATGTTGACAAAGCCTTTCACGATCTTGTTCGAGTCATAAGGTAGGTACTTGAAATTACGTCAGTCTGCTGTAGAATTCATCTATTCTATTTTCAGTGTGATTTTCTGCAATCTTTCTAATGCAAAGACACTTGAATGATGTATAAATAAAAGAACAGTATTTATAGAATCCCTACACTGCAGAAGGAGGCCATTCGACCCATCGAGCCTGCACCAACAATAATCCCACCCAGGCCCCATCCCTGCAACCCCATATATTTACCCTGTGAATTCTCCTAGATCCTAAGGGACAATTTAGCACGGCCAATCCACCTAACCCGCACACCTTTGGAGTGTGGAGCACCCAGAGAAAACCCACAGAGAGATGGGGAGAATGTGCAAGCTCCACACAGACAGTGACCCGAGGCAGGAATTGAACCTGCGTCCCTGGCACTATGAGGCAGCAGTGCTAACCACTGTGCCACCCGTGAACATTATACGATGTAAACATGGGGAATGGCGTCTCCAGATTTAAACCCATTATTGAGGGAAAGCTCAGGTTAGGATTCAGACCTCAGACCTTTGGACATTTCCTTTTGAGCTACCAGTTGCAATGAAATTCAACTTCATTTTTCCTTTGAGGAATTATTTTTTATTCTTCAACCTAAAATCCCCAATCGTCAAAGGTTTGCGACACAGAAAGAAGCCGTTCAGCCTATTGTGCCAGTCAATGAAAAACCACCCAGTCTAATCCTATCTTCCTGCTTTCAGTTTGTAACCCTGCAGATCCCAGCTCTTCGAATCTAGAATCATAGAATCCTGCAATGCAGAAGGAAGCCATTTAGCCCATTGAGTCTGCACCGACTAGTGTCCCACCCACATCCTATTCCCGCAATCCCACATATTTACCCTGCTAATTCCCCTGACAGTAGGGTCAATTTAGCATGGGCAATCAACCTAACCAGCACATTTTTTTGAAGTGTGGAAGGAAACCCACACAGACACGGGGAGAATGTGAAAATGCCACACAGACACTGACCCGAGGCCGGAATTGAACCCGGGTCCCTGGCGCTGTGAGGCAGCGGTGCTAACCACTGTGCCACCGTGCCGCCCTTGCATGTGCAGACATACAAGAACATTTTAAAAATGTGCAGAGGGTTTCCGCCTCTGCCGCACTTTGAGTCGGGGAATTCCAGGTCACTACCATCCTCTGGCTGAAAATAAAATTTCTTCCTCTCCGCTCCTGAGCCTTCTACCAATTACTTCAAACCCGTTACGCCCTGGTTTTTGACCTCCTCCGCTAAGGTGAATGGAGTAAATTGGATGGACTGTCTCAGCCCCTCCGTTTTGTACACAATATAAATCTGGCACTGTTGTCTACTTCCACTGGATGTTAGACAGTAAAAGCACTTAAGGATCATAAAGTTTAACTTTAACAAATCTTGCTGTGGAATTGAAAGTTTTCATAATTTGACTTGATCATTTGATTCAAAAAATGTAGAAAAGTCAAACACAAACAATTCCACTGCCACGCCCTAATTACTCGCTTCCACACAGGAGCCTTACGACTCAAATTGTCTATATTGCTGTCAATGTTTCATCTGTCTCTCCTCCCTCCCTGCTTCACTCAACTCTGTTTGCAATTTCTTCTATTGCTTTCTCCCCTTTTCATCCTTTTTGGGCAGCACAGTGGTTAGCACTGCTGCCCCACAGTGCCACAGACTTTTTTTTATTCATTTGTGGGCATGGGTGATGCTGGCAAGGCCAGCATTTATTGCCCATCCCTAGTTGCCCTTGTGAAGGTGGTGGTGAGCTGCCTTCTTGAGTCGCTGCAATCCATGTTCGATTCCCGGCTTGGGTCACTGTCTGTGCGGAGTCTGCACATTCTTCTCGTGTCTGCATAGGTTTTCTCTGGATGCTCTGGGTTCCTCCCACAGTCCGAAAGGCGTGCTAGCTAGGTGCATTAGCCATGCTAAAATTCTCCCTCAGCGTACCGAAACAGGCACCAGAGTGTGGCAACTGGGGGATTTTCACTGTAACTTCATTGCAGTGTTAACGTAAGTCTACCCATGACTAATAAATAAACTTTACTTTTAAATGTGCCATCAAGAAACCCAAGTGAAACAGGTTTCAATGAGAGGGAACACACCCCACTAGTTGAAGTCATACCTAGCACAAGGAAAGATGGTTGTAGCTATTAGAGACCAATCATCTCAGTCCGCAGATTTCACTGCGTGTGTTCCTCAAGAAAGAGTCCATGACCTAACCATCTTCAGCTGTTTCATCAATGATCTCCCCTTTATGGTAAGGTCAGAGGTGGGGATGTTTCCTGACTATGCTCCCTGATGACTACACAATGTTGGCATGATTTGCAAGTCCTCAGATACTGATGTTGCAAGACATTCAGGTTTGGGCTAAAAATGACATGCAACGCCAATCCCACACAAATGCCAGGGAATGACCATCTATATACAAGAGAGAATCTAGCCAACTCCCCTTGATGTACAATGAGATTAACATTGCTGAATCCCCCATTATCAACATTCTGGGTGGTTACCATTACATGGAGGTGCTGGCATTGGACTGGGGTAAACACAGTAAGAAGTCTCAACACCAGGTTTATTTGGTAGCACAAGCCATTAGCTTTCAGGGCACTGCTCCTTCATCAGGTGAGTTGGATTTCAGTTCACAAACAGGGCATATAAAGAGACAAACTCAATTTACTAAATGATGGTTGGAATACGAGTCTTTACAGGTAATCAACTCTTAAAGGTACAGACAGTGTGAGTGGAGAGAGGGTTAAGCACAGGTTAAAGAGATGTGTAATGTCTCCAGCCAGGACAGTTAGTGAGATTTTGCAAACCCAGGCAAGTTGTGCGGGTTACAGTGTGTACCATCTACAACGTGCACTGCAGCAACTCATAAGGACTTCCTCCAGCACCTTTCAAACCCACAAGCTTTACCACCTAGCAGGACAAGGGCAGCAACTGCAAAGGAACACCACCACCTGCAAGTTCCCCTCCCAGCCACACACCATCCTGATTTGGAAATATATCACAAGTCCTTCTGGGTCTGAAGGACTCTGGATCAAAATCCTGAATCTCCCTCCCTAACATCAATGTGGGTGTCCCAACAGTTCGTGCAGTGGTTCAAGAAGGCAGCTCACCACAACCACCTTGGGGGCAATTGGAAATGGACAATAAATGCTGGCCTAACCAAAGATATCCACATCCTATGAACAAATGCATTTTTAAAAATGCGTCTTGCAATTTTCCTTGACGACTCCATGCGATAGCTGGCTCCACATTCTAAGCACACTTGAGATTTTAAAAAAAGACATTTCTCCTAGATCATTGACTGGACTTCATAATGCCACAGAGGAGTGATTTGGAGCAGTTGCCAGCTTTCCTTGTGTTTTTTTTCCCCCCTTACTCCACAGTAAGCAAACAAAGGAGTCCATTGACCCAAAGTGTGAAAATAATGAAACTGTTGGCAAAGGAAGGACATTAACTCACGATGCGCTGTGTGTGTTTTTCTTTTCGTCTCTCGTTCCAAACAGGCAACAAATACCAGAGAAGAGCCAGAAAAAGAAGAAAGCAAAATGGCGTGGAGACAGGACAGCTGGCTCCAACAAACTGCAATGCTCGGTTATGTGACCAGCCCCTCTGCCTACTTGAAAGCTGCTATTGTCCAATTCAATAGGAACGTTGAAGCCAGTGCTAAGTTATATATCGCCTGTGTAATACACAAGGACCTTTCATACTGTGCGCAGTAAACTGTAGCAGTGTTATGTATGGGACGGGGGCGGGGGGGGTTCGGTGGTGGGGGGAGATACTCCCCTCCTCCGTGGAACAGGTTTACGCTCTGGGTAAGGACCCGTTTTGTGAAATGCAAAGGCACCTCGTCTGACTTCACTCTGACCGAATTTGGCAGAGAAGCCACTATTCTTTTTATTTTATTTGACACCAAGTCGTGCGTCAAACTGAACTGCTGCACTGAACTGAGCTGTCATGTGCCCAACTCGACGAGTGACGTGGCACCTTGCCTCATTTTCCAGGACGCAGGGCAACGTCGCCAACACCTGCCTGGTGGAGAGAGGAGACGGACTGGAATGGTGAATGGAGAGAATTAAATCCATCTGCGGTTGCCTCCTGCACATTGCGTCAAACTTGGCACACAGCAGACTTACAGTCCATAAATTTGAACAACTGCGGCTCTCTCACTCTCTCCCCCAACCCCATCCACAATGTTTTTTTTTAAATGCATAAAGAAAAGCTTCACATTACTTGTCCCATTCAATTGTGGCTGCTCAGTAGCCCATAGTCTGCAACTACTCAATGCAAAAATGGAAGACCTTCACAGAAAAGGAGGCAGTTTGTCTTTATTTTTTTCTTTTTGTAATTGTTTAAAATATCTGCACTTTTTTGTTGGGTTTACAACCCCATTTTATACACTTGGTTGTTAAATACTGCACTGCAATTTGATTTGTTTAAACAGTGTATTTGTATAAGTGGCAACTTTTCTGGTACCAGACATATGAAAAAGATAATGCCCTAACTGATCAAGAGGGAAATTCTTCCTTCCCAGAGTAAGCCAGACACAAAAATGATCTTTTGTTCTCGTGTCATTTTCTGTAGCCAGAGAAAGGCAGCAGTCAGTCACAGGCTTGTTTCTAATTGAACCAGCTGGGGCAGAGCTCATGGGCAAGGTGGAATTCCTTATCTGTAAAGTGGGCAGAGCGCGGACGGGAGAGGAGCTTGCAAGTTGTGTTTAAAGCTCTGTTTCGACTGCTGCAATGTTAGCAAGGAAAATCTGTAACTGGATACATGCCAGGAAGCGTGCAGGAGCTGACTTACACACAACTCACCCTCTACGTAATCTTTACAGTGGCCTCTTGAGTAAAATGGGAAGTGCTGACTTAGCCTTTTGAGATTTTTCAATGTTCACCCCACTATTTAGCTCCATGCTTTGGGCATTTTATTTTCCCCAGTGAATGTTTGTTGACGCATCGCAGTTAATGTTCTGTAGCGAGTGATTTCACCAAGAGCTTGGGACACTACTCTGGATGTCACTACCTTTAATGTTATGTGACCAGGTGCTGTATGAAACTCTTCCCCATGGCTGGCATCAGCCCAGCGATGCTCAGCTTTTGGCCTTGGAAGTCATTGACATCCAATTGGGAAATCATGCAATTTCTACCGAGTGGGTCTGAGCAACAATAGAATTAGAAGTGTCATTGTCCCTTTGTGGCAGTTCTCCTTTCCACATGGGGTTCGGTTTCAGTTCCAGGGGCTCAGTCCTTACAGCCTGAAGATTCTGCTAATAGAGAACTGGGAGAATTCACAATGCTGCAACCTAATTTTTACATTAACTGCTTTCAGCTGAACAACTGTTGCACAAGAGTACATGCGCTAATTGCTATATGACTGTGTCCCCATAATGGAACAGACGTGAGAATGCAGAGTGTTTCTGTTAATGAAGCATTTGGACATGTGGCCACTGTTGTAAATAAATATGGCAGCCAGTTTGTGCTTGGAGGGAACAGCAGTGAAATGAGATTAATGACAAGCTAATCTGTTAATGATTAACTAATTAGCCATGAGACCTCCCCTGCTCTGATTGGATTGGATCTCTTGCATCCACTCAAAAGAACGTGCTCTGTTTAGCATTTGGTCTGAAGGGTGGGGATAACTGGCAGTGCCAGCAGACCCAGCCCTGCACTAGGCTCAAGTGCTCTGGCATGACCTCCTGACTGAGGTGAGAGTGCATCAGGGCTACCACCTTTAACCTCTGGCAGCTGTTCAAATCCAGCCAAGACCAGAGGGATTTTGATCGAAATAAGTTTGAACAGACTAGCCATCAGCACAAAACTAGCCCTAACTTCGTAACCTTTGGTAATCACCCTCCAACATTCCGCAGGGTGGCTGCTGTGGAGGAATATAAGATGGTGGCTTCCAGAAATATGTTAGGCCAGAACTATGGGGCACAATGGGACTGATGTGCTTTGCAACTATAAACATTGGATCCTCCTGCTCAGTTGGTGTTTTGCCACCGGAATAATTTATTAAGACTCATGATGTTGCGACATCATTTTATTGAGAGAGTCCCCTGTATTACATAGGATTGGTAAAGTTGTCTGCAGGTGGTGTGACCAAGCTTTTCCTTGTATTTTGTAATTGCTGCGTAGTGACATGAATTGTTGGCACCAGCTAATTGTTGGTTGCAAGATACCGGTGAATTCGGTAAGTGACGCGATGAGGTCAGAGCATCTCAACCTTTTTTAAAGTGCAATTTGGTAACTATAACCATGCATTAAATTGTTTACACAACAGTTTAAAGGGATGATGACACCCTTTCAGTATCTGGTACCAGAGAGGAGTAAGGGCTTGGAATTTTTGGACTACACCTTTAACTGTATGAGTACCACACACTGGTGGAAAACCCCCACAGAAGGACACGTTTCCAGTTCTTTGACTCCACTGCCATAAACTGTTCCACGTAGCGGACTGTTGTTCCATTGAAAAGTAAGCTGGTGACGTTTAAGGGGTTAACCACGGCCTCGTGTGAATAGCATTCGTTTGTAAGATGAACTTGAACAGTTGCAAAGACAACAGCCGTCTGAATCTGTTGGCTACTGCTGTACTTCAAGTTAAGAGATTTGGAGGTTGGAGATTTAGAGGTTTTGTGTGTGGTAAATTGTACAATGTGACCTTAATTGCGAAAAAAAAAGAGGTTAAAAAAAAAGTTTTAAACAAGCGATGTAATATTTTAATAAAATTCTAACTGGAGGACTGGTTTCTGTGTAATTGTTTTGAGTAACACATATATGTGCAGTGATGGATGGACTAAATCAACCGATTCTCATTTCTCATTTCTGTTAAATTTGTTCTTGGATTTTGATGTGGGATATATTTCTTTGCATGACCTATTCTATAATACCAAACAAATTGACAAAACTGAGACTGAGTTTCTGCAGTTGGTATATGCGGGAGTCATAGAATTGGGCCATTCGGCCCATCGAACCTGCTGCATCATGTAAACCGATCATGGCTGAACACCATTTCCCCCCCTCCCCACTATCCCTAAATCCCTTTGTGTCATTTATTATCCAGAAATCTATCCATTTCTGGGCAGCACAGTGTCACAGTGGTTAGCACAGCTGCCTGACAGTGCCAGGAACCTGTGTTTAATGCTGGCCTTGGGTGACTATTGCAGTGGAGTTTGCACTTTTTTTCCATGTCTGCGTGGGTTTCCTCCCAGGTGCTCTAGTTTCTTCCCACAATCCAAAGATGTGCAAGTTGGGTTGATTGGCCACACTCAATAGACCCTAGTGTCAGTGGAATTTGCAGGGTAAATGAGGGTTACAGGAATAGGGTGGGTGGGATTGTGGTTGGTACAGACTTAAAGGGCCAATGGCCTCCTTCTGTACTGTAGGGATTGTGTGATTGCCCACGTTCAGAGCAGAATGAGCATCGAAGGTAGAGGAATCCAAAGATTCAGCACCCTCTTGAGTGAAGAAATTCATCCTCATCTCAGTCCTAAATCATAGACTCAACCATAGAATAGAATAGAATCCCTACAGTGTAGAAAGAAGCCATTTGAGTCTGAACCTACTCTCCAACAGAGCCTCTTAACCAGGCTCACCCCTGCCCTATCCCCAGAACTCCATGCAGTTATCTCACAAACCTCTCTAACCTAATACCTTGGGGTGTTAAGGGGCATTTTAGCATGGCTAATCCACCTAACCTGCACATTTTTGGAACGTGGGGGGAAACTGGAGGAAACCCATGCAGACAGTGATCCAAGGCTGAATATGAACCCAGGTCCCTGGCTTTGTGAGGCAGTAGTGCTGCCCACTGTGCCTAAACTGCCTGGCCCTTGTTCTTAAGAGTGTGTCCTGTGACAGTTGGCTAAAGCATATGTGTTTATCTGAAACGGGAAGGAGTGTTGCCCGTGTCTATCTTTCAGATCTAGGGATTGATGGAAATAAATTAGGAGAGAGTTAAAATAAGGATACTGACTCCCATCCCCTGTTTTCCACCATTGTACAAATTTGAGATCTACACCCTGAGTTTAATAAAGGCAGTTGTTTGTCTTTCGTTCTGAATTTTCTGGCACAAGTATCTGGAAAAGATCCACTTCTTAATGGCACGTGGCAGGTCTGCCTTCACTCAAACTGCTGAGCAAGTGAGAGTAACACTCCATTCCTGAGCGGAGATTGGCACTCTTGTGAGAATATTTCCTTGTTTGGGAAAAAAAAAGAGAATTAAAAAGTGGACTGCTTGTGGCTTGGGTCTGCCAGCCGTTCTGCTTTTTGGCTGGCCTTTTGTCAATGCACTCTCTCCCTCCTCCCCATTAACACCCTCCCTGGTCCAGGCAAAGTGCCAACATAGATGGTCGCCTCTGTCACATCTGTTAGCCCACGGCTCACGGCCTGGGAAACCAGCCCAAGTGTGTGTCGGACCGTGCATCTGCTGTCTCGACTAAGTTTAAAACGCTGGACAGAGAAGGATAGCAAACAAAAACATAAATCCCAGAATGTTGTCGGAACTTAATTGTATCATCCACCCACTTCATTTAGCGTCTGAGCCTCAGCTTTTAACTGTAAGTGACATTAAGTAGGAAATTCCTTCCTGTCTGGCATTTCTTCCCGTACCTGCCAACATTTGTATTTAAGTAACGCTGCGAAGTAAATCTTTTTCACCAGTTTCTCGTTCACGCTGGCTTTGAAACAAACACGAGACTGGCAAACACATTTCATCATCTGCTTTAACATTATGAGTCAGTGAATGTGAAATCTTTAAATTCTCTTGAGGTTAATGGGAGTATGCTGGTTCATTTAGCAGGATGTACTGCAAGGATCGATTACCAGAGCAGGAATGAATTTTTGCTTATTGAGATAATTAGCTGGGGATTTTTTTTGCATCGAGATGGTCTACTTTTTTTAAAAAAAAAGCGGTTTAACTCCATAGTTAATGGAGTTAAAAATGACATGCCGACTGAATAGTGATGTAGTTGTTACCTTGTCAATTCTATGACCTTCACATGCTCTTGCTACTTAATAGTGGACAGGCCAAAGGCAGGAAGAATTTAAAGAGAACTGGACAGTTAAGTACTCAGGATAAGTTTCCTGCTTCTCTGCAGTGTCCAATGTGGAGGAAGAGGGTTGTGAAACTGTACCTCCCTCGTGGCTGGTATAAAAAGGTCTGATTAGTTGATATGAATTCATATCCTTTACAGCTTAAATACAAATCTTAAAACGCACAACTCTGAGATCCTGTCTTGGGATCGATGGCTAAAAGGTTTTTGTTCCCTGATTTTTCTCTTGGCAAGGTGATTGTGAATTGAAAATCTTTGTCCACAGACTGTTTTAAGCACCAGTGTGGTATCCGAATGGAATGCGTCTAAATAGACCATCGAACATGACTAACAACCTCATGTCTCCCGCTGTCTGGAGAGCTCGGCAGCCTTTCCAAAAAGGGCGTACACTGTCAACTGAGTTCTTACAGCAGGTCCAGTATAATTAACTCATGATCTGAGGCAGTATTCCTGCACTGTGTGCAAAAAGTAACATTGCAGTATCATAGTTTTCTTTTCTCTCAGTCTGCACTCTTGAGTAAATATATACTTAAGTAAATATACACTCAAGTAAATATATATAAATATTAAATAAATGTACATCTGTGTACAATTGTTCACCGAGTTTTTAAGAACCTACTTAATACTGTTTAAATTCTGTCAGCAAATCCCTTTCTTTAATAAGGTGCTTCGCTGTTGTTTTAAATAGTGGGTAGCAATGAATCATAAAATTCCTACAGTGCTGAAGAGGGTCAATTGGCCCATCAGGTCTTTATTTTTATCCATTTTTGGCACATGGGCATCGCTAGCTGGCCAGCATTTATTGCCCATCCCTAGCTGCCCTTGGAGGGCAGTTGAGAGTCAACCACATTGCTGTGTCACTGGAGTCACAGGTAGCCCAGACCAGGTAAAGTCAGCAGATTTCATTCCCTAAAGGACATTAGTGAACCTGGTGGGTTTCTTTGACCATCAACAATGGTTCCATGGTTATCAGTAGGTTTTTTTTTATTGAATTCAAATTCCACCATCTGCCATGATGGGAATCGAGCCTGGGTCCCCAGAACATTCTGGATTAATAGTCTATCAATAATACCACTAGGCCATTGCCTCCCCCAGCTCTCTGACAGAGTGCTTTTCTCCAACACCATCCCCTAACCCTGTATGTTTTACTATGGCTAATCCACCTAACCTACACATGGACAAGGCTTCCCCATCAGTGGAGCAAACTTGAAAAAGTCAGACCAATGTTGCTTCCTTGTGTTAAGGTTCATCGAATGGCTACAACACAGAAGCAGGCCATTCAGCCTGCCATGTTCCTGCTGGCTCTCTGCAAGATCTGATCCCATTACTTTGCCCTTTCCCTGTAGCAAATATTTTCTCTTTGGATGCTTATTCTCTTTTGAAAGCCACCATTGAAGGTGCCAGCAAACCATGCTCTCAGGCAGTGCACTCTAGATCCTAACCACCTGCCGCATGCAAATGTTTTTCTTCAGGACACAGTTGGTTCTTTCGCCATTCACCTTAGCTGGGTGCCCCCTGATTCTCTCCCTGTGGGAGTAGTTTATGTCTACCTGCCCTGATAGACCCTTTAAGATTTGAACCCCACCCCTGCCTCTCCGCCCCCCCCCACCCCCCCACATCACCAATCAAAACTCCCTTCCAAGGAGAACAACACTAAAATCTCCAATCAATCCATGTAACTAAGTTTCTTATCTCTGAAATCATGCTCATAAATCTTTTCGGCACCCTCTCTAGTGTCTTGAACTGCTCCCGACAGTGTTGTGCCTGGAAATGGACACTGTACTCTAATTCAGGCCAAACCACAAACATTTTAATGGTGATTTAATATAAAAATTCCTGACTGTTGATTATCTTAGGCACATCCTTGCCTTTGGGTCAAATGTTGTGAATCTGGCCACACTCCAGTACTTGAACACAGGCCCACATCTTCCGAGCAGCGACAATGATAGTCTGATTGAATACTACTATACACGTCTTCCAGGATCTTGGGATCCATTGGGACTTGGGAGTCATTGGTCAAGATTCTCTTAATGTTAACGTGCGGGTTCAGTCAGCAATTAGGAAGGCAAATGCAATGTTCGCATTCACGTTGAGAGGGCTGGAATACAAGAGCAGGGATGTATTCCTGAGGCTGTATAAGGCTCTGGTCAGTTCCCATTTGAAGTATTGTGAGCAGTTTTGGGCCCCGTAATCTAAGGAAGGATGTGCTGGCCTTGGAAAGGATTCTGAGAAGGTTCACCAGAATGATCCCTGAAATGACGAGTTTGTCACATGAGGAACGGTTGAGGACTCTGGGTCTGTACTTATTGGAGTTTAGAAGGATGAGGGGGAATCTTATTGAAACTTACAGGACACTGCAAGGCCTAGATAGGATGGACACAGGAAAAACTAGAACCAGAGGACACAATCTCAGGCTAAAAGGACGATCCTTTAAAACAGAGATGAGGAGGAATTTCTTCAGCCAGAGTGTGGTGAATCTGTACCACAGAAGGTTGTGGAGGCCAGGTCATTGGAGGTCTTTAAGACAGAGAGAGATAGTTTTGATTGTTAAGTGGTTCGGGGTTATGGGGAAAAGACAGGAGAAAGGGGATGAGAAAAAAAAATCAGCCATGATTGAATGGCGGAGCAGACTCGATGGGCCTAATTCTGATCCTACGTCTTATATCAGCTATCACAAAGGTGTGTCCAAATACATGTGGATTAGGTGGAATGGCCATGCTAAATTGCCCTTAGTGTCAGGAGGATTAGCAGGGTAAATGTATGAAGTTATGGGCAGCGAGCCTGGGTGGGATTATGATCAGTGCAGACTTGATGGGCCAAATGGCCACCTTCTGCACTGCAGGATTCTATGATTGATCTATTTGCAGTACAGCATGCCTTGGGGAACTGTGTTGAAGCAGAATCAGGGTAAGATGGGGCATGTCCCCTTTTTATGGGACAAATTGAATAGGGTTGGGAGGGTCCAGTGGTGGTGGGGGACAGATAGGTATGGGAAGTTGGTAGTTAGGTGTCAGTTGTGTCATTACCCAGGTGTTAGGGACTAAGTTTTAATCTGTCCAACATTACCTAAATACCCAGGCAAGTGTTGCGGGAGCTATCCGAGATCTTTAAATTTATCTCACAATTGGAGACATTAGCAGAGGGTCCCAGGAAGTAGGGGAATAGCCCATTGGAAGTTGACGCTTCTTGGGCAATTCCCATGTAGGTCTATTGGTCAAGAGCTTCACAGGGTCATTGTGGGTTGGCACAGTGGTTAGCACTGCTGCCTCACAGCACCAGTGACACAGGTTCAATTCTGGCTCAGATCATTGTCTGTGTGGAGTTTTCACATTCTCCCTGTAGCTGTGTAGGTTTCCTCCAGGTGCTGTAGTTTCCTCTCATGCTCCAAAGATTAGCTTGATTGGCCATGCTAAATTGCCCCTGAGTGTCAGGGAAATTAGTCGGGTAAATACGTGGGGTGACAGGGATAGGCTCTGGGTGTGATTGTTGTCAGTTTAAGCTGGTTGGGCCAAACGGCTTCCTCGTGTATTGTAGGGATTCTGTGATCCTGCCCCACATTGCACTTGTCCACTGTGGAAATGCATTTCTTTTTAGAAGCAGTCTACTTAAAAAAAAATCTATTTATACACATATTAGGTTAGATTGATTAATCATGATAAATGCACAGTGTTATGTGGATCAGGCGGGGCAGGGGTAACCTTGGATAAGATGCTCTTTCGGAGAGTCAGTGCAGACTTGATGGGTCGAATGGCCTCCCTGTGCACTGTAGGGATTCTATGGTTCTACATTCAAGTGAGAAAATGAGGACGGAAGCGTTAACATTCTAGTGAGGATAGGGCTGTAACACCAGTGTGTAATTTAAAAGTGGCAGCTCCAGTTAATCCATGCATGAGGATTTGCACATTGATCTGAGACTATGGCTCTGGGTCTTTGCATTAGCCTGGGCATCAGGTTGGATAAACCTGCTCTGAAGCTGGGAAAATGAAGGGTCCAACAAAAGATAAATTTAGGTCATGACCCAACTGAAAATAGTTGATCTGGAAAAATCAATTGTCGCTTTCTGGAGGGTGAGGAAGGTATTGGCTCAGATGTGCATGAGGTTGAACAGGCTGACACTTCCACCCTCCACACTGGGGCCGGGGGTCAGGAGTTTAATTGATTAAGGTTTCACTTTCTATAATATTCACGTCTTCGGCGTCTGAAAGCACAAGGGGGTGAGGTTATGCTTGGCCATTTTCAACCGCATACCAGAAGCATTAATTCCATTAACCTCCTCCAGTGTTCAGCTCTCCAGGGAAAAGGCAGATTTACTGTTCCGCATCAACTTACAAAACACCGGCTCTGCAACCACTCACTGGAGCTGCATTTATCTGCAGCATCTGTGTAATTACAAATAGATTCGTTTTTAAAACTTGATGTGTCTATTTGTCCTGCTCCCATTATGATGTAGATGTTTCTGTGCCCTCTGGGAGCAGCACTCTGTAAAGATCTTTATTTAAACAGGGGGGCAAAGTAGACTTTATTACAGACCGTCAGCTATTGCTAAAGGAGATTTGGGGTTGGACCCTGGTGATTAATTTTATTTAATTTTAGCCAGCCCAGTCCTGCGTCAAGCTCAGCTGATCAGCCAATTGTAAGGCTCACCCATCAGAATCAGCCCAGCGTGTCTAAACCATTAGGCCAATTAAGCACGAGACTGCACTCTCCCACATTTTAAATCCCGTGTGACATATTTCTACCCCTTACAGTTCAAGTGAGGTCTTTAGAGATAAAACTTCCACTTATGGGAGCAGCCGCATCACATTGGAGTGTAGGGTGAAATCAGCACTTTAACATGGAAGGCAATATTAACCTCGAGACAGCCTTGACCCACAGGGTGTCCACAGCTCATTTTGGGAAGCAGCTACAAGGCTGAAGTGAGCTCAACAGAAAGGGGTGGCACAGCGGTTAGCACTGCTGCCTCACTAATACCAGGGACCCAGGTTCAATTCCAGCCTCGGGCCAATATCTGTGTGTGGTTTGCATGTTCTCCCTGTGTCTGCGTGGGTTTACTCTGATTTCCTCCCACAGTCCAAAAACGTGCGGGGTAAGTTGATTGGCGATGCTAAATTGCCCCTTAATCCTAAAATTTGTAGGTTAGAGGAATTAACAGGGTAAATATGTGGGGTGACTGGGATACAGTCTGGGTGGGATTGTTGCTGGTGCACTCCCGATGGACCAACTGGCCTCCTTCTGCACCATGGGGATTCTATTGTTCCTATGAAATATTTTTGAGGACCAGCCTTCCTTAGATTCTTCATTTTATGAAAATAGTGGGAATTTATTTTTACAAATCTGCCATTTTTTCTTCACACAGGTTCAAAAAGCATTAGGTCATCACAATCCATAAGTTTTTGATGTATTTTTCATTTGTTATGGAGGAAGCCTTTGTTAAAAAAAACTCTGGAATAACATCGTTAATCAAAACATGGGTTAATGAGCTCCAAGAACCAACTTGTTTGAAAACAAAAGATCCAGGAACTTCCAGCAGCTCTAGAAGATGATTTGATTTGATCTGATTTATTATTGTCACATGTATTAACATACAGTGAAAAATATTGTTTCTTGCACGCTATACATAGAGAAGGAAAAAAGAGAGTGCAGAATGTAGTGTTATAGTCATAGCTAGAGTGTAGAGAAAGATCAACTTAATGCAAGGTAAGTCCATTCAAAAGTATGACAGCAGCAGGGAAGCAGCTGTTCTTGAGTTGGTTGGTAAATGACTTCAGCTTTTGTTTCTTTTTTCCAAAGGAAGAAGGTGAAAGGGAGAATGTCCGGGGTGCATGAGGCCTTTAATTATGCTGGCTGCTTTGCCAAGGCAGCGGGAAGTGTAGACAGAGTCAATGGATGGGAGGCTGATTTGTGTGATAGATTGGGCTACGTTCATGACCTTTTGTAGTTCCTTGCTGTCTTGGGCAGAGCATGAGTCACACCAACCTGTTATACAACCAGAAAGAATACTTTCTATGATGCATCTGGTGAGAGTCATAGCTGACGTACCAAATTTCCTTAGTCTCCTGAGAAAGTAGAGGCGTTGGTGGGCTTTCTTAACTATAGTGTCGACATGGGAGACTAGGACACATTGGTGATCTGGGCACCTAAAAACTTGAAGCTCTCGACCTTTTCTACTTCATCCCCATTGATGTAGACAGGGGCATATAGTCCTTTATGTCCCCTGAAGTCAATGACAAGCTCCTTCGTTTAGTTGACATTGAGGGAGAGATTATTGTTGCTGCACCAATTTACCAGATTCTATATCTCATTCCTGTGCTCTGTCTCGACATTGTTATACTGTGCAGTTTGGTATCCTTTGGAAATGAGGCGATATTGCATTGTGGCTTACCTTGCATAGTAATGAATACATAGTAATGAATACTTTTAAACAAGAGTTAGTTGCATTGTCTTTACTATGACTTTAATACGTCTCTCAGAATCATTACATCAAAGCATACATTGGAATGGAGTCATTGTTGGTAAATCATAACATTTTTAGAGAAGTCAACAAGATTTGGTTAATCTATCTTTGGTGGTGTTGGGAGAGTTAGACATGTTGGCCAGGAAAAATCACTACTTCTCTGACTATTAATTCCAGTAAATTTAGGCAAATGAGATCTTTAGTTGATTTCTCATCTTAAAGGCCAATCAATATCTGTAGCATTTCTCAACCAATTTTTTCAGTCTCCAGATTGTCAGAGGCGAAACCTATTTCTGAAGATACGTGTGATCAATGTGTGGGTTGCTGCCTTTGAGTTTGATCAAAGGGTGTTGATGTGTGAGTTTTCCTGGATATTTTCTTTCAAAACTATTGAGGCTCATGAGGTATTGCAGAGAGCTAATTCTCTGGAAAATAAATGATGAAAGACAAATGTAATCAATGTGCATTTACAAGATTCAGATTTTGCCAGACAACCCTCTGAGGACACTAGAAATAAGCTAGATAGCCGAACTCTTGATAACAGAGTCTAATTTGACTTTCAGAAAGCTTTTGTTGAGGACAGTCTGTCGGTGCCCCTAACTATCAAGTCCCCAACTACCACTGCTCAACTGCACTTCGATCCACCCTGCTGTATAACAGAACCAGTTGTGGTGCCACTATTCTGGCTACTGCCGTTGTCACCCCCTGAATGGTACCTAACACGGTATATCCGTTTGAGAGGGGAACAGCCACAGGGGACTCCTGCACTGAGTGCCTACCCCTTGTGACCATCACCCATCTATCTGCCTGACATAGATTTATTGCTGTTTGTGGGACCATACTATGGTCAAATTGGTTGTTACATTACACAGTGTCTATACTTCAAAAGGATTTCATTGAAAAGCACTTTGGAACATCTTAGTGTAGTGAAAGGCATTACAACAAGTACTTTCCATTGCAATACTTCCAGTATCTTTGCATATTATAATATTTTATTTCAGGGTATTTCATTACTTCTCAGTTTTTTTTGTAACATGGAGAGTTGAAATAATATTTAGGGAGGCAAGGTTTAGTTCCCCTTCACAGTAAGTTTGTTTTTCAATACCTGGAATTAATCATCCTGTATTACTCACCAAAGGCCCTGCAAAGTGGATATAAAGCTTGAAGTTTATTTATTAGTGTCATATGTAGGCTTACATTAACACTGCAAAAAAGTTACTGTAAAAATCCCCTACTAGCCACACTCTAGCACCTGTTCGGGCTCACTGAGGGAGAATTTAGCATGGTCAATGCATCTAACCAGCACGTCTTTTGGACTGTGGGAGGAAACCGGAGCACCCGAAGGAAACCCACATCAGCACTGGGAGAATGTGCAAACCCAACACAGATAGTGACCCAATGTGGGAATCGAAACCAGGGATCCTGGTGCTGTGAGGCAGCCGTGCTAACCGCAGTGCCACTATGCCGTATTTTAAACATTTAAAGAATTTTCTATAAAACAGAAAGAAATGAAAAAGAAAGGCAGATGAAAGGACTTGTCCATGATACCAATCTTCATTGGGAGCCACCAAGTATTGCGGTGCAATGCAGAGACTGTAGGTGGTCAGCGGCTGGACACATTGGAATGACTGTTAGCTAGTTGTAATGCTAACAGAGTCAATGTTGAAAGGAGAAATGCCAAGGAAATCAGAAGGGACACTGTTTAAAATGCCTCCACACACTAATGTGTCACCATATCTAGCTAGCAGTTCCATGCCATCTGTCGAGATAGTACTGCTATTGACAGTCAAGCTCACTTCCTTCCTTGCCTTTTTTTCCCTGTTTCCAAGGAGCAGAGCCTAGATGTTAAGTAACTGTGGTTAGAATGTGGAACTCATTCCCAAAAGGCGTCTGTTGAGGCAAATAGAACTTAAGGGAAGGCTAGACAACATACAAGGTCATTCTTATAGCATTAGAGTATTTGAAGGAAGAATGAGTGAAGCATAAACAGTGGCATAAACATGTTGGGCAAAATAGTCTCTTCCTGAGCCATATGTTCTAAACAATTCTGTGTAACTAATTAACATATCACTATAGCTAGCATTTCCATTATCCTTTCTCCCCAGTGTCATAGCAAGCTGTGTTTCCATGTTGCTGCCGACCCTATGTGAAAATAAAAGTGGCTATACATTAAGTGGGTTAGGTGGGTAAGTGGGTCAGGAAGGTAAATAGGTAGCCAGGTTGGAGGAGGGCAGTAGTCAGGTTTGTTGGGCAGGGGTATATTATTTGGGTTTGGCTGGGAATGGAATCAGGTCAGTGGAGGGCAGGTAGTTAAGGCATCACTTGAGTATTTTACCCAGATGTTAGACCAGGTTTTAATCTGTCCAACATTTCCTGGGTAACTACCCAGATAAATACCACAGAGCTGGTATACCAAAGGCTCCAACTGTAACTCACAGTTGGAGACACTCATAGAGGACACTTGGGAACAAGTTGAATCTTCCCAGTCAATTCCTATATGAGTCCACGGGTCAGGACTTTCACGGGGACTTAGAATCCCTACAGTGCAGAAGGACGCCATTTGGCCTATTGCGCCTGCATCAACATCAATGCACCCTATCCCCCACATATTTACCCTGCTAGTCCCCCTGACAATAAGGGACAATTTAGCATGGTCAGTCAACTTAACCCGCACATCTTTGGACTGTGGGAGGAAACCGGAGCACCCAGAGGAAACCCATGGGGAGAACATGCAAATTCCACACTGATAGTCACCCAAAGCTGGAACTGAACCTGGGTCATTGACTCTGTGAGGCAGCAGTGCTAACCATTGTGCTGCCATGCTGCCCATGAACGTCATGAAGCCTGTCTTTAGTCATACAGATGATCTGAAAACTGGAAGATTTGGCCCAATACTTGATGTGTGAAGATGTCAGTGTGTCATGTTTGGCAGTTGTCAATTATATCTCTCTTGCAGAATGTGTGTACATGACAAGCACAAAGTCTTGCACTTACATAGTTACGTTCATGACCTCAGGATATGCCAGATGCTCTATGGTCAATAAAGTATTTTTGAAATGTGGTAACTGTTATAACATTGGAAATGTGGCAGTCAACTTGTGCACAGCAAGCTCTCACTTACAGCAATTTGATAATGACCAGGTATCCTTCCTTTAGCTCTTGATTGAGGGATAAATTTTGCCCTGGAAACCTACAAAAGAAACATTTAGAGTTTAATCCAAAAGAGAGTGCCTCCAACAGTGCAGCACTCCCTCAGTGAGACACTGAAGTCTCAGCCTAGATTTTATACTCACATTCACAATGTGGCTCAAGCCCATAATGGGAGAACTCAACATGGACCAGTGGGAAAGCTGGAACATATGGAACATCAACATTTCCCTTGAGTAATCTAGATGTCAAATAATCATAGAATCCTACAGTGCAGAAGGAGGCCATTCAGCCCATAGAGTCTGCACCGACCACAATCCCACCCAGGCCCTATCCTCATTACCCCATGTATTTACTCTAGCTAGTCCCTAATGCTGGTGGCTGGTCTTAATTTGGAGTGCCACCTATTTTTGCACTTGTTCTCAGGTCCTGTGGAGGCTGTGTTGAGCCTAGTGCTGCAGTGCTGACCTCTTGAAAGGGCACCGCTTGTATCCATCTCATACAGCAACATCTCATGTAACAGATGAGGAGGGGAGGGGTGCTTAGCAGTGGATGCTCAATAACCTTCTCACTGATCTTGTTTCTCGCTTTCATGTCTTTTTCCAGATTCTGATTTTGATTGCTCGGACACTTTTTGGAACCTATTAAATACATGTGGTCTTTCGTAAAGGCCTCACAAAGGTTGCCAATAGGCACAGCTGCTTTTAAAGCCCACTGGCTTGAATCATTTCCCAGCAAGCTCCTACCAGCAAGGCCAATGTGGACCAGAGGCACACTAGGCCTGAAGTAAATTATGAGGAAGATGCATAGCCCTGGTCTATTAACCCTTTGGTCTTAGAAGATTACTCGATTACCCAAACACGATGTTGAAGGCAGTAAAAAGATTTGATAGGGTGAATATTTACTTGGGTCAGATAATCCAATACAAGAAGACATGCCCTTAAAATAAGAGCTAGGCCATTTGCGAATGAAGGCTAGGAGCTCTTTCTCACACTAAGGACGGTGAAAATCTGGTACTCCCTACCAAAGGTCTGTGGACACTGGATCAGTTGAAATGGTCAAGATTACAATCAATAGAGTGAGTCTGTCCCTATCTCTGTAACCTCCTCCAGCACAGCAAAGCTCCAAGAACTCTCCAACTCTGACACTTGATGCAACACACTTCCTCCATTCCATCATTTCTGCCTGTGTCTTCACCCAGTTGCGACCCCAGGGCACGGGATTCCCTTTCTAGACCTCACCACCACTGTATCACTCTCTGCTCCATTAAAATGTTGGTTAAAACCTGCCGCTTAGCACAAGCAGTTTGTCATCCATCCTGTTGTCTCCTTGTTTGACTGCGTTATCTTTTATCTGAATACACTCCTAGAAAATGCCTTGGAATGATTTTTGTTTCTACATTAAAGGCACTATATAAATAGAAGTTATTGTTGTTGCAACGAGAAACCAGTCTTTTTTATATTTAAAACACTTAGGAGCAAAAGAAAAGGTGTCCTTGAACAAAATCTCTAAGGCAGAAGATTTGGTGATTCTTATCTTTAAAGTTAAGAAGGATGAGGGTCCATTCAAATGTCTGACAGCAGCAGGGAAGAAGCTGTTCTTAAATCAGTTCGTGTATGACCTCAGATTTTTATATCTTTTTCCCGACGGAAGGACGTGGAAAAGTTAATGAGTTAAAGGGTTAGAAAGAGAGGGGGAGAAATTTCTTCAGCCAGAGAGTGGTGGAATTCATTGCCACAGAAGGCTGTGGAGGCCAGGTCATTGAGTGTATTTAAGACAGAGCTAGATCGATTCCTGATTGGTAGGGGGATCAATGGTTACAGGGAAAAGGAGAATAGGGTTGAGAAACTTATCAGCCATGATTGAATAGTGGAGCAGGCTCAATGGGCTGAATGGCCTATTTCTGCTCCTATATCTTACGGTCTTATTGACTTATCTTGTAAGTGATCGGCAAAGAAAGTGAAAAAATAAAATTACTTCCTCATCTTTTTTGCTGCTTTTCTGCCATTCGCAATGCCACAGCTCCCATGTGAGGCCTGTTTCTCGTATAACCATCTGCATCAGTGACATTGCAAAAGTGACTCTCACAATGGTAGGTACTATCTTTGGTAAGTCTGCTTGCTTTGCTGGACAAATTTTCAAAAGGGAAAAGGGGTTAAGGGAATTGGAGCAGGAGAACACAAGCTGCTAAATATTCAGCGACATTGTCAAGCGAAATATTCCGAGCTAACAGTTTCCAAAAAAACTGGAGCCAGTCAGGCAGCTGTGTCTCCATGGCAACACTAGCAAAGCTGGTGTTTGAGTGGATTGAGATCAGGCTTTATTTCTATTGAAAGTCTTTAAAAAAAATTGACCTTGCAATCGAAGAGCGGGGACAAAATCCAACAACAGCATTAGCGGTTTGCCGCTGTCTTTGGGGCGTTGCAATTAATGGAGTGTTTCGATGTTAATTTATCCTCATTTTGAACAACTGGGTTTCAGTAATCTTCACTCCCAGGCTCCTGGAGTTTGTCAGGTCGGCACATTACAGAATTCTCAAAGGTGCCCCCAAAGTTACCCCTTAAACCTGTGTCCCCTCATGGCAACCAGAGCTGAAATGGTTGCTACGAGAGGACACAGGTTTAAGGTGCTGGGGAGTAGGTACAGAGGCGATGTCAGGGGTAAGTTTTTCACTCAGAGGGTGGTGGGTGAGTGGAATCGGCTGCCGTCGGTGGTGGTGGAGGCAAATTCGAAAGGGTCTGGATGAGTACATGGCACTTAATAGGATTGAGGGTTATAGGTAAGCCTAGTAGGTCGGAGTATGATCGGCGCAACTTGTGGGCCGAAGGGCCTGATTGTGCTGTAGTTTTTCTATGTTTCTAAAGTGCGGTCCACATGTTCCCAGGGGCACAATTCTTTGATCATTCTGCCGCGCCGTCATAATTTGCTATCATTAAACTGATGCTCAAAGCCCACAGGGAGGTGCACCACCCCATTACTGAAATCACACAAAAAACACAGCAGGTTATGATTAACGAATGTTTTACAGTTTCCAAGGCTTGTCTTCCTATGGCAAAGATATTCATCTTTATTATCGTTTTCTGTGGGCTGGGTGAGTGGAAACTGAATGAAACGCAAGCCTTCGAAAGGTAGCAACAAATTTGAAATCGTGCACTTAAAGGGTTAGTGCTGTGTGGCACCAACAATGGAACTACTCAGAGTGTAGCTGGACTGTAATGTAATATTTAATATGTCCCTTGAGATTTACAACAATCTTTTTACTTCACGGCTGAACATAAAATCATTGATAGTGGCTGAGGTCCACCCTCACCCTTTCCTGATGTGTTTCCATTGAAAAATATAAGAAAACAAAAACAATGAGGAAAGACCCTTGATCCTATCGAGTTGATTTCTTCCACAAGCCATGTACAATCCTCGCTTTTTCACATTCCATCCATTCTGGACAAGATTCTCCCTCTGATGGTACCTGACCACCCTTTCATTTTGCATTAGTCACTTTAACTATCCATAGACAGCACAGAAGGAGGCCATTCGGCCCACGGAGTCTGCATCGACTCTCCGAAAGAGTTCTGTGTGGAGTTTCCATTCGGGGACTAAGTCCCGTGTGGGAGGCTGGAATGGGAAGGATTTCCCGCCACAGGGACCAGTAGGAATTTACACCATATCACACAATTCTAGCCTAATTAGCTATACAGTCGGGGATTTGCTGGAGTTTTGTATGATGGACTTGGCTGGATGACTCACGTCCCACCATCATATCCGGGTGTCATGTTTAAAAGATGCCTGAACATCAACTGACCCACCGTTGAGGGAGAAATTCTACCTCCTAAATGATCCTACACTCCGATTCCCAAGTGGTTGATGCTGGATCTACACATTGCCACGCATGGTGTTCCAGGGTCTGTTGATTGGACGGTCACGTCTTCCTTTCCGATTTCAAGGAACTCCCAGGCCTTCTTTCAAGTAAATCCAACATGTGCCTATCATGTAGGCCGGGTGTGTCTGGACCAACGCAATATCCTGCTGGTAGTGAGGAGAGCAGTATAATTCCGGTCAGGCCTTTATTTGCTTCTCATTGGGCAGCACAGTGGCACAAGTGTTTAGTACTGCTGCCTCACAGCGCCAGGGACCCAGGTTCGATTCCCAGCTTGGGTCATTGTCAGTGTGGAGTCTGCACGTTCTCCCTGTGTCTGCATTGGGTTTCCTCCGGGTGCTCCGGTTTCCTCCCACATGCTGGTTAGATGGATTGGCCATGTTAAATTCTCCCTCGGTGTACCTGAACAGGTGCCAGAGTGTGGCAACTAGGGGATTTTCACAGTAACTTCACTGCAGTGTTAATGTAAGTCTACTTGTCACATTAATAAATAAACGTAAACTTTAACTGGCTGCAAAACTGTGTCACACAGACCTCTGGATTCCCACCGTGTGTGAATTTTTCATCTCCTGCTACATTGTCCCTCTGCGTTCACCATTAAACTCGCCATGGGGGAACTAGAAAGTTCTGCCATCTAAGTCTACTCCATTATCTTAATATTCATATCAGACATTCCATATTCTTTTTCTTTTTCAAGGATATAATTTCAGAATAATTGTTCTGGAAAGTTTTCTTGGCAGCTTTTTAAAAATTATTTTCCCTGAAGTGTGAACAGACAGTTTGCAGAGATTGTGACCTCACTGAAGTTTTCAAAATTATAAAGATGGCAAATAAAATTGACCCTCACAAACTACGCACTATGGTTAAAAAAAAAGAAAGAACTTGCATGTGTATAGCACCTTTTAAGATCTCAGGATGCCCAAAGAATTTCCAGCCAATAAAGAGTTTGCCAAAGTTGTGTGTCAGCCAATTCTCAGACAGCAAACTACCTACAATTTGGTAATAATCAGATTTTTCAGTAAGGTTAGTTATGAGATGAATATTGACCAAATCACCAAAGGGAAGTTTTCCAAATTTTCTTCAAAATAGTGTCATGGGATCATCCCATTATATCTGAGAGGGGGGACAATTTAACGTCTCAGTCAAAAAAATGGTCCCACCAGCAGGACAGTGCTCAATACCAGAAGAGACAGATTTACTGTGTGATACTGGTGTTGAGAATTAACAGACAATGCATGGCCACTAGTCAAAGCTTTTAAGCTTATATTACCTGCTAGCAAGGAGAACAGTCACAGAGAATTTCACTATGGTGTTTTGTCGATTCATACAGAAAATGTAACAATTATAGTTCACCGTATCTTGCTCTTGTTATTGGGTCTTATTTTCATTCTGTGGCCAAGGCTGGGAACGCAGTGTTTATGAAACTGACAAAAAGTTTAGATTAGTCACTAATCCTGAGTATGTAAGTGCTGAAGGACTTGTTTGCCAATAAGCAATCTCCACTACTTGACAGAGTTGTTTGTCATAACTTAATTTCCACAATTGTTGTAAATTAGTTTCTCCATACCAGCATCTGGTGTTTTTAATTGCTTTTAACTATAGTTTCACAAGTTCCAGCAACCTCATGGTGCTTTATTTGAAGTGAGCACCCTTAATCTTGCAGAACAAGCTAAATTAAATATTTGGCCAAAGCTGGAATTACAACTTAATTTCCACATTGGCATATGAGGGAGGCAATTTCAGGTAGGCATGTTAAAGAGTTGGCAAGTAGATAATCCACAGTGTACGTCATGGTGCAGGAATCTCAGCAATGTGGAAAGAATTTCTTTTTAAACACACAAGTAAAAGTAAGGAAGACCATTGAAGGAAAAATGAAGAAGTTTTTTAAAATGTACAAGCAAAATCCATTCTGTGCATGCTGGAATTTGAAACAAAAACAGAAAATGTTGGAAAATCTCAGCAGATCTAACATCATAAAGGTCATAAATCAGCAAAGATTTGTAACTCAAGGGTGGGTCGGGGAGGTGTGGTAATAGGACAAAGGGAATGTAAGTGAAGATAAAGATGACGGAGAGAGGTGCTAAAAGTCTTTAGCTCTGTCTTTATCCCCTTTTTTCTCTTACATCCCCCCCCCGCCACCCTCATAGTATAAATCTTTACTGATTTTCTTTGCCCTTGACTCTGAAGAAGGGCCATCCAGACTCGAAATGTTGGCTCTATTTTCTCTCCACAGATGCCGTCAGACCTGCTGAGATTTTCCAGCATCTTCTGCATTTAAAGTGTACTTAGATTCTTGGTGTGAGAAGCACCTGAGGAACTGTTCCATTGAGAGGGCAACCAGGTGACACGAACACAAGAAATGTGAGCAGGAATTGGCCACAAGGCCCATCAAGCCTGCCTCAACTTTGAATTTGATTATGGCCGATCTTGAACTTCTGCTTCATTTTCCTGTCCCTTAATTCCCTTAAGAGAACAACATACATTCGTTCAAGAGATGTGGGCTTTGCTGGCTAGGCCAACATTTATTGCCCACCCCTAATTGCCCTTGAGAAGGCTGTGATGAGCTGCCTACTTGGATTGCCACAGTCTGTACTGGGGGAACACCCACAATGCTGTTAGGAAGGGAGTTGCAGGGTTTTAATCCCATGACAGTGAAGGAATTTATTAATAATTCATTAAAACATTTGTTTTGCATTCCTTGTGGAACTAGTGGGAGCAGGGATGTGCCTCAAAGGGAAAAAAAAGGTTTTCCCACTCTTTAGTTACCCCCCACCCTCACTTCTTTCGATTGTGAGGCTCCCCAAAAACTCCTTTCCCATCACGTACCTGAATGTTTTTCCTCCCATCTAGCATCTCCTGCTCCCCCACATTCTGTTCCCACCTGCCAACAAGTTAGAGGAGGTCTACTGAATAAGAGACATGCATAGAAACATAGAAGATAGGAGCAGAAGGAGGCCATTTGGCCCTTCGAGCCTGCTCTGCCTTTCACTGCGATCATGGCTGATCATCCAACTCAATAGCCTAATCCTGCTTTCTCCCCAGAACCTTTGATCCCATTCACCCCAAGTGCTATGTGTAGCCACCTCTTGAATACATTCAATGTTTTGGCATCAACTATTTCCTGTGGTTCACATCTCTTTGGGTGAAAAAATGTCTTCTCATCCCCATCCTAAATAGTCTACCCTGAATCCTCAGACTGTGACCCCTGGTTCTGGGCATACACACTATTGGGAATATCCTCCCTGCATCTTCCCTGTCTAGATCTGTTAGAATTTTATAAGTCTCTATGAGATCCCCCCCTGAACTCCAGCAAAAACAATCCTAATTTAGTCAATCATTCCTCATACATCAGTCCTGCCATCCCTGAATCAGCCTGGTAAACCTTCACTGCACTCAAGAGCAAGAACATCCTCCCTCAGAAAAGAAAATCAGAACTGCACACAATACTCTAGGTGTGGCCTCACCAAGGCCCTGTATAACTGCAACATCGCATCCCCGCTCCTGTAATCGAAACCTCTTGCAAGGAAGGCGAACACACTATTTGCCTTCTTTACCTCCTGCTGCACCAACATGCTTACATTCAGCAACTGCAGATGATGACAGGATGTTAAAATGGCCCAGGCTCCATGATGCTGAGCTATGGAAAGGGTAGGGTGGTTTGCCACTTGCCTCAGTCCCAACCTGCCCTCCTGACTCCCATTCCTCATTAACTCATTGCTTATATGAGAGACAATCCTACATGATGAGCTATTGACCAGTGATAAGAAATAACTACCCAGTTTATGAGCATCCAACTGGTAAGATTTGGGGTGGTGCATGTTGCAACCCCTTCTTGAGTTGCTTATGGACATAGACTTTAGGAGACCTGCATTGACATATGTGATGGTGCGTGGTCAATTCTGGTATTTGGAGCATACCAGTCCCATAACGAAGTGCTACATTACTTCTTTTCCATGATAGTGTATGTGGAGGAGTCCAGCACTCGGATGGACAATCTAGGACTAGAGGGCACAGCCTCAAGATAAAGGGGGGGCGGTTTAGAACGGAGTTGAGGAAGAACTTCTTCACTCAAAGGGTGGTGAATCTCTGGCATTCTCTGCCCGTTGAAGTGGTGGAGGCTGCCTCGCTAAATATTTTTAAGACGCGGGTTGATAGGTTTTTGATAGGCAAGGGGATTAAGGGTTATGGGGAGAGGGCGGGAATGTGGAACTGAGACACGACAGATCAGCCATGATCTTATTGAATGGTGGGGCAGGCTCGAGGGGCTAGATGGCCTACTCCTGCTCCTATTTCTTATGTTCTTATGTTCTTATGAATGAAGAGTTGTCAGCACAGCAATTTGTCATTGATTCTGGTTTCCCTTTATGATTCTACTGCATTTTATCTCTAGGAGACAAGGATAATGATTGCTGAGTCAGAAACCCTTGGCGGTATTTAGCCGCTCTACCTGATATCAGGATTTATAAGTATTAGTTGTTATAAGCCAGGTCAGAAACTCCAATGTCTTTTATGAAGTCAGCCTAGAACATAAGTTTTAAATTTTGAATTTTGGCAGAAGATCTTTCACTCCAGGTATGATTTAAGTGACCCCCCCTCCGCCGTTGGCAGGAATGAATGAATTGAGTCTTCAAGATCGTATAGAGCTTTACCAAAAATGGCTTTATTCAATATGCATGAGGGAGAGCAGAACTCGTGGTTGTAATTCCAGCTTACTTCCGAGCTACTCTGCTAATCATAGGTTCTTACACATTCTTATACTTTTTCACGTTACAGTGTGTTACATTTGAGATTTCAATTACGTCACCATCTTGTTACCTTAAACTTGTTAAAGTTCTGTTCTTTATCACATTGTGCTGCTTCTCTGTATTTTTATCTTTAATCATCATTTCCACACATCCTGTCTACCTTGTAATCTCAAAGCTCTGCAGTTTCCTTCTAGAATGCAAATTTCAACTGTGCCTGTCAATTGTCACCATCTCCCCGATACTTGATTAGTTTACTGGAGGCATAATGGAACTTATACATCTTCTCTAGACATTTGGGGTCTTGATAACTGGTATTGATTCTTTAATGCTGCTGTATTCTCTGAAGAGTATCACTTGGGGTGTGACTGCCTAGTGCAGTCTGAGAGGTAGTTATTTGTCATGTGTCTACCTGTAGTGAGTTTTGATACTACAGCCATACTGTCTGTTTAACCTTTTCCACTCTTTCCTATCTTGCTGCAGCCCAAGCTCCCTGGGAGCCCTACTATACCCACTTGGGAGCTTTTATCAAAGTTTATTTAGGAAGCAGTTCATATATAAGACGAGCAATAACTTTTACCAATTACAAACAAGAGAAAAACCAATGAAGATATTTTATGCACGTTAACAGCTAAATGTATTGTTTTAACCAAAACAAACGTTCTTACGAACACATACCCCTTCGTTGGTTCAGTGCAGAGAATACGCACACTCACCTGACCTGGATTTTCTAGATCTGCAGCACCTGATGTGAATTACTCCTTCAGAAGGAGAATCGAACCTCTGACTTCCCTGCCCTGGATCTCCCAGCACCCCTCGAGGCAGAGATAGAGCCACTGCTTGCCTCCAGCTAACAAATCACCAACCGCAAAAGTTTTCACTCCAGAAAGGCTGCTTCCAACGAGCCAGCAAAATTTCTAATACCGGGCAGAGAAACAAAAGCACCGCGTCCAGTCTGCAGTCCAGCTTCTAACCCAGCCGGCAACCAAAACTGAAAATAAAAGGATTCTCGTGAGGAAAAAACTGTCCCACCTGACCTGTCAACCATTCTTACCCCCAGCAATTCAAAAGGATTGTAAAGCTCATAAAACTCCAAAACATTGCATTAGGCCCAGATTAAAAATAAACAAAAGGTCTGTTGTATGATTCTAGCAACAATAAAAGATGCCCATTCCCCTCCCCCTCCTCCTCCCCCTCCCCCATTTCACTTTCTTCCCCCTCCCCGCCCCTAACCCTCCCCTGCCCCCTCCCCCTCTCCCCTCCTCCCCTTCCCCCCACCCCCTCCACCTCCCCCCACCCATTCTCCCCTCCCCTAACCCTTCCCTGCCCCCTCCCTCTCTCCCCCTCCCCTCCTCCCCTTCCCCCCACCCCCCTTCCCATTCTCCCCTCCCCCCTCCTCCTCACACTCCCCTCCCCGCTCCCCATTCCCCATCCCCCCTTCCCCACTCTTCCCTCCCCTGTCCCTTTCCTCCTCTCTCCTCCCCCCTTCCGCTGTCCTGCTCTCCTGATAGACTGATCCGTTAGTTCACACTACACATCTGCTGGTTCCCTGGATCAAGCCTTGTTGGCTTTTAGTTGATTCTCCACCTCCCTCATCCCTTCGATCCTTCCCTCTTTGTTCTCACTAATCCCCATCCTAAACTATTACTACTGATCTGTCTTTCCTCTTTCTACCACATCCCAGGCAAGCCTAAAGCTACCCTCATTCCAAAAAACTAAACAAGTCATGCATTGATTTCTCTTTATCAGCCCAATTGACCCATTGTCCTCTTTTGACGACCTTCCCACCCAGTGTCCTCAATGGGAGCTAGTCTCACCAATCTGTTTCTCTGCCTTCTCAGACAATGCATCAATTCCCCTGAAACTCTGTTAGTAGATCAACAATCGCATTTCCCTTTGTGTTTCCCCCCATGATATCCACTCATCCATGAAGGAAACTCCTGCCATCTACCTTATTATGAACAAATGTATTAGCATCCTGAATTTGACTGAAACATGAATCACAAGTGATGATGTCTTGCTCTTAGCAAAACCTCCCTGCCTGGCTGTACTACCCTGGCTATACTTGCCTCTGTCCAAAATCAATGCCACTGCTGTGTGATCCTATCACCAAGTCATACCCTGTTTACCTTTTCCATATTAAACTAGAAAGAGTGCAGAAAAGATTTACTAGGATGCTACCAGGACTTGATGGTTCGAGTTATAAGGAGAGGCTGGATAAACTGGGACATTTTTCCCAGGAGTATGAAGCTTCGGGATGATCTTATAGAGGTCTATAAAATAATGAAGATCACAGATCAGTTAGATAGTCAACACCTTTTCCCAAAGGTAGAGGAGTCTAAAACTGAAGGACATAGGTTTAAAGTGAATGGGGAGAAACACAAAAGGATTCAGAGGGACAATTTTTTCACACAGTGGGTGGTGAGTGTCTGGAACGAGCTGCCAGAGGTGATAGTGGAGATAGGTACAATTTTGTCTTTTAAAAAGCATTTAGACAGCTACATGGGTAACATGGATATAGAGGGATATGGGCCAAATGCAGGCAATTGAGACAAGCTTAGTGATTTAAAAAAAAGGGTAGTATGGATAAGTTAGGTCAAAGGGCCTGTTTCCATGCTGTAAATCACTATGACTCTAACTCTATCTCTCTTGTCATTATTCACTACCTTTCGAAGCTCTATCTGATTTTCTCAGTATCCTCCCTCTTTTCTTTCTCAGCCTTGACACTGAGCAACGACTCTTCTTGGAGGATTTCAATCTCTCTCTCAGTTCCACTTCCATTCTCTCCTCTGAATGCTCCCCTTGTCTTCTTTAAAGCCCTCTCTCCACGTAAACACCCCTATTCACGTTCACGGCTACTTTCTTAGACTTGTCACCTTTGGTGGCCATGCTACTGCCATAATCTCAATCAGTAACAAGACCATCTCTGACCACTTTCTGTATCCCTCACCACACACACCCCTTTATCCTTCCAGCCCCACTTCCTTCTGTGATTCCAAGAAAAGATTTCCAAGCTGCCCTTACTGAGGGAATTAGGCTTCCTTTTGCAGTCTCTGAAGTTCTGCCAATGGAAGAGTTACTGGCTCCCTCTATATGGCACAAGTAATATTTTTGCAGATCTGCTGCCACAGATGGCCAACTGTCTGCTTTACCAACTTCCTTGAAGATACATACTGCCCTTTGGCACAATCACCCAAAACACAGTCAGCTTTCAAACGTACACAGATGATGCCCAACTGTATTGCGCCATCACCCCTCTTGACTCGTCTAATAATTCAGTCACTGAATTATTTGACTGCTTGTCGCACATCTAGAACTGGGTGAGAGATATTTCTTGCAAATAATTATTGAGAAAACCAAAATTGTCTTTGGTTCGCATTATGAACTTAATTCCCTAGTTACCATCTCCCTGACAACAGACGAGGATTGAACCAGACTTTGCAATCTTGGTGTCTTGTTTGATCATGAGATGATCTTCCAAGCTATCTAACATCACCATCGACACTTCTTATTTCCACCACTAACACTGCCAAATGCTACCCCTGTTTCAACTGATCCGCCTCTGAAACCATCATCCATGCCTTTGTGAATCCAGAATTGACAATTCCAGTACACTCTTGTCTGGCCTCCCACATTCCATCCTCTGTAAAGTTGACATTCACAATTGGCTGCCTATATTCATGTTTATACCAAACCATTCATCCATCATCCCCTTGTTTGCTGACACACATTGGTTACTGTGCAGCAAATTTTAAAATTCTCATCCTTGTTTTTAAATCCCTCCATGTCCTTGCCCCTCCCGACCGCCTCAAGTCCCACAATCCTCCAAAATATCTGTGCGCGGGTGTTACTTGGTGCCTGAAGGGATGCTTGAGTTGTTTACTATGATGGGGGATTTTGGAGTGAGGGGTTTCTTCCCAGTGAGCTTGTTGTTGTGTGACTCTAATCCTCAGTGAAGAAGGCTTCCCAAGTGTGTTAGAACTACCACAAGGACTATTGAGGTGTTGTTGGTGTTTGTCCTCGATTTGGGAAACAGAAGTTCACTGTCACAAAACAGCCTCCTAAACTCCTGCCTCTTGAGTGCCTCCAATTTTAATTGCTCCATCGTTGGTGGTCATGGTCTCAGCTACTAAAGCCCTAAAGATCTGAAATCCTTCTGTAAACCTTCCCACCTGTAATGACCTTAATCAGGTAATTGAGGTTGGTCTGTTAGAATATGGGCTCCCTAATTAAGGGCCAAATTGATGGGCCAATCAGGGACCCTCTTGCTTAGCACTTCACTTGGAGTTCCAGGGGAACTGGCTGCTGACTGAAAGCATTCTTTATGCTGTAGTCAGACTGGTAAATAAAGGGATTTTGGTGAAGGGTCTTCTGCCTCTGAGGACTTATTTCACCACCTCAGCCCCTCTCTTTCCTTCTTTCAGAGGCTCCTTAAAACCTTTTGACCAATCTGTTGATCATCATCCCTGTGACTCTATGTCAAATTTGTTTTGCTAAGTTTCTTGAGACACTTTATTGTACTTTAAGTGCTCTAATAACACAGGTTGATAGTGACCCACAGGCCTTACTGGAGGAAATATTTTTGTGTGACAAACCAGTGTCAGCTGGCCTTATGGTTGGTATTCTTGAAAAAGTATCAGAAGATGGTTGATGTGACTCACAGTGAGATTGGCTTGATGGTTGAGTGAGCCAAACACTACTTCCACCCTTACGCATTTCTCCCGCAAACAACTGCTGTAACATTGAGCCAAAGCTTAAAAAGTAGCATTCTAACTTACATATATTCTAGATGATTAAACCTTATAGAGGTCTACAAAATAATGAGGGGCATAGATCAGCTAAATAGTCAACATCATTTCCCAAAGGTAGGAGAGTCTTAAACTAGAGGCAGGGTGGCAGGGCGAGACTCTGCTGCCGCACAGCACCGGGGACCCATGTTCAATTCCTGGCTTGGGTCACTGTCTGTGGGAATCTGCACGTTCTCCTCATGTCTGCGTGGGTTTCCTCTGGGTGTTCCAGTTTCCTCCCACAGTCTGAAAGACATGCTGGTTAGGTGCATTGGCCATGCTAAATTCTCCCTCAATGTACCCGAAAAGACGCCAGAGTGTGGCAACAAGGGGATTTTCACAGTAACTTCATTGCAGTGTTAATGGAAGCCTTACATGTGACTAATTAATTAATTTTTTTTTTAGAGGACATAGGTTTAAGGTGAGAGAGAGAGAGACAAAATGGTTCAGAGGACAATTTTTTCACACAGAGGGTGGTGAGTGCCTGGAATAAGCTGTGGAGGTAGTAGTGGAGGCGGGTACAATTTTATCTTTTAAAAAGCATTTAGACAGCTAGATGGGTAAGATGGGTATAGAGGGAAATGGGCCAAATGCAGGCAATTGGGACTGGCTTAGTGGTTAAAAAAAGGGTGGCATGGACAAGTTGGGTTGAAGGGTCTGTTTTCATGCTTTAAACCTCTATGTTTCTAAACCTGCTAACAAAATCGTGACTCCAATGGATATGGGAATGCGTAGGCCCAGGAATCCTGTACATAAGTATATCTCCATATTATCAGCAGGCACAATGCTTTTCCCATTGATATAGAAGCAGCACATCTCATTGAAATTTGTCTACCCTTTGGAAATTCAAGATGCGGGTGGCATGGTGGCACAGTGGATAGTACTGCTGCCTTGCAGCTGCAGAGACCCAGATTCAATTCCAGCCTTCAGTCACTGCCTGTGTGGAGTCTGCACGTTCTCCCCATCTCTGCATGGATTTCCTCTGGGTGCTCCGGTTTCCTCCCACACTCCAAAGATGTGCAGGTTAGGTGCATTGGTTATGCTAAACTTCCCCTTAGTATCCAAAGATGTGCAGGTTAGACGGAGTCGCCATGGGAAATGTATGAAGTTACAGGTATAGGACAGGGGACAGGGTCAGGGTAAGATACTCTGTCAGAAAGTCAGTGCAGACTGAATGGACTGAATAGCGTCTTCTGCACGGTGATTCTACAATGATACAATGGTTAGCGTCAGGGACCCAGATTTGATTCCCAGCTTGAGTCACTGTCTGCGGAGTTTGCACGTTCTTCCCTGTCTGCGTGGGTTTCCTCCCACAGTCTAAAAGACATGCTGGTTAGGTGCATTGGCCATGCTAAATTCTCCCTCAGTGCACCTGAATGGACACCGGAGTGTGGCGACTAGGAGATTTTCACAGTAACTTCATTGCGGCGTTGATGCAAACCTACTTGTGACTAACAAATAAACTTCTAACTTCTATTCTATGTATGCAGCACAGCGGAAAGCTATGCTGCCCATTGTGCTGGTGCCTTATTGCTGAGTCTTTCCCGTCTAAGGATTTCTACAAAAATCAGGCCACATGCCCTATTATATTTGATAAACAATCCTTTCCCCTAGCATTGGCACTAAGTGTGGAGCAAAGCAGTTACATAATGAAGCTGGAACTGAGTGATGGAAAGCTGACAATGCTTTTCAGCTTTGTTAATATGACATGGATGAGCACTCAGCTCCAGATAACTGTACTTCCCCCCTTCATGTACATTAACAGCTCCGCTGAGTATAGTACGTACCGAGATGTTGACTGATTTATGAAAAGCCTTGACCTCTCTTCAATGCCATGTGGCAAACAGTGTAAATCTATTAAGATCTTCTTCCTCGATTTGTTTTTAGAAAAGTGTTCTTCTGCAATTTTCTGAAGAAGATCAATGGAATGAAAAAAGTTTCTTTTTTCTCCTTCAGGGATGCAGTGTAATGACCAAACACGTAATTTAAAGTACCATTATTGTTCAATGGACTTCAATTTTAACTATGTGGGCTGGAAGCATTTGGGTCTAACTGTGAAACCATGTCCTGTTTTAGATTTTATTTTCACGTCAGCTTGGAATCTGATAGGCTTTCGAAACATAAATTATTTTCTGCCCCTAAGGACTTTCCCATACCTGAAACAAGAGAGCAACTCCTCATTGAAATCAGTGAAGCAACAACTTCACCTCTGATCAGGGCTGTTGTATTCGGCCAGATTGGCATTGTGGCACAATGATTAGCACTGCTGCTTCACAGCGCCAGGGACCCGGGTTTGATTCCCGACTAGCATCACCGTCTGTGTGGAGTCTGCACGTTCTCCCTGTCTCTGCGTGGGTTTCCTCCGGGTGCTCCTGTTTCCTCCCACAGTATTGAAAACATGCTGGTTAGGTACATTGGCCATGCTAAATTCTCCCTCAGTGTACCCAAACAGGTGCTGGAATGTGGCAGCCAGGAGATTTTCACAGTAACTTCATTGCAGTGTTAATGTTAGCCTGGTTTGTGACTAATAAATAAACTTTAACTTTAAAATTCCAAAATCATTTGAACAAATCCCTGGCTTTCTGGAAAAACAGACTCTTATTTGGGGTGGCTGAAGGCTGTTTCGCTTTGTTTCTTTCACAGTTTTGTCCCAGCACAGTACACTCTTTGGACTCTTCCATAGTTACACCCTTTACCATAACTTCCAACCTTTCTTCGAATATATTTTTCCTTTTCCATCATTTCCCAATTGTCCTTTCTCTTCTTTGAAATTTACCTTTCCCACAGTGTAAATGCGGCTTTTGGGTAAAATAATACTTAATAACTTTGCTACATTTATAATGATCTATGTTAATTTATAAACTTGATAACAACTTCTGGATTTCTGCATTATTCTATATATGTACAATTAGGCTTATGTTAACATTTCAATGAAATTACTCTGAAAATCCTCTAGTCACCACACTCCAATGTCTGAGGGAGAATTTAACATGGCCAATACACCTAACCAGCACATCTCTTGGATTGTGGGAAGAAACCGGAGCATCCAGAGGAAACCCACACAGACACGGGGAGAATGTGTATACTTCGCACAGACAGTGACCTAAGCCGGGAATCAAACCCGGGCTCCTGGCACTGTGAGGCAGCAGTGCTAACCATTATGCCACTGTGTTGCCCCAAGTATTCTGAGGAAGAAAGTAGATAAAATGAGTATTGATCCCATTAGGTGGTGAGACTAAGGAATTAAGAATGAGAAATAAAGAAATGGCAGAGACGCTGAACAAGTATTTTTTATCCATGTTCATAGTAAAAGACAGTGTTAAAGCACAGCTAATGGTAAATTAAGTTTAAGGTTATTTATTAGTGTCACAAGTAGGCTGACATCAACACTGCAATGAAGTTACCATGAAAATCGCCTCGTTGCCACACTCAGGTGCCTGTTCAGGTACACTTAGGGAGAATTTAGCACAGCCAATGCACGTAACCAGGCTGTGGAAGGAAACCAGAGCACTGGGAGAAAACCCATGCAGACACGGGGAGAATGTGTAAATTCCACATAGACAGTGACCCAAGCCGTGATCCCTGGCGCTGTGAAGCAGCCATGCTAACCACTGTGCCACCTGGAGCTGTTCAAATCCCAGAAGGGAAACTTGAAATGATTGCCTCACATTTGATTTTGGCAATTTTTGTAGTATTATGTAAAGGTACTGAAATCGAGAAATGATGTCCCCAACAACTTGTGCTGATGTTATAGTGAAGTCAACATTTATTGAGAAATAATAAAAAATGAAAGAGAATTACACTTAAATACAACAATGGCTTCACACAATACTGATACTTTAGAACAGTTCCAATTAATCTTAATTTAACTATCTTCAGAGCCAACATTCCCCTTTTCTGATCAGTAATTCCTTATAGATTATAAAATCTATGAAAGTCTAGTATTTTTACCACATTTTGTCTTTAATGTATCTTGGTATGTCCTCTGAAGTTAACAGCAGCTGGCCTTTTGGGTCTGGCTTCATTCAAACTGCTTGTTTTCCCTTGTGTGCACTAATGGAAGTCTGGGCTCTCAGCCAAGCATGCATAATGAGGCATATAATCTTAAAATCTATGATTTTATGCTTATTAATACAAATGGATGGGAGCCTGTGATTTGCCAAAATGTGGTGCCTGACGGCACCTTTCTGCCCTGGCAATTGTGGATTCACATGTCAATGTCTCACAGCTTTTAGAACCTTGGATGAGAGTGGGAAACTTCACCGATGTCTGTCAGCAAATTCCAATTCCTCAGTGCTGTTTCTGAAGCGGGACATTTTTCTCGTTTCAGGCATGAGAAAACATGAGCGAACTGAAGGATGTATGGAATGAAGCCTAGTCAACATTGACGCTGTACTTTCCTTAGTTCGTACAACTTCCAACTGTGAACAAAATGGTCTCTCTGGGCTGAATTCTGTAGTGAGGGCAGAAGTCCCAGCCACCCAAAAGCGGGTGTGATGCCATTTTGGTGGGAGGCAACCAGCGGGACATAGTACAGACAGCCAATCAATTGGCTGCCAACAAGGCTGCCATCTAAATAAGGATGACAGCCCCCCCCCCCCCCCCCCCACCATTGGTCCAATCACGAACAAGCAGCTCAGTAGCCTCAGGAGTGCCGACATTAGCGATAGCCAGTGTTGTGGCTACAGCCACTAGCTTTTGGAGCGTTGTCCCTTCATCAGGTGAGTGAGAGTGATCAGAACTCCCACTCACCTGACGAAGGGGCAAACCCGGAAGCTAGTGGCTTTTACCACCAAATAAACCTGTTGGACTTTAACCTGGTGTTGTGAGACTTCTTAATATGGCTTGGCAGCAGGGAGATGTCGAGTTTCCCCCTCGATGCCTTCCTGTGCCATTTTGCCCACCAGCTCATCCCCAAAAAGCTGCTGTTAACTTCACAGGGCACCCCAAGATAAATTAAAGGCAACGTGTGGTAAAAATACTAGACTTTTATAAATTTTATAATCGATAAGGAGTTGCTGATCAGAAAGGGGAAACATTAGCTCTGAAGGTAGTTAAATTAAGATTAATTGGAACTGTTTGAAAGCATCAGTATTGTTTGAAGCCATTGTTGTATTTAAGTGTAATTCTATTTTTTAAAATTACTTATCACTAAACGTTTACTTCACAGTAACATCAGAAAATCCAGGCTTAGGTTTCTGTTATAGACTCATAGAGCTTTGCGACATGGAAACAGGCCCTTTGGCCCAACTTGTCCATATCGCCCAGCTTTTACCACTAAGTTAATCCCAATTGCCCGCATTTGGCCCATATCCTCCTTACCCGTGAAACTGTCTAAATGCTTTTTAAAAGACAAAATTGTATCCGCCTCTACTATTGCCTCTGGCAGCTCGTTCCAGACACTCACCACTCAGCATTGTTATTGGAAAAGATATTGTGTCTGAACCAGACACATTCCTTTACAGTTGTTTTGATCTGTAACTGTAAGGGAATTACTTTTGGATTATGTTAAAAGTCAAGAGCCAGGTCCGTAAATCTTACTGGTTTCTGTGTTTGAATACGTGCAAGGAAATGAGATGGAACAACCACCATGCATTATTTCCAATGCCATTCTTGAGATTCCATCAATTTTCCCCTCTTTCAAATAAAACTGGGTTTTACAAACAAGCTTTAGCAGCAATTTTACCGCAATTTGGCACCTGTTCAGGATATCATGTAGGAGGTTTTGAGGCACAGTGGGCAGCATCCCTGCCTCTGAGCCAGAAGCTCTGGATTCAAGTCCCACCTTGGTTGGTTTGATGGCCAAGAAAGATGCGTTCGTAATGCAGTCAAACAAATTGAGTATCGACCTGAAAATCTTTCCGATGATTGCAAGTGGCAAGTGGTAAGTTGGAGAGTTACCTGGTCAACCATGTAATGGAAATATCAGAGTCAGTACCATCACAATCCACAGCTCCAGACTGCAACATTGACTTAAAGTGCATGTTGCCACAGCAACAAGGACTCCTGAGTGAGTTGTGTCAATTGTTATGGGAACTAAAAGCAGCCTTGTGCTAATGTGTTTCTGGATTATTTTACTCTTGTTATAGACATCCAGTCTTAAGGTTACCATTTAATATGAATAATAGCTTCAATGCACCTACAGCATACTTGACACTTGAAAGAGATACATGGAAGAGTTTAGCTGCTACACTATTATCTGCTCATTACCATGCTGCAGTTTGTGACACCTTGTTGCCTAGATTGGTTGCTGTATTTGTTACATTACAACATGGAATGACAATTCAAAAATATTTTATTGGTTGTAAGGCTGAGATTGTGCAAAGTGCTATTTAAGTGCAAATTCTTTCTGTTCGAAGATTTGCTACTGAAACACACAGGAATTGATCCATATAATCTACAAAATGTCTAAAGTGCAGAAGGAGGTCATTTGGCCCATCGAGTTTGCACCGTGTCTCCAAAACAGTATCTTACCCAAGCCAAACGCTCCCCCCCCTCCACCACCCCCCACCTCCCTCCCCACCATATCCCCAAAATCCTGTGCATTTACCATGGCCAATCTACCTAACCAATACATTATTGGACACTAAGGGAAAATTTAGCATGGCCAATCCATCTAATCAGAGCATTTTTGATCGGCACATCTTTATTCTGCACAGCTGTGACTGTAACATTACACTCTGCACCCTCTCCTTTCCTTCTCTCCTATGTACTCTATGACGGTATACTTTGTCTCTATAGCACACAAGAAACAATACTTTCCACTGAGAACAAAGAACAAAGAGAACAAAGAAAAGTACAGCACAGGAACAGGCCCTTCAACCCTCCAAATTTGCGTCAATTATGATGCCTGCCTAAATGATAACCATATGCACTTACGGAGTCCGTATCTTCCCATTCCCATCCTATTCCTATATTTGCCCAGTTGCCCCTTAAATGCTGCTTTTGTACCTGCTCCCACCACCTCCCCAGGCAGTGCGTTCCAGGCATTCACCACCCTCTGTGTAAAAAACTTGCCTTGCACATCTGCACTAAAACTTTTCCCCACGCACCTTAAACCTATGTCCCCTAGTGCTTGACTTTTCTACTCTAGCAAAAGCATCTGACTATCCACTCTGTCCATGCCACTCATTATCTTGTAAACCTCTATCAGGTCACCTCTCAACCTTCTACGTTCCAGTGAGAACAAACCGAGTTTATCTAACCTCTCCTCATAGTTAATACCCTCCAGACCAGGCAACATCCTGGTAAACCTTTTCTGTACCCTCTCCACATCCTTCTGGTTGAGGGGTGACCAAAATTGTACACAATATTCTAAATGAGGCCTAACTAAGGTTCTGTACAGCTGCAGTACGATCTACCAATTTTTCTGCTCAGTGCCCCGACTGATGAAGGCAAGCATGCCATATGCTTTCTTGACTACCTTATACACCTGCGTGATCGGTGGACAGGTACGCTCAGATCTCTCTGCCTGTCAATACGTCTAAGGGTTCTACCATTTCCTGTATAATTCCTACATGCATTGGACCTTCCAAAATGCATTATCTCACACTTGTCTGGATTAAACTAAAACCACTATTTCTCCACCCAAATCCCTAACCGGTCTATATCTTGCTGTCTCCTCGGACAATCCTCTTCACTATCAGCAACTCCACCAATTTGTGTGTCATCTGCGAACTTACTGGAGTTCTATGAGGATGTGTCTAGGGCGGTGTATAGAGGAGAGCCGGTGAATGTGGTCTTTCTGGATTTTCAGAAGGCGTTTGACAAGGTACCTCACAAGAGGTTATTGCAGAAGGTCGAGGGACATGGAGTTGGGGGTAGGGTGTTAGCGTGGATAGAGGATTGGTTGTCAAATAGGAGGCAGAGAGTGGGGGTCAACGGGTGCTATTCGAATTGGCGGATGGTGACTAGTGGAGTGCCCCAGGGGTCGGTGCTGGGGCCTCAGCTTTTTACCATTTATATAGATGATCTGGAGGAGGGAACTGAGTGTAGGGTGTCGAAATTTGCTGATGACACCAAGATTGGGGGAACGGCAAATTGTGCGGAGGGTGTGGAGAGTCTGCAGAAGGATCTAGATAGGCTGGGCGAATGGGCCAGGAAATGGCAAATGGAATTTAATGTTGGCAAGTGTGAGGTGGTCCACTTTGGTAGGAATAATGGTAGGAAGGACTATTACTTACGTGGCGAAAAACTGCAGCAGGCGACGGTGCAGAGGGACCTCGGGGTCCTTGTGCATGAGTCGCAAAAACCCAGCTTGCAGGTGCAGCAGGTGGTCAGGAAGGCGAATGGGATGCTGGCCTTCACAGCGAGGGGGATTGAATATAAAAGTAGGGAGGTCTTGCTGCAGCTGTATAGGGCATTGGTGAGGCCACAGCTGGAGTACTGTGTGCAGTTTTGGGTGCCGCACCTGCGCAAAGATATTTTGGCCTTGGAGGGAGTGCAGAGGAGGTTTACTAGGCTGATACCGGAGTTGAGGGGGTTGAGCTATGAGGAGAGGCTGAATAAACTAGGCTTGTACTCGTTAGAGTTTAGAAGAATGAGGGGAGATCTCATTGAGACGTATAAGATGATGAATGGGATAGATAGGATAGAGGTGGAGAGACTCTTCCCGCTCAAAAAAGACAGTAGGACTAGGGGGCACAGCCTCAAGATAAAGGGGGGGCGGTTTAGAACGGAGTTGAGGAGGAACTTCTTCACTCAAAGGGTGGTGAATCTCTGGAATTCCCTGCCCGTTGAAGTGGTGGAGGCTGCCTCGCTAAATATTTTTAAAACGCGGGTTGATGAGTTTTTGATAAGAGAGGGGATTAAGGGTTATGGGGAGAGGGCGGGAATGTGGAACTGAGCCACGACAGATCAGCCATGATCTTATTGAATGGCGGGGCAGGCTCAAAGGGCTAGATGGCCTACTCCTGCTCCTATTTCTTATGTTCTTATGTTCTTATGTAATTACTAATCAGACCAGCTACATTTTCCTCCAAATCATTTATTTATACGTCCAAAGATGTGCGGGTTAGGTTGATTGGCCATGCTAAGAAATTGCCCCTTAGCGTCCAGGGATGTGTATGTTAGAGGGATTAGTGGGTATAACATGTAGGGATATGGGGGTAGGGCCTGGGTGGGTATGTGTTCGATGCAGAAGCAATGGGCCGAAGGGCCTCTTTCTGCACTGTAGGGTTCTATGATTCTATATACTACAAACAACAAATGTCCTGGAACTGATCCCTATGGAACACCGCTAGTCACAGCCTTCCATTCAGAAAAGCACCCCTCTATTGCTACCCTCTGTCTTTATGGCCAAGCCAGTTCTGAATCCATCTTGCCAGCTTTCCTCTGATCCAGTGTGACTTCATCTCTCATACCAGTCTATTATCAAAGGCTTTACTGAAGTCCATGTATACAACATCTACTGCCTTTCCCTCATCCATCATCTTTGTCACTTCCTCGAAAAACTCAATTAAGTTAGCAAGGCATGATCTCCCCTTCACACAGCTATGCTATCAATCATTAATAAGTCCATTTGTTTCCAAATGTGAGTAAATCCTACCCCTAAGAGTCTTTTCTAATAGTTTCCCTATCACTGACGTAAGGGTCGGTGGCCTATCATTTCCTGCATTGTCCCTGCTGCCCTCCTTAAACAATGGAACAATATTGGCTATCCTCCAGTCCTCTGGAACTTCTCCTGTAGCCAATGAGGATACAAAGATTTCTGTCAAGGCTCTGCCTATCAATACTCTTAGGGGTTCTACCATATAGTGCATTTTTCATCTCTTTATTAGCCCTTCCAAAAGGTTACCTCACATTTGTCTGGATTAAACTCCATCTGCCATTTCTCTGCCCAAGTCTCCAACCGATCAATATCCTGCAGTATCCTCTGATGGTCCTCATCTCCATCTACAAATCCACCAACCCATGTTCACCTGCAAACTTACTAATCAAACCAGTTACATTTTCCTCCAATCATTTATATATATTACAAACAGCAAAGGTCCCAGCACTGATCCCTGAGGAACACCACTTGTCACAGCTTACCATTCAGAAATGCATCCTTCCACTGCTATCCGCTGTCTTCTATGACTGAGGAGATGCCGGCGTTGGACTGGGGCAAACACAGTAAGAAGTCTGACAAACCTGGTGTTGTCAGACTTCTTTCTATGTTCTATGACCAAGCCAGTTCTGTATCCACCTTGCCAGCTCACCCCTGATCCCATGCAACTTTACCTTCTGCACCAGTCTGCCATGAGGGACCTTGTCAAAGGCCTTACTGAGGTCCATGTAGACAACATCCATTGCCTTACCCTCATCAATCATCTTTGTCACCTCCTTGAAAAACTCGATCAAGTTAGTGAGACACAACCTTGCCTTCACAAAACCATGTTGCTTCTCACTAATATGTCCACTTATTTCCAAGTGGGAGTAAATCCTGTCTTGAAGAATCCTCTCCAATAATTTCCCTACTACTGACATAAGGCTCACCTGCTTGTAATTACCTGAATTATTCTTGCTACCCTTCTTAAACAAAAGAACAACATTGGCAATTCTCCAATCGTCTGCGATCTCCGCTGTAGCCCAGTGAGGATGCAAAGAATTTCTCTCAAGGCCCCAGTAATTTCCTCCCTTGCCTCTCTCAGTATTCTGGGGTATATCCATCAGGTTCTGGGGACTTGTCTACCCTAATATTTCTCAAGTACCTCCTCCTTTCTGATCTCAATGTGACTCAAACTATCTACACACTCTTTCCCAGCCTTATCATCCACCACGTCTTTCTCTTTGACGCAAAGTACTCACTCACCTCACCCATTTCCTCTGGCCCCATGCATAGATTCCCTCCCCTGTCCTTGAGTGGGCCAACCCTCTCCCCGGCTACCCTCTTGCTCTTTATATAAGTATAAAAAGACTTGGGATTTTCCTTAATCCTGCTGGCCAATGCTTTTTTGAGACCCCTTTTAATCCTTCTTACTCCTTGCTTAAGTTTCTTTCTACTTTCCCTGTATTCCACACTTGCATTGTGTGTTCCCAGCCTCCTAGCCTTAATCAATGCTTCCTTTTCCTCTTTGACTAGGCTCACAATATCTCTCGTTATCCAAGATTCTCAAAACTTGCCATACTTATCCTTCATCCTTACAGGAATGTGCCAGAGCTGAATCCCTATCAACTTGCACTTGAAAGCCTCTCACATGCCAGATGTTGATTTGCCCTCAAACATCTGCCCCCAATCTACATTCTTCTATTCCTGCCTAATATTGTTGTAATTAGCCTTCCCCCAGTTTAGCACCTTAACTTGAGGACTAGACTTATCTTTAAACATCAGCACCTTAAATCTTACGGAATTGTGATCACTGTTCCCGAACTGCTCCCCTGCTGAAACGTAGACCAGTTGGCCAAGCTCATTCCCCAATACCAGGTTCAGTATGGCCCCTTCCCTAGTTGGACTATGTACATACTGTTTCAAGAAGCCCCCCTGGATGCTCCATACAAGCTCTGCCCCATCCATACCCCTGGCACTAAGTGAGTGCCAGTCAGTATTGGGGAAGTTAAAATATCTCACCACTTCAACTCTGTTACTTTTACACCTTGCCAAAATCTGCCTACATATCTGTTCTTCTTTCTCCTGCTGGCAGTGAGTGGCCTATAGTAATTGTGACTGCACCCTTCCTATTCCTGAGCTCTACCCATATCGCCTCACTGTATGAGCCCTCCGAGGTGTCCTTCCTCAGCACAGCTGTGATATTCTCCTTAACCAGTAGTGTAACTCCCCTACCCCTTTTTACATCCCCCTCTATCCCATCTGTATCCTGAGACATTAAGCTGCCAATCCTGTCCTTCCCTTAACCAAAACCCTGTGATAACAACAACATCATAGTTCCAAGTACTAATCCAAGCTGTAAGTTCACTTGTCTCACCTGTTACACTTCTCACATTGAAACAAATGCACTTCAGTCCACCATACCCTCTATGATTAGCAGCCACACTCTGCCTGTTCTTTCTCTGAGTCTTACTGGCCCTACTCTCTGGTTCCCCTTCAGTTAATTCACCTTTGCTTAGGCTCACACCCCTCCTGCCAATTTAGTTTAAATCCTCTCATGTGACACTAGCAAACCCCCCGGCCAGGATATTTATGCCCTTCCTATTTAGATGATGACCAGAACTGCACTCCAGCTGTGGCCTCACCAAAGTTCTATACAATTCCAAGTTGTATTCAAGTTTGATCTTGTTCATGGACAAACTCCACACAGACAGTCGTCCAAGCCGGGAATTGAACCCGGGTCCCTGGCGTTGTGAAGCAGCGGTGCCAACCGCTGTGCTACCCCTGGGGGCACAAGTTCAAGATAAGGGGGGGAAGGTTCAGTGGAGATGTGCAGGTGAATTTTTTTACACGGAGGGTGATGGGGTCCTGGAATGCACTGTCAAGTGAGGTGATTGAGGCAGACACATTAGCGACATTTAAGACTTATCTGGATAGACACATGAACAGACGGGGAAGAGAGGGATACAAGCGGTTGATCTTGATAGGATAACATGACTGGTGCGTGTTTGGAGAGCCATAGAGCCTGTTCCTGTGCTGTACTATTCTTTGTTCTTTGTTTGACTCTATCTAGACCAGTTCTAACTTTCTCCATCTCAAGTGTGGAGAAACTTTCCGTGTGGAAAGTTTGCAAGGCTTTCCCTTTCCCTCAAGTGAAAATGCAGCATTTGTTGCGCAAGTTTAGGCACTGGAATTCTTGTGGTGTAGAACCCCGGCTAAGTGGAATATTTTGTTTTTTAAATCAGCATTCCAAAAAAACCCTAAGCGTTGAAGAATAACACACACAAAAATTCCCTTTTGAAATTAACTCTACAAAGAAAATGCATTGACATGACACCAAGTTTCTGCAATCAGGCGAAACGTACAACACATTTAATGGAAAAATCTTCGAACAATTTGACTGAAAATGGTCATGGATTTTTGTTTTAAAAACTGCAGTGAGTGATCCAGCATGAAGGTGCATTAGTCTGATTGCAGCTTCTGCATACCTCTAAAGCTTTATCCTGTATTTGATTAGTAGAAAATGCAAGTTGGCCATTTCATCCCATTAGCTGAGCGGTCGTGTTATATTTTCTCACCAGATTACACTCGCATTAAAATTATTAATCATTCCAAATGCCGCAGTAATCACATTTGGATCTTCCATGACACCATTTATTTAATAAGAGTTAAAAATAACACAAAGCCATTCCCTTATTGTCAATAAATTATAATTGGATATTTTCACGTTGGCTAATTGTGACACAGACATCAGCGACCATGCATGGTGCAATGTGCTGCCTGAGAACATTCTAGCAGGCTAACACAGCCTTTTAAATTCAACGTGATCCTTGGCACATTTGAGGGGTTTTCTTTGGCTGAAATTAAACAATATATTCTGCATACTTTCCATTTCTGAATGTGACTATTGTTGTAAGATGTGTCTAGTTCGGTAGGTCTCATGAAGAGGTTCTGGCTCTTGTATAGTTTAACAGTAAGTGCTTATTAATTAATTGTAACCTATATGCATATAATTGTAACCTACGTACCTTAGCTAGAAGCTGTCTCCAAGCTTGCCTCTACACACATCTGTCCAATCCAACATTGCGGTGGAGATGTCAGCATTGGACTGGTGTGGGCACAATAAGAAGTCTCACAACACCAGGTTAAAGTCCAACCAGTTTATCTGGAGTCACGAGCTTTTGGAACACTGCTCCTTCATCACCTAATGAAGGAACTGCACTCCAAAAGCTCGTGATTCCAAATAAACCTGTTGGACTTTAACCTGTTGGTGTCAGTCCAATGTTGCCGTCTAAACTCAGATCATGTGTTTCTTTACTTCACACTGTGGGTGGTACAGTACCTGGTCCCACATGAACCCTTTCTATGCCAGACTTTTATATTACCTCTGTGATGAGGTCCTACTCAGATCAAGTTCCGATTGCCTCTTATAATGATGCATTTATACTCAATCTCAAGACAGCATTCTTAGTTGATTTTCTATGTCCCATACCAGCCTTCCTACAGGCCTTTCCATTGGGATTATCTAAGCCATGTTAATTAGCATTGAATTTTGAGAACTTTGCAGTCATATAATTTGGGGAACTATATTTAAAATCACCATCAAAACCAACTACACTAACAAACCACAAGAGCAATCAGGGAGAAGATATTGTCATCCCATTGGGTGAGGGGAATTAGTGCCACACATCTAAAGATGAATGGACATTTCAAGAAAGTGGACTTTCCCTCCAAAAAAGGGATTGGGTTTTCCCTCCAGGGATAGGAAATGGATGTGGGACACTTTCTGGCTACCAAATCCTCCCTTTAGGGAGAGAAGTCACTCATTGCGATTTTCATTGGGGTGTCCCTTATATTCACCACCTAATTAAGGGCAGCAAGGAGGTTCTCATAGTGCAGGGAGAATAGGATGCCTTCCTGTTTGAGAGGACCAGCAGACACTAATGGAAGGTAAGTATGAGAGAGGCTTCAACATTAAAGCTTGTAAAGTTCATTTATTTGTATCACAAGTAGATTTACATTAACACTGCAATTAAGTTACCCATGAAAATCCCCAAGTCGCCACATTCCGGCACCTCTTCGGCTACACTGAGGGAAAATTTAGCATGGCCAATGCACCTGACCAGCACATCTCTTAGATGGTGGGAAGAAACTGGAGCACCCGGAGGAAACCCACACAGATACGCAAAGAACATGCAGACTCCGGACAGGCAGTGACCCAAGCCAGGAATTAAAACTGTGCCCTGGTGCTTTCTCTCCAATCTTTTCAAGACCTTTAACTAAAAATTAGATTCAGCAACCAAGCCACCACTACTGTGGGGATGGAACCCTTCCCCAGGACAGACAATGGCAGCTCCTCCACCCTAGTACTGCGTGGCTAAATTCCCCTCCAATTTGATTTTCAAGTTTGCTGACAACACCATTGTGGTGGGTTGGATCTCAAACAATGACGAGACAGAGTACAGGAATGAGATAGAGAATCGAGTGAACTGGTGCGGCAACAATAATCGCTCCCTCGATGTCACAAAATAAAGGAGATTGTCATCAACTTCAGGAAGCGTAAAGGAAAACATGCCCCTGTCTACATCAATGGGGACAAAGTAGAAAGAGTCGAGAACTTCAAGTTTTTAGGTGTCCAGATTACCAACAACCTGTCCTGGTACCCCCATGCTGACGCTATAGTTAAGAAAGATCACCAACCCCTCTACTTTCTCAGAAGACTGAGGAAATTTGGCATATCAGCTACAGCTCTCACCAACTTTTACAGATGCTCCATAGAAAGCGTTCTTTCTGGTTGTATCACAGCTTGGCAAGGCTCCTGCTCTGCCTGAGACCACAAGGATCTAAAAAAGGTCATGAATGTAGCCCAATCCAACACGCAAACCAGCCTCCTATCCATTGACTCCGTCTATTCTTCCCACTGCCTCGGCAAAGCAGCCGGCATAATTAAGGACCCCACGTACCCTGGACATTCTTTTTTCCACCTTCTTCCTTCGGGAAAAAGATACAAAAGTCTGAGGTCACATGCCAATGAACTCCAGGACAGCTTTCTTCCCTGCTGCCATCAGACTTTTGAATGGACCTACCTTGCATTAAGTTGATCTTTCTCTGCAATCTAGCTATGATTGTAATACTACATTCTGCACTTTCTCCTTTCCTTCTCCATGAACGCTATGTTTTGTCTGTATAGTGCGCAAGAAACAATACTTTTCACACATGTGACAATAATAAATCAAATCAAATCAAGCAGGCAGAGGGACGTTCCAGGCCTACCACTAGGTGTCTGTCCTCAGGCAGTTAAACCTGGCCCCTGAGAGAATCTGGAGGCCAACTGGAAAAGTTGACTAGGCCTCTTTTAATTGGCACCAATTAGGTACTTAATCCACCTGAAGTCAAAACAAAATGCTGGAAGACTCAACGCAAGGCAGCATCTGTGAGGAGAGAAATAAAGCTAACGGTTCAAGTTGATGACCTAACTTCAGGATCCAGAATCTGCAAAGCTGGCACATAGTGGCACAGTGGTTAGCACTGCTGCCTCACAGCACCAGGAACCTGAGTTCAGTTCCGGCCTCAGGTTACCATCAGTGCGGAGTCTGCACATTCTCCCCATGGGTTTGCTGAGGGTGGCCCCATTTCTTCCCACACTCCAAAGATATGCAGGTTAGATGGATTGGCCATGCTAAATCGCCCCTTAGGGGGACTAGCAGGGTAAATGCATGGGGTTATGGGAATAGTGCCTGTGTGGAATGATGATCGGTACAGACTTGATGGGCTGAATGGCCTCCTTCTGCACTGTCAGACTCTATCATGGGATGGAGCCGGGGAACCAGCACATTGTCTTTGGGGTTATACTTAGCTCCCACCTGCCTCCAACCCCTGTCCCAGTGGAGGCCGTAAATCCAGCCGATGATATTTGTCTTTCTTGAGCTTGCTATTCAGAAAGGAAAAAGCAGGCCATTGCCAAAGTGTGTTGTAATGTCATACGAAAGCATGATTGGACCATTTGTTCCACATTTAGCACTACTCTAAGGGCAGGATTATTCCAGCCGCACTCACCCCAAAACCGGAAAATCCTGCCAAAGGTCAACGGACCTTTGCATAGTCTGCACCCCGCCCCAACTCACTACGATTCCTGGGGCAGGCGGGACAAGAAAACTCCCCCCTGAGTGTCGACACCTCCCAAAAAAAGTGGTGTGTAGAAAAGAGAGTATTCCTTTTTAATATCCTTTCGTGGCTAATCCAGCATTTATTCTCTAATCTCTAATTGCCCTCAAAATGCCATCTTGAACCACTGTTGATGGAGCAGACATACCCACAGTGCTGTGAAGAAAGGAGTTCCAGGATTTTGACTCAGTGACAGTGAAGGAGAGGCGATATATTTCCAAGTCAGGATGGCGAGTGGCTTGGAGGGGAACTTTCAGCAGGTGGTGTTCTCATGTCTCTGCTGCCCTTGTCATAGAAGTATAGAAATAAAGAAACATGAGTAGGCCATTCAGTCCTTCAAGTCTGCTCCGCCATTCACTTTCAATATCCTGATCCCCCCTTCCCCCTCCCATATCCCTTGATCCCTTTTGCTCCAAGATCTAATTCTGATTTCTTCTTGAAATCACACAACGTTTTGGCCTCAACGACAGTCTGTGGAAATGAATTCCACACATTCACCACCTTCTGGGTGAAAACATCCCTCCTCACCCCAGTTCTAAAAGTATGAACCCTAGTTCTGGAGTCCTCACCACTGAGAACATTCTTTCTGAATCTACCCTGTCTAACCGTTAGAATTTTAAAGTTTCTATGAGATCCCCTCTCACTCTTCTAAACCCCAGCGAATGTAATCCTAGCCAACTTAGTCTCTCCTCATATGACAGACCTGCCATCCTAGGAATCAGCTTGGTAAACCTTTGCTGTACTCCCTCCATAGCAAGGACATCCTTCCTCAGATAAGGATACTTAAACTGCACATAATATTCCAGATGTGGCCACACCAATGCTCTATACAATTGCAGCAAAACATCCCTATCCCTATACTCAAATCCTCTCACTGGAAGGCCAACATATCATTTGCCTTCTTCACTGCCTGCTGAAACTGCACACTTAACTTCAGCGAATGATGCCCGAGGACTCCAAGGTCTTGTTGACTTTCCACCTTCCTCAATTTACACTCATACAAGTAATAATCTGTTTTCCTATAATTGCTACCAAACTGGATAACCTCACATTTATCCACATTATACTGCATCTGCCATGCAGATGCCCACACGCTCAGCCTATCCAAATCACACTGAAGCATCTCTGCATCCTCCTCACAGCTCATCCTCCCACCCAATTTTATATCATCTGCAAATTTGGAGATAATACACTCAGTTTCCTCTTGCAAATCAAATATATTTATAATGTGAGCAGTTGGGTCCTAGCACAGATCCCTGCGGAAGCCCACTAGTCACTGATGGCCAATCAGAAAAAGACCCATTTATGCCAACTCTTTGTTTCAAAGAACAACAAGAACAAAGAACAACACAACACAGGAAACAGGCCCTTTGGCCCTACAAGCCTGCGCCGCCCATTTCCTATCTGCTAACCAGCTTTCTATCCATTTCAAGACATAACCTGCAATCCCATGTGCTTTAACTTTACATTGTAGTCTGTAGTGTGAGACCTTGTCCTTCTAGATGGTCATGGCCATGTGTTTGAAAGCTTGGAGTAACCCTGCCATTCTTCTATTTATTTGTTGACCTTGCTACTAAAGGCGTTGGTGGACTTTCTTAACTATTGCGTCAGCATGGAGGGACCAGGAGGGATTTGTTCTGCTTCTTGTGGACAGGATATGTCTGGGCAGTTTTCCACACCAGTTTTTCACACCGGTAGATACTAGTATTGCATCAATACTGGAACACCTTGGCTAAGGGCGCAGCTTGTTCTAGAACAAAAGTTTTCAGTACTGTTTCCCCAGAAAACTCCAACAAATTCATCATATATGATTTCCCATCCATAAATCCATGCTGACTATGCCCAATCAGATCATTAATATCCAAGTGTGCATTTACTACATACTTTAGAATAGATTCCAGTATTTCCTCTACCACTGATATCAGGCTAATTGGCCTCTTATTCCCTGTTTACTCCTTCCCTCCTTTCCTAAATAGTGGGGTGACATTTGCTACCTTTGAATCTGCAGGAACTATTCCAGACATGACTTGGGATACTCAGTCAATTGTATGTCTTGTCAACTGACAGCCAATTAAGGATGAACTGGAATCAGATCTCTTTGAATGCTTTTACATTTTTTGACAATTGATTCCCATTTAAATATCAATATTAATGCCCCTATCATCAATGGAGAATAAAGGGACTTGATGGATATGCTGATTTATCACGATCTCAGGATGTCTCAAAGCACTTTGCAACCAATGAAGTCATCTGCAAGTACAGTAATGTAGGAAACATGTCAGCCAATGTTCACACAGCAATACAATAAAAGCTATATGGTGCGGATGCTGGAATCTGAAACAAGAACAAACGGTGCTGGAAAGACTCAACAGGTCTGGCAGCATCTGTGGAGAGAGGAACAGAGTTAGTGGTCCTGATTTTACTGGCATGGCCGTCCTGAAATCGGGACAGGCGAGGCTCGCAGAACAGCGTTCCCCATTAGCCTCAGGTGCAATCTTACGAGCCTCAGGCAGACATGCTGGTAAAATTAAAGCCAATGTTTTGAGTCCATGCAACCCCTCTTCACAGCCAAGGAGAAGGAGAAACATGTTGGATTACATGATGCATAGGAGGGAGGTGGAGCAGCTGGAACAGAATAAAGGGTCCAGTGATCTACCCTCTGCAGTGCCATATTGTGGTGAGCATAGCAGACCACAATAATGCAGGTGACCTTAGGGGGGCTATATTTTAGGGTACCCAGCCCCCTGGTCCTTCAGCCCTCCAAGCCTGCACCGTTCATATGCCCAACTAGATCATTCGTTTGTATTCCTCTATTTCCAGTCTGCTCATGTGGCTATCTAGATAAGTCTTAAACGAACCCAGCATGTCCATCTCAACCACCTTGCTTGGCAGTGCATTCCAGGCCCCCACCACCCCCTGTGGAAAATACATCCCCCTGATATCTGTGTTGAACCTTGCCCCCCCACCCCTCACCTTGAACTTGTGTCCCCTTGTGTTCGTCACCTCCAACCTGGGAAAAAGCTTCCCACTGTTCACCCTATCTATGCCCTTCATAATTTTATACACCTCTATTAGGTCACCCCTCATCCTCCATCTTTCCAGGGAGAACAACCCCAGTTTACCCAATCTCTCCTCATAGCTAAGACATTCCATACCAGAAAGCATGGTGCGAGCTTCATTGCTGCGATCCCCTGCAGTGATTGTGGAACAAGTGCTGGGAACAAGTGCAGGTGCAGCAGGTGGTCAGGAAGGCGAATGGGATGCTGGCCTTCATAGCGAGGGGGATTGAATATAAAAGTAGGGAGGTCTTGCTGCAGCTGTATAGGGCATTGGTGAGGCCGCAGCTGGAGTACTGTGTGCAGTTTTGGGCGCCGCACCTGCGCAAGGATATTTTGGCCCTGGAGGGAGTGCAGAGGAGGTTTACTAGGCTGATACCGGAGTTGAGGGGATTGAGCTATGAGGAGAGGCTGAATAAACTAGGCTTGTACTCGTTAGAGTTTAGAAGAATGAGGGGAGATCTCATTGAGACGTATAAGATGATGAATGGGATGGATAGGATAGAGGTGGAGAGACTCTTCCCGCTCAAAAAAGACAGTAGGACTAGGGGGCACAGCCTCAAGATAAAGGGGAGGCGGTTTAGAACGGAGTTGAGGAGGAACTTCTTCACTCAAAGGGTGGTGAATCTCTGGAATTCTCTGCCCGTTGAAGTGGTGGAGGCTGCCTCGCTAAATATTTTTAAGAAGCGGGTTGATGGGTTCTTGATAAGAGAGGGGATTAAGGGTTATGGGGAGAGGGCGGGAAAGTGGAACTGAGCCACAACAGATCAGCCATGATCTTATTGAATGGCGGGGCAGGCTCGAAGGGCTAGATGGCCTACTCCTGCTCCTATTTCTTATGTTCTTATGTTCTTATGAGCCATGAATAGGGAGCTCCCCAGTGCTTGCAGCTGTTAAATTTTTGCGGAGTGGGTGAATCAGATGGAACATGCCACAAATGTGGCTTAATAGTCATGGGCATAAAAATTACCTTCATTGCAAGAGGTTTCAAGTACAGAAGCAGGGATGAGTTGCTGTAATTATACAAGGCCTTAGTGAGGCCACACCTAGAATATTGTGTTTTGGTCTCTTTTTCTGAGGAAGGGTGTTCTTACTCTTGAGGAAGTGCAGCAAAGATTTACCCCAGGCTGATCCCAGGGATGGCAGGACTGATGCATGAGGAGAAATTGACTAGGTTAGGATTGTTTTCACTGGAGTTCAGACGAATGAGAAGAGGATCTCATAGAGACTTATAAAATTCTAACAGGACGAGACAGGGTAAATGCAGGGAGGATTTTTCTGATGGTAGGAGAGTCCAGAACCAGAGGTCACAGTCTGAAGATTCAGCGTAGACCATTTAGGATGGAGAGGAGAAGAAATTTCTTCACCCAGAGAGTGGTGAGCCTGTGGAATTCATTACCACAGGAAACAGTTGATGCCAGAACATTGAATATATTCAAGAGGTGAATAGATATAGCACTTGGGGCAAATGGGATCAAAGGTTGTGGGAAGAAAGCAGGATTAGGCTATTGAGTTGGATGATCAGCTATGATTGTGATGAATGGCGGAGCAGGCTCGAAGTGAGGCAGCACAGTGGTTAGCACTGCTGTCTCACAGCGCCAGGGACCCAGGTTCAATTCTGGCTTGGGTCACTGTCTGTGTGGAGTTTGCATGTTCTCCCAGTGTCTGCGTGGGTTTCCTCCGGGTGCCCCGGTTTCCTCCCACAGTCCAAAGACATGCAGGTTAGGTGGATTGGTCATGCTAAATTGCCCCTAGTGTCAGGGGGATTAGCAGGATAAATGTGTGTGGTTACGGGGATTGTGGTAGGTGCAGACTCGATGGGCTGAATGTCCTCATTCTGTACTGTAGGGATTCTATGAAGGACTGAATGGCCTCCTCCTGCTCCTATCTTTTATGCTTCTATGTTTATCACTAATAAGGAATAAGATTCAGTCTGTAAACATGCCAGGCCCACTGACGGGAATCACTCCTTTTTTCCGCGCAAGAACAAATTCTCTTCCATTTTTTGGCAGCATTTCGTCCAAGCATTGATCTTTTAAAATTATTATTCATTAACAGCCCTTCCTGACAAGGTACAAATTAATTCCTTCTTGGAGCTGCACAGAATATTTCCTCCGAGCGATATGGACCATGTCCCAGTCGCATCCTTTGAGTTCTCTACACACATAGCTCCGAATCCTCAATCGTTCTTCACTGCAACTGTGTTCCCATCCAGAAGAGCAGGAATCCCACCGGGAAAATGTTCTGCAGCCTCGGTGACCTTAAGCTTCCCAGCATTTCCAGCCTGTCAAAGAAAAGAGGCATGACGGTGGAGCTTGATTTGTAACCCGAGATCCATAGAAGCTGATAAAATGTGTTGGAGGGGGAGGCGAGAGAGAGTGGAAAGTCTATGGTTGGAATGCGTTTAAAATAACACCCATCGATCTTTGTTTATTATCCATGAAGGAAAGTGTAACCGCTTAATCAATCACAGAGATCAGACGGATCCTAATTTTTTGCAGACTTTGTGGATTTGCCCTGCTTTCGCTGCTCATTAGGGTGAAAGATGGCATTTTCTGTGAGATTTGAAAGGGTTTTATTATTTCAGTGAGGGGTATGTTTGGGGGACTGTCTGGCACAGCAATACAGAAGTATGGCATTAAGCGGCTGAACTCATAGCACTAGTTGGCAATGGACCAGTTTTACAACTCATTCCATTTTAATCCTATGGATCAGTGCCTTCACACCAGTGCAAAGTGTTCAGTAATCAATGCTCCTGTTCAAATAGGGAATCAAGGAATTTTATAGGAACATAGAATCAACAGTGCAGAAGGAGGCCATTTGGCCCATCAAGCGGGCACCGACAACAATCCCACCCTAACCCCGTAACGTCACATTTTTACCCTCCTAATCCCTCTGACACTAAGGGGCAATTTATCACGGCCAATCAACCTAAACCACACATCTTTGGAGGAAACCAGGTCACCCGGAGGAAACCCACGCAGACATGGGGAGAACATGCAAACTCCACACAGACCCGAGGTCAAAATCGAACCCGGGTCCCTGGCGTTGTGAGGCAGCAGTGCTAACCACTGTGCCACCATGCCGATATGTTTCATCTTTTCATTCTTAATATGCACCAATACGTATAATGAGAGAGACAACAGCTGCTTTATCTCTCGTCAACCTCTGAAAAATATATAGTCACCAATCAAGGAAAAAAAAATCGCCAATTTTTTCCAGTCTTCCATCATAATTCTCATTTTTCATGCAACATGCTCGCAGTACTGGCTAACTTACTTATTGGAAAATAAAGTACATTTTATTTCCTAATGTCATAAACACGACTTAGTTCAGTGGCCAGAATTCTCCCAAACAGGATTAAGTCTGAATGCTGGAGTGGGGGTTGTGAGGTGGGTGGGAGAAACAGGAAGTGTTGCCCCCTGCGGAGGTCAACGGAAAATCACACCATATCTTCTGTCCCCGGCATTATTCATTATGCATCCAGGGGTTTTGCACCATCTTCCATGACAGGGCGGATTGGCCCATGTTCCACCTCTACTTTCTTAGAGGACTAAGGAAATTTGGCACATCCGCTATGACTCTCACCAACTTGTACAGATACATCTTTCCAATTGTATCACAGCTTGGTATGGCTCCTGCTCTGTCCAAGACCACAAGAAACTACAAAGGGTTGTGAATGAAGCCCAGTCCATCATGCAAACTAGTCTCCCATCCATTGACTCTGTCTACACTTCCTGCTGCCTCGGAAAAGCAGCCAGCATAATCATGGATTTCTCGCACCACAGACATTCTCTCTTCCATCTTCTTCCATTGGGTAAAAGATGCAAAAGTCTAAGATTACATATCAACCGACTCAAGAACCCTTCTTCTCTGCTGCCATTAGATGTTTGAATGGGCCTACTTTGCACTAAGTTGATCTTTCTCTGTACCCTAGCTGTGACTGTAATACTACATTCTGCACTTTTCCCTTTCCTTCTCTATGAATGGTATACCTTGCCTGTATAATGTGCAAGAAACAATACTTTTCACTGTATACTAATACATGTGACAATAATAAATCAAATCAAATCAAATCAAAATCATATTGAAAAGCTGCCCATCATCACTGAGCCCACCACTGAAGTCATGATGTGGATGTGCCGGCGTTGGACTGGGGTAAACACAGTAAAAAGTCTGACAACACCAGGTTTTAGTCCAACCGATTTATTTGATAGTAAACGCACAAGCTTTCGGGTTAGTCCCTTCGTCAGGTGAATGGAGAGTTCTGGCCTCAGACAGAGCATATAAAGCACAGACAGTTTACAGATTGCTGATTAGAATGCGAATCTTTACACCTAACCTGCTGTTCAAGTCTTGAAGTGGCCGACAATGTGAGTGGAAGGAGCCTTGGCAGCCTTCACGACACACGACAGCGCAGAGTCACTGAGCAGAGACTGATAGCCAAGTTCCACACACATGAGGACGGTCTCAACAAGGATCTTGGGTTCATGTCGCACTATCTGTAACCCCCAACACTTGCCTGGGTTTGCAAAACCTCACTCACTGTACTGTCTGGAGACAATACACATCTCTTTAACCTGTGATCAGTGCTCCTTCCACTCACATTGTCGGCCACTTCAAGACTTGAACAGCAGGTTAGGTGTAAAGATTCGCATTCTAATCAGCAATCTGTAAACTGTCTGTGCTTTATATGCTCTGTCTGAGGCCAGAACTCTCCATTCACCTGACGAAGGGACTAACCCGAAAGCTGTGCGTTTACTATCAAATAAATCAGTTGGACTAAAACCTGGTGTTGTCAGACTTTTTACTGTGCCCACCATTGAAGGCAGAATGTGGACCTCCTAAGAAAAGAATAACCTCCTGAAGAAAGAAGATGGACTTCCAAGGGTACTCTGAGGCTGGAATATAGATCTCCTCGAAGACACTGAAGCTGGAATATCCATCCGATAGATGCTCCTTACCCATTGCTGCAGTGTTCCATTGTTGCTGGCAACCTCCGTCTGAACTCCAGACGCAGTCCCAGACTTTCTTCAGATAAGACCCTACTTTTGAATGGCGTGTTTTTCCACTAGTGTAATAGAGAATTGACTGTAGGAGCATGATTCCGGTTGGGCCTTCATTTCTTTAGTGGGATGCAAATTGGTTTCATGCTAGCTTCCAGTGGGATTCCCAATCTACCTTGGCAGACACCATTGGGAGATCTGGCTGTAAATTAACGCTGGCATGAAATGGACATTTGGGCCTCCTGCCAAATTCTCCCACATTGTCCACCTGCACATTCTCCTTGTGTCTGCATGAGTTTCCTCCAGATGCTCTGGCATCTTCCTGCAGTCCAATAGACATGCTGGTTCGCTGCACTGGCCATGCTAAATTCACCCTCAGTGTATCCAAACAGGCTTATCAGAGTTAGCTAATAGGGGATTTTCACAGTAACTTGATAATGCAAGCCGATTTGTGACAGTAATAAATAAACTTTAAGAATTTAGCCATTGATCCCACCAAGCGGGAACATGGGAGAATTTAGCCCAATGTCTTGAACTCACTAGCTAAAAAGAATTGATGTTGTAACTCATAGATATAGGTTAAGGTCAGAGGGGGATAAAAGGCAGCTTTCATATATCTTATGTAGCCCATTCTATATTGGGCGCCACCTTTGCACTCCTTATTGGGAGGTCAGTGGTGTCACACACAGGCCTGCCCAGTCTAGTTTGGATGGGTGAGGCCATCATGCTACAATGGGATGTTGATCGTGGCCATGAAATTTCAATCTTCCCTTTGGCAATATGAAACTTGGAGACAGACATTCTGGAAAGTCTTTAGATGTCAGTCCGTCTTTAAAGAAAGAGATGTGTGAATTCCATAAATGGCTATGAGATACCGTCACCTATTGAATTAGGTATTTGCTGGAGACTTGATAAGGGCCAGGATCCCCTGACCTCCTCCGAGGCTGGAATTCTCCAGTCCGCCTGTTCTGAATGGAGTTTTAGCTGAGCGCCAAATTCTCTGTTCTTGCTGGCAGTGGTGGAGAGGATTACAACATCAGAAGATTCTGGCCACGATCTGTAGTTCGCATGTCAAAAGTCACATGATTTGCGGCAACCATCTTAACAACTTGCATGTGTCCAATTCTTGAATGCATTAACTGAAAGTTTATAATATGATCGTACTGGGAATGACAGATTCTTGAAAGTATTAACTGAAAGTTTATAATATGACCGTATTTGGTATGTCAGGGGAATAATTCTGACTTTGGACAATTGTGTGAACCACGTGGTAGTGAATCAAAAGTCTGCTTTCCATCTCATCTAATTTTCATAGAATCTACAGTGCAGAAGGAGGTCATTGGCCCATCGAGTCTGCACCAACATCAATCCCACCCAGGCCCAATCCCCAAAACCCCACATATTTATCCCCTGACACTTTACCATGGTCAGTCAACCTAACCCGTACATCTTTGGACTGTGGGCGGAAATCGGAGTACCCGGAGGAAATCCACAGAGACAGGGGGAGAATGTGCAAACTCCACACATTCAGTGACCCGAGGATGGAATTGGACCGGGGTCCCTGGCACTGTGAAGCAGCAGTGCTAACCACTGTGCCACAGTGCTGTCCAAACTTTAATTTACACTGAAATCAACAGAAATAATCAAGAGTGATTTAAAACAGACTGCGATTCATTTGACTTTATTGCCCAAAGTCAGATTTCTACCCACCAGCTTTGTAAAAACAAAACATAATTGTTCAACCTTTTTTTTGGAGATGTTGCTTCTCAATTCTTCTTCAAAAAAAAAGCACAATTACTTAGCAACATAAAAATTTCCAACAATATCATTTACTATATAAAAATGTTTATACATATTAAACATAAGGACTCTAATTCTTTTAAAATCTAGTGATAATCACCAAGCACTCTTAAATCAATCATTGCGGAGGTCAGTGAAAAGCCTGTACTTCTTTGTACATGAATCTAATTATAAACCTCAAGGTTGGAGATAATCTGCTATCAGTTGCAATCAGCTATAAAATGAAACTAGGTTTCAGTAGAAATAGCATTGAGCACATGCAGCTTGTAACAGCTGAGTCCACTTCAGCACATACTTGCACATTTATTTTTGTGTGGAATCTTACTCTTTTATAGAACCATAGGAAGTTACAGCACAGAAGAAGGCCGTTTGGCCTATCTTGTCCGTGCCAGCCTTAGAACAGCAGGTGCTCTTTCTAATCCTACCTTCCTGCACGCAGCCCAGATCCCGGTAGCTGACATATACCTTCCACAATCTCAGGAGATTTTAAAATGTTACACTGCCAATTGGGCACTTTTTCAAGTGTAGATGTTGCAACCAATTGTGCCCCATCAGCTCTCACCAAGTGGTGTTGACAATTGAGGAATAAAATTTGGCCAGGAGGTCTCTCCAGTTCTTTCTTGAATAATGTCACCCACACAAGAGAGCAAGTCATTACACCTCCAACAATGGGACACTCTCTCAGCAACTGCACTGAAGTATCAGACGAGATTATACATTTAAGTCCCAAAGCGATTTGATTTGATTTAATTTATTGTTGTCACATGTATTAGTATATAGTAAAAAGTATTGTTTCTTGCACGCTAAAAAGGCAAAGCATACCATTCATAAAGAAAGGAGAGGGTGCAGAATGTAGTGTTACAGTCATAGCTAGGGTGTACAGAAAGGTCAACTTAATGCAAGGTAGGTGCATTCAAAAGGGAAGAAACTGTTCTTGAGTCAGTTGGTACGTGTGCTCAGACTTTTGTATCTTTTTCTCGATGGAAGAAGGTTGAAAAGAGTATGTCCGGCATGAGTGGACTCCTTAATTATGCTGGCTGCTTTTCCAGGCGGTGGGAAGTGTAGACAGTGTCAATGGGTGGGAGGCTGGTTTGAGTGATGGACTGGGCTTCATTCACACATGACCCCAAAATCTTTCAACTCAGAAACCACAATGCCGCCATTACTCCATGACTGATACTTCAGTTGAATAGAACTAGTTTTGTTCTTACTCATTTAATCATCTTTTTTCGGGATGCGTGCATTTCTGGCAAGACTAACTTTTGTTGCGCCATCCTAGTTGCCCGACAGAAAATGACGGTGGGCCATCCTCCTGAACTGTTTCAGTTTGCGTGTTGAAGGTGTTCCTTTGGTGCAAGTAAGTAGAGAGTTCCTGCATAATGGCCCAGCAACAACGAGAGAATGATGAAATATGACCAAATCAAGCTAGAGTGCAACTTGGAGGGAAACTTGGAGATGATCTGGTTCCTATGCATCTATCGCTTTGCCCTTCCGGGTGATGGAAGTAACAGATTTGGGACATGCTACCCAAGAGCCTTGACAAGTGCTGCAGTGGATTCTGTAGACATTGTATCAGTGATACATTACGTAGGTTGAGGGGATAGATATTTAAGTTTATGCATGAATTGTTAATCAAGCTTTTTTTTGGTTTATTTATTAGTGTCACAAGTAGGCTTGCATTAATACTGCAATGAAGTTACAATTTTCCCCTTGAGTATTGTTCCAACTGCACTCATCCAGGTAAATGGGGATCATCCTGTAACACTCTTAAATTGTGCCTTGTGAGTAGTGGAGTCAGGAGATGTGCACCTCACCACAGAAGAGCAGAATAGCAGAATAACAGCAAAGCACTTCTTTGATTGATCTAGCTGAGCGTCTGGTCAATGGTAATCCCCAGAATGCTGATTGTGGAGACAGTGTGATGGCACTGCTATTGAATGTCAAGGGGGAACTATTAGGTTCTCTATCATTCAAGATGGTCATTGCCTAATGTTTCTGTGCATGGATGCTACTTGTACATGTCTGTCCAAACTACCTAACAATTCCTGCAGCACTTGTCAAGGCTCTTGGGTAGCATGTCCCAAATCTGTTACTTCCATCACCCGGAAGGGCAAAGCGATAGATGCATAGGAACCAGATCATCTCCAAGTTTCCCTCCAAGTTGCACTCTAGCTTGATTTGGTCATATTTCATCATTCTCTCGTTGTTGCTGGGCCATTATGCAGGAACTCTCTACTTCCTAGCACCAAAGGAACACCTTCAACATGCAAACTGAAACAGTTCAGGAGGATGGCCCACCATCATTTTCTGTCGGGCAACTAGGATGGCGCAACAAAAGTTAGTCTTGCCAGAAATGCACGCATCCTGAAAAGAGGTGATTAAATGAGTAAGAACAAAACTAGTTCTATTCAACTGAAGTATCAGTCATGGAGTAATGGCGGCACTGTGGTTTCTGAGTTGAAAGATTTTGGGGTCATGTGTGAATGAAGCCCAGTCCATCACTCAAACCAGCCTCCCACCCATTGACACTGTCTACACTTCCCACTGCCTGGAAAAGCAGCCAGCATAATTAAGGAGTCCACTCATGCCGGACATACTCTTTTCAACCTTCTTCCGTCGAGAAAAAGATACAAAAGTCTGAGCACACGTACCAACTGACTCAAGAACAGTTTCTTCCCTTTTGAATGCACCTACCTTGCATTAAGTTGACCTTTCTGTACACCCTAGGTATGACTGTAACACTAGATTCTGCACCCTCTCCTTTCTTTATGAATGGTATGCTTTGCCTTTACAGCGTGCAAGAAACAATACTTTTTGCTATATACTAATACATGTGACAACAATAAATTAAATCAAATCTGTCCAAAACTACCTAATAATTCCTCCTATCACTTTGCTGATCATAGGTAATGAGTTGACAGGAATGTATCTGGCCGGGTTAGATTTGTCCAGATTTTTACATGCGCTATTGTAAATTCTAATCCTTAATTGAGAATCTATACATTTCACTCTAAACAATTTAAACACTAAAAATTATTTGGTTTGATTTGATTTGATTTATTATTGTCACATACATTAACATACAGTGAAAATTATTGTTTCTTGCACACTATACAGACAAATCATACTGTTCATAGAGAAGGAAACGAGAGAATGCAGAATGTAATGTTACAGTCATAGCTTGGGTGTAGAGAATGATCAAGTTAATGCAAGGTAAATCCATTCAAAAGTCTGACAGCAGCAGAGAAGAAGCTGTTCTTGAGTCGGTCGGTACGTGACTTCAGACTTCTGTATCTTTTTCCCGAAGGACGAAGGAGAAAGAGAGAATGTCCAGGATGCGTGAGATCCTTAATTGTGCTGGCTGCTTTGCCGAGGCAGCGGGAAATGTCAATGGTTGGGAGGCTGGTAACATCAGTGAATGGATGTTTAACTCAACATTCATTCGTCTGCTGATTCAGTGAACTTATTGAAATTGAATGGATTGATACTTGCATTATAAAAGCCAGACAAAACATTGTGTTAAGGGTTCATCTGATAATCTTCTTGATGATGATTCTGGTTAGTTATACTGAGATTGAAGGATAGATCCTCCCTTTACTTTTCTTTATTCACCACTGATTGACAGGGGTTGACAGGGGTGTGGAATCAGGAAGTGAGCTCCTCACTGCAGAATATCAGATTCTGTTCTGCTCTAATAGCAAAACATTTCTTTGATTTGCCCAGTTGAGCTTCTGATCAATGGTAATCCCCAGAATGCTGATTGTGGGTCCGTAAATCGTATATGATCCCAGAGCGCTATAGAGTGCCAAGTGTTTAACCCAATTACAATGAGGAACAGTGATCTAATTCCACTTCAGGATGGTGTGTGGCTTGGAAGAGAACTAGCTGATGGTGGTGTTCCCTTGCATCCACTGTCCTCACTCCTCCAGGCAGTGGAAAGCATGGGGTTGGATGGTGATATCAACTGAGTTGTTGCAATGCATTTTGTTGTTGGCCAACATTGCTTTTGCCATCTAAGGTTAAGTTTATTTATTAGTGTCACAAGTAGGCTCACATTAATTAACACCGCAATGAAGTTACTGTGAAAATCCCCCTAATCTCCACAGTCCGGTTCCTGTTCCTGTACACTGAGGGAGAATTTAGCATGGCCAACGCACCTAACCAGCACATCTTTCGGATTGGGGGAGTAAATGTGAGCACTAGGAGGACACCCATGCAGACACGAGGAGAACATGCAGAGTCCATGCAGACAGTGACCTAAACTGCGAATCAAACCCGGGTCCCTGGTGCTGTGAGGCAGTGGTTGAGATATGGAAGCAGAGTTTTAGATTATCTCAAGCAAGCAAAGGGCAGAAACTGGGAGGTTTGGGCAGGAACGGATTGGAATGATCAAGTCTAGAGTTAATAAGGGCATGGATGAAGTCTTGAGCAGCCAATGATTTGAGGCAAGGATGAAGTCAAGCAATGGCAACTTTCACAACCTCGTGAAACCCCAAAGTAAATCACAACCAATTAAGTACTTTTTGTCGTCACAGCTGTAATCTGGAGTTTAATGAGTGTGAGCTGTATTAGTGCAAGAAACACCAAAGTTTACAAGGAAGAAGGCACTGGATCTGCCCCTTAATCAGTTAGGAGTTTACTTTCATTATTTTCCAAAGGGAAGAGTTAATTTTCAAGTGATTTTCAACAACGAAAATCAAGACAGCAGCCGCACGAGATTCCTTTCTAATGCGTGAAATCTGAATCAATTATCTGGAATATAAATCCAGCTGTAATAATCTTTGTTTGAATTTCTCACATAGCTAACTAGCCACTAAAAAAGGGGAACTAATGAAGAATTCTTTAATCCAGCTGTGGGAATTTGACCATAATGCAAAAATGTATACAGGCCAATTCTTTCCCGAGGAGGAAAGTTCCAGAGAAAATAAAACCTCCCCAGTTCCAAATGCCCTTCCCAAGTTAAAGTGACACTGGGCTGGTTTTACACTCTCCCATCAACAGATTTGAAGGCCGGGCACTCGAACAGCACGTGGCCTTGCCCCTGCCCATTTAGCCATCATACCCACCCACCCCCCCACTTCCCTGCGAAATCTTACACAAAGTGATGGGGGTGACAAGTGGCTTGCCTATCCCTGGGCCTATTGAGACTCGAAAGTTGCCAATTAATAGCCACTTAAGGGCCTTAACCCACCCCCGTACTTATTTTACCAGCAGCAAGGGGAAACCAATGCCAACTGAGAAGCCCAACAGTTTTATCTGCAGGGGCTGGTGTCGAGCAAGAGGTCAGGATGGACGGTGGGGAGGGAGGGACGGTGAGGGGGGGGGGGTGTATCTTTTGCAGATTCCCTATGCCCATTAGCGGCACGGTGACACTGGACCCAGGTTCAGTTCCAGCCTTGGGTGACTGTGCAGAGTCTCCACTTGTCTATATGGGTTTCCTCTGGTTTCCTCCCACACAGTAAAAAGTCTGACAACACCAGGTTTAAGTCCAACCGATTTATTTGATAGTAAACTCACTAGCTTTCGAGGTTTCCCTCTGCTTCCGGTGAATGGAGAGTTCTGGCCTCAGACAGAGCATATAAAGCACAGACAGTTTACAGATTACTGATTAGAATGCGAATCTTTACACCTAACCTGCTGTTCAAGTCCTAAAGTAGCCGACAATGTGAGTGGAAGGAGCACTGATCACAGGTTAAAGAGATGTGTATTGTCTGTCTGTAAACTGTCTGTGCTTTATATGCTCTGTCTGAGGCCAGAACTCTCCATTCACCGGAAGAAGAGGGAAACCTCAAAAGCTAGTGAGTTTACTATCAAGTAAATCAGTTGGACTTAAACCTGGTTTTGTCAGACTTTTTACTGTGTTTACTCCAGTCCAACGCCGGCATCGCCACATCATTCCTCCCACACTTCAGACATGTGCAATTGGGTGGATTGGCCATGTTGAATTGCCCCTTCGTGTCCAAAAATGTGTAGGTTAGGTGCATTAGCTATGGTAAATGTGTGCGGTTACAGAGATAGGGCAGGGGAGATGACCTGGGTTTAATACTCTATCAAACAGTTGGTGCAAACCCAACGGGCTGAGTGACCTCCTTCTGCACTATACAGATTCTATGATTCCGTGATTGGAAACACCCCAAGATCACACTTTTTCCTTTACCATCAATCACCGGCCTCTCAAACATGGCACACCACAACCCTCACCCGTTGGTACCTAGTAAACCCGTTGGTACCTACTAAACTCACCCAAAACTAACCCCCCAATGCATCCCCACCCCCCACTACCCCAACTCATTACCTTGGCGTCCAACCCCCGTAACCAACTCCATTGTGTACTGGCTGTAATCCCAGCAGTGACCACCAGTCCCGCCTGGTGCTGGTGGGACCTCAGAGATGCCAGCCATCTGACTGGCCAGCAGTTCTCTAAGGAGGGTCTTCCTGGTTGAGGGGAGGAAATCCAGCCTCCAGCTTATTACCAGCCAATTGACTGGACATGACAGAGGGACAGCTGTTCTTCCCCGGATGGGCTCCCCCCCAACCTCTTAGATGGAGATCGGGGTTAGAGGGGGCGGGGGAGGGGCAGGGATTGTGGCACCCAGCCCACCATTTTGTCAAGCAGCAGGATGGGGGCATAATGGTAATGTTAGTGCACTATCTGCCAGATACTCGGACTAATGCTCCATAGACATGAGTCCAAAGGCCACCATAGCAGCTGGAGGGATTTAAATTCCACCAATTAATAAATCTGGAATAAAATGCTGGTCTCACGATCGTGGAGCTGGTGGATTGTTCTTAAAAACCTACCTGCCCCACTAATGCCGTTCAGAGAGAAATTCTTCTGTCCATACCTGGTGGTCAACGTGACTCCAGATCTGTAGCATTGCGCTGGACTCTTAACAGCCCTCTGAAACTGCCTAGCAAGACACTCAATTGTATCCAGCATTCAACTTCCACCATACGGTGACTGCAGATGTTCAAGCAGATGGTTCAACATCACCTTTCAAGGGGAATTAGCAATAAAAAGCTGGCCTGGCCTGCAACCCCCACACCTCAAGAGCAAGTAAAGAGGATATACTGCCCTTGTCAACCACAGAAATCTCAATGACCCCAGAAATGCACGGGTTAACGTCGTTTTGAAGTTTAAAGGCCGCAGCTGCCAATATCATGATTTTATCACCAAGAGATTAACGGCATTGCAGTCTTTGAGTGGATATTGGAGAAGTGGTCTGGAGGCCTAGATCATGTATAGGTTAAACACTGAGTGAAATCATCCAAATTTAGTGCTTTCATTTTAGACGGAATCGCTTTGAGGCACACATTTGACTCCTTACTATATTGTAACAATCATAAAATGTCTTTATGTTGTAATTTAGCATAAATCAGAACTGCCCAATCCAGCAGCTTTGCACTTACAACAGAGAAATATGAAAAAAAAGTCTAAGAAAGCATTACAACAAATGTGTGCCGAATACTGACTCTGTGTAGCAGGTATAATAGGAAGTGTATTTAAAAAGGTTTTCATTATGTGAAGAGATTTTTTTATGGTAATAACAATGACTTGCATTGTTATAGCATCCTTGACATTGTAAAACATGCCCAGACACTCCACAAGAGCAATTATCACAAAATAAATTATCGACACCAAGCCACATAAAGAGATATTAGGACGAGTAATGAAGGGTTTTCCCCGCAGACATACTCTCATACTCTATTTTCCTCTTCTTAATCCATTCCTTGGTCCCCCTTGGCTGAATGCTCCCAATCCTCAGGTCTGTTGTTTTTTTTTCTGACTAATTTGAATGTCTCGTCTTTGATCCAATATTATCTCTGATTTCCCTTGGAAGCCAAGATTTGGTCACTTTTCCCATTTGACTTTTGTTTCAGATAAGGATAAACAATTGTTGCATTTCACCCATGAACACTTTGAACGTTTAACATTTTACATCTGCCATCATCCCTTTAAGTAACGTGACTCCTGAAACACTCCAGGGAGTGTTTTTGGGTAAGTCTCAGGGCTTTGGTGGATTGAACAGAGTGAGAGGCTAGTGCTGTGGCTGGTATTTTATGCATGTGAAGATGTGATGTTGACTACCCTTGTGAGGACTCTTGTGGCACTGTCCCCAGTTTCTTCAGTCCAGATTCTCTGAGTTAGCCTTCATTTTCACCTGCATCCACACCCTTCCAAGGGTGGTCTTTCCAATCTTCCTAGCCCCCTAACCATGACATCCCTTCTGCAGTCCACCTGCACCACTAATGCCACCAGTGCTGCGTCCATCACTGGAGCCCTCTCTCTGCTCCAATGCTCAGTTTATTGCAGCAATATTTCTGCGCAGCTTCCCTTTACAGGATAGCCTGCTTTTAAAAAGAGCAAGCTAGTTGTATCACAATACTACCAGACCTTCCTGTTGTTTACAGGGGCCAGAGGCTATGTGGAGGTGCAGACTGCGGCATGGGAGTCACACCAGCCAACTTTACCATCGTTCAGGTGAAGTTGGTACCCGTGTTTGGGTATTGCTCACTTCATTCTATAAGGACACAGACAGACCATGAAGTGCCCAAAAAAAGGGCCAAGTTAATTTCTAGTCCATAAACCTTTGACCCAGATAATAGGCCAATTCCATTCTGCCTCCAGGCCATTTTTCAGGAGACAGGATAGGGATGAGGGTGCGATAGGGCTATTGCACGTGGCTGGTAGCTGGCATGGCCCATTAAGAGCCAAATTAGGCCAATTAAAAAAGTGGTTGCAATTTCCCAGTTGGCCTCCTGCTGGTGAGGGATCCATTCGACTCCAAGGAGATGGCTTCCTGACAGTAGACTGTGGTCTAGCACTTCAAGCAAGCAAATACGCCCTTTTTGCCTGCCTGGATACAGGAGAGGCTGCATCCCATTTTCAAGCTGGAGGCCTGTAATTGGTCCTCCAGTTTCAAGAGTCCATCAGCCATACTTAATTGGACGGCAAGCCAGGCCTCCTGCCACTAATTGGTCATTATATTGTCCACTCCCTTGAAACTCACAAAGAGAGATTGTTTCTTCCCTGAGGTAGGTTCGGGATATGGGAAGAGTGCCGATAGCTATTTCCCACTCTGGAGGGACGATATTGTCTAACCTTTGCCTTGGAGTGAGATCAGGCCTGTCTCAGGTTTTATCATGAGTGCAAACCTTACGATGGTTCAGTTCCACCATAATGCAACTTGGCGTTAGAGAGGTATAAATAAAAACCTGTTTCTATCACCTGTTGGCCTTGTTCTCCTGTTTATTCATGTCTAATTTTATGTAAAAGTTACACCTGGAGGGTAGTGTCGTCCTCAATATATGATCTGCCTTTATTTCTGTCTATCATTTGGGCTATGGTTTCCTGTTGACCAAGTTGGAAGAATGTAACTATTCCTGAGAATATACAGGATAATAAATAATACAAAACTATTGACAAGAAACACAAAAAAACCCATAAAAACCTCAATTCGGAAAGTTAGATCATGAGTGGAACCATCTGTTACCACCAGCAGTGAGCAACTCATGTATCTTCTTGGATCTTCACTGCCAACTATTCATCAGGTTTACTGACTGATTTTGAAGCAATCACAGTGCAGAAGTTATCTCTAAGTTAGGCTTTATAAACCAGACAATGGGCAGGATTTTACAGCCTCGTCCATCTGAAAATCATAAAATCCCACCGCAGGACCTTTCCACTGCCCGCTCTGATTTCCAAGGCAGGCTGGGAAGTAAAATTTCGACCAATGAGTCTCTTAATCTCCAAATTAGTGGGTATTTTTAGCAATATGGATGTGCAATGGGGATACTTGTTAGCCTGGGTCGAAACTTCAACCAGAGGGGCATTGTTTCAACCAATTTTGGGAGGGCAGTGATATTTACCTCCTCCCAACTCCTGGTCCACGTCAAAACCAATTAATTCTCGGAGGAGATCATTAAATGGGAGACTACCACACCTAACACTGTAACACTGCAGGGAGACCAGAATCTGTGCTGATGTTAAGCTTCAAAATATGTGAGACTTCTAGAGGAGAATCGCACCCTACTTAAAGGGGAATTCTCAGGAGGTTTGACTGAAGACAAAACAGGGTTATCGATGATAATAAAGTGATACAGCACAGAAGGAGGCCATTCAGCTTATCATATATGTGTTGATTCTTTGTCATAAATACCCAAATCATAGAACCATGCAGCACAGAAGAGGCCCTTTGGCCCATCAAGTCCACACCGACACATTAGAACCGCCTGAACTCCCACCTAATCCCACCCCACTCACTTGACTTTTTTTTCCCCTTATTTCCCTAAAATTTCTTTCCCATCAGGTGCTTATCCAATCCTTTCTGAAATGTTACCATTGAATCTGCTTCCACTACCTTGCTTTTGTAATTTATTCCTTAAAGCCAATGCTTTTTCAATAAACTTCTGAATCTGTCTTGTCATCTTCAAAGATTCATATAATTCATGTAATACAGCCCAGCTCTCAATTTTCCTGCATCCTCTTGAAAATTGAACCATACTGCCTCTCCTCATCCTTCTTTCCAAAAAACAGCACTTCACACTGTCCTATGTTATCTTTCATCTGAGGTGATTTGGGTAGTTGCGACAAAGAAACACATTGGCTCTATCCTCTCTCTCTCTCTACTTTGAAATTTGACAATCTTGCATCTTTTTGATTTGATCTGATTTATTATCGTCACATGTTTCAGTATACAGTGAAAAGTATTGTTTCTTGCACACTATACAAACAAAGCATACCATACGTAGAGAAGGAAAGGAGAGAGTGCAGAATGCAGTGTTACAGTGATAGCTAGGTTGTAGAAAAAGGGCAACTTAGTGTGAAGTAGGTCCATTCAAAAGTCTGATGGCAGCGGGGAAGAAGCTGTTCTTGAGTCAGTTGATTCGTGACTTGAGACTTTTGTGTCTTTTTCATCAAAAAACTGCAGGATTGTCAAATTTCAAAGTGACAATGATTCATACTTCATGGGTAAAGGGATGCTGATTGGTTGGCAAGTCTGACTCTGAGTGGTTAAGATACTGCCATAGCAATTGCACCAGGAAGCTAGTCCCCATAATATAAAGGCAAAATACTGCGGATGCTGGAATCTGAAATAAAAACAAAAAATGCTGAAAAATCTCAGCAAGTCTGACAGCGCCTACGGAGAGAGAATAGAGCCAACATGGTTCTTTGTTGTAACTACCCAAATCACTTCAGGTGAAATATAACATAGAACAGTGTGAAGTGCTGGCAGAAGGTGGAAGAGAGTATGTCTGGAGTGTGTGGGGTCTTTAATTATGCTGGCTGTTTTTCCGAGGCAGCAGGAAGTGTAAATGGAGTCAATGGAGGATAGTTTGAGTGATGTACTGGGCTTCATTCACAATACTTTGTAATTTCTTGTGGTTTTGGACACAGCAGGAGCCATACCAAGCTTTGATACAACCAGAAAGAATGCTTCCTATGGTCTATCCTGGTGAGTGCAAGATGAAAGGTTTGGTCAGCATGTCTCTTTTTTCAGCAGCACTCAAAGTTCTGTAATGCCAAGCGAGTTTTTAAATTTGACACGATTTTGGCAAGCTAAATTATCCAGTGCACCTGGATTAGCAATCACCTGAGAACACATTCTTGAAATAATTTCAAATTTGGTTCAGACTTAATCAGGTAGATTGGATTCCAGAATTCAATATCCACATCCAAATCGTCTCTCCTATTCTCTGATTTGCTGAACCGGATCCAGCATTGATCCAAATTTTCAGCATTGGTAGTGTTTTGCTTTAGAATAGATACGAGCAAAATAGATGCTGGAATCTGAAACAAAAGCAGAAAAAATGCTGGAAAATCTCAGCTTGTCCAACAGCATCTGTGGAGAGAGAATAAAACCAATGTTTTGAGTCTGGATGACCTTTCGTCAGAGCTAAGAGCAAAGAATAGGGAGCCGGTCCAGATACGATGGGCCGAAGGCCCCCTTTTAATGCTGTAAAACTCTGTGACTTTATGATATTTGAAAAGAAATTTGGAGACACAGCAGAAGACTATTTGCAGAGCTTTCTGAAAGAGCCAGCAAAATGGGCCAACTGGCCTACTTCCCCTGATGCACGATTCAATGGTATTCATTCAATCTTTTGTCCTGTTAATTAATTTTTTTTTTACATTTTACTTTATAACGGCAAAGTTAACGATTCCAGTAGAGTTGGACTGGAGAATCCTACAGAAAGACATTCATTCCTTTCATAATATTCACCAATTGTTGTGTGATAGAAAAGTCCTTTTGTCTGCTGCATAAGAAGATGTCAAGGAAGATCAACAATTCTCCACTAGGCCAGCTGGCCACCCAGAGAGATTCCAGCTATTTATAGGCTGAACAAAGGTTCTTTGTCATCTGTTAACAGAGCGCAAACGTGCTAGTATTGAAGAGCCATTATTCTGACCAGAGCTACATTCTTTACTGTAATTCGATTACCCTAGAACATCATCACTCTCTTACATTTATCATCAGGTATCAATATGCTGGAAAAATATATCTTTAAGGGGGAGTCCCAATTTCTTGGAGCTTTTACACAGGTTGACACTTTTAAGTGTACGTTGCTCTTTCAGATTTCCACAAGCACAGTGACCAAGGAATCTGACCTGTATTTGCATCCCTAAGCTTTATTTTTTTCCATTTGGTTACAGGGGCAGACTTTGTTCAACTTTTGGTACCATGTCGTGCCTCCATAGAGAAACAAATGAGTTTGTGATCCATCCCTAGCATTATGCAATTTAGATACTGGTGGGTGAAAATGCACAGCACAGTGGTTAGCACTGCTGCCTCACAGTGTCAGGGACGTGGGTTTGATTCCTGTCTTGGGTCATTGTCTGTGCAGAGTCTGCACGTTCTCCCCGTGTCTGCAGGTTTCCTCCAGGTGCTCCGATTTCCTCCCACAGACCGAAAGACGTGCTGGTTAGATGCATTGGCTGTGCTAAATTCTCCCTCAGTGTACCCGGACAGGTGCCAGAGTGTTGCGACTGGTGAATTTCACAGTAACTTCACTGCAGTGTTAATGTAAGCCTACTTGCGACACTAATAAATAAACTTAAACTAGATCAGAACAGTAGGCAGTGGAGATAAGCTGGTATTTCTTTTTTTATTAGTTCAGGAGATGTGAACGTCACTGGCTGGGCCAACATTTATTGTCCATCCCTGATTGCCCTTGAACTGAGTGGCTCGCATTTCAGACGTCATTTCATTGTCAACCACATTGCTGTAGGTCAGAAGTCACATGTAGGCCAGACCAGATAAGCACAGCAGATTTCCTTCCCTAAAGAACATTAGTGAACCAGATGGGTTTTTATAATAATTGACAATGGTTTCATCAAGTGAGAAAACGCTGGGAAATCACAGCAGGTCTGGCAGCATCCGAAAGGAGAGAAAAGAGCTGACATTTCAAGTCCAGCTGACCTTTTGTCAAAGCTAAAAGGTATGGAAAGTGCAGACAGTGGTTTCATGGGTCGTTATTAGACTTCTAATTCCAGATTTTTATTGAATTCAGATTTCACCATCTGCCATGGTGAGATTCAAATCTGGGTCCCATGGCATTATCCCGGGTCTCTGAAGTACCAGTCCAGGGACAATACCACGATGCCAATGTCTCCCTAAAAGCTACTGGTATTGGTGAAGCAACCTGCTTTGTTCCAATGACAACACAAAAGACTTACTTTGTGGGGAGGTAAAGCATCAAGCTGCAGAACACATTGCCTTCACTGCTGACAACAATGCTGTAACAGAAGCTAACATTTCCTGGCTTGTCTACCCCCCCACCCCCAAATAAAATGCTGAATGCTTTCTTCAAAAATGTGCTGCCCCTTTAAACATTCAGTGGTTTCTTCATCAGAATCACCCCTCCACACCCTTGCGTGGCAATAATTCTCACAAATCCCTTTCATCTCCACATGCTGGAGAAATAATATACCACTTACATTTATACAGTGTCTCCAATGAAAAGTGAACACCTAAAGACCCATTCACAGAGACGCGCAGAGAAAAGCAGATGCTGACCCATAGAAGGAGCAATCAGTTAGGAATGGGTGAAAGTTTGGTTAAAGTGATGGATTTGAAGAGGGGTCTGAAAGGAGGAAAGCAAGGTGGATTGGCAGGGATATTTAAGGAGAGAATCCCAGAGCTTAGGGCACAGGCAGCTGTAAAGTGAGCAATGGGAGGGAGAGATGCAGAAGAAGATTTTGGGCTGGATTTGTGAGGCCGTGGCAGTAATTGTGGGCAGCATGGTGGTACAGTGGTTAGCACTGCTGCCTCACAGCGCCAGGGACTTGGGTTTGATTCCTGCTTGAGTCACTGTCTGCGTGGAGTTTGCATTTTCTCTCTGTGTCTGTGTGGGTTTCCTGCAGTTGCTCCGGTTTTCTCCTAAGTCCAAAGATGTGCGGGTTAGGTGGATTGGCCATGTTAAATTGTCCCTTAGTGCCAGGGGCACTAGCAGGGGTAAATACATGGGGTTATGGGGACAGAGCCTGGGTGGGATTGTGGTTGGTGCAGACTCAATGGGCCAAATGGCCTCTTTCTGTGCTGTATGATTCTATGATTAGAAATGGAGCCAGATAATCCCAGGTTGGCAAGATGCACCCTCACTACCCCCCACACCCCACCCTTCAATTAGACTCAATAAGAGTCATGTCAATGCAGGCAACAGAGACTTACTGTGATTTTCCAGTCAGCCTCCAGTTTCCTGATGGAACTGGGGGGCCTGGAAGTGGTCACCCAATGACAGCTGGAACACATATGGCAGATGTGTAGGCTCTCCCTCCCTGTCTGAGTTGGGGTACAGCCAAACATCCCTGAAGAGATCAAACATCCCCACCAACACATGGCCTGTGATCAGTCAAAATATCTAAGGTTCATTCAGGATTTAGGCATCGAGAACCATCGGGAGACTTTGTCCAGAGCACGCGGAAGCAGAGTTGAGGCATCGGAGAGAGTGCACGTCAAGCACGTCATCTGCTCAACCCTCCACCTGGCCCCCATAGTCTGCAGATTCTGCATAGGATTTCTCAGCCATCTCAGAACTCATCACGCTGGAGGGGAAGCAAGTCTTCCCCAATCCCGAGGGCCTTTCTAAGATTCTCTATTTGGTTTTTTTAATGAAGCGTAAGTCGGTGTCATCTCTTGTGTGGCATTCGGCCAAATCCTGATTTGCATAACTGATTGCTAATGCTGCATATGAAGTCAGTGTTGGAGGGATGGGCAGAGGCTTTGCTTTTATGCTGCACTCGCTTGTTCTGAAGACACTTGATTCTATTCTCCTCAAATGGGAAATAATTTAATGACTGAGACTTCTCCAATCTATCCAGGGGTGTTTTTTTAAGTTTCATAGAATCATAGAATCCCTACAGTGCAGATGGAAGCCATTTGGCCCATTGAGCCTGTACCGACAACAATCCCACCCAGACCCTAACCCTGTAAACCCACATCTTTACCTTGCTAATTCCCCCTAACACTAATGGACAATTGATCAATCCACCTAAATTTAAGTTTATTTTATTATTGTCACAAATAGGCTTACACTGCAATGAAGTTACTGTGAAAACACCCTAGTGGCCACACTCAGGCACCTGTTCGGGTACACTGAGGGACAATTTAGTATGGCCAATGCATCTAACCAGCACGTCTTTTTCCCCCTGTATTGAGATCTAGTTTGCTAGCTCTGACGTTGGCTTTTAGATGGCCTTGTGTCTAAGTCTGGAAAGGCCTTTGGTGTGGGTTCCCAGGTTCAGTTAGCCGCAGAGCATTGCAGTTGGTTCATGGGAATCCTCGATGCAAGCCACGTGACTGACCCAGTGAAGCTGATCTCTGATCAAAATACTCTCAATGTCACGTATGGAGCTCTTAAAGAACATCAGGATTGGGGATTCTGGCCCAGGTGATGGTTGATTTTGACATCCAACACTGAAGAGGATGCTCCCAAGAGTAAAACATCTGCGCTGAATAAAGGACTATGTTGCTGATAGTGACTGTGGGTTCCTGGAGTACAGACAGTGGCAGGTTGATACAAGGTCTCCATCTTCGCCAGACTTATCAGCCGGACTTTCACTGGCAAGCCCACCCAAGGCCAACAGAGATGCCATTCTGTGAGCCTCGCCCACCCCGATTTCGGGGCAGACATGCCAGTAAGACCAGGGCTGTTGTCGGCCAAAGTGTTCTGAGGCCAAGGCAAAGTGATCGACAAGCAGCTGAATGTCCTCTAGACTATACGCTATGAGAGCGCAGTCATGTGTGGACAAGTAGCTGTTCAGTAATCTTAGTGCAAACCTTGATCTTTTACAAGTTGGAGGCCGCCACTTGTCCTGAACTCCTGTGTTAAGATCAATACACAAACTTGCTTGGTGCTGTCGGTGACAGAAAGGGCATCTGATGATGGTCTAACTTGCCTCATGTTGGATATCATGCCATTGTGAATTGAGCTAATGATACTAACGATCTTTTCAGGGTAGCCATATCTGTACAGAACCTTCCACAGTCCTTCCTGGTTCACTCCGTCAAAAACCTTGGGCAGTTCAGCAAATGTGAAGTTATCCACTTTGGATGGAAATTTGGAATGGCACAATATTATTTAAATAGTGATAGATTGGGAAACGCTGGCATACAAAGAGATCTGTGTGTTCCAGTCCACCGAAAGGAAGTATGCAGGTACAGCAAGTCGTTAGGAAGGTAAATGATGTGCTGGCCTTCATTGCAAGAGGACATGAGTACAGGAACAAAGATGTCTTACAGCAGCTGCACAGGGCCTTGGAGAGACTGCGTCTGGAAGACTCCGTGCAGTTTTGGTCTCCTTGCCTAAGAAAGGATATATTTGTCAGAGGGGCAGTACAGTAAAAGATCACCAGACTGATACACGGGGTAGCAGGATTGTCATATGAGAAGAGATTGGGTCGTCTGGGCCTGTATTCACTGGAGTTTAGAAAATGAGAGGGGATCTCACTGAAATGTATAAAATTCTGACAGGGCTGGGTGCAAGAAAGGTGCTTCCTCTGGCTGGCGTTGGGGGTGGAGGGGCGCGGAGACTCTAGAAGAAGGGGTCACAGTCTCAGGATATGGGGTAGGCCATTAAGGACTGAGGTGGGGAGCTTTTTTTTCACTCAGAGCATTTAGTTTGGGTTAGGTTTGCTATGCATGTGCATGGCTACCAAATTTACAGGGGGGGGATTGTTTCAACAGGGCAGATGCACAGCCGTCACCTTTATAGGGAACAAAGTGCAACATGAACTCAGTTTATTTACTTTCAAGAACTTTTACCAGGTGTCAAAATAAAAGTGGCTGCCACGTTTACTTCTGTAATGTGGTTAATTAATTCATCTTTCTGAATCTAAAGAGATCTGAGAGCATGACAAAATATGCAGACATTTCACAGGAGAATTCTGCCCCTTCGTTTAACTGCTAGAATGAGTGAGCTCAGTCAAACATTGCGGCAGTTTTCTTTCCTGTCCTGACTGAATCTTTTGGGCCACGGAAGATTGAGCAACCTATGCTTATAGATTGCGAGATGATAGGAGTCATTAAAGCGAGCTGGAAATTTCAAGCTACCTGCTGACAAAGTGACGTGTGGGACCCACAAACTCAGAGCACACTGCAATAACTGAGTTAAAAAGCCAGTTGAGTTGGCAGTGTGCTGAGTAAACTGAGGAGTGTACACCATCAGATTTCTGCGCGTGCATGGGCACATACAGACAAGTATCGGCAGCCATCTTGCACAGCCATATTGCATTGGCAAGAAACACAGTCTATCTGTGTTATGAAGGGTAAATCCAGTGAAATTACCATTTTAGCAGCAATGAGATAACAGTTAAACGATGCACAGGTTGATTGTATCTGCCCTTTTGTAATCCTGTCATTATCCTGCAGCCGATAGACTTTAACAAGTCTTAATGTGTTCACATAAAACAGTCCGGTTCTATAAACAGAAGCCACAATCTTACAACTATTGTGAGCTATAAGATTGTCTCGCTCAAGTTTTAAAATGACATCATTTGCCTTTTGATCAGTGTAATTAAAATTTATCTATGTGCAGTTTGATTATAAGATGTTGGATAATAAACATAGAAATAATTCATCATCCTCCATGTCTTCATTTGTGTCCACCCCCGCAGTGTTATTCTAAAGCACGCAGGATAAAACTGCCAAAGCCTTGCGACATCAAAGTCTTCACTGTTTATGGGCAGCACTGATACAGATCCATCATGTTTGTCTCCAGGTGTAACCGGCTGGTTTTTTTTCTAAGAAGAGTGAAATTACCGAACCCATGTGGTAATTATTAAGCTAGCATATTACCAAGTCTGAAACTGAAACTGAGATTAGAAATAAAACAGGTTTGTATTCATTACACGTTGCACCCCTTTGATCCCAGTTCCTTGTCCTTTTCTCCACCTTCCTTGTATCCGATGTGTGCATCATTCTTTTGAACATCTGAGTTGATTCGCTATCTGGTGCCTGCAGAGATGTTTCATTCCATATTACTTTTCAGGTAGACTTAGTACAGCTCTGTGGTTCCACTCCAGTGTAACCACAATTAAATGGTGCCAGCAGAGACCATTCAGTCTACAAGCATGACCCCAAGTTGCTTGTCCTTTTAATTATCCACCATGCTCCCACTTTTTGTTTCATTTGTGGAACACGAGTATCGCTGGCTGGTCAGCATTTATTGCCCATCCCCTAATTGCCCTTGAGAAGGTGCTGGTGAGCTGCCTTCTTGAATCGCTGCACTCCACGTGCTATGGGTTGGCCCACAATGCTATTAGGGAGGGAATTCACAGCGACTGCGAAGGAACATAAGAACATAAGAAATAAGAGCAGGAGTAGGCCATCTAGCCCTTCGAGCCTGCCCCGCCCTTCGATAAGATCATGGCTGATCTGAAGTGGATCAGTTCCACTTTCCCGCTTTGTCCCCATAACCCTTAATTCCCCTGTCTATCAAAAACCTATCTACCCGTGACTTAAATATATTTAGCGAGGTAGCCTCCACCACTTCAACAGGCAGAGAATTCCAGAGATTCACCACCGTTTGAGTGAAGAAGTTTCTCCTCAACTCCGTTCTAAACTGCACCCCCCCTGCCCATTATCTTGAGGCTGTGCCCTCTAGTCCTGCTATCCTTTCTAAGTGGGAAGAATCTCTCTACCTCTACCCTATCCATCCCCTTCATTATCTTATACATCTCTATAAGATCCCCCCTCATCCTCCTAAACTCCAACGAGTACAGATCCAGTCTATTTAGTCTCTCTTCATAGTCCAACCCCTCATCTCCGGTATCAGCCTAGTGAACCTCCTCTGCACTCCTTCCAAGGCCAAAATATCCTTCCACAAGTGCGGCGACCAAAACTGCACACAGTACTCCAGCTGCTGCCTCACCAGTACCCTGTACAGTTGCAGCAAGATCTCCCTGCTTTTATATTCTAACCCCCTCGCTATAAAGGCCAACATTCCATTCGCCTTCTTGATCACTTGCTGCGCCTGCAGACTGGGTTTTTGCGACTCGAGCACAAGGACCCCCAGGTCCCTCTGCACCGTAGCATGTTGCAGCTTTTCACCTTTTAAATAATAATCCCTCCTACTATTATTTCTGCCAAAGTGGATAACCTCACACTTGCTAACATTATACTCCATCTGCCAGGTCCTCGCCCACTCGCTCAGCCTATCCAAATCTCTCTGCAGACTTTCCACACCCTCCACGCAATTTGCTTTACCACCCATCTTCGTATCATCAGCAAATTTTGTTACCCTACGCTCAGCCCTCTCCTCCAGATCATCTATATGAATGGTAAACAGTTGAGGCCCCAGCACCGATCCCTGCGGCACTCCACTAGTCACCAACCGCCAACCAGAATAGCATCCATTGATACTGACTCTCTGCTTCCCATTAGAGAGCCAATCCTCTATCCATGCTAACACCTTACCCCCAACTCCATGCACCCTAACCTTCTGTAGCAACCTTTTATGAGGCACCTTATCAAACGCTTTTTGGAAATCTAAAAACACCACATCCACCGGTTTCCCTCTGTCTACCGCCTACCGCACGAAGGAGCAGTGATATATTTCCAAGTCGGGACTGTGAGTAGCTTGGAGTGGAGATTTGGAGTTTTTCCATTAATCAGCTTCCCTTGTCCTTCAACTGGAAGTGGTCATGGGTTTGGAAGACGCTGCCTAAGGATCTTTGGTGAATTGCTGCAGTGCATCTTGTCAATAGTACACACTGCTGCTACCGAGCGTCAGTGATGGAGGGAGTGGATGTTTTAGATGTGGTGTCAATCAAGCGGGCTGCTTAGTCCTGGATGGTGTCAAGCTTCTTGAGTGTTGTTGAAGCTGCACCCATCCAAGCAAGTGGGGAGTTTTCCATCACACTCCTGACTTGTGCCTTGTAGATGGTGGAGTCAGGAGGTGAGTTACTCACTGCAGTATTCCTAACCTCTGACCTGCTGTTACCTTTCTGCCCTTGACCTGCTGTAGATAAATATAAGGGAGGAATGGATAGGAAATTTTAAATATAGCAAGTTTCTGATATCAGCTGCATGGTCTAGTGGGGTTGCTCAGAAGAGGCCAGACCTTTCACCATAGAGAAAAGGACAAAGCAGAACATCCAAGTTCCCACCTGTTTATTGAGCAACAGACTACACTTCCTCTCCTGTACAAAGTGGTCTGCTACATGGAAAAGCTAAAGAAAGTGAGGGATAAAATGAAGCAAGGGGAAAAATGCTTGGGCTACTCAGACAGTTGTGCATGTAAGTTATAAATTATCTGAAATTGTTTCCAGTAAATTATGTTTGTGATCTGTGCTGAGGCTACACTGCCTACAGGACTAATACAGCTTCACTCAGGAATGTAAATCAACACGAGATCAATACTCTGTCTGATACCTTCAAGGTTGTGTAGGATGTGGATTCTGGGCCTTTGCTACTAGTTTCAAAGGAGACAAAGACTCACTGCCGTTCTGTCACAGATTTTACACCAACCTTTCAATATTTTTATAAGCTTATATCCTACAACATCAATATTAAATTCCAAAATTTCCTTTTTATCAAGGGGATGGGACGGTGGCACAGTGGAAAGCGTGCTGCCTCACAGCGTCAGGGACACGGATTCAATTCCCAGCTTCAGTCATTGTCTGTGCAGAGTTTGCATGTTCCCCCTATGTTTGTGTTGGGGTTCCTCCGGGTGCTCTGGTTTCCTCCCACAGTCTGAAAAACTTGCTGCTTAAGCGCGTTGGCCGTGCTAAATTCTCCCTCAGTGTACCCGAACAGGTGCGGGGTCTGATGGCTAGGGGATTTTCACAGTAATTTCACTGCAGTATTAACGTAAGCCAACTTGTGACTAATAAATAAACTTTGAAACTTTAGATTGCACTTTTCCACACTGCTTCAAAACTTCAAATGGTCTGTGTGGACAGTATGAATATCACACGACATACACACACCAGATGACAGTTTAAAAAGGCTGTTGCAACCTTGTGGTTTATTGCTATACAGAAATTGTCAACGGAGCAATATATCCTCTTTTGACTTGAAATGTTTGCAAGCAAGAAGCTCCTTAAAGCAAACAATCAGGGAAGTGTAAACTCCATAAACCTATTTTTTCCACTATCCAATCTCCTTGGCTTCAAAGGTCCAAAAAAAGGTTCCTATGCCTTGCTGCTGGAGGCACCTGATAAATCTGTGAGCTTAATCTACAGTCCAAAGCGCACCGTGAAGACTTTCATCCAATGGTGAAGTTTCATTGGTGAGGAAGAGTTCCTTTCAGAGCTAGCTGCTACGCATCCATATTTTCTGAATATGCAAAAGGTGACCCCTTGCCGAGCTGTATTGCTTCTGTATTTTGTTAAAGCATAATTGTGGGTGACGTAGTGGCACGGTGGTTAGCACTGCAGCCTCACCGCGCCAGGGAGCAGGGTTCAACTCCACCCTTGGGTCATTATCTGTGTGAAGTTTTTTCTTCTCGTGTCTGCGTGGGTTTCCTCTGGGTGCTCTGGTTTCCTTCCACACTCCAAAGGTCTGCAGGTTAGGTGGATTAACAATGGGAAATGTGTGGGGTGACAGGGATAGGATGGGAGAGACAGCCTGGGTAAGATACTCTAACAGAGAGTCAGCACAGACTCAATGGGCTGAATGGCTTCTTATGCACTGTAGGGATATCTATGATTTATACACTTCAGGAATTTGTCTCTTAAAAAATTGCCCTGCAGAAGAAAAATTTGGTCCATAATGTACAATTTTAAAATGACAATATGAGCGTATTTTGTAGCTCTATAGATTGTCCTGCTGAGATTGTTTATCAAAGTCACCTTATTAATGATATCTAACCTGCAATTCTTGATATGGGTCTCTGTTATTGTCTATTCTTATTTGTCCTTGAGAAAGTGGTGGTGAACCGGGTTCTTGAAGCGCTGCAGTCCACGTAATGTTGTGATAACTTTAGCGGGCATCATAAGAACATAAGAACATAAGAAATAGGAGCAGGAGTAGGCCATCCAGCCCTTCGAGCCTGCCCCGCCATTCAATAAGATCATGGCTGATCTGTCGCGGCTCAGTTCCACCTTCCCGCCCTCTCCCCATAACAATCCCAACAGTAACATGAGGAAGCCAATCAGCCCATCAAGCCTGCACCGACAACAATCCTGCCCAGGTCCTATCCCCGTAAACCCCCCCCTTGTATTTACCCTGCTAATCCCCCTGACACAAAGGGGCAATATAACATGGCCAATCCACCTAACCCCCACATCCTCTAAAAGGCTAAGGCCTTCAGGGCCACAGACTACTTTGGATTTCCTACTGAGGGGCAGGTGCATCCTCCTTGGCCTGACCCAGCTGGAGTTGTTGGGATCCCAGGCAGAACTGACTTGGGAGTGGCTGGACAGCTGTGGAATGACTGTGGAATGATTGGCGTGAACGTCTGGCTCACTCTCCTCCTACCTGTGGGTCATCTAGGGCCCCTTCCTGATTCCTTGAGGAGAAGGAGTTCCTGGAGGGAGACTGAGGTGCCCATCCCTTCTTGCAGAGTCACTGGTGCATCCCTCTTATGCCTATAGTGATGATATGCAGATGGGAGTGTGTATCATCATTATAGACTTGATATCAGGCTTGAACTCAGCAGCTGTCTGTCACAAGATCAGCGTCTCCCAGCAAGCCAGTGAGGCCTTGGACTCAGAATGTCAGTGACCTTGATTGTCACTGCCTTCGCCTACTGTGGACTCAAATCTGCACTGTGCTCACCAGATGGTGATCCCAAACCTGTGTTAAAACTAAGTACCACTGAGGTCTGCTTGTCTTTGCACTGGTGGAGGGTGCAGGTGAACACAGTGACGGCTCGACGACTAGTGGGCCCTCAGGATCCTCACCTGAGGCGACCTGGGGGCTGGAGTTGATGGGCTGGTTGCTGCTGAGTCTCCTCCTATTATTGAGGGAAAAGATAATTAGTGATTGATTGGATGATCACCTACATGGAAGAGCATTCACAGTTTCAGCGGCTGGATGGATTGGGCCTCACTGGCTTGCTGGGAGACACTGATCTTGTCTTTGACACAGGAACGGTTCGGCTCTGAGCCAATCAGCTCTGCTGCCTACTTCTCAAAGTGGGTGAGTGGCCTGAGCTCCAGCATGCCACTTTCGGTCTGGTAACTCTCGCTGTTGTTGTGGGCAACCTTTTCATGCATGTAGACAGATAGACAGACTGTGAGCCATGTGTGTGTGTGTGTGTGTCTGTGTGTGTGTGTGTGTGTGTGTATGTCTGTGTGTGTGTGTATGTGTCTGTATGTGTATGCTGACTGGATCAACGTAATGGCTGAAGATGCGACTTGTGCAGACCATGAAGTGAGATGAAGATGGTAAAGTGTGTGTGTGAGAATCAGCGATGATGTCCATTGTGCTGGTATCCATGTGGACTGTAACCCTGATGGCCTTGAAGGAGTGTGAGCTAAGATTGAGGAGAAGGTTGAGGCGGAGGGGACAAGATCATTCGTCCTGCTTCTGCACTGGAGAGCTGTCCTCTTCTGAGGAGCATTGGTGCTGACCACCCCAGCAAGCTCCTCTCACATCTAGGTCAGATTGGTGGATCTCTGACTCCCATCATGGGGTAAAGGACCACTTGCCAATCCTCAGCTGTGGAGAGGAGTACCGACAGTGCCTTGTCACTGGGTGCACAGTTTATTGTCCCTTCTCAGGGCCATCACTCATCATGACAGGTCTTGGTTTGCAGAGAGTGATTTATGCAGTCTTTAAATATGGCAAATAGAAATATGAGCTAATGCAATAATGGCAGGGCAGATGAGTCCCAATCTGCCCTGCCATGAGATACAATATGCTGCACTTTTCCTCCCACACTATTAGGTTAAAAGCAGGTGATCTGTCATGGAAATACACCACTCTGGCCAGCGGGATCCCCTCTCCCTTTCTCACCAACTAGGACACTTAATCTTCAGAGTGGAAAATTCCACCCAGGGAGTCTGGAAGTCCATTGTTAGGTGTCAATTCCACGCCTTTGTCTTCTTATAATCTATTCACGGTCATGTCAATTAAGAACTTAAGAGCGCGTGTAGAAATTGCAAAACTCACCTGATCCTGGACAGCCTTTCACTGTGCATTTTTAAAAGAGCTGGCAGTTCCAGAAAATCCTATATTGAGCACTGTCCATGTTTAAAGTTATAAATATGAGATACCTTTACTGGGTAAGACACTAGGTGATACAGAGGTCACAGGTTTAGAAGGTGCTGTTGAAGAGGTCTTACTGAGTCGCTGCAGTGCACCTTGTAGATGGCACACACTGCTGCCACTATGCAGGGCTGGTAGATGAGGTAGCAATCCAGCAGGCTGCTTCCTCCTTTGTGTGGTGTCAAGCTTCTTAAGTGTTGCTGCAGATTCATTCCTCAAATGCTGTGATTATGTTTTTGTCACTGCAGCAGTCAAAGATTCACAGTTCTGGTGAGCAGCAAGTTTGTGTTTGGAAACTGCAAAAGCCCAAAATTCAATTCTTGTTGTGGTCACAGTTCGGGCACTGCTGCCAATGATAATCAAAGCAGGACTGAATTCCAGTTCCAATCTAGAATATTAGGAGCATGAGCCAGGGTCACAAGACAAATGCAAGAGCTGGTTCATTGTGGCCATGGCAATTTCTCAATTATAAACAGTTGCAGACAAATGTTTAAAAATAGAAATATTTTAAATACCTCCGAGAACATTCTGAAGGGAGGTGATAAAATAAGAGGCCATTGATTGTGTGGTATTGTGGAGCGCCATGCAACAGAGCCACCTATCTTGGAGATGTAAATCAGGGGTTGGAAGGAATCCAATTTAAATATAGGCAACTACAATTCAGAACTGTTAAAATTTAAGGTAAGAGTGTCACTTCACGGACATATAGAAAGCTTGTGGTATATAAACGTAGGCAGCGTGGTGGCACAATGGTTAGTACTGCTGCCTCACAGCACTAGGGACCCAGATTCGATTCCAGCCTCGAGTCACTGTCTGTGCAGAGTTTGCACATTCTCCCTATACCTGCATGTGTTTCTCCAGGTGCTCTGGTTTCCTCCCACAGAACAAAGATGTGCAGGTTAGGTGAATTGGCCTGCTAAATTGCCCCTTGGTGTCCAAAATGTGTAGGTTAGGTGGATTAGCCATCCTAAATTTGTGAGGTTACGGATATGGGGCCTGGATGGAATGGTCTTTCAGAGAGTTGGTGCAGATTCAGTAGGTCTCTTTCTGCACTGTAGGGATTCTATGGTTCTATACCAAGCTTTTAATATATATTTAATTGGTATAATAGAAACTGTAGGTGTAATGCAGAATTTGTATGCTGCTACATGGTGGTAGAATAGGTGTGATGAAATGAAGATTGATGCTCAATCTTACCATCATCATCATTCTGGCATTTTAATGAATGTCAATCTCTTCCATATGGTAAATTGTAATCATTATGTGTCATCTCTGGTTTATAATTAGTGTGGTGCACAATTAAATCCCAACCTCAAAATATTGCAGTGCTTTAAGAACACTAAAAATCTATAAATGTAAAAAAGGATAGGATTTCTCCCCCTCCAAAGATCTCCATTACATACAACACCCTTGTGCTAACAAAATTGATTGCCTCCTACTCTGTGTCCAACCTCCCCATATAGTTATATTTTAACTTATCTAAAGACTTGGCTTGACATCGTAATACATTTCTGCCAAAAAAAAAGCAAAAAGCAATTCACTATTGCTGGGTCAAAATCATGGAACTCCTTCCCTGCTAGCACCATGGCTGTTCCTACATGATTTGAACTGCAGGGTTTAAAGAAGGCAGCTCATCACCACCTTCTCAAGGACAACTAGAGATAGGCAGTAAATGCTGGCCTAGCCAGAGACGCCCACATCCCATAAATAAATAAAGTGAAGCCCAGCTTATTTAGTTGAATAAATAAATATCAATTCCAACATTACAGAGGATTTTTAGGTTAAAAATGGAAGACAATTGCTTTGGTTTGACTTGGATCAAATAAGCAAAGGAGATACTTTTTACAGAACAACCTCATGCACAGTTTCTCTTATTGGATTCATTCGCTATTTCTTTATTCAATACACTAAGTGAATAGACTGAGTTTGGGAAAACTCAACTTTGGCTTTGTTGGGAAAATATGGTCATTCTGCATATTTAACAAGGCCACAGAAATGTGATCTTGACATAATGCAAAAATCGCCACATATTTGGAAGTTGTTGTAGGATACTTAGGAAGGAACATTTTTAGGGCATGATTACGCCCCACGCAGCTGCACGCAGAATACAAACTCCGGGACAAAATCTTCTTTAAACTTTATAAGATAGACTTGCATTTGTGTAACACTTTTCACTTCCTCAGGATGTTCCAGAGCAACTCACAGTCAATGAAGTGGCGAACATGACAGCCATGTGTACACAGGATGTTCCCACAAACTGTAACAATCTTACAGTGCTTACAAAAGGCCATTGTGTTTACATTCCGCATGAGTCTCCTCCCACCCTCTACATTTAACTCTGCCTAATCCTTTCTCCTTCATGAGCTTATCTAGCTTTCCCTACGCTCTGCTCTTCAACTGTTGCTTGTAGAAAAGAGTTCCACACTCTAATCACTATCTGGATAGACAAGTTTCTCCTAAACTCTCTGTGATAACTCAGGAAGCGATATGGAAAGGAACAACGTGTATTATAAATCATAAGGTTAAATCACAACCCAGTGGTAGAGTCACAGAGTCAGAGAGGTTTACAGCGTGGAAACGGGCACTTCAGCCCAACTTGTCCATGCCACCTTTTTTTTAAATCCTGAAGCTAATCTCACTTGCCCGCATTTGGCCCATATCCCTCGATACCCATTCTTATCCATGTAACTATCTAAATGCTTTTTAAAAGACAAAATTGTACCCGCCTCTACTACTACCTCTGGCAGCTTGTTCCAGACACTCACTACTCTCTGTATGAAAAAATTGCCCCTCTGGACTCTTCTGTATCTCTCTCCTCTCACCTTAAATCTATGCCCTCTAGTTTTAGACTCCCCTACCTTTGGGAAAAGATATTGACTGTCTAGCTAATCTGTGCCCCTATTATTTTATAGACCTCTATAACATCACCCCTCAGCCTCCTATGCTCCAGAGAAAAAAAGAGGGGGTGCATATACATAAGTCCTGATCAGGGCAATCGATCACCATACCCGTTCTGGAATCTGCCTTATCAAGGGTTCAGGTAACAAGTTCTACCTGGGTAGGTGATTGCCTGTCACTGCGGAAACTCATATTCCACCTGCCCCATAGGGAGATCTAAGGATTGTCCATGGAATTCATGGGCAGAACGGGGGCGCAGTGGTTAGCACTGCTGCTTCACAGCGTCAGGGTCACAGGTTCAATTACCCCTTTGGGACACTGTCTGTGTGGAGTTTGCACATTCTCCCCGTGTCTGCGTGGGTTTCTTCTGAGTGCTCCGGTTTCCTCCCACAGTCCAGAGAAGCGCAGTGTAGGTTGATTGGCCATGCTAAACTGATACTAGTGTCAGAGGGATGAGCAGGATGAAGTGTGTGGTTGTGGGAATAGGCCTGGGTGGGATTGTCGTTGGTACAGGCTTGATGGGCCAAATGGCCTCCTTCTGTACTGTAGGGATTCTACAATCTAAGTCCTGGAGGGTTACTAGTGAATATCTTATGTCAATGGCTCCTACTCCTGGTCTTGCCTGTAAGTCAAAACATCTTTCCTATCTCTACCCTATCGAATCCTTCCCTAATCTTGAAGACATTTATCTGATCTCCCTTTTAATAGAGAAAAGAGCTTCAATCTGTTCAGCCTTTCCTGATATGCTCAGTTCTGGCGTTGTTCTAGTAAATCCTGTTGTTTCATCTTTTTCACCTCTTTCAATATCTTTTTTGCAAATATGGAGGCCGGTGGGTGGGGTGGGGGATTTTTAGCTCACGGTGGGGGAGGGGGCAGTGGACGGGCACAAAATTTTTTATCACCAGCTGGTGTGTCAGTTTCCGAGCACCATCCCACTCATTTTCTCAGAGAAGGGGATTGAAGGGGTGGGGGGGTAGGCTATTTGAGCTGGATGGAGGCCTATTCATGGCCAATGCGAGGGGCCCATTGAGTTCCGGAAGACATCAGTGTAGCTGCCTGCAACAGACTGTTTGGCCAAAGGTCCAGGTAGGCTCAGAGACCCTGTCACCTGCAGGGTTTAAGCTACAGGTGTGTACTACCCTGTGGAGAAGCTCCATTCCCCACTACCACCCCCCCCCCCTCATTGCCCACCGCCATCTACCAGCCCTCCTCCACTCCTCCAACCCCATCCCCACAAAGGTGTCTCAGCTACTAAGTCTACTTTTTAATTTAAAATTAGTATAACTTGGACAGTAGTTTTTGGAGCTGCTGTACCATTTGCCCTCAAATAATGGTGAGTGATGTTACCCTTGCTGGTATTTTCACACCAAATCCTGGCCCACTACTATTAATACCTGAGGAATTATTACACATTTCTTATTGTTTCTTTAAGGGGTTGGCACGGTGGCTCAATGGCTGCCTCACAGCTCCAGGGACCCAGGTTGGATTCCTGGCTTGGGTCACTGTTTGTATGGCATTTGCACATTCTGCCTATGTCTGCATGCATTTTCTCCCACAGTCTGAAAGACGTGCTGGTTAGGTGCATTGGCCATGCTAAATTCTCCCTCAGTGTAGTCAAACAGGTGCTGAACTGTGACGGCTAGGGGATTTTCATGGTAACTTCATTGCAGTGTTAATGTAAGCCTACTTGTGACACTAATGAGTAAACACTAATAAATAAACTTAAAACCTAATTCTTATTGACTTTATACTCCAAACTAAAATAGTCTATGAAAATGTGTGTATGAGCAGCATAGCATTACAATGGGAAGGCTTGTGCACTGAATTTTCCAAACAAGTATTCAGGACCTCAATAATTCTAATGTATTGGTAACCAGTTGACAGAACAACAATGGATGAGTCACTCAGACAAAAGAAATATATTAAATGCAAATTCCATATAAGAAAAGTCAGCCCAACTTAGAATTTCATTTAAAGGCAAACATTCTAATCTCTGGAAAATGTGTTTTCAATGTTAGAGTTTAAAGTTTATCTATTTGTGTCCCAAGTAGGCTTACATTAACACTGCAATGAAGTTACTGCGAAAATTCCCCAGTCGCCACACTCCAGAGCCGTTCGGGTACACAGAGGGAAAATTTAGCACGGCCAATGCACCTAACCAGCACGCCTTTCGGACTGTGGGAGGAAACCGGAGCACCCGGAGGAAACCCACACAGACACGGGAAGAAGGCGTAAATGTCTGCGTGGAGTTTGCACATTCTCCTCGTGTCTGCATGGGTTTCCTCCAGGTACTCCGGTTTCCTCCCACAGTCCAAAGACGTGCGGGTTAGGTTGATTGGCCGTGCTAAGAAATTGCCCCTTAGTATCCAAGGATGCGTAGGTTAGAGGGATTAGTGGGTATAATATGTAGGGATATGGGGGTAGGGCCTGGGTGGGATTGTGTTCGATGCAGACTCGATGGGCCGAAGGGCCTCTTTCTGCACTGTGGGGTTCTATGATTCTATGATTCCACACAGACAGTGACCCAAGCTGGGAATCAAACTGGGGTCCCTGGTGCTGTGAGGCAGCAGTGCTAACCACTGTGCCAGCATACCACCTTGTCAGAAGCTGCCTACAAACTTCACAAACATTTTCTGCAGCTAAACTTAACCTTTTGAGTTGGAATTAAAGGAAAACAAGAATGTATTTTCGACACAAAGTACTTCCCCTGTTTTTGTCTCACACAATTAAGCTTTACTTACTGAAAAACAATTCCCACCTGCTAGAAGAGATGTACGTAGGCAGCTGTGGAACCCGGAAGGAGAATTGCAACAACAATAGCTTGCATTTATATAGCACCTGTAATGTAATCAAATGTCCCAAGGCACTTCATAGGTTAACAGTCCACATAAAGAGACAATAGGGTAAATGATCTCAGCAGTATCTTCTGACCAGTGGCTGGGGCCAGAAAAATCCCTCCTGGGTTTTAAGAAGCATCTCTGAAGGTGGAGAGAAAGAGAGAGGCTTTTTAAAATGTTCTTTCACAGAATGTGGGGTTGCTGGCAAACCCAGCATTTATTGCCCATCCCTAAATACCTTTGAGAAATGGTGATGAGTTGTCTTCTTAACAACTGGTTAGGCCTTTCCACAGGGTGTTTAAGAGTCAACCACATTGTTGGGTGTCTGGAGTCACATATGGACCAGACTGGATAAGATCAGCAGATCTCCTTCCTGAAAGGACATTAATGAACCAGATGGGTTCTTTACAACAATCCAGTAGTCTCATGATTCCATATTAAATATATTAAATTAATTTACCTTATCTTCCCCAGCTCCCATGCTAAGATTTGAACTTCCATCTCTGTGTTATTAGCTCTTCCCATTCTCTGGTAACTTTGCTAAGGGGTTACTACTCATGCATACACATTGGTAATGAGTAATAACAGGCTATTCCACCATGAGAAGCCTCAATGTTGAGCCTGATCCTGGTCCTGCGCAAGTACTTATGACAGGGGCTGGTTGATAGGCATCAGAACACCGGTAGGTTCTCACTTTTTTAATCTACGGCATGAATGCCAATTGAAAGCACAGTCCAGTCAGGAATGGGTTAATTGATCAGACACTGAGGAAATCGAACTGGGATCATTCCTGGTTTTACAACCCCAGCTGATGTTAGATCTCTTCTTCAGTTCACTGACATAGCAACTGTGTTACCATTGCCAGGAAGAGGGAGTAAGGAGGAGCACTTTGAGTCAGCAAGGGAACCGAGGGTTTTGGGGATAAGGTGGGAAAGTGTAGTTCAGGACTATCATGTCATGATTTCATTGACTGGGAGCAGACTTGATGGACTGAATGATCTATTTCTCCTCCAATGTCTTCTGGTCCAAAGTTAGAATCTATTAAGTCTGATTTTACTCTGGAATCTGGCATGTCCAGTCTAACATCAGCTGGGATTGTAACATCAGGAAGGATCCCAGTTCGATTTCCTCAGTGTCTGTTCAATTAACCCATTCCTGACTGATCTGCACTTTCAACTGGCATTAATGCCCGTAGATTAAAAAAGTGAGAATCTGCCAGTGTTCATTCACCTGATGCCTATCAACCAGCCCCTGTTGAAAGTACGTGTGTGTGAAGAGCTGGGCAGGACCACATTCTCCACTCTGGTTTTTTCTTCGTTCTTTTCCCCGGAAGGGTGGAGGATTTTAGTTCAGTCGGGCAGCATAGTCGGTGCAGGCTTGGAGGAACGAAGGGCCTGTTCCTGGGCTGTACTTTTCTTTTTTCTTTGACCAGGATCAGGCTCATCATTGAGGCTCCTCAAGGTGGAATAGCCTGTTATTACTCATTACCAATTTGCATGCATAAGAAGTAACCCCTTTGGAAAGTTACCAAAGGATGGCAAGTGCCGATGTAGCCATAGCAAGTTGCTAGTGCCTTCAGGGAAGGAGAGGAGGTTAAGACAATAGGTGGAGAAAAGGGGAGAGTCTAAGAGTGCAGTGGCTTCCAATCTTTTCAGTAACACAGCACACTTCAATGGGACAAACAATGCCCACTTTTCTTCAGCTGAATCTCGTAGTGAATGCAGTAGTAGGGTAGGAGTGAATCCATAGTGGCCAATCACGCATAAGGGACAGGGCATTGGGTGTGCCACAATTCAGCGATCCGCTACAAATGAAGTGTTTCCTCGTTGGGCGGCCTTTCATCCTGTGTGCTCAGTTTAAATCAGCATTCAGACTGAACTTAAATTTAATTCAAAGCCATTATTTTCAGCGCAGCAATAATTCCAGTGAAAACACTAATAGGTATTAGACATGAAGATGCAGCAATCAATGCCAATCAGAAAACACGAATAAAGCATTGTAATATAACTGGTGCCCACACAATAAGAAACCTTTTCTTACATTTAACAAGTTAAATGTCAAGTCTAAACACCAGATAAAGTTGGTTTATTGTAATGCATTGTACATGCTTGTAATTGCGAGGCGTGAATTCAATTTCACAGTCCTTAACAAGACAAATATCGTTTATCTGCTCTCCTTTAACAACACGTGGTTTGTATTGACATAATTTTGTGTTACACTCTGTTCCGTAGCCCTGCTGAGGGCCAAATGATAGCAATAAATTCAATATTAGGTAATGATTCCATACTTTACAAAGATTGTTTTGAGCACTTGACTGGGAGATAGCATCAACATAAAGTTTTACTGCCGTTATTAGATTGAAACATTTCTTTGTGAGGTTTTATGATGCCTAAATGCAACATTCTGTCAACATTATACCACACACGATCTTAATCGTGAACTGGGTTCTCCATTGCTTCGTGGAGATAGACTGAGACTGCAGTGTTCAGCAGATATTTGAAATTAACTTAAAACTAACCTTTTCCATGAGACAACTTGCATCAGGCAGTACAGGACATTGAAACGTATATTGTATTTGATATTATGCAGTGGGGAAATAAAGCTTTGAGAGGGTGCAAACTTACCTTATTGTATAGTTTTTCCTGGTCATATCCTGCAGTAAAAATAACAGACAAAGACTCCCAAGAAGCAGGGGAACATCCTGCTGTGTATTTTCTCCTTTGGCGCGTTGGCCACCTCGCCCGACATCACTTACTGATGGCAGCCAGTGATCCAACATGCGGTAAGGTCCAGCTTTTGGCGCTCTCCTAACCCCCACCTCCCCCCGACTGCGGGGTTGACTACAGAGCAAGCTTACCTCAGAGCTCCACAGGAGCAACCTCAGCCAATCCCATCAACCCACATACCCGCCAGGACCCTGTTACCCCATCCCCCCTCTCCCTCCCCTCCCCCTGCCACCCCAGGTAGAGCCAAAACTAGTGCTTGAATAAAACACCAGAGCTTCGCAATGCAAATTATAATTTTCAGGTACTCCTTTGGAGAGAGGTTTCTGTGCATGGTGAGAAAAAACCAGAGTTGAAGAGGTCCTGCAGTGACGATTGGGGTATATTGGGTGGTTTGATGCAAGGGTGCAGGCGCAAAAGTGCCGGTGGCATCTTCACACTTGCACCCCTTTCACAGTACACCAGTGTGCCATGATACAACGCTTGGGAACCATAACCAATTTAAGATTGTCAGTGGGGCTTGCAGTGAGGTGCATTTGTGTGTAGTGTGAGCTACATATATTGGTACACAGGGCCCTGTTATTTGCAAATGGAAGGAACATGTAAATATATTGTACCTGTTTCAGCTAAACAAAATAAGTGACAACCATTTGCTGGTTTAATCTCCAGGGCAGTGCCTTGACCAATCAGAGTCAAGCTACCTAGTCTAAGTTTCAAACAATTCTTTGCAGTTAACTGTCAGTCACCATCACCTGGTGCATTATCCATGGCAATACCTGTACAAATCAGAGTCCATTTACCAACCAACCAGCCCTCTCAGCTCATCCACTGTATTTTTATTCATTCATGGGCTGTGGGTTTCTCTGACAAGGCTGGCATTTATTGTCCATCCCTAATTGCCCCTGAATTGAATGGCTTGCTTGGCCATTCCAGAGGGCATATAAGAGCCAACCACATTACTGTGGGTGTAGAGTCATGTTTAGGCCAGACTGAGTAAGGAAGGCAGATTCTATCCCTAAAAGACATTAGCGAACCAGATGGATGTTTACGACAATCAACAACAGCTTCATGGTCATCATTAAGCCTTTAGTTCCAGATTTTTGTGGAATTCAAATTTTACCATCTGCCATGGTGGAATTTGAACCCTGGCTTCCAGAGCATTACCCTGGGTCTCTAGGTTGATAGTCCAGTGACAAATTGTTGTTCTACTTACATTTGGTATTCTTGTGAATTACCCTGATAAGTCCAAAATGAAAAACTTTGACAAAAAATGTCTCTTTCTTTCAGCAATACTTAAGTTTTGTGCCACCAAATTATTATTTATTTATACACAACATTTGAAGTTCGTCTTAACTTTATATTTGGACTGCAAATTATACTATATTTGAGCAAGTGAATGGATATCCTGGTATGGAACTGAGTCATGAACCAGACAGTATTGGCCTGTGCTATTAGCCGATCCCAGTCACACTGGTGGTGGAGGCCCACAGCTTAGCTTAGTATCAATGTGTTAGGGAACAATTGGAACCCTTCAATGTCACTCAGCCCCAGTTGCTACCTCTGACTGTTGCAAGAAAGCTTGTTTGCATGGATGCTGCTGTGACAAGGGGTGCTAAGGTGTCAACTTTAATGTCTTGCATTATATAATAGTGCACTGCTGCTCACAGTGCCAGGGACCCGGGTTCAATTTCAGACTCAGGTCTGTGTGGAGTTTGCACATTCTCCCGTGTCTGCGTGGGTTTCCTCTGGGTGCACTAGTTTCCTCCCACAGTCCAAAGATGCACAGGTTAGTTGGATTGGCCGTGCCAAATTGCCCCTTAGTGTTGGGGGGATTGACAGGGTAAATACATGGGGTTATGGGGATAGGGCCTGGGTGGGATTGTTGTCAGTGCAGGTTCGATGGGTCAAATGGCCTCCTTCTGTAGGATTCTATGATTCTATGACAATAGCCCAACGGCACTTATCAAATTGATTCATAGAATGAAAGGTTAATTCTTTGTGAGAGATTGAGCAGAATGAGTCAACATCTTCTAGAGTTTAGAAGAATGAGAGATTATCTCATTGAACTACGTAAAATTCTGAAGGAACTTGACAGGTAGGTACAGAGAGGTTGTTTTTTTCACTGGAGAGGCTAAAATAAGGATGCATTGGGTCAGATTTTCAGAGTCATGAAGACTCCATGGGCCTATAAAAATGGGAGAGTTTCATGAATTGGAGTTTGTTCACTATCAAGTGTATATGAGTGAAAGCTGTATTAGATTGTTATAAATTTATTTTTTTCATCCCATATGGCTCCTGGGATGTGTCCATGGCACATAGATGACTGACTATGGAGGCGGCATGTAGAATATGAGTTTCTATAGAGCTTGCATGGGAGTGATAGCGGCCATGATAGCAAGAGAAGTGATGCATCTTGGGAGGACTAACATGTCAAGGGAATAGACAATGGATGGTAAGATGCTACAAAATACAGAGGACCAGATGACCTCGGTGTGCATGTCCAAAGATCCCTGAAGGCAGCAGGATAGGCAGTTAAGGTGGTTAAGAAGGCATATCGGACACTTGCCCTTCATTAGCCAAGGAATAGAATAAAAAAGCAAAGAGATTATGATGGAAATGTATAAAATGCTGGTTAGGCTACACCTCAGTACTGTGTGCAGTTCTGGTCACCACACTACAGTAAGGATAAGATTACACAAGAAGATTCACCAGCATGTTGACTAGATTGGAGCGATTCAGCTATGAAGAGAGGCTGATGAAGCTGAGGTAATTTTCCTTAAAGCAGAGAGGGCTGAGGGAGGTCCTTGCTGAAGTGTACAAAATTATGAAGAACATAAATAGGGTGGATGGGAAGAAAACTTTCCCCTGAGGGGTCAATAACCAGGGAGCAGAGACTTAGGATAAGGAGCCAGAGATTTAGAGGGGATTTGTTGAAAAACTTCACCCTGATGGTGGTGGGAATCTGGAACTCCCTGTCTGAAAGGGTGGGAGATGCAGAAACTCTCATAACATTTAAGAAGCGTTTAGATGAACGCTTCAAGTGCCATAATGTACAAGGCTACACTCCAAGTGCTGAATAATGAAATGATAGCCAGCACTGACACTATGGGCCAAAGGGCCTCTTTCAGTGCTGTAAAACTCTACGACTCTATTCCATCCGCCATGGGAATCGTAGAGGGTGAGGGGCAGGCCATGGGAAGATCCATCGACCTTGGGCAGGATTTCCCAGTTTCAGGGCAAGCGAGGCCAGAAAATCTCACCCTATGACTAGACGAAGACCAGAGGAACTACCAGCAACTAAAACAACTGGAATAATGTCCCAGAGAACTGAAGTGGGTCATCTAACCAGCCCACTTCAGCACTCACCTGCCCCTTTGGTTGCATAGGCTCTACTTCCTGAGTTGGTGAACCCAACTCTAATCACATCCACTACCTGGAATCAAAATTGGGCCTAACAAGGCCCTTTAAACTGAGACAGATCTGCCAAGTCGGAAAATTCCTTGATTCAAGCTCTTCATCTCAGTAGTGAATGTTCCGCCTATAGTCTCGGGGTTTGAGGGAACACTGAGAGAGTGAGGATATGTTTTCAATCAGAGCATTGTGAATCTTTGGAATTTTCTACTCCAGAGAGTTATGGATGTTCAGTCATTGAAAATACTCAAGGCTGAGTGTTTGATTTGATTTGACTTATGATTGTCACATGTATTAACATACAGTGAAAAGTATTGTTTCTTGTGCACTGTACAGACAAAGCATACCATTCATAGAGAAGGAAACAAGAGAGTGCAGAATGTAGTGTTACAGTCATGGCTAGGATGTAGAGAAAGATCAACTTAATGTGAGGTAGATCCATTCAAAAGCCTGACAGCAGCAGGGAAGAAGCTGTCCTTGTGTCGGTTGGTCCGTGACCTCAGACTTTTGTATCTTTTTTCTGATGGAAGAAGGTGGAAGAGAGAATGTCTGGGGTGCGTGAGATCCTTAACGATGCTGACTGCTTTGCCGAGGCAGCGGGAAGTGTAGACAGAGTCAATGGATGGGAGGCTGGTTTGCGTGATGGATTGGGCTACATTCGCAACCTTTTGTAGTTCTTTGCAGTAGTGTGGTAGCATGGCCCCTTTAAGGAGGCATTTCCTAAGGACCACATGATCACGCCGGATCCTATGGATTGTCAAGATGGGAGGCTGTGCTGATTCAGTGCAAGGGCACGTATCTGGGTTAGGAAGTTGGAACCAGGGAGGAGTTGTGTACAGCTGCATAGTTATCCTGACAGACCTTATTTGTATATATAATTACTTGTTGATTTAGCAGTAAAGCCTTTGTGTTCTGAAGCATCACCGAGTCACCCTCAATCTATTGCACTGAGTTTGATAGATTTTTAGACACAAAGGGATTCAGGGCTTATGGAAATAGTGCAGGGGAACGTACAGTTCCAGGTCAAAGATCAGCCATGATCTCAGTGAATGCCAAAGCAGGGTCAGAGGACTCCTATTTCTTGTGTTCTTACTTCCAAGATTCACAAATGGCGAATAGACACTTGGGTGTGGCATCAAAGAACTGGTGGCGTTAAGAAACTGTAACTCTACATGAATCAATGCCCTCAACAGAGGATGGTAGCAAGGAGGAGAAATACAGGAGATCTTTATTTGCAAATAAAATCATTAAACTTATCATGAAAACATGAATATTTCAATAATGAAGGATGTATCTAGGATACTGTAATTGACTGATAACCTTTGACTCAGTGAATTTGATTCCCTATTGATTAGAATTTATGGCTATTTCACAGTTTCAGTAACCTTCTCCCTTTTCCAAGACAACATTATTATCAATTACCAGCAAACATAGGTCAGCTGGATAATGGCTGCTCTTTAATGATAATATATCTTTTGCCTCAGCGTCCTCATATTCAGGATTAAAGGTGATGATAAACTTTCCGATTATGAATTCCACATAATATTGTAATGTACAACTTTGACAAAATGAGCCAGCTGAGTGTCTAAATCCATTACATGGTAGAGTACTGAGCCAAGAATCTCCTGGTTTCAGTTCCTGAGTTAGCTGTTATCAGCCAGAACTGTGGTGGAACACTCTAATGTATGTCCTAGGCTCAGAGACAGTGAATGGGAGGAGGAGTTGGGTGAAGGTTTGAATGAATCAGAGTTCCTACACATGATCGATATCCAATTCTCTTTCTGGGAAGCATTACTTCTGCCTGTTATTGTCCTCCCTCTGTTCCCAAGGTGACATGGACAAAGGAGCTAGTGGTACCTGTGAGACTTTAACCCATTATATGCCAGTGTCTTCTGGAGAAGACAAGGAAGAAGTTAGTTGATTTATTGGTATCTCAAGTGTGCTTGTATTAACACTGCAATGATGTAACTGTGAAAATCCCCCAGTCGCCACACCCCAGTGCCTGTTTGGGCACACTGAGGGAAAATTTAGCATGGCCACTGCACCTAATCAGCACATCTTTTGAACTGTGGGAGGAAATCCATGCAGACATAGGAAGAACATGCAGATTCTGCACAGACAGTGACCCAAGCCGGGAATCGAACCCAGGTCCCTAGTGCTGTGAGGCAGCAGTGCTAACCACTGTGCCACCGTGCTGCCTATGTTAGAGAGTGATGTGGGTATGCCGGCGTTGGACTGGCGTAAACACAGTAAAAAGTCTGACAACACCAGGTTTTAGTCCAACCTATTTATTTGATAATATTCTCACTAGCTTTCGAGGGGACAGCCTCTTCGTCAGGTGAATGGAGAGTCTGACGAAGAGGCTGTCCCCTCGAAAGCTAGTGAGAATATTATCAAATAAATAGGTTGGACTAAAACCTGGTGTTGTCAGACTTTTTACTATGTTAGAGAGACCAAAGAAATGCTAATAGTCACTGATACTTGAATATCATTGATGGCCATATCACAGGAAAATACAAAATTCCAGCACATCAATCACTGAAGTAGTGTAATTTGGGATAATTCCAGTATCATTTAATGTTGTAAAATGTTGGATGAAAGACATGGTGAGCTGACTTGCTCCTTTTTGTCGCTTAAAGAGTTATCAACTTTTGGAATAAGTTTAACAAAAACAGCAAGCACTTACAGACAGAAATGAACAGTTGTCAGCTACAGCTATGTCATTTCTTTATCCTAGAACAGCTTAATGACTATGAACAGAAAAGACTGACTGTGAGGATGTCCACCCACCACGGCAGAGAACTCTCTTCAGTTGGCAACATCTGATCTGATTTCTCCTCTGCTGTAACAGAAAAGAACCAGAAGAAGCTGTTGAAAGGGAAGTTTAAAAAATACTTTACTCTCTTTGTATCTGTTGGAAACCTAATAAAGCAGTATTGCAAAGATTCTTGGACTTATCTAGAACCAATTTTTGTTAATTCATTCGTGGAACATGGGCGTCGCTGGCTGGCCAGCATCTGTTGCCCATCCCTAATTACTCAAAGGCAGTTGAGACTCAACCACATTGCTGTGGCTCTGGAGTCACTTGTAGGCCAGGCCAAGTAAGATCGGCAGATTTCCTTTGCTAAAGAACATGAATGAAACAGATGGGTTTTTCTGACAATGGTATCATGGTCATCAGTAGATTCTTAATTCCAGCTTTCTTTTTATTGAATTTAAGTTCTTCCATCTGCCGTGGCAGGTTTTGAACATAGATCCCCAGAACATTAGCTGAGTTTCTGGTTTAACAGTCTAGCAACAATGCCACTAGGTTATCACCTCCCCTAATTCTCACCCTTGTGCTTCTGAAAGTATTTTACAGCCACTTCTGAACCACATTCCCTCGGGTTTCTGTAAATAAATGGAGCAGCCAACCTGTGTGCAAAGTCCCTCAAACAGCGAAGTTCAGTGAAAATTGTCACTACTTGGAAAAGTACTGTAGGATCTTTTAAATCCATCACAGCAAACAGATGTGGCTTCACCTTGCCCCTCATCAGAAAGGTGACACTTCTTATGTTACAACTTTCCCCCAGCAGTATAAACCCAAATTGAGTGACTAAGATCAAAGGGGGGCTTGAACATACAAATATTGATCCTGGAAGGAAGGGGGGAGGAGATAGATCAAGCGAACACAGGTTGATTTGATTTGATTTATTATTGTCACATGTATTAACATACAGTGAAAAGTATTGTTTCTTGCGCTATACAGACAAAGCATACCATTCATAGAAAAGGAAACAGTGCAGAATGTAGTATTACAGTCATAGCTAGACTGTAGCTAGGCTACAGTCATAGCTAGAGAAAGACCAACTTAATGCAAGGTAGGTCCATTCAGAAGTCTGACAGCAGCAAGGAAGAAGCTGTTCTTGAGTCAGTTGGTACATGACCTCAGACTTTTGTATCGTCTTCCCAACGGAAGAGGTGGAAAAGAGTATGCCCGGGGTGAGTGGGGGTCCTTAATTATGCTGGCTGCTTTTGCGAGGCAGCAGGAAGTGTAGACATGGACAATGGATGGGAGGCTGGTTTGTGTGAGGGACTGGGCTGCATTCACGACCTTTTGTAGTTTCTTGCAGTCTTGGGCAGACAGGAGCTAGACCAAGCTGTGATACAACCAGAAAGAATGCTTTCTATGGTGCATCTGTAAAAGTTGCTTAGAGTCATAGCTGACATGCCAAGTTTCCTTAGAATATAAAAAGAAAACTCAACCTTTACTCCTGGAATTGGGACAATTCTGGATTTCATGCAGACGTAGCAATTCTAAACTAATTCAAGGTTGGTTCACACCAGAACCCACCTCCTTTGGTGAAGGACCAGGCATGTAGCCCATCTCAGGTTAAGATTACAGCAACACTGTAAGAATGATTAGCACTGATATCAGACAGGGCAATTCATCCTGTAAACACAAGAGGCACTGCGGCAGCATTGCAAACATTCCTAACTTTCTCACCCGCCTGCCAAGTTATGGAAATATTTCAAATACTTGGACTTCCTTCCAGGAATTGAAATATGCAAAAAGCTACATTTATAGTTCTCATGGGAATTGCACACATCTAAGAAACTTCCAAACTCGCGAGTAAATTGTAAGCCTTGCCAAGACTGCAGCAATGGCATCTCACTGTAATGGCTCAGTTAAATTTGAAATGACAGAATAAATGAGCGAGGACGTTTGGTTAAAGACAGGACGCGCTGGAAAAACTCAGCACGTCTGGCAGCACCTGTGGAGAGAGAAATGGTTTGAATCGAATGTGAATCTTCTTTGGAAACAAACTGTATCGAACTGATCCAAAGAAAAGACCTAATCAACTCAAAACGTTAACTCTGTTTGTCTCTCCACAGGTGCTGACAGACCTGCTGGGTTTTTCTAGCACATGCTGTTTTTATTTTATACTTCCACCATCCACAGTATTTTGCCTTCATTGTGACAATCATTTGATGTCAGTCTCCAAAACTCGCTCTGTTGGCTGAAATTTGCATCTTGCGTGCAATACTGAAGTGTAGCATGAACCGAGGAAAGCATTATCATAAAATTACAGAATGATTACAGCATAAAAGGAGGCCATTCAGCCCATCTTGTCTGCCCTGGCTCTCCAAAGGTAAGATTTACCTCATGTCACTTCCTGGCCATCGCCCTGACCTTCTTCCTTTCCAGATAATCATCTAATTCTCTTTATTAATGCCTCAATTGAAACCCATCTTCCAGACACTCTCAGGACAATATATTCCAGATCCATAGAATCCCTACAATGCAGAAGGGGGCCATTTGGCCCACCAAGCCTGCACCAACACTCTGACAGAGTATCTTATCCAGGCCCACATCCAACCTATCCCCGTAGCTCACATGTTTATCCTGCTAATCCCCCTAACTTGCACATCTTTGGACACTAAAGGGGCAATTTAGCATAGTCAGTCCACTTACCCTGCACATCTTTGGAGTTTGGGAGGAAATCGGAGCACCCAGAGGAAACTCACGCAGACACAGGCTTTTTTCCCCAATTTACTCCATCCAGACTCTTCATGATTCTCTATACTTTGATCAAATCTCTTCTTAACTGTCGCTTCTCCACAGAAAACAATTCTACCCTTTTCAATTGATCAACATCATTGAAGTTCCTCACGTCTCGAACCATTTTGGTGAATCATTTCTGCACTCTCTCTAATTCTTTCACATGATCTAATTTGGAATGGGTTTTGCATGCATTCAGCAACATTCTGTCATCTTTGCCATCAAATGCGAAACTGTTCAAAGTTAACAAACACACACAAAGCTAGTAATACATTCAAAGATGGCCAGTACGCTCAGATGCCAGCATTGAAAAATACAAAATGAATTACTTAAATAATACATGAATTTATTCAGTTTATTCATTTCATCCAAAAAATGATGTGATGCAGGACATGCTTGAGAGCACCATCAGATCCCCATCAGTTCTTAATTCAATTTAGTCTCAGAGCCTACAGTTTCCACCAACAGTTCCATCTCGCCTCCACAATCTCAGGGTTTAGATTTCCTCCCCCACAACACCCCATCCCCCCACTTTGTCTCAGGATCATGTTCTCCTCGTGTCTATGTGGGTTTCCTCCGGGTGCTCCAGTTTCCACAGTCTGAAAGACATGCTGGTTAGGTGCATTGGCTGTGCTAAATTTTCCCTCCGTGTACACGAACAGGCGCCGGAGTGTGGCGACTAGGGGATTTTCACAGTAACTTCGTCGCAGTGTTAATGTAAGCCTACTTGTGACTAATAAATAAACTTTAACTATATGTATTTGAAAAAGAAACATTTAAAAGGTATGGATTGAGGGCAAGGAATGGAAGGAAGATGATCATTCTCTCAAACAGATCTTCTGGTCACAATGAACCAAATAGCTTCCTCTAGTGCAGGAAAATTCTTTGTATTCCCAACGGGAAACAGTAACTTTGCTTCTCTCTCCACTGACGCTGCGAGACCTGTTGGGGATTTCCAGCAATTTTCTGCTTTCCTTTTCAATTTCCACTATCTATCGTTATTTTGCCTTTGGAAAAGAAAATAATCTTGACAAGATTCAGCATGCCAGCAAAAGGTATCAATGTGGGGGCAGGAGTTTGGCAGAGCAACCAACTCTCATGAAATCAAATGTGGTACACTTCAACTTTTGATGGGGGTGATGCTATATTGGTACTGAGACGGGGATAGTAGTGGTTTGGGTTTTGCTGGTGACCAAGACTTCCCCCTGGTGGCCAGTGGTGCTATGTGTATGTTCACGAGAAAAACAGCAAGGCCGAGTATCACACAAAAGCAAATATTCTGGAGGCTGGAAATACAAAATTAAAACAAAATGTGCTAGGAATACTCAGCAGGTAAGGCTGGCAGCAATTGTGTGAAAAATAGAGTTAAATGTTTCAAATTGATGGACTTGTCATCAAAAAATACGAAACATTGGGTGGTATTCACTATTTCTCTACATATATAGTTCTGCCCTGCCGAGTATTTCCTGCATATTTTGCTTTTATTTGTCTCCCACAGGCTGTCCAAGAAAGAAGGAATATGAGGAATCCCTTGAGGTGACACAGACCAAAACGAGGGACAATCCCTCCAAATACTGAACAGCTGGTTACCCTGAGGGGTGGAGAGGGGGATTTTTCTTATTGTTTCCCTGGGTGTGGGCATCATTGGCTAGGCCACCATTTATTGCCATCCCTAATTGCCCTTGATAAAGTGATGGTGATCTGCCTTCTTAAACCACCGCAGTCAATGTGGTGCAGATACATTCACAGTGCTGTTCATAAGTTCGTAAGATATAGGAGCAGAATTGGGTAATTCGGCCCATTGGTCAGCTCCGCCATTCAGTCATGGCTGATATGCTCTTCATCCCCATTTTTCTGCCTTCTCCTCATAACTCTTCAACCCATTACCGATTAAAAATCTCACTCCTACTTAAAATTTACTCACTGATCCAGCATCCGCTGCACTTGGGTGGCCAATTCCACAGATTCACAACCCCTTGAGAGAAGAAGTTTATCTTCAACTCTGTTTTAAATTTGCTGCAACCTACCCTAAAACTATGACCTCTTGTTCTAGTATTACCCATAGGAGGGAGAATCGGCTCCATGTCTATTTTATCCATGATGTGGAGATGCCAGTGTTGGATTGGATTGGTGGAAACTGTAGGCTCGCAACACCAAGTTAAAGTCCAACAGGTTCATTTGGTAGCACGAGCTTTCGGAGCATTGCTGCTTCTTCAGGTAAGTGAGGAGTTGTGTTCACAAACACAGACTCAATGTACAAGATAATGATTGGAATGTGAGTCTCTACAGGTAATCAAGCCCTTACAGGTACAGACAATGCAAGTGGAGAGAGGGTTAAGCACAGATTAAAGAGGTGTGAATTGTCTCCAGCCAGGACAGTTAATGAGATTTTGCAAGCCCAGGCAAGTCGTAGGGGCTACAGATATTGTGATATGAATCCAAGATCCTGGTTGAAGCATCCTCCTGTGTGCAGAACTTGGCTATCAGTTTCTGCTTGGTGATTCAGCATTGTCATGCGTCTTGAAGGCCGCCTTGGAGAACACTTACCCGAAGATCAGAAGCTGAATGCTCTTGACTGCTGAAGTGGGCAACACAATCTCACCCAGGCCCTATCCCCATAACCCCATGCATTTACCCTGACATTAAGGGACAATTTAGCATGGCCAATCCATCTAACCCGCACATCTTTGGACTGTGGGAGGAAACCAGAGCACCCGGAGGAAACCCACGCAGACACGGGGAGAATGAGCAAACTGCACACAGTGATCCAAGCCAGGAATCGAACCAGGGTCCCTGGCACTATGAGGCAGCAGCCAAATTTGCAATGGTAACCCCCAGAAGAATCTTCAGTGGTCTGCTTACCAAATGTGCATCTTGTAGATCAGGCTTGTCCAATCCACAACCTGTGAAGACTCTCTCTGCGTCTTCCAGATCAATTGTGGAAAATACTGTAAGTCAGGGTCAGTGAGTTTGAAGATTTCTACAGAGCATTATTCTTCCAGTAACAGCCTGTTTCTCTCCTGCATTTGCTGCTAATAGGCTCAACAGGACAAGCATGGTGAAGATGATTCACACTGCTGCCACAATGCATTGAAGTTGGAAAGAGTGGATGTTTAAGGTCATAGTTAAGGTATCACTCAAGCAGACAGCTTTGTCTTAGATGGTGTCATGTCTCTTGGGTGTTATTAGAGTTATACAAATCCTGGAGAATATTCCCTGACTTGAGCATTACAGAAGGAAAAAAACTAGGGAAATACTGATACTGATCCCAGCTAGACAAGAAACTCCAGTTTGGACCAGTACCAGTCATTGCCAAGTTTTACAGAATGGCTTCCTTTTGCACTGTAGCATTCTATGAGTTCTATGAGCTTTGGATACTCCAGGAATGTTTTTTCCCTTTGCAGAATTCCCAAGCTCTGGCCTACTCTGGTAGCAAGTCTCACAACACCAGGTTAAAGTCCAAAAGTTTTATTTGGTAGCAAACACCACTAGTATTTATCCCGGTCCAACACCAGCATCTCCACATCACCACTACTCTGATAGCCACAGTATTTATATGATCATTTCAGTTCAGTTTCTGGTCAATGATAACCCCACCCCCCAGATATTGACAGTGGGCGATTCAGTGATGTTGATGCCATTGAATGTCAAGGGGATATGGTCAGATTCTCTCTTGTTGGAGATAGTCATGGCCTGGCACTTGAGTGGTACCAATGTTACTTAACAAAATTAACTCTTAAAACATATTTTACCATGATTATTTACTAACATCTCCCATGAGGTGCGCTACAGCATACAATCATTAATGAATTCAGTCTACTTTACAAAGGTGGCCATTCCTCAAAAATGGTTCATCGACTTGACCTTACAAAGATGGCCGCTCATTGATACGCCTCCAGCCCCCGACCTTACAAAGATGGCCGGCCATTGATCCGCCCTCAGTCCCGGACCTCACAAAGATGGCGGCGTCAACGACCTCATTCCTGTTGGTGGCGGGATCACGTGTTCCTGCCGTATTCCGGTTCATGCGAATGCCGTACAGTGCGTGTGCGTGCTGATGTTTTGCGGTTTCTTGGAGCCGGAGGTAAAGATGGAGGGTCAGTTAGTGGTCAGGGGGGGAAGCAGGAGAGTGAGAGTGTGGAGAGCGATGGGTTTGTTCGGTCGGGAATGTGGCGGCTCAGGGTGTTGCGGGGACGGGGGGAGGGGAGTGGAGGGGAAGGAGAGAGAGAGAGGACGGGGCTCAGGCTGTAGCTGATGACTGGGCCCCGGGTCTGGCTTTGCTGCTCCATTCACAATAGTGTATCACTGTGATTTCCACCCCCCACAACACCCTTCCCCCCCCCACACCCCCACACACCCACCCCACACCACACACCACCCTCCCCTCTCCCCACAATGGGGCTTTGGAGATGGGCTGGAGCTGCTGCGGTGCAGCTTCACCCAGAGGGACGTTGTTGGGGTTTTGATGACCCCATGAGGACAGATTACACAGACTGGTATTGAGGTAATCACCAAGCTTCCTTCCGTGGTATCCACGACCTTTGCCACCCAGAAAGACAAGGGCAGCGCCATCCGGAAGTTTAAACTTTATTTATTAGTGTCACAAGTAGGCTTATATTAACACTGCAGTGAAGTTACTGTGAAAATCCCCCTAGTCGCCACACTCCAGCGCGTGTTTGGGTACGGTGAGTGAAAATTTAGCATAGCCTAACCAGCATGTCTTTGAACTTTTGAGAGGAAACTGAAGCATGCAGAAGAAACCTACACAGACACGGGGAGAGCGTTCAAACACCACACAGACTGTGACCCAAGCTGGGAATAAAACCCAGGTCCCTGGCACTGTGAGACAGCAGTGCTCACCATCGTGATGCACATAGGACAAGGGCAGCAGATGTATGAGAATACCACTAATTGCAAGTTTTTCCCCCCTCACCTTAAACCTATGCCCTCTAGTTTTAGACTTCCCTACCTTTGGGAAAAGATATTGACTTATCTACCTTGTCTTTGCCCCTCATTATTTTGTAGACCTCTATAATGTCACTCCTCAGCCTTCTACGCTCCAGAAAATAAAGTCCCAGTCTATTCAGCCTCTCCTTATAACTCAGTCTATTAAGTCCTGATAGCATCCTAGTAAATCTTTTCTGCACTCTTTCTAGTTTAATAATATCCTTTCTATAATGACGTGACCAGAATTGCACAGAGTATTCCAAGTGTGGCCATACCACTGTCTGTACAACTTCAGCAAGACGTCCCAACTCCTGTACTCGGGTCTTCTGACCGATGAAACCAAGCATGCCAAATACCTTCTTCACCATTCTGTCCATCTGTAACTCCACTTTCAAGGAGCTATGAACAAGTACTCCTAGATCTCTTTGTTCTGTAACTCTCCCCAACACCCTACCATTAACTGAGTAAGTCCTGCTCTGGTTCAGTCTACCAAAATGCATCACCTCGCATTCGTCTAAATTAAACTCCATCTGCCCACTGGCCCATTTGTTCAAGATCTTAAGTTTGATTGAGGCTATGAAATCCCATGAAAAGTTAAACAAAGGACACGGTGGGCTTAATGACCTACCTCTGTGCTGTAACATTCTGCATTCCTCTAAAGCACAAGTGGACAGTGCCATTTTACAGTGGCTCCTTACAAAGTTTTAATTAGAGAAAGCAAAGCTTTGTATACTTGTGATAACAGTAACTTGTGTTTATGTAGTGCCTTAAGTTTCATGATAGATCCCAAAATTTGTCAGCAAACCACATAAAGAGACCACTGAATGACAAAAAGCTTTGTCAAAATGTCATACAGCGCAGAAAAGGTCCTTTGACCCATCCCCTCAGAATTTCCTGGCCCTTTACCCTAAACTACGACCCGTTGTGATTGACCCCCCTCAACCAAGGGGAACAGCTGCTCCCTACTCACCCTGTCCATACCCCTCATAATCTTATACACCTCAAATCATGTTTCCCCCCCAGCCTGTCTGCTCTAAAGAAAACAATCCAAGCCCTATCCAGTCACTCCTTCCAATTCAAATGCTCCATCCCAGGCAACATCCTGATCAACTTCTTCTGTGTCCCTTCTACTGTAATCATATCCTTCCAGAACTGCACACGGTATTCCAGCCGTAGCCCAACCGATGTACAGTTCCAACATTACCTTATTGCTCTTATATGCCCCAACTGATGAAAGCAAGTGGCCCATGTGCCTTCTTAACTATCCCCTGTTCACATGTTCTGCCAACTTCAGAGGTCTGTGAATAAGTACCTCAAAGTCCATCTGCTCTGAGTTTCCCGGTGTCCTTGTATTAATTAAATACTCCCTTGTCTTGTTTCTTCCAAAGTGCATTACCTTGCATTTATTAGGGTTAAAAAGTTGGTTTTAAGGAATATTTTGAGTGGCAGAGAATGTTAAGGTGGAAATTTCAGAACTGGGGCCATTGAAAGCATGGCCATCAGGAGTGGAGTGATTTAAATCAGGGATACTCAGGCTAGAATTGTATAAGCAATGGAGGTGGTTGTGGGATTGAAGGAGATGGATGAGGGCATGGTGGGATTTGAAAACCAGGATGAGGATTTTAAAACTCAGCCATTACTTCACCATGAGTCACTGTAGGTAAGAAATGCATGTTTGTAGATGATAGGAAAGTGTTACTTTCAAATTACTTTGTTAAAAAAATTTGAAATTGTTATTTTAAAGCATTTGGTTTGTGTGCTAACCGATGTTTAAATGTGATATTATCTCTTACAGATAAACAAGTTCCTATATACAGTTGGGTGATGGCAAGTCAGTTTTTTAGGAAACTTACTATATTTGCCAGCAAGCATCGAATAAAGTTGCTGGCTGTTTCCTGTGGAGGCCTGTTTGTTGCCAATGCTTTCTGCCATATTTTCCCCCAGCGGACATATGGAAAGCTGTACCAAGCTTGGTCACGAGGGGTCCCCGCTCAACTTTCGGACAAGTTGCAAGACACTTTTCAGGAAGTGCTTAAAGATGCCGGAGTGAGCTCGACTCAGAATTACTCAGCGTTTGCTGCCTTCAGCTTTCAGCCAGTGAGTGCGGGCTTTCCTTGGTTGCCAGCTGGTGCTATCGTTGGCATCCCTGCCAATTTCAATAGCACAGATGACGAAGGGAAGGGGATAACCAATCGAATTGTCATGATCAACGGCAAAGATGTCAAGTGGGACAGCGAGGTTGGAAAAGCCCTCCGAGAATCCCTTACCTTCTCATCTGATGCGCAGAAGTTTGCCATTGCAAGAGAGGTTATGTATTTGCAGAGTAACAGCCCTTTCATTCATTCACTAGTGGGATCAGCCTGTTTGGCAGGTACATATCTGACTGGGGTGGCAGCAAAACAAGCCCTTGGTCTTTACTCTGGCCCTTTATTATTACGTGGCTTTTATAACCTGGCTGTAGCAGCAGTGGGACTTGTAGGTTATTTTCTTCTTTCTGATGCAGTTAGTCACTGGCTTGACTACAAATCAGACCACCAAACAGCTACAATATCAAAGAACTATGCTGAAGGAGGTATTGAGTTTTATGATAAAGTACTTGCAAGGAATAGAACGTTTCGTTCTTTACTGGGTAAAAAAGGAGTGGAAATGTATGCAACAAATGGAAATCTGTTCCCAAAGCATTGGTTCAGACTAAAACATGCTCCATACACTTCCCGAAAAGAGATGATTGAAAATACCCTGAGAGATTGCTGGATGTAAATCCATCAACTTCAGTGTTCACTTTCTCCATCACCTATATACAGTGGCAGCAGTGTGTACAAGATGCACTGCAGCAACTCATCAAACTCCTTCAACAGCACCTTCCAAACCTGTGACCCCTACCTAGTGGGATGAGGGCAGCAGATGCTTGGGAATATAACCATCTGCTAGTTTCCCTCCAAGCCACACAGCATCCTGACTTGGAACTTTGTCGCCGTTTCTTCACTGTCTCTGGGTCAAAACTTTGGAACTCCCTTTCTAAGAACATTTGTGGGTGTACCTGCATCAGATGCAGGTGGTTCAAGAAGGTGGCTCAACGCCCTTTTCTGAAAAGCAATTAGTTATGGGCAACGGATGCTGACCTTGCCAGTGATTCATCCCATAAAGGAAAATTGATCTGATAGTACTTAATTTTTGAAGTTTATTTATTAGTCATGAGTAGTCTTACATTAATACTGCATTGAAGTTACTGTGAAAATTTTCAGTTATCCCAGCCCCTATTCAGATACACAGAGAGAATTCGCCTAACCAGCACATCTTTGGATTGTGGGAGGAAACCAGAGGAAACACACAGACACGGGGAGAACGTGCAAACTCCACACAGGCAGTGACCCAAGCCAGAAATCGAACCAAGATCCCTGGCAGTGTGAGGCTGCCGTGCTAACCACTGTGCCATCGTGCTGCCCCTTATTTGCATATTACCATATGTCAGTGAATTCTCTTCAATTTCACTTTACCATTGTCTCTGGTTTCTTCTTTTTCTTCTTCAGGATACATAGTTGTTAGAGGTGTTGCAGATTAGCTGTTCTAATGGAAATTGCAGATTAAGCACTGTGGGCTAAACAAGAGTGAAAACTCTTGAGAACTGAAAGAGCTGAATTTGAATGTCAGTCTTAACTGATGCTCAATTCAGTCTGATTGCCGGAACAGGAAAAACTTGTCCAAGAAACATCTCCGTCCATATTGATGAAGTAACTCGGGTCAGAGAGAGACATCATGTACGTGGCTGGACTACCTCTTTATCAGTGTCAACAGCAAGACCATGAATTTGGATAATTAATTGAGATGGGAACATTAGGAAGCTTTAGCTTTCCCAGTTTTCCCTGACACTGAAAATGATTATGAAATCTAAGCAGTGCACATGGATCAGGAATACAAATGCAGGAAGAGTAAATAAATCGGCTGCAGAGTTAGTTGCCCCAAAGTTTGAGACTTTCAAAAAATATTGCAAATAATGTGTTCACATTAATTAAGTGTATAAGTGCCAGGTGAGTGTTAGGAAGCTGAACAGGCTTTGATTTTTTGCAGCTGTCACCAAGGCATGTTTTAATATCTCTGCTGTAGAACATCTGCAAGAAGTACTTCCAACTTGATTTTCCCTACCTTGAGCTCCCATTATGCTGATTGGTGAATGTTTCACTGGCATGTACACATATCAGTTACTGAAAGTGCTGCACTCTAAATCATTAACATATTGATAATGCAATATTTGCATCCTGCCTGAATAATCTGTATCTCCAAAATCTGAATGTTAAGAATTTTGTGATGTTTCTGCAGGACCGGTTCTCTTTCTCTCTTGTTGCACTCTTTATTTATTCGCTTAAGTGAAGACAGACTAACTTACATAACTTATGTGCTGACTGCAATGATTTGTATAAAATAAAGAATTGCTTCTTTTAGCATTCCGGGCTGTATTGGATCCCATGCCTCATTGCTGGTGCATTCAGCCACCAAAACTCACCCTGTAGAAAATGGATTTGTTGTATTTGCAAGATGAGTAGGGCTTTAATTATACCAGTAGACTGTTTTGGAAAGGGACAATTGCCAGTGTATACCCATGAAACAATATCTAAAGCATTACAATACAGAAGGTGAACATCTCTTTTTATGTATTTTTTTAATTCATTCATGGGATGTGGGTGTCGCTGACTGGCAAGCATTCATTGCTCATCCCTGGTTGCCCTTGAACTGAATGAGTTGCTAGCCCATTTCAGAGGACAGTTGCGAGTCAACCACATTGCTATAGCTCTCGAATCACATGTAGGCCAGATCAGATGACAATAGCAGATTTCCTTCCCGAAAGGACATTAGTGAACCTGATGAATTTTTCCGTGAATTGGCAATGGTTTCCATGGTCGTCAGTAGAGTCTTAATTCAATAAAAGGAATCTGGAATTCAAATTCCACCATCTGCTGTGGCAGGATTCAAAGCCGGATTTCCAGAACACTAGCTGAGTTTCTTGAAGTTTTTTTTAAAGAAGTTTATTTGTTAGTCGCAAGTTGGCTTACTGCAATGAAGTTATTGTGAAAATCCCTGAGTTGCAATACTCTGGAGCATGTTCAGGTACATTGAGGGAGAATTTAACATGACCAATCCACCTAACCAGCGCATCTTTCAGACTGGGAGGAAACCAGAGCACCCAGAGGAAACCCACACGGACACAGTGAGAATGTGCAAAGTCCACACAGACAGTGACCCAAGCTGGGAATCAAACCTGGCCCCCTAACACTATGAGGCAGCAGTGCTAATCACTGTGCCATCTTCTGGATTAATAATACTGCTAAGCCATTCCTGCCCCTTAAATATATACAATTATGTTACTTCATGCACTGAGCCAAGAACACAGGCCCCAAAATTCCAAACATTGCGGCACGGCAAATCTTTGCCTGCTACAAACCTGAAGCCTTCAGAGCTCTTGTGAGTTAACTCATTTGCTTAACCATTGTAGATGTAGATTTTGTCTTAAAAATGGAGTGTTAATGGTGGAAATTAGAGCCCAGCATTAGGAAGTCTCACTGAAGATTTCTAGGGAACAGCAGTGAACAGGCAAGCTGAGTTCACATCCAAATCAAGATACTGGCTGGCTCATGTCAATTTATAACACCTCTCAAGACTCTTCCATTGGAGCAACTGACACAAACAAATAAAGGGCTCACAAATTTTCTTCAGTATGATGATGTGAATATCATGGTCAAGGCTGACATATATTGACCATCTCAGGCATCCCTGACAACTGGGTGATTAGGCCACATCAGAGGGAAATTTATGTGAACATGGAGTCCATTAAAGACCAGATTGAGTGAAAATTGGTAGGGTCCCTTCCCCAAGATACATTAATGAAATGGTTGGGCTTTTATGATAATGCAATAACTTAATTGTTCCTGATATTAATTATATTTTGCAACATGATATTTTAATATATTTAGTAACAGTTCAGATTCTCAAACTCCAGTGGTCGGATTTAAATATGCGGTCTCTTGGATTATTAGTTCAGGATTCTGCCAATTGAGCAAAATTGGAAGAGAAGGCTGCAATGATCTGTTTTCTGATATTTTTGATTTGATTTATTATTGTTACGTATTAACATACAGTGAAAAGTATTGTTTCTTGCGCGCCATACAGTCAAAGCATATCATTCATCGAGAGGGAAACAAAAGAGTGCAGAATGTAGTGTTACAAGCATAGCTAGGGTGTAGAGAAGGATCAACTTAATGCAAGGTAGGTTCATTCAAAAGCTTGACAGCAGCAGAGAAGAAGCTGCTCTTGAGTCGGTTGGTACGTGACCTCAGACTTCCGTATCCAATGGAAGAAAGAATGTCCAGGGTGTGTAGGGTTCTTAATTATGCTGGCGGCTTTGCTGAGGGAGCAGGAAGTGTAGACAGAGTCAATGGATGAGAGGTTGGTTTGCATGATGGATTGGGCTATATTCTTGACGTTTTGTAAGTGTCTTGCAGTCTTGGGCAAAGCAGGAGCCATGCCAAGCTGTAATACAACCAGAAAGAATGCTTTCTATGGTGCATTTGTAAAAGTTGGTGAGAGTCATAACTAACATAACAAATTTCCTTAGTCTTCTGAGAAAGTGGAGGTGTTGGTGAGCTTTCTTAACTATAGTGTCAGCATTGGGAGGAGGGGGGGGAAACCAGGACAGATTGTTGGTGATCTGGACAGCTAAAACCTTGAAATTCTCGACCCTTTCCACTTCGTCCCCATTGATGTAGATGCCAATTACCTAGGCCCTATGCTCTGGAATCCTGTCCCCACAAATGTATGTCATTTCTGCTATTGAGGTGCCCCAAGTGTGGATTAGATTTCAAAATTTGAGCAGGGCTCTGCATGTTCACAGTCAGTCAGAACCAAGCCACAAATGCAGGAGTTAATCTTGGAATGTTCAGTAATCTTCAAGCTCAAAAGCCCTTCATTCAGTTGGTCATGGAAACAGCTATCCCTTGTATTTCTCACAACATAACCCCATTTGGGTGGAACACCTATAAGTTCATGGCAGCAATACCACTGCCTTATTTTTAAATACACGAGTGGGAACTGATAGCTGTATCGGAAAAAGCTTGTAGAAATTCAGGGATGGATCAGCAGTTGGTGCTAAAGCAGAAAACTGCTTGAATGGCTTTGCCCCATTTTACAATGTGAACATTTACGCTGACGTTTGGGGACGAAAGATATCCTAGTATCGGAGATAGTCCAGAGAAGGTTCACTTGGGTATGGATAGTTTTTTTTTGCAGAGAGGTTGAATAGGTTGGGCTGTACTCATTGGAGTTTAGAAGAATGGGAGGTGACCTTATTGAGATATACTGGATTCTCGGGGCCTGGCAGGGTAGATGCTAAGAGGTTAGAGCCATACACACTGAGTCCTATAGCACGGAGACAGGCCCTTCATCCCAAGTTGATCAGCACTGACCAAAATGTCCATCCGTGCTAACCCCATTTCCTTGCACCTGGCGCATAGTCTTCTAAACCTTTCTTATCCATGAATTTATCCAAATGCTTTTTGATGTCAATGTACCTGCCTCAACCACTTCCACTGGCAACTCATTCCATATGCGTACCACCTTCTTAAAAAAAGTTCCTCCTAAGGTTCCCTCTTACCCTAAACTGTTGCCCTCTCGTTTTCGATTACCCAACCCAGGGAAGAAGACTGAGTGCATTCACCCTATCAATGCCTCTCATGGTCTTGTACACATACATGTTTCCCCCTCAGTCTCCTATGCTCTAAAGAAAAAAGTCCTAGCCTGTCCAATATCTCCCTTTCACACAGTCCCTTGAGCCCTGGCAACATCCTTGTAAATTTTTTCTGCACACTTCCCAGTTAAATAACATCCCTCTTAATAGCAAGATGAACAAAACTGAACACAATATTCCCAAGTGCGGTCTCACCAACGTCCTATATGACTGCAACATCCCTACTTCTATACTCAATGCCCTGACTCATGAAGGCTAGGTTTTTCACAACCTTATCTACCTGTCATCCCACCTTTATGGAACCGTGCACCTGAACTTCAAGCTCCCTATATTCTTAAGGCTTTACCATTTGCCATGAAACTCCTACCTTGATTTGACTTTCCAAAATGCAACACATTGTTCTGATTGATATTTTCCCCTATGGGAGAGCCTAAGACCAGAAGGCATAATCTCAGAGTCGGTGTCGCCTACTTCCTTTCTGTTGGAGGGTAGTGAGTCTGGACTTCTTTACTGCAGAGGGCTGTAGAGGCTGGTTGTCAAATATGTTCAAGGCTGAGACTGATTTTTAATTAGTAAGGGAATCGAGGATTATGGGGATAAAGTGGAGTTGAAGCTGGTCATATCTGATCAGTCATGATTTCATTGAAAGACAGAACAGACCTGATGGGCTGAAAAGCCTACTTCTGCTCCTATGTCTTATAGTCTTATTGGTGTTGTGCACAAACTAATCTTTTTCCTTGACAATATTTTTTTTCTACCACCAAACAGCACTGTTGTACTTTTGGTTTACAATTTCCTACTTTGACAGCACCTCCCAAACCCATAACCTCCATCACCCAGTAGAAGAACAGGGAGCAAGGACATGATAACACCATTACCTACAAGTTCCTCTCCAAGCCACACACCAACCTGACTTGGAAGTTTATTTTGCTATTCCTTCATTATTGCTCGGTCAAAATCCTATAACCTCAGTCACACTGATTGCAGGAGTTCAAGAAGGTGTCTCACCAATCCCTTTCTCAAGGACAAATCGAGATGGGCAATAAATGCTTTTTTTGCCAGCAAAGCTTGCATCCATGAATATATCAAAAGACAATTTGTGTTAATGGATTAGCAAAGCTGCAGCATTTTGTTCAGTTATGCCATTTTTCAGACTGCTCCCTACACAAAATTAATTATCCTAACTTCATCACCTCATCCTCAAGTCAATGACGATTGAAAATTTCCTGGATATGTGCCAGCTTTGCATTTGCTACAGGCTCAGAAGAAATAGTGCAGATAATTAGCTAAAATCAATAAATACCACCATCATTTGCTGGATTTAGGGCGCTGAAGTGCCTACCTGTGCTATTGAATAAGGTGACATTTGGGAGGAAAATTCATTTTGGGGTCTCAAATGGATGCTGGGTTTTCAGCAGATTGGAATCCTTAGGCCCAAGAAGCATCAGACCTCATCTGAATAATTATCGTGATTTCCTTATTTTTTAAAATTAATTCTTGGGGCGTGGGTGTTGCTGCCTGGCTAGCATTTATTGTTCATCCCTAATTATCGTTGAGAAGGTGGTGGTGAACTGACTCCTTGAATCACTGCAGTCTACATGCTGTGGGTTGACTCACAGTGCCATTAGGGAGAGAGTTTCTGGATTTTAGCCCAGCTATGGCGAAGGAACAGCAATACTTAGCACAGTGGTTAGCAGTGCTGCTTCACTGCACCAGGGACCCAGTTTGATTTCTGGCTTGGGTCACTGTCTGTATAGAGTTTCCCTACGTCTGCATGGGTTTCCTCCGGGTGCTCCGGTTTCCTTCCACGTTCTGAAAGACGTGCTAGTTGGGTGCATTGACCCGAACAGGTGCCAGACTGTGGCGACTAGGGGAATTTCACTATAAACTTCATTGCAGTGTTAATGTAAGCCTTACTTGTGACTAATAAATAAACTTTAACTTACTTTATATATTTCCAAGTCAGGATGGTGAGTGACTTGGAGGGGAGCTTGCAGGTGTTGATGTTTCCATGTATCTGCTGCTCTTGTCTTAGATGGATGTGATCGGGGGTTTGGAAGGAGTTGTCTAAGGATCTTTAGTGGATTGCTGCAGTGCACCTTGTAGATAGTACACACTGCTGCGAACGAGCATCGGTGATGCAGGGGGGTGAATGTTTGTGATTTGGTGCCTATCAAGCTGGTGGTCCAGAGAAATCTGTTTTCCACTGCACCAATTTAGGGCAGTTGCTATACCAGTAGGCACACTTGTAGGCCCTGATGAAGTGAGGGGCAGTGAGTGTTAGGGTCATGGGCTTGCTTTTTCTCAGTGGAAGCAGAAGGTGCAATCAATCTCTTAACTCCCCAAAGGACAAAAAAGAACTGCATCTTTCACAGTTGTGGGATAACATTTTAATTTGGATAACATTTTGGATAATTTGAACATGGCTGCCAGACTGTCAGTAGTGCATCAATCCGTTAGTTATGCGGCTCCCTCAATTTTATATCTTTTCATAATGCAAGACAGGTGATTAAGAGGTCACTGTCAGTTTTTTTCCAATGATGAAAATTAAAATTTGCCCCTTTGTGTTTATACAAGAGAAGGATGCAGCCCCCTTATTGGTTTATTTACTAAAATGAACTTCAGTAACCAAATACAATACATGGGTGTTTCAGTGAATTTATTTCTAGATTACAGCAGTAGTACCTACATAGAGAATCTTGGCTGTATTGCTCCAGTAACTGATTTTACAAAAGAGCAATTGCATTTTACAGTAAGACTAGTACTTCACCCGCGCTTTAACACCTTCACGGGGGCAAAACATGGTGACAGGTTTGACCGCGACATAAACTTGATAACAGTTTTTGCAGAACGGTTCCCAGTGAATGTTCTCTTTTTGGGTCAACATGGCAAAAGGGGTTTTGGAAGAGCAAGAGTCATACCACCACCCACCACCATACTTTGAAGCACAGTTAACTGCATCACCATCGCTGTCTTTATCTCTTGAGCTAAATGGCATATTATCGACCATGTTTTTATTAGTAGCCAATGCATCACCAGCACCACCCTTGTAGGCACCAAGACGCAGCTTATAGCGTGTCATCTCATTACCTAACCGGAAGATGTCATACTCTGCATAGCTCTCCCCACGACTCGCATCAGTAAAAACCACTCTTGCTTTATACCATTTCTGGGTAGTTAAGAAGTAAATGTATTCATTGCCAAGAAAGTGGTCACCCAGAATGTTCCCAAACCCATACTTGTATGTAGTCCACGTCTCATTCCATGTCAGTTCGCTCTGATTGCTGTTCCGATGAATAACAGTCCATCCACCGCAGTCATACTTCATCTCACAGTTAACCACAATTGGGGGCGTTTTGCCAGTCGGCTCAGGCCGGATCACATAGAGGCCAGTTTCGTTGTAACCTTGTTCATAGACTTCCCTACAATCCTTCGCTTGTGCTGTAATGACAAGAATTTTTGCTACATGTTTCAATGTGTATTTTTGCATGAATTGCAGTCTATGATTTACCCTGTGTCCTTAAATACATTCAATAACTTTAAGAAGATGGCATAACATCGCATATAAATGTGCAACGCAAGATAAAATAATGTCTCCAAAGCATCTTTATCAAGTATGCTATTTGTTGAATTTTAATCTTTCCCATTATACTGTAAAATTAGAAAAATTAGTTGCCTTTCATTTTATTTAATAATTAGCAGATTTGCTATGTTGTTATTCAGGATAATTTGGAGATGATAGTATTTTTATATCATTAACACTAGTGATTATTCTGCTACAAGATATAAATTGTGTTAACTGACAATGCAATTTTAAAGTCACATAGATACCACGGGGGGTCAGGTAGCTCTGATCATTCTGGGTCAGTTGAGATCAATCCCCTCTTTGAAGATGTGGATCCAAGCTCTGAACCACAAGTTAAGCTGAGATCAATTTCAGAAAGTTTTTAAAGTATATTTATCAGTGTGTCATAAGTAGGCTTACATTAACACTGCAATGAAGTTACTGTGAAAATTCTCTAGTCACTACTCTCCGGCACCTGTTAGGGTACACTGAGAGAGAATATAGCATGGCCAATGCACCTACCCAGCGCGTCTTTTGGACTAAGGGAAGAAACCAGAGCACCCGGAGGAAACTTACGCAGACACAGGAAGAATATGCAGTCACCGCACAGTCATTCCAGCTCTGTGGCACTGTGAGGCAGCAGTACTAACTATTGTGCCACTGACTACTGTGTTGTCTTCTTGATGCAACTTGAATAAGAAGATGAACCTTAAAAATGCATATAATAATCCCTTGGTTCTATTCCCACTGTCATCCCTCAATCAACACTAGTATCCATTTATATGATTTTGTGGGTGCGGGAAGGGCGGGGGAGCCTGACTGTGTACACAACAGCATCACAAAACCGGGTGACTATGCTTAGAGTGTAACTCCAGTGTTTCACAGATTGGGACCATCCTGAGGGTATGGAAATAATTACAGTCTAAGTCACATTGTCAGTTCAATTAGTCACTAGCTACTGGGGACGTTTTTTGCCTATTGTTAAAAACCACTTTTGGGGTTTTTTTTCCTTTTGTTTCAAATATTTTTCTTTTAATAGGAGACAGAAACTTACATTGGCCATGCTAAATTCTCCCTGAAACAGGCACTGGAGTGTAACAACTAGGGAATTTTCACAGTAACTTCATTGCAGTGGTAATGTAAGCCCACTTGTGATACTAATAAATAAACTTAAAAAAAGAAACTTGTTACAAATGTCACTAACATTTATGGAATCAGACTCCTGCAGCACAGAAAGAGGCCATTCAGCCCATTGAGTCTGCACCGACCAAAATTCCACCCAGGCCCTATCTCCCTAGCCCCATACATTTTCCCTGACTAATCCCTCTGACACTAAGGGGCAATTTAGCATGGCCAATCCACCTAACCCCCACATCTTTGGACTGTGGGAGGAAACTGGAGCACCCAGAGGAAACTCACACAGGCACGAGGAGAATAGGCAAACTTCATACAGACAGTGACCCAAGTTGGGAATCAAACCCAGGTTCCTGGTACTGTGAGGCAGCAGTGCGAACCATTTATTTTATGATAAAATTTTCCAGGACTAACCATGGTGCAATATTCTGCACGCCATCACTGAATATCAAAAAATTGTGCCCTCAACTTTCTTACATTTACAATAGCCAAAGACAAATATTTCCATTTGGAATTGTCTTAAAGAACCAAAGAATTAAAACTGATTTGTGGACAGGACAAACTGAAATTCTAGGTTACATTATGCTTATCCTCCTAAGAACTCTTTTTTCATTCACAGCATCTGTTTGTTGAGCGATTAAATGAAAAATGTGTTAGCCTTGTTTTCATTTTAAATTGGGGTTATATTGTCATTCAAATCAAGGTTAAAGCTCATTTATTTGTGTCACAAGTAGGCTTACACTGCAATGAAATTACTATTAAAATCCCCTAGTCGTCACACTCCAGCGCCCTTTCGGGAGAATTTAGAATGGCAAATGCATCTAACCAGCGCATCTTCTGGACTGTGGGAGGAAACCAGAGCACCTGAAGGAAAACCACGCAGACACAGGGAGAACGTTCAGACTCCACACAGACAGACAAGCCAGGAATCAAACCCAGGTCCCTGGCATTGTAAGGCAGCAATGCTAGTCACTGTGCCAACATTGATACACTATATAAAATTAAAAAGTAAAAACCAATTTGTCCTTGATTGTGAAATCTCTTTAAAAATCAGTACAAATTGAGATGATTAACAAAACAACTCTAAAATACTGATTTTTTTTTAAAGACTATATGTGAATGTTCAAAGTGGAAAATGTATACTGGTGAATGCAATGAGTTTGCTCCTGATCTGATGAGGACAGAATATAGAAATTTCTATTCCATGGCCAGCTGCACCATATCAGACATAGGAACGCTTGATAATAATTACTGGGAACAGAAATGTAATGCTGCCCCCTAATTTAGCCTGCTTTGTGCAAGCTAAGAAGGAAAACTCAACTATACTCACATCAAAGTTTTCAGAAAAAAGTCATTGAAATGGCCTACCTTTTCTCAGCAGTAGATCTCTCACATTTATGATCTTGTTCACTTGGTCTGAATGTACCATAAAAGAATTAGCTACTTTATATCGCAGTTGTTCATATGTTAGTACACCCGCACTTGCCAAAGCAAGATGCTGGACAGACAGCAGGATAACTGTGAAAGCCATGAACTGATTGCGGAAATCCATGATTGCAAACCTGCAAGGGGATGAAGTACATTAGTTAATCTTACAAATTAACTTTTAGATTTACAGCAAATTTCTCCACACTTACTGAGAGTCTTGCTAGGAGAAACTTAAACAGGAACCAAGTTAGGAGGGCTCACTGACTGCTTTTATACAGAAGATCTGATTTTAAGTTGTCCCTCACCATTAAAAATTAACTAGAAGTTCATAGATATTGAAGTTTACATTGAACATGTGGTAAACACGTTAACAGCTGGAATATGTTGCCGGGATTATCAGCTGTTACCTTATCTTTTATCCACAGATATATGTAGGTATCAGGTAAACCACTCACCTAAAAATGACTACATTTGTTTGACTACATTTGTTTGCTGAAGCAAAATTAAAAATATCCTGGGTGCTGTAATTTTAGTTTTTCATTGAATGGGTTTTCGGCATTAGTGGACCTTCTTCTCTTTATTTGAGAAGATACTTTTTAAAGTATTTGCCTTGCACAATTATATAAAATTAGGGTTAACAATTAACCCATACCAGCCCTAACCTGTTTGTGCTCTAATGTAACACTGTTGTATGCACATTTCAGAAAGACAAACTTAACTATAATTAATATAATTATTTGCAATTTTAAGAAAAGGCTAAACGGACATAAAATCAGGAAAAAGACTAAACTGGTCTACGTTTTCAGAGATATATTCAAATATAAACATAACCAGTTAAATTAATTTGATACTTCTCATCTTTCAGTCTTGTAGTCAAGAAAACACATGGCATGCTTGCCTTCATCGGTTGGGGCATTGAGTATCAAAATTGGCAGGTCATGCTCCAGCTGTACAGACCCTTAGTTAGGCTTCATTTAGAATATTTTGGTTGCCACATTACCAGAAGGATGTGCATGCTTTGGAAAAGGTACAGAAGAGGTTTACCAGGATGTTGCTTGGCCTGGAGGGTATCAGATATAAGAACATAAGAACATAAGAAATAGGAGCAGGAGTAGGCCATCTAGCCCTTCGAGCCTGCCCCGCCATTCAATAAGATCATGGCTGATCTGTTGTGGCTCAGTTCCACTTTCCCGCCCTCTCCCCATAACCCTTAATCTCCTCTCTTATCAAGAACCCATCAACCCGCTTCTTAAAAATATTTAGCGAGGCAGCCTCCACCACTTCAACGGGCAGAGAATTCCAGAGATTCACCACCCTTTGAGTGAAGAAGTTCCTCCTCAACTCCGTTCTAAACCGCCTCCCCTTTATCTTGAGGCTGTGCCCCCTAGTCCTACTGTGAAGAGAGATTGGAAAAGCTCAGTTTGTTCACACTGGAACGAAGGAAATTAAGGGGTGACCTGATACAGGGCCACAAGATTATGAGTGGCCTGGACAGAATGGATAGTCAGATGTTCTGTCTTAGGGTAGAAAAGTCAAGTATTAGGGCACATTGGTTTAAGGTGTGTGGGGAAAAGTTTAGAGGAGATGTGCGAGACAAGTTTTTTACACAGACAGTGGTGAATGTCTGGGACGCTCTGCCAGGGGAGGTGGTGGGATCAGATACAATATGGTATTTAAAGGGTAACTAATGAATACATGGAAAGGATGGGAATGGAAGGATATGCACTCTGTAAGTGCATATGGTTTTAATTTAGACAGGCATCTTGATCGGCGCAGGCTTGAAGGCCAAAGGGTATGTTCCTGTGCTTTGTTCTGTGTTCTTTCAAGATCACTGTACCAACATCTTCAAGCAGAGAGTTAAAGGAATCTCAGTATTTCTCCATGTTACAATATTAATAGGTGTCAGAGTCAATCATTTTGGGAAATCACTCAATAATACATTTGTCAAACAAATTAAATAATGATTCAAACTTCTCACAGAGACTGGAGATGGCTTGTAAATGGTTTGCTGGTCATGGTTTATTTTCATATGGCAATTACATGTTTGTTTCTTATCCTTAAATGCCCTCCAACTGAGTGGCAATTAAGAGTCAAGTACATTGCTGTGGATCTGAAGTAACAAGGGGGACAGATCAGGTAAGGACAGCAGATTTCCTTCCCTAAAAGGAAGGTGTCTAGTTGGGACCCAGGTTGATAAGGTTGTTAAGAAGGTGTATGGTGTGTTAACTTTTATTGGTAGAGGGATTGAATTTCGGAGCCGTGAGGTCATGTTGCAACTGTACAAAACTCTGGTGCGGCCGCACTTGGAGTATTGCATACAGTTCTGGTCGCTGCATTATAAGAAGGATGTGGAGGCATTGGAAAGGGTGCAGAGGAGGTTTACCAGGATGTTGTCTGGTATGGTGGGAAGGTCTTATGAGAAAAGGCTGAGGGACTTGAGGTTGTTTTCATTAGAAAGAAAAAGGTTGAGAGGTGACCTGATTGAGGCATACAAGATGATCAGAGGGATAGATAGGGTGGATAGTGAGAGCCTTTTTCCTCGGATAATGATGGCTAACACGAGGGGACATAGCTTTAAATTAAGGGGTGGTAATTATAGGACGGATGTCAGAGGTAGGTTCTTTACTCAGAGGGTAGGAAGGGCGTGGAATGCCCTGCCTGCAGCAGTTGTGGACTCGCCAACTTTAAGGGCGTTCAAATGGTCAGTGGATAGGCATATGGATAACATTGGAATAGTTTAGGTTAGAGGGTCATTAGATTGGTTCCACTGGCCGGCACAACATCGAGGGCCTAAGGGCCTGTACTGTGCTGTAATGTTCTATGTTCTAAAATACATTAATGAACCAGATGGATTTTTACAACAACTGATGAATGCTGCACTGGCCAGCATTACTCAGACAAATTTTATATTCTAGGTTCATTAATTGAATTCAAATTCCACTGTCTGCCCTGGTGGAATGTGAGCCAATCCCCACCTGGGCCTTTGGATTACCTATCCAGTGACCATAGTCAGGTCACTGAGCATGTAATTCTCACATTTGTGTCAGGAAATAGCTTAGAAGAAAATAGGTTATATGGTAATATATGGTCAAAAGGTGGCTCTTGAAAAGACTTTTGAAAGTGGACATAGTTGTAGTAATATGGAGGTGTTTAAAATGAATGTTTCAAGCACCTGAGGGCTTTCACACAAAGATAAAACATTGGAATAGAAATTCAAAAGAGGCTATCAAAAATGGAGCCAGGCATGTACGATTTGAAGAGGGTTTTTGAGGATGAGGCATGGAGGAGTTTTTAAAAATGGGAATGGCGATTTTGAACTTAACCCATCTGGTAAGGGACAACAATCTAATGTCACAGTTTTATTGGGAGTTGAGGTTGATGCCAGAGAGGTGCAGGTGGGATTTTATGGCCTCTCTCGTTCCAAGGTCAACGGACCTTCCCATTGTCCACCCCTCGCCCACTTCAGTTCCCATGGTGGGTAGGGTGGTAAAATTCCAGCCTTGGTATCATCTACATACATAGAGAAACTGATTCCATGCCTACACTTTGGGAAAGAACGTCGAAGCATATAGGTGGGTGATGCTTTGAGAGATCCTGAATTGACTATACAGGGTTGGAAGGAGAAGTTATTATAAGAGTTGCACTGGCTGCGTCAGGTAGAAAAGAAGAAAACAGCAGGAGTTCAAACAATTGTGATGGGCAGTCAAGAGGATGGCGAACCAGCCTGTTGGACATCATAGAGCAGTCAAGGAGGTGGCACAATGATAACATCACTGCATAGGTAATCCAGAGGCCCAGGAGAGATTGGTTCAAATTCCGCCAGGGCAGACAGTGGACTTTGAATTCAATTAATAAACTTAGAATATAAAATTAGTCTGAGTAATGCTGGCCAGTTCAGCATTCATCATTTGCTGTAAAAATCCATCTGGTTCATTAATGTCTTTTAGGAAAGGAAATCTGCTGTTCCTACCTGATTTATCCCACTCGTTACTCCAGATCTGCAGCAATAAAACTAGTTTATTTATTAGTCACAAGAGAGCTTATATTAATACTGCAATGAAGTTACTGTGCAAATCCCCGAGTCGCCACACTTTGGCACAGGTTTGGGTACACTGAGAGAGAATTTAGCATGGCCAATCCACCGAACCTACACATCTTTGGACTGTGGGTGGAAACCAGAGCAAATCCACGCAGACATGAAAGAACGTGCAAATTTCACACAGACAGTGACCTAGGCAGAGAATCGAACCCAGGTCCTGATGCTGTGAGGCGTCAATGGTAGTCATGATGTGGAAATGCCGGCGTTGGATCAGGGTAAACACAGTAAGAAGTCTCACAACACACCAGGTTAAATTCCAACAGGTTTATTTGGTAGCAAAAGCCCTAGCTTTTGGAACGCTGCTCCTTCATCAGGTAAGTGGGAGTTCTGTTCACAAACAGGGCATGAGGCAGCAGTGGTAACCACTGTGCCTTGTGGTTGACTCTTAACTGTCACTCAGTTCAAGGGCATTAAAGGATGGAAACAAATGCTGGTCTTGTTAGTGACCTGCTGCCCCCCCACCCCCTGAACATCCCATGAAAGAATTTTTCAAAACAGTGTTACACACTGAGTTTATGTCATTTATGACACAAATAAATACCGTGGGCAGCACAATAACACAGTGGTTAGCACTGCTGCTTCACAGCTCCAGGGTCCTGGATTCGATTCCCGGCTCAGGTTACTGTCTGTGTGGAGTTTGCACATTCTCCTCGTGTCTGCGTGGGTTTCCTCTGGGTACTCCGGTTTCCTCCCACTGTCCAAAGATGTGTAGGTTAGGTTGATTGGCCATGCTAAGAAATTGCCCCTTAGTGTCCAGGGATGCGTAGGTTAGAGGGATTAGTGGGTATAATATGTAGGGATATGGGGGTAGGGCCTGGGTGGGATTGTGTTCGGTGCAGACTCGAAGGGCCTCTTTCTGCACTGTGGGGTTCTATGAGTCTATGACTGTGACCCAAGTTGTCTTGGTGTGCTGTAAAGATCAAAAAGCAAACGATAAGGATCTGAATAGGGAACAGCAGGGGAGGTGAGAGTACAATCGAGTGATGATGAAGAGTCCCAGATAGGAGAGTTTAGAAGTGGGGTTTATGATCATGGGAGGATCATGGTTAGCTGGGAGATGATGCAGTTTTAAATGACACAGTACTAGATCTCAAGAATGAGAATTATTGATGTCCTCAAGTATTGGGTCAAGTGGATAGATAGAAGGAGAAAAAACATTGCAGAGGTATGGAGAAAGAGTAGGGCAGCCTAACTAACCAGATTGCCTTTAAAAGAGCTGATTGGCTGAATGGCCTTTTGTGCTGTTTTATTCCAACCTGGTGCTCTGAGAAAGCCACGGTATTGGTAGTTGATAGTTGAAGGAAAGTCGGATCTTGTAATCGAATTGTAAATTGTCAGCTTGTAGAATGGCGGCCTGGTAGTTGGGGTCCAGAGCCAGGCTAATATAGTTCTAAAATCTTTCTGGAGCGTACCGGGCAGATGGTCAATCTTTGGAATTGGTTTGCAGGTGGGATTAACGCCTACTTAGTGATCCATATCCAGTCAGTAATTGAAATTACTTGACTTCGTCTTGCTTGTTCAGCTTGTGGTTGGAACCTGAGTGGCCAGTTGAAGATGTAAGTGATAAGAACATGCGAATTAGGAGCAGGAGCAAGCCATTCAACCCCTCAAGACTACTTTGCCATTTGATAAGATCATGGCTTATCTGAATGTGGCCTCTACGTTCCTGCCTACCCTCTATACTCTTTGACTTCCTTGACAGCCAAGAATCCATCGAATTGGAAGATATTCAATGACTCCACTTCTCAAATCTCTCCTCATCTTCATATTAAATGGAGACCCTTTAGTTTTAGACTATTTGTAGATGTTTTCCCTAGTCCTCATGGGAAAACATCCTTTCAACATCCACATTGTCAAGTCCCTTCAGAATCTTAGCTCTTTCAATAAGATCACCTCTTCGTCTTCTAAAGCCCAACCTACCCTCATAAGATAACCCCTTTATGCCAGAAATCAATTGACTGATGTTGGATGGGATTTTCCAGCTGTGCTTGCCCCAAAACTGGTAAATTCCACCCCAGGTCAACGGACCTTTCCGTGGTCCACCCCGGACCCACTACAATTCCCATGACAGGCGGAATGGGAACATTTGCCCCGATGTGTCCAGCGAGTGAAAACCTAAGGCTAATCTGTAATCAAAGATGACCCTTTAACTCCTCCCCACACCCATCAAGAGATAATTCAGCACAAATTGTCAATGTCAGTGTTTATGCTCCTCTTGAACATTCTCTGTTTAATTCAGTCAGCATGTCCACCTTTCCCTTTAATGGGTGACACAATGGCACAGGGGTTAGCTCTGCTGCCTCACAATGTCAAGGACCCGGGTTTGATTCCTGGCCTGGGTCACTGTCTGTGTGAAGCTTGCACGTTCTCCCCGTGTTTGCATGGGTTTCCTGCGGCTGTTCCATTTCCTCCCACAGTCCAAAAGCCATGCTGGTTAGGTGCATTGGTCATGCCAAATTCTCCCTCAATGCACCCGGAATTGATGACCTGGGGACTTTCTTAGTAACTTCATTGCACTGTTAATGTAAGCCTACTTGAGACACTAATAAATAAACTTTAAAAAATGTACCTATGATATTTACCTGACTCCCCCTATGGCAGTAAGTCTGACATTCTACCCACTCCTTTGGTAAAGAAACCTTATCAAAATTCCCAATTGTATTTGTCAGTGATTTCACTATCTTATACTTATGGCCCCTAATTTTACTCTTGCCACGAGTGGCATATCTCTCCATCTTTCCTGTCATATCCTTTTATAACCTTAAATGACATTAATTGGGTGATATCTTCGTGTTGTGTTGCTTAGAGGAAGGAACCTAGCATTTTTTATCTTTTATGTGAGGTATGATGTGTCCATTTAGTATCACAGTAATGCAAAGGGATCTTTTATGAGTACATGAGAAGATATTCTAGGGCCTTGCTGTAATGATTCTGCCAGCAATGTGACACTGCCTAAGCTGAAGTGTCAGGGCAGCACGGTGGCACAGTGGTTAGCACTGCTGCCTCACAGCGCCAGCGACCTGAGATCAATTCTGCCCTCAGATCACTGTCTGTGTGGAGCTTGCAAATTCTCCCCATATCTGTGTGGGTTTCCTCCAGTTTCCTCCCACAGTTCAAAGCTGTATGGGTTGGGTGGATTGGCCATGCTAAATTGGCCCCAGTGTCAGGGATCTTTGCATGGTGAATGGAATCGGCTGCCGTCAGTGGTGGTGGAGGCGAACTCGCTGGGGTCTTTTAAAAGACTTCTGGATGAGTATATGGGGTTTAATGAGGTTGAGGGTTATAGATAGGTCTGTAGGTTGGTAGGTGATGATGTGATCGGCGCAACTTGTGGGCCGAAGGGCCTGTTTGTGCTGTAGTGTTCTATGTTCTATGTTCTATATGGGGATAATAAGGTTTGGGTGGCCCTGGGGTCAGAGCAGACTTGATGGGCTGGATGGTCTCTTTCTGCACTGCAGGAATTCTATGATCTGGCTTATGTGCTTAAATATATAATGACATGCAAATTCACGTAGCTCAGAGTTAGGTGTACAACTAACTGAATCACAGTGGCATGGTAAGCCCTGAGAGTGAAGTAGCATTGTCTCAATTCTGAACTGTATTAACGCCAGAAAACACCTCCATTTGTGTGCAACCTGTATAGTATAGAGAAATGTAATGATTTTTTCTCAACTTCTCACTACTGTTTCGGTGTTTAGTTGGAAGGGTTATTAGGATAGAGGGCCAATATCAGGCTGCAGCTTGTGTACAATGGAATTTGTCCAGAAACTTATTGGTATTTAATTTTGAGAGAGCTCTATGATAACTGGTGTAATTTTGTAACATATTTACACAGCAGAATTCACAAAGTAAAGAAAACTTCCACCTGTTTCTTGTCAAGGAACTATTTTTGGAAAATAGTCACTTGTAGGCAAAAGAAGTAAAAATATACACATATATTCAATTATTGAGATCTATTATTTCATTTGAAACATAGTTCAAACATATGAACTCTTAATTTGCAAAATGTGTTGTCCTGTAAATTTTAATAGTTCACCTTAGGTTGTGAAAAAGAAATTGTAAAATAAAACAGATATTAAAGACAAAGCAACAGAATCATCAACCATTTTAATAATTAGATTAAGGTAATGATTTCAGTCCTGCATATGTTACGTGTTAGAATTTGATGCAAACCATTTATTGTTATCATGACTGAAGCTATCTTCATTTACGATCTGACTAGCCATATAAATCAACATTTGGTCAATGGCAACCCTTGGAAATCACTTGTCAATCATTGTCTTTGATAGGGATCTTTGTTTCTGGTAAATATTTGGACATCTTAGCCACCTTGCGTGCTGTTCAGTGTTTGTCCTTAATAGTTCCTCAGAGTCAACACTTTTATAAACTTTTTATAATGAATAGATTGCATTTATTGTACTCATTTGCTGGTAATGACTGGGGGGCATCTTTACCAAGCAATGTGCTTTACAGTATCATGACCTGGACATTTTCACAAGACCTAATGGCGCCAGTTTTGAGCCCAGAATTGGGATTTGTGCTACCGATAGTCCTGCCATTAATGTATGGGATGAGCCCCTTTCACTATTCACTGGAAGACCCATTGTATAAACCCTGTGTCATGTAAAATAAATTTGAATGCAGCTGTTATGGTGCATCCTGCATGTGGCTGTGGGGTGCAGCAGTGCTGGGATAGATTACAGAAGTGACTGAGTTAACATCAGATGGCTGGGATGGGTGGCTCACGTGTAATTTAACAATCCCCTTTTCAAGGGTGTTTTCTATTAAACAGTCTGATGGAGGAAGTGAGAAAGAGGTGTTGTGAGAGGCAGGAGAGTAGAACACACAATTTCAGGAAAATAGACTTCTAAATCCTACCAAATAAGAGTATCTCAATAGAGATCTCTGAGCGTTTGATAGATGAGCCATATAAATGTTTCCACTTGAGGAGACATCTATAACCAAGGCTCCAAAATAGAACAGAATTAAGAGGAAACAACTTTACCCAGAGAGTGGTTAGAATGCAGAACTCACTACTGAATGAAGTAGTTGAGGCAAATCATAGAACATAGAACATTACAGCACAGTACAGGCCCTACGGCCCTCGATGTTGCGCCGACCAGTGGAACCAATCTAATGACCCTCTAACCTAAACTATTTCAATGTTGCCCATATGCCTATCCACTGACCATTTGCATGCCCTTAAAGTTGGCAAGTCCACAACTGCTGCCGGCAGGGCATTCCACGCCCTTACCACCCTCTGAGTAAAGAACCTACCTCTGACATCCATCCTATAACGACCACCCCTTAATTTAAAGCTATGTCCCCTCGTGTTAGCCATCATCATCCGAGGAAAAAGGCTCTCACTGTCCACCCTATCCAATCCTCTGATCATCTTGTATGCCTCAATTAGGTCACCTCATAACCTTCTTCTCTCTAATGAAAATAACCTCAAGTCCGTCAGCCTTTCCTCATAAGACCATCCCACCATACCAGGCAACATCCTGGTAAACCTCCTCTGCACCCTTTCCAATGCCTCTACATCTTTCTTATAATGCGGCGACCAGAACTGTACGCAATACTCCAAGTGCGACCGCACCAGAGTTTTGTACAGTTGTAACATGACCTCACGGCTCCGAAATTCAATCCCTCTACCAATAAAAGCTAACACACCGTACGCCTTCTTAACAACCTTATCAACGTGGGTGCCAACTTTCAGGGAGCTATGCACATGTACCCTGAGATCTCTCTGCTCGTCAACACTACTGAGTCCTTCCATTAGCCCTATATTCTGTACTCCTGGTACTCTTACCAAAGTGAATCATCTCACACTTTTCCACATTAAACTCCATTTGCCACCTCTCAGCCCAGCTCTGCAGCTTATCTATGTCCCTATAGAATTTATCTATAGAATCCCCTACGATGCAGAAGAGACCATTTAGCCCATCAAGTCTGCACCAACTCCCTGACAGAGTATCTTACCTAGGCCTTGTCCCTCACCCTAGACCTGTAACTCCACACATTTCTCATGGTTAGTCCATCTGATTTGTTGGGCCAATCCATCCAGAGGAAACCTACTCAGAGACAGGGAGAACATGCAAACTCCACACAGACAATTACCCAAGGCTAGAATTAAGCACGGGTTCCTAGCGCAGTGAGGCAGCAGTGCTAACCACTGTGTCACCATGCCATCACAAATAGCTTAGCTGGAAGCTGGACAAACATATAAAGGGGAAAATAACAGAAGGATACAATGGAGTCAGATGAAGAAGGATGGGAGGAGGGTGTAGAACATGAAAGAGCAGCCAAGGCCAGTGAGACCGAATAGCCTACACAGTAATTTCTGTGTAATTCCGTGTATTCCAACTGCCATTATTCCATTTGTTTTGGGATCTTTGTTCCCATGGATGAGCGCGATGACAAGTATGATGGTCTAATCAGATTGTCAAAACCAGTTGAGAAAGCAACAGGCATCAAGCTGCCCCATGGTCTGGACTGTAGTTTGCAGGGTAAAGTGTAACCCCTACTGGGGGGGCAAAGCCTGGGTAAGATACGATGTCAGGGAGCTGGTGCAGACTTGATGGGCTAAATGGTCTCTTCTGCATCGTAGGGAATTCTATGATTTGCCTCAACTACTTCATTCAGTAGTGAGTTCTGCATTCTAACCACTCTCTGGGTAAAGTTGTTTCCTCTTAATTCTGCACCATTTTGGAGCCTTGGTTATAGACATCTCCTCAAGTGGAAACACCTATATGGCTCATCTATCACCTCTAGTGATTTACCCTTATTTGGAAGAATTTGGAAGTCCATTTTCCTGAAATTGTATATTCCACTCTCCTGCCTCTCACTTCCTCCATCAGACTGTTTAATAGGGAACACCCTTGAAAAGAGGTTTGTTAAATTACACATGAGCCACCCATCCCAGCCATCTGATGTTAACTCAGTCACTTCTGTAGCCTATCCCAGCACTGCTGCACCCCACAGCCACACGCAGGATGCACCATAACAGCTGCATTCAAATTTATTTTACATGATACGTGGAGGAGGAGGAAACAGCTACTGGCCCGAGACCACTTCCTAGGTGGCGATCTACTTCAATGAAGACAGCACACTCTCAATCGATGTCTGCAACAGGATAAAAATCTCTCCGATCATGGCACAAACTTTGGTAGCATCCTAGCTGTCGCTTGGCTGATCTTAGGGAGGTGTAAGGTTTCTCAACATCCTGCTTGAGACAAGTATCAAGATGACCTGAGCTCTAAGGCCATGGATGGTCTGCTCCCCAGTTGGTTTGGCCACACATGATCACCGCAATTTCCATTTGGCGTTTAAGTCACCCAGTTCCACATCCTCACTAAGACTACCCAATTCCCCTTTGGTGAAAGAATCTGAAGCAATGCATAGAAGTGAAAAAAATATAGGGATATCTTCGGATGAGATTGAAGTGGCCATCACAGAGGAAAATAGGGCAAGATCTAGCTCTTCAGACTCATGAATGGGTGTGAACTTCACATCTTCTCCCTCGTCATCAAGGTCACCAATATGTAAGAAGATGATTTGTCTGGTTGCTTGTTCCTCTTCCCCCTCCTCCACTTTCTTTTCTTCCTGGTTCAGCCTCTCTCCCAATTCCTATTTGAATGATAATTTGTAGGAAAGGAGAAACTGAGCAAAGACCACTCAGTGCACCATAAAAACATAGGAAACAGAAGCAGGAGGAACACTTGAGCTTGCTTCGCCACTCAACTAGATGATGGCTTATCTTCCATCTCAATGCCATTTTCCCGTATTATGTAGCCACTATAGCTTTCATCAGAGGCGGCACGGTGGCACAGTGGTTAGCACTGCTGCCTCACAACTCCAGGGACCTGGGTTCGATTCCCAGCTTGGATTGTTGTCCTTGCGGAGTCTATACGTTCTCCCTGTGTTTGCGTGGGTTTCCACTGGGTGCCCCGGTTTCCTCCCACAGCCCAAAACATGTGCTGGTTAGGTGGATTGGCCATGCTAAATTCTCCCTCAGTGTACCCAAACAGATGCCAGAGTGTGGCGACTAGGGGATTTCCACAGTAACTTCATTATAGTGTAACACTAATAAATAAACTTAAATATCAGAAAAATCTATCAATTTCTCTCTTAAATATTCCCAACGACAAGTGGCCATAGTCTTCCCAAAGATTCACCACCTTCTGAATAAAAAAAATTACCCTTCATCTAAGTCCTAAACTTCTTATTCTGAGACTGTGTCCTTGGCTTCTAGACCCACTCCCTCCAGTCAGTGTTCAACCTTCCTGCATCTACCCTGTCGAGTCCTCTAAGATTGTGTATGTTTCAATTTGTTCACCTTTCAATTCTCTAAATACAGGCCCAATGTCCTCAATCTTTCCTCATAGACAGTGCCACCTACCCAGGAATCAGTCTGGTGAACCTTTGTTGCACTCTCCTCAACTGCAAGTTCTTCCTTAGGTACAGAAACCAAAATTGCACTCATACCCATGTGATTAAGAAGATAGTGAAGGGATAGGAAGATTGTGTTTTGGCACTTCTTCACAGGAACTCCTAAGAAATTGTGTGGCTATATAGCCACTAGCTTGATGTCAATGCAAAACTATTAACATCATCATTGTTCTCATCAGTTTCATAGCCCTCCCACAACATCAAGAGTAAGTTTGTAATGTTAGGGATACTTCTTTGAATACCCTGCCTCTCATAGGAATTGTGTACAGTTTTGCACATGATACAACTGAGAAAATTAACTGAAGCTGGCATCCCACAGCTCATTTGAAGGAATTGGTGCAGATGACATACTTATTTCTACTTGCAAGTAGTGGTGTTAAGCCCTGATCAAAGGACCTCTGACTCAGTGTGGTGTGAATGGTTATTTCATAGAATCCCTACAGTGCAGAAAGAGGCCATTCGACCCATTGAGTCTGTAGCGACCACAGCCGCCTCCCGCCCACCCCCCTCCCCATCCCTATAATCTCATGTATTTATCCTACCAATCCCCCAACACTAAATGTCAATTTAACGTGGCCAATGCACCTAACCAGCACATCTTTGAACTGTGGGAAGAAACCAGAGCACCCAGAGGAAACCCACACAGAGACAGGGAGAACATGCAAACACCACACAGACTGTGACCCAAGCCGGGAATCGAACCCAGGTGCTTGGTGCTCTAAGGCAGCAGTGCTAACCACTGTGTCACCATGCCACCCTATTGGAAGGGTTATTTGTACAGCCATTAATGTTAAGGATTGAAGAAGCTATCTGAACCAATGGAAGGAAAAAGGAAGGTAACTGTATGCTACCTTACCTGCCCTGGTCAAGTCATTGAATATTTTTCTGGCACTGGTTCTTGGGCACTGTCACATTGTTTTATTGCCTCAATTCTGTCTTTGATCAAAGGGCTAAGAGGCCCTCTCTTGCTCTTAATTCATATGCTTGTATGTGTGCCCACCCTTCCCTCTACCACACCTCCAGATCACAGGCATCTGCCCAAATATATCCCCACCTAGTACTGATTAAATACCAGTGTGCCAGGACAAGGCCATTATTAGCCACTGAAGAGCCTCAATTGTCCTCCAGGCAATGCCAACTGTCCCACCTGGGGTGTCAGGAAGATGATAAGGTTTCCATCCTGTACCTTCCTGCCCTCGTCCCCCAGTCCAGGATTCCATTCAATGTTTCAGATCAATTATCTTTTTGATTCTCTTTCCACAAATGCTGCCTGACACACAGAGTATTTACACTATTTTCTGTTTTTAGTTCAGATTTCCAACATCTGCAGTATTTGATTTTGTGCACTTGCTAATGTGTCTCACCAAGATCCAAAAATAGCAAATAAAGGGGTAAGGTTTTGGTGTAATTGGTGACTGGGGGAGGGAAATTGCACACTAAATGGTATCCATTTGAAAATAACTTTTTCCCTCCCAAATTTCTGTTCAAACTTACCTGTGAAGGCAGGGTTTGCCATGCAGACATGGGGAGAATGTACAGACTCTGCACAGACAGAGACCCAAGCCGGGAGTTGAACCCAGATCCCTGGCACTGTGAGGCAACAGTGCTAATAACTGTATCACTGTGCCACCCTTATAAACCTGTCGAGTATCCATTTATTTAAAGAGCAAGTGCTGCATCAGAAATGTTTTGGTATGAGTATTGATTCTGAAGGCTACAGTAATGCAGTAATAGCCTGGGATGGTGAATATGTGGAGGACTACGAGAAAACATTAACAAACTTGCAGAATGGGCAAATGACGTTCAACATAGATAAACTGTATTTGATAGGAATAATGTATTCTTATTTCTTGGAAGGTGCAAGTCAAAGTGAGGTAGAGGAAAATATCTCAGAATGCAAATATGTGAATCATTAAATGATGTGCAGGTTAGCAAGGTCATAGAAAAACAAACCATGCATTTGGTTTTATTTCAGAGGGATATAATTCAAAGCAGGAAAACTATACAAAACCTGTGTCAGACCTTTCGTAGGCAACACTTAAAGTATTGCATGCAGTTTTGATCGCCAAATTATAAAAGCCATATCGAATCACTGGAGAGGGTGCAGAGAAGATTTACATGGATGGTATTAGGAAACGTTCAGAGTCTGAATCTCAATTCTCTTGAGAAAAGAAGGTTGAGGCGTAACTTAATCAAAGTCTTTAGAATTAGGTTTAGGTAAAAACCTTAAAAAAGGGTTTGATTGAATAGAAACAGAGAAAGCGATTCTTCTTCTGGGAAAGAGCATAACTAGAGGTTATCAATAGTCACCAAGAAATCTAATTGGGAATTCCAAAAGACCTCCATCCAAAGAGTGGTAAGAAAGTGTAGCTTGCTGTCACAGAAAGTGGTCAAAGAAAATAGTGCCAACACATTTAAAGGGAAACTGGGAGGGGACAAGCATCCGAGAGATAAAATCAGAAAAATGCTAGAAATATTCAGCAGGTCTGGCAGGTCTGTGGAGAGAGAAACAGAGTTAACGCTTCAGGCCATAATCTTTTGTCAGAATGTCCTGATGACCTGAAACATCAAGTCTGGTTCTCTCTCCACAGATGCAACCAGACCTGCTGAATATTTTCCAGCATTTTCTCTTTTATTTCAAATGTCCAGATTTTTGCTTTGAGAAGCATTTGGGGCAGGAGGGAATAAATGGTTACGTTGGTAGGTTTAGATGAGGAAAGGTGAGAAGTGGCTCAAGTAGAACATAAACACCAGCAAGGTCTGGTTGGGCTGAATGACAACTCCTGTTTCCCATGTGCTCTTAAGTTAAGGAGAATAATGTACCTATATTCATGTAGGATTCTACTTCAAAAATTCTATTTTAAAAAATCCATGTCATTCAGAGCAGCTTCTTTATTCGAAAACTGTTTACAATACGTAATCAGGTTATTTTTTCCATCAATTATTTCAGTCATTCAAACAAGAAACGGAGATGGTTATCATGTTGATACATTTATTGATTTACTAAGCACAAGCAATACTAGGTTTGTTACAGTTGCCAAAAAAAAATCAAGAACCATGTATTTTACTATTCAGCAACATGCTACCTTTTTGGTAGCTAGATTATGAGCAATTTTCAAAACTAGGTCTGATTAAAATTGTAGCAGACTTACAGTCATCACAAATGCCTGGCCAATGGATTTTCTGATCATTGAAATATACAGAGGAGCACTGATTGAACCACCAACCCCCTCCAACTAAGGCTGCACAATTCCTTGAATCTCTATCGTTATCCTGATCGCTAGTAGAAAACATCATATTGTCACTATTGTCACTTTTACTACCATTTGTCAAATAATCAATAGGCTCAGACCCATTGAACACACCCAGCCTCAATCTATACTTTTGCTTTTCATTTTCAACAGTAAAGCTGGCATAATCAACCTCTACTTTGCCAGAATTGTTCTCAATGACAAATTTCACATCATAATGGCCACTCCGTGTGATAAGATGAATGTATTCATTGCCCAGCCAGTGGTCTTCTTCCAAATCGCCAAAAGAATACTTGTAAGTTTCCCAAGTTCTTGCGAAGCGAGTGAGGCCCTTCCTCGAGACACGTTGAAGTACCACCCATCCACCATCTTGTGTTTCCATGTCACAGTAGACCACTATAGGGTAACCTCCTTTAGGTTGGATAGCATAGATACCACTGGACACGTTTTCAAAACGGTTGAATGCCTTGCAGTCTTTCTGGAGATGCACTGTAAAAACAATGACAGTGATGGAAAGTCATGTCTATTTACAATTTGCAATATTATTGTCAGCTTATCACAATTCAAAAGCATCCAAAATTGCTCCATTGGCTTGCACTTCCATGTTAATCTTCTATCTCCGAATGTTTGACATTAAAATACAACACATCGACATGTATGGATAGTGGTTATGTTTTACACTTCTGAAAGGCTGCTTTATCAATGGCAGGGTATTTTCAAACTCTCTGATCACTTTTCAGAAATGGTCAGAAATAGGTATATAAATAATACCAATCTGTCAAATAAAAAAGCTAACTTTCAAAAGGAGATAATTGTAAATAAGTTGAAGAAGTATTCCCTCAGATATTTCCTGAGTTCAGGCCAGAAATATGAGCCGTAGTTTGATTGTGTGGCAGTATAACATTAGAAGAGGCGACCAAGTATCAGCTGCATTACTGAAATGTCCAAGTAACATGTATACTGTCTCCTGTATGATTCTTTATTAGTGTCAAAATGATTCTGCTAAATTGGCCATCATGTGTCATTAACAAGACAAGCAACATGCCCTAGATATCATCTCATAGCTCTTCAATAAAATAAAGCATGTTCATTCTAATTATCAGCATCTTAAACTGGAATTACATTCTGCTCCATGTAGTGTCCAGGTTGAGACAGCATCAAACTACTTGGTTTGAAGTCAGGGTCTGACCTGTTGTTTCACATTATCGCATTTCAGAGCCCAACAATGCTTGGAAGTGAGACAGATCTGAGTTCAACATCAGTCTATCTAATAAGACAAATGATCAGTTAGGATATAAAAACACGTGCATTATAACCAAAGCCATTTGTAATCACTAACCTTTTCCTGTTTGAGATAAATTCGAAATATTAGCCCTTTGACGAGGAGTCAGCACACGTATGTTGCGAATTGTGTTGATGAAGTTGGGAGAGGCTGTGGTTGCAGAGGACTTCTCGATTGCAAATACTGCGAGGACCAGAACGCTCAATGTCCTGAGGGGAATCATGTTTCAAATTCTGAAAAAGACAAAAATAATTTTGATTAAGCGATTCAATGTTTTCATTCTTATGCCAACTTAAAAGAAGCTACAACTTACTGCAGGCAATTCCTTTGTGAAGTGCTTAGTGGAAAAGATATGAAACACTGGGCATGATATATCCTACATTTTATACCTGTATCATATTAGATCGAAAATCATTAACACATTGAATATTGACACAAGTCATATTGAACATCTGCAATTTTTATTGTCAAGGGTACACTTTAACAGCTTGAAAATAGTGACAGATAATTTGTGCCTATCTGCCGTCATATAAAATATAACAAGTTCCTTGAGTTCAAAAATTGCCAGGTTGATGAGATTAAGCAATTTTAAAACTAAGGTTGTAAAACCAAGAGTCATGTCAAGGTATGCTGCTGGGTGTGGATCAGATAGAGAGCACTAAATAATAGGAAGGAGTTTACAGACAGACTTCAGGAAGATCAAAAGTCAGATGACTCACAATAATTGCGGGAGACGGGTTGGGTGGATAGACTGAAATAAGAACAGTGTAAGGGGCAAGGAGAGAGAGGAAGTGGAGTAAATGGAAAATGGATAACACAGAACATGAAAGTATTGTAAACTGTGAACAGGACAATGTAAAACTTCAAAAGAACATCGACAAGTTGGTGGAGTGTGCAGATACATGGCAGATGTACATGGCAGATAAGTGTGGGGCAATGCATTTTGGTAAGAAGAACATGGTGAGACACTTCAAAAAAGGGGGTAAAATCCTTAAAGGAGCAGGGTGACCTGGGTGTATATGTGCACAGATGATTGAAGGTGGCAGGACCAGTAGAGAGAGCATTTAACAGAGCATAGAGTATTCTGGGCTTTATTAATAGGGACACAGGGTACAAGAGAAAGGAGGTTATGCTGAACTGATACAAGACACTAGTAATTGTTCAGCTGGAGTATTGGGGCCGATGATATGGGGTCATATGGATGTGAGGTTGGTTGAGGGATTTGAAGCTTAGACTAGTGGCTGCTTTTCAGACTGGAGGAAACAATGGAATAGTGTCCTAGAGAGTCAGCATTGGAATTGCTGTACTTTTTCAAGTGCATTAATGGCCTGGACTTTGGTATACAGGACACAATTTCAAAGTTTGCAGATGACATGGAGCTCAGAAATGTAGTAAGAGGTGAGGAGGACAGTAGAAATCTTCAGGAAGATTCAGCCATCAGCACTACTTCTGAAAGATCCTATGTATCACCTGGCTGAGTTCCCATATGAACACGAGCATCGGATAGACTATACCCCAGAGTTCAAAATGAGATAGTTGAGGAAATTGTGGAGGCATTGGTGGTGATCGTTCAGGAATCATTGGAGGCAGGGATAGTACCAGAGGACTGGAAAGTAACTAATGTAACACTGCTGTATAAGAAGGGAACATAGAACATTACAGCACAGTACAGGCCCTACGGCCCTCGATGTTGCGCCGACCACTGGAACCAATCTAATGACCCTCTAACCTAAACTATTCCAATGTTATTCATATGCCTATTCACTGACCATTTGAACGCCCTTAAAGTTGGCGAGTCCACAACTGCTGCAGGCAGGGCATTCCACGCCCTTACTACCCTCTGAGTAAAGAACCTACCTCTGACATCCATCTTATAATTACCACCCCTTAATTTAAAGCTATGTCCCTTCATGTTAGCCATCACCATCTGAGGAAAAAGGCTCTCACTATCCACCCTATCTAACCCTCTGATCATCTTGTATGCCTCAATTAGGTCACCTCTCAACCTTCTTCTTTCTAACGAAAACAACCTCAAGTCCTTCAGCCTTTCCTCATAAGACCATCCCACCATACCAGGCAACATCCTGGTAAACCTCCTCTGCACCCTTTCCAACGCCTCCACATCCTTCTTATAATGCGGCAACCAGAACTGTATGCAGTACTCCAAGTGCGGCCGCACCAGGGTTTTGTACAGTTGCAACATGACCTCATGGCTCCGAAATTCAATCCCTCTACCAATAAAAGCTAACTCACTGTATGCCTTCTTAACAACCTTATCAACCTGGGAGGGAGGCAGTAGACAGGAAATTATAGGCCGGTTAGCCTGACTTCAATCATTGGCAAGACTTTAGAGTCCATTTTTAAAGATGAGATTGCAGAGTACTTGGAAGGACATAATAAAGTAGAACTGAGTCAGCATGGCTTTGTCAAGAGGAGGTCATATCTGACAAATCTGTTAAAGTTCTTTGAGGAGGTAACAAGGAAGTTAGATAAAGGAGAACCAATGGATGTGATTTATTTAGATTTCCAGAAGACATTTGACAAGTTCCGCATAGGAGACTGTTAAATAACTTAAGTGCCTATGGTGTTGAGTAAAATCCTGGCATGGATAGCGGATTAGCTGGCTGGCAGAAAGTAGAGAGTAGGTATGAATGAGTCTTTTTGAGCATGGCAGCCGGTGACTAGTGGTGTGCCTCAGGGATCAGTGCTGGGACCACAACTTTTCACAATATACATTAACAATTTAGCGGAAGGAACTGAAGGCACTGTTGTTAAGGTTGTAGATGATACAAAGATATGTAGAGGGACAGGTAACATTGAGGAAGCAGGGGGCTGCAAAAGGAGTTGAATAGAACATAAGAACATAAGAAATAGGAGCAGGAGTAGGCCATCTAGCCCTTCAAGCCCGCCCCACCATTCAATAAGATCATGGCTGATCTGAAGTGGATCAGTTCCACTTTCCTGCTTTCTCCCCATAACCCTTAATTCCCCTGTCTATCAAAAACCTATCTGCCCGTGACTTAAATATATTTAGCGAGGTAGCCTCCACCACTTCAAAGGGCAGAGATTTTCAGAGATTCACCACCCTTTGAGTGAAGAAGCTCCTCCTCAACTCTGATCTAAACTGGCCCACCCTTATCTTGAGGCTGTGTCCTCTAGTCCTGCTATCCTTTCTAAGTGGGAAGAATCTCTCTACCTCTACCCTGTCCATCCCCATCATTATATTATACGTCTCTATAAGATCCCCCCTCATCCTTCTAAACTCCAACGAATACAGACCCAGTCTATTTAGTCTCTCTTCATAGTCCAACCCCCTCATCTCCGGTATCAGCCTAGTGAGCCTCCTCTGCACTCCCTCCAAGGCCAATATATCCTTCCACAAGTGCGGCGACCAAAACTGCACACGGTACTCCAGCTGCGGCCTCACCAGCACCCTGTACAGTTGCAGCAAGGCCTCCCTACTTTTATATTCTATCCCCCTCGCTATAAAGGCCAGCATTCCATTCGCCTTCTTGATCACCTGCTGCACCTGCAGACTGGGTTTTTGCGACTCGTACACAAGGACCCCCAGGTCCCTCCGCACAGTAGCATGCTGCAGCTTTTTGCCTTTTAAATAATAATCCCTCTTACTATTATTTCTGCCAAAGTGGATAACCTCACACTTGCTAACATTGTACTCCATCTGCCAAGTCCTCGCCCACTCGCTCAGCTATCCAGATCTCTCTGCAGACTTTCCACAGCCTCCGCACAATTTGCTTTTCCACTCATCTTTGTGTCATCAGCAAATTTCGTCACCCTACACTCAGCCCCCTCTTCCAGATCATCTATATAAATGGTAAACAGTTGAGGCCCCAGCACCGATCCCTGCAGCACTCCACTAGTCACGAACTGCCAAACAGAATAGCACCCATTGATACCAACTCTTTGCTTCCCATTAGAGAGCCAATCCTCTATCCACGCTAACACCTTACCCCCAACTCTGTGCACCCTAACCTTCTGTAGCAACCTTTTGTGAGGCACCTTATCAAACGTCTTTTGGAAATCTAAAAACACCACATCTACCGGTTCCCCTCTGTCTACCGCACTAGTCACATCCTCATAGAAATCCAATAAATTCATCAAACACGACTTCCCCTTAACGAATCTGTGCTACGTCTGCTCGATCAAACCATTCTTTTCTAGGTGCCTCGCTATTTCTTCTTTGATGACGGATTCCAGCATTTTTCCAACTACAGACATTAAACTAACCAGCCTATAATTCCCTGCCTTTTGTCTGCTACCTTTTTTAAACAGCGGCGTAACATTAGCCATTTTCCAATCTTCCGGCACTTCCCTGGAGTCCAGCGAATTTTGATAAATAATTACTAAGCCATTCCATCCAGTCCTGGGGACTTGTCCACCTTCAGTCCTATTAGTCTATCAAGCACTACCTCTCTAGTGATAGTAATCGCATTTAGGCCCTCATCTCCTACCATCCTTCTATCTTTAACATCCGGCAAACTATTTGTGTCCTCCTCTGTGAAGACCAAGACAAAAAACTTATTTAAAGCCTCAGCCATTTCCTCATCGCCCACCGCTAAATCCCCCCTCTCATCCTCAAAGGGTCCAACATTCACTCTAGCCAGCCTCTTCTTCTTTATATATTTGTAAAAACTTTTACTGTCCTTTTTTATATTTAGTGCTAGTTTAGCTTCATACTCTATCTTTTCTTTCCTTATCACCTTCTTAGTCATTCTTTGTTGATTTTTAAATCTTTCCCAATTTTCTAATCGCCCACTATTTTTAGCCACTCTGAATGCATCAGCTTTTAATTTAATACTCTCCTTTATTTCCTTCGATAACCACAGCTGGCTACCCCTTCTCCTACAGTCCTTCTTTACCATCGGCAAAGGTTAGGAAAATAGGTTAGGAGAGTGGACAAAGAAGTGGCAGATGGAATACGAAAAGCGTGAGGTTATGCACTTTGGAAGGAGGAATGGAGGCACAAACTATTTTCTAAATGGGAAAATGCTTAGGAAATCATAAACACAAAGGGACTTGGGAGTCATTGTTCAAGATTCTCTTAAGGTTAATGTGCAAGTTCACTAGGCTGATGCCGGAGTTGAGGGGGTTGAACTATGAAGAGAGGCTGAATAGACTGGGCTTGTACTCTTTGGAGTTTAGAAGGATGAGGGGGGATCTTATTGAGACGTATAAGATGATGAAGGGGCTGGATAGGGTAGAGGTTGAGAGGTTCTTCCTGCTCAGAAAGGACAGCAGGACTAGAGGGCACAGCCTCAAGATAAGGGAGGGGTGCAGTTTAGAACGGAGTTGAGGAGGAACTTCTTCACTCAAAGGGTGGTGAATCTCTGGAATTCTCTGCCCGTTGAAGTGGTGGAGATTACCTCACTAAACATATTTAAGACACGGGTAGATAGGTTTTTGGTAGGCAAGGGGATTAAGGGTTATGGGGAGAGGGCGGGAAAGTGGAACTGAGCCACTTCAGATCAGCCATGATCTTATTGAATGGCGGGGCAGGCTTGAGGGGCTAGATGGCCTATTCCTGCTCTTATTTCTTATGTTCTTATGTTCAGCTGGCAGTTAGGAAGGCAAATACAATGTTAGCGTTCATGTCAAGAGGGCTAGAATACATGAGGAGGGATGTACTTCTAAGGCTGTATAAGGCTCTGGTCAGACCCCACTTTAAGTATTGTGAGCAGTTTTGCGCCCCATATCTAAGGAAGTATGTGCTGGCCTTGGAAACAGTTCAGAGAAGGTTCACAAGAATGATCCCTGAAATGAAGAGGTTGTCGTATGAGGAACGGTTGAGGATTCTGGGTCTATACTCATTGGAGTTCAGAAGAATGAGGGAGAAGCTTATTGAAACTTACAGGATACTGCGAGGCTTGGGTAGAGTGGAAGTGGAGACGATATTTCCACTAGTAGGAAAAACTAGAACCAGAGAGCACAACCTCAGGCTGAAAGGATGATCCTTTAAAACAAGATGAAGAGGAATGTCTTCAGCCAGAGAGTGGTGACTCTTTGCTGCAGAAGGCTGTGGAGGCTAGGTCATTGAGTGTCTTTAAGACAGAGATAGATAGATAGGTTCTTGATTAATAAGGGGATCAGGGCTTATGGGGAAAAGGCAGGAGAATGGGGATGAGAAAAATATCAGAAATGATTGAATGGTAGAGCAGACTCGATGGGCCAAGTGGCCTAATTCTGCTCCTATGTCTTATGTCTTATGGTCTTATCTTCCAGGACACAGGCATCCTGGGCATAGAGGTGACTGCTTTTGCACAGCAAATGTACTAGACAGGCCACTGCATCAGAATGCCTAACACTCGCTATCTAAAGTATGCTCTCCACTGGTCAAAGATCACAAGGTGATCAGCAAAAATGCTTCCAAGATACTCTGAAAGCCTCCTTGAAGAAGATTTGCTTTCAGAATGTGGATGCTACTGGCAGGGTGGAATTTATTGCTCATTAAAAGTTATCCTGAAGGCATTAAATGTCAACCCATCAAGTGGGACTGGAGGTGGGTGCAATCCAACCCAGGCTACCTCCCTTCTCAGCTGGATGTTAGTGAGTTAGACAATTACAATGTCACAGAGGTATATATTAAACCACTATAAGTATGACAATGGAAGAAAGTATTATCTCTACTGACTTTGAATAGAAAGAAAGATATTGGTCAACAGCATGCAACCTTCACTTTGCTTTAGAAAACCCATATAATTGAACAAAAGGAGGCTATGGTTCTTAGCAATGAATGATTCTGTGGACTGCTGATTAAGTCAAGCGTTTGATTCTGCTTTCATGCACAAATACCCTTCTCAGAACATAAGGATATAAGAAATAGGTGTAGGAGCAGGCCACTCAGCCCCTCAATCTGCTCCGCCATTCTGTAAGATCATGGCTGATCTGACCTTTTTTTTCTGCTTCCTATAACCCTTGATTCCCTTGTAAATCAAAAATCTAACGCAGCCTTGAATATATTCAATGATCCAACCGTCTGGGCTAGACTCCAAAGATCTACAATCATCTAAGAGAAGAAATTCTTTCTCATTTTTAACTCAAATGTGAAACACAATATTTTGAAATTGTGACCCTAGACCTAGACTCCCCCATAAGTGGAAACATCCTCTCAGCATCTCCCCTACCAAGTCCTCTCAGAGCCTTATATGTTTCAGTAAGATTGGCTCTCATTCTTCTAAACTCCAATGAGTTACATACTCAACGTTTCCTCATAAAACAACTCCTTCATCTCTAGAATCAACCTAGTGAATCTTCCCTGAACTCTCTCCAATGCAGATACATCCCTTCTTCAGCAAGAAGACCAAAACTATAAGCATAATCCAGGTGTGGTCTCACCAATACCCTGCACAGCTGTAGCAAGCCATCCATACCTTAATGCTTCATCTCTCTTGCAAAGGCTAACATTCCACTTGCCTTCCTAAGTGCTTGCTGTACCTGCATGCCCACTTTTTGTATTCATGTACCAGGACATCCAGGTTCCCTCTGTACTGCAGCACACTACAGGCTTGCCCCATTTTTAATCTCTTGGCATGACTGCCTCTTACTCACTTTCAGTCTCCCTTTTATCTTTCTGTGTGGAGTTTGCACATTCTCCCCATGTCTGCATAGGTTTCCTCTAGGTACTCCGGTTTCCTCACACAATCTGAAAGACATGCTGGTTAGGTGCATTGATCCAAACAGGGCCAGGGTGTGCCAACTAGGGGAATTTCACAGTAACTTCATTGCAATGTTAATGTAAGTCTTACTTGTGACTAATAAATAGACTTTACTTTTACTTGTACCTTTCTCTTTCCCTGGATTTTTGTCTGTTTATTTTTCTCACCTCTTTGCTGCCCTTTCTCTCCAGTTACTGGTTTTTAGAAATTACCAGCACACATGGTTTCCATGTAGCATGGCTTGGATCTGACTAAGACATGTATGCACATTTGAAATGTTAGGCCTGGTACTCAGCAGCACAAACACCCTTACAATGCCAGTCAACCTCTCCATCCACAGAGGAGTAATTGAAGCCATAGAGCCATAGAGTATCATGCCTGCAAGCAATAACTTATTGTTGGAGAATTATAAATTGCAAAATGTTTCACAGATTTGTGAAAAATCAATATCTAGACCTAAAATACCATAGCACAAATAACTCACAATAATGCTGGGGTAGGGACAGGAAGTGATAGACACTTTCCCAGGTTAAAGTTGCATTTTCTGCATGGTTCAATATGAAATTTTGATGAAATAAAAATCTTTTAGAAACTTGTGATTCTTTTTCATTTTTTTCTTGCTTTTAATTTCATGCTGATGTCTCTCTGTGTTAATCTAATCTTTCCTTCCTTTTTTTATTCCTCTTTCTGTACCTGATTTAATTCTAATTCACCCAATTTTCTTCTCTGTTAATCCACCATTTATTTCTAAATCTTTAAATCTCATTGATTAAGGAGAAAGATTCTTCCCCAATGTCCTTGATGTTCCATTGCCCTCACACATTGAATTCCTTACAGGGCAAAACATATTCAATTTGAAGTGTAAGGGGGAAGTTCTAACCATTAGGGTATGCCCTGAGATGTTGGGCTCAAGCAAGTTATCTGTAGAACAGATAATGCCTGACAGAAAAGTATAACATTAAATTCATACCCTTGCTTTTGAAACTAGACCATGAGGCAATACTCCAAAACAGTACCAAAAGGATAATAAAGGGAAAGTAAGGATGGATGAGTTGTACTACCCAGGGATACGATTGCTCTCAGAGAATCACACAGCATGATTTCCCACAATTAACTGCAATGAAATTTATACCAAAGGCTCTTAATATTGAGAGCCTAGATTTAAAGCAGGCATCAAGAGTAGGAGAGAAGGCAAGGCAAATCTAAGGGTGGTATTTCAGAGGATATAGGAATGAGAGAATGGGGAGAGATGTGGAGGAGAGGGGTTGCATAATAAAAGATTTGGCTCCCACCAAAGTCTTCCAGCATTTTTAAGCTTTAGCAGAATTCTGATCCACAAAAGGGCAAAATTGGTGAATCCTCGTTGCACATTTAGTAAATTACAAAGAATATACCAAAAGCTCAATGGGACTTAAGAAGGCCAAAATAAACAAAAAGCTGGTCTTTGCTTTGTTTATGAAATGTTGTGACAGCATGTGATATTTGCTTTACTTTTATATTAAGCTCTGTAGCATTCCTAAGCACAAAACATGATCAATTCCATGAAAAGTAATTCAACATCATCCTGCTGATAAATGTGTTGACTTATGATACAGTGCCTTGACTATTTTTGGGAAATTGGTATTTAGTAATGATCTGGCCTGGATGATCTACACAACAACTATTGAGCAATGCAAAAGGGTTGGTTGTAAAAGCTGCAAATATTAGAGTCATAGAGTCATATCATTTGTGTAATGACTGAACAGAAAATATTGAACCATTGACTGTGTCTACAGCATAAATAAGGACCTCACGCACCCTGGACATTCTCTCTTCCACCTTCCTTCGTTGGGAAAAAAATACAAAAGTCTGAGATCATGTATCAACTGGCTAAAGAACAGCTTCTTCCCTGCTGCCATCAAATTTTTGAATGGACCTACCTCGCATTAAGTTGATCTTTCTCTACACCCTAGCTATCACTGTAACACTACATTCTGTACGCTCTTCTTTCCTTATCTATGAATGGTATGTTTTGGCTTTTTAGTATGCAAGAAACAATACTTTTCACATATTAGTACGTGTGGCAATAATAAATCAAATCAAATCAAATTAAAAATCTACTTTTTTACTTCAGGGGGTTGGCATCTCTTAGCAGACAACCAATTCTTCATGAGCTCTCTGCAAGATTACAGCATTTATTATTTTCTTCTGATGAAAGAATGACAACATAACTTGCAACACAGGATGCACGTTTATCGTGGAACAATGCCCCAAGGCATTTTACAGAAGCATCGACACTGAGCCACATAAGGAAGTACTAGAATAAGGAGGCTTATGTTAAGATGAGACGTGAAGGCTCAGATAGGGCAATTGAGAGTTTCAAGTTAGCCAGGAAGGACCTACAGAGAGAGCTAAGAAGAACCAGGAGGGGAGTCTTTGGCAGGTAGGATCAAGGAAAACTCTAAAGCTTTCTATAGGTATATCAGGAATAAAAGAATGACTAGGGTAAGATTAGGGCCAGTCAAGGACAGTAGTGGGAAGTTGTGCGTGGAGTCCGAAGAGATGGGAGAGGCGCTAAATGAATATTATTAGTCAGTATTCACACAGGAAAAAGAGAATGTTGTCGAGGAGGATACTGAAAAAAGGCTATTAGACTAGATGGGATTGAGGTTCATAAGGAGGAGATGTTAGCAATTCTGGAAAGCGTGAAAATAGATAAGTCACCTGGGCCTGATGGGATTTATCCTAGGATTCTCTGGGACACTAGGGAGACCTTTGGCTTTGATCTTTATGTTGTCATTGTCTGCAGGAATAGTGCCAGAAGACTGGAGGTTAGCAAATGTTGTCCCCTTGTTCAAGAAGAGAGTAGAGACAACCCTGGTAATTATAGACCAGTGAGCCTTACTTCTGCTGTGGGCAAAGTTTTGGAAAGGATTATAAGAGATAGGATTTCTAATCAGCTAGAAAGGAATAATTTGATTAGGGATAGTCAACACAGTTTTGTGAAGGATAGGTAGTGTCTCACAAACCTTATTGAGTTCTTTGAGAAGGTGACCAAAGAAGTGGATGAGGGTAAAGCAGTTTATGTGATGTATATAGATTTCAGTAAAGCATTTGATAAGGTTCCCCAAGGTAAGCTATTGCAGAAAATACGGAGGCATGGGATTGAGGGTGATTTAGCGGTTTAGATCAGAAATTGGCGAGCTGCAAGAAGACAGAGGGTGGTGGTTGACAGGAAATGATCCTACTGGAGTGCAGTTACTAGTGGTGTACCACAGGATCTGTTTTGGGGCCACTGCTGTTTGTCATTTTTATAAATGACCTGGATGAGGGCGTAGAAGAATGGGTTAGTAAATTTGCAGGTGACACTAAAGTCGGTGGAGTTGTGGACAGTACGGAAGGATGTTGCAGGTTACAGAGGGACATAGATAAGCTGCAGAGCTGGGCTGAGAGGTGCAAATGGAGTTTAATGTGGAAAAGTGAGATGATTTACTTTGGAAGGAGTAACTGGAATACAGAGTACTAGGCTAATGGTAAAATACTTGGTAGTGTGGATGAGCAGAGAGACCTTGTGCATAGATCCCTGAAAGTTGGCACCCAGGTTGAGAGGGTTATTAAGAAGGCGTACGGTGTAAGGTCATGTTGCAGCTGTACTAAACTCTGGTGCAGCCTCACTTGGAGTATTGCATACAGTTCTGGTCACCGCATTATAGGAAGAATGTGGAAGCATTGGAAAGGGTGCAGAGGAAATATACCAGGATGTTGCCTGATATGATGGGAAGGTCTTACGAGGAAAGGCTGAGGGACTTGAGGCTGCTTTTGTTAGAGAGAAGAAGGTTAAGAGGTGACTTAATGGAGGCATACAAGATGATCAGAAGATTAAATAGGGTGGACAGTGAGAGCCTTTTTCCTCAGATGGTGATGGCTAGCATGATGGGACATAGCTTTCAATTGAGGGGTGAGAGATATAAGACAGATGTCAGAGATAGGTTCTTTACTTAGAGAATGGTGAGGGTGTGGATTGCCCTGCCTGCAACAGGAATGGACTCGCCAACATTAAGGGCATTTAAATGGTCATTGGATAAACATATAGATGATATTGGAATAGTGTAGGCTAGATGGGCTTTAGATTGGTTTTCATATGTTGGCGCAACATTGAGGACTGCGCTATAATGTTCTATGTTCTAGTACCATCTAGGAAATGAAGTAGGTTTTAAAGTACACCCCAGAAGAGGAGAGAGAGAGGCAGCGAACCAGAATGGCTGAGGGAGAGCTTCCAGAGCTTGGGACTAATGCAGCTGTGGGCACAGTTGCCTATGGTGGAGCAATAAAAATGCGGAAAATGCAAAAGGGTAGAATCTAATGAGCATGTTGAATTTGGAGGCTGTGGGGCAGGAGGAGGTCACAGAAATAGGGAGGGTGAGGTCGCGGAAAAGTTTAAAAGGTGAGAATTTTAAAATCAAGGGTGAGCAGAGCTTGTCAAGAGTTCGCATACAGGCAGTAGACGTTTGCATGAGCTAAGCAACATCCTGGTTATGGTATGATGGTTCATAAGTTACCAATTTTAATGGTAACAAAACCTGTTCTTTTTCCATCACCCACATATAACACCTAGAATCTTTTCAAATATTGTAGGCATTAAATTCCTCAATGATATATTTCATAGCTTTGTGGACTTTGATTATTTTGTGAAAGTTCTCTTTCTTTTTGACTAGAATCTGATGGCAAATATAGCATGGAAAATCGTGACTCATAAACGGCAAATGCTATCATCACCTACTTAGTCACAGAAATGGGGAGATTTCCTCTGCTATTTGTCGAAAATCATAATCCTGTGTTCTGCAATATTGCTGCAGAGTTAATGCTTCTTGTAGAAACATCAATTTTATTTTATGAGCCATGTGTCATCACACCACAATCGTTTCTCTTTTCAAAGACTACAGGCAAGAAATTATCATCAAGATATTTTAAGAAAAGCTGATGCGTTGCTTCGTGAATCCTTGGATTTTCTTCCATACTGACTTTTTGTTGGCTATTACAGATACCAATCCCCAATGCCACCAATTTAGCATCTGCAATCCTCCGAGTTCTTGGCTGAACTGTCCCTGCTTAAAGAAAAATACATTCATTAAAAAAGTGAGGGAAATGAAGGTAGATTTTGTCAGACCATAGTGAAAGAATAGATTAGTCAATGCCCAACAGGTAACTCTTCCAGAGAGCTGGTACAGGCATGATGGATCAAATGGCCTCTTTCTATGTTGTAGAGTTCCATAAAAATGTGGCTTCTTTTTTTTTCTCAAAGGAGCAGAGCTAAGTACCCACCCTCGCCCTGGCCCCAACAACTGCTATTTGATTATACTGCACCTTTATATCAAGCACCATGCCATAGCCTCCCACCGTTAGACTGACCGGGCATTTAGGAATCTGAGGATGTAACTGCCCAGGATTTGCACTGTAGTAACTTTGCATTAATAACGATGTTATTCCAGCACAGAAGTACCAAGAATTATGGTATGAGCTGGGCCATTAATTACAGTGCGCCACAATCAGTTGAGATTTCTGCACCACTCCATTGATACCCTCAGCACAACTGAGAAAAGTTTGTTTGTTTGTTACCAAAGCATCACGCATCATTGCAGTCAGTGTGGATCCCAACTTCCTCAGAATTACGTCCCCTTCATCCCTGCAGCCACTTAGACTGAAAAATGTTAGTGTTGATCGGATTTGATGTGATTTACGGATATCACATTATCACCACAGGAATATCAACATCTAGAAAATTAAAGCCATCAAGCCTATACCTGCAGACTAGAAATAATTCCCATATTCTCTTTACCTTGTTCTTTAAATTTGGTGGTCTTATCCGTTTTGCATTCAGATATGTACGACCATGTGAAGGCAACTGCTCTCTACAGAAGGCTTAAGAGTTGCAATGTACAATCCGCTGGGCAATCCCATGATATCATGGATGGCCTGGAGGATGAACAAATACAGGGGTAATGCATTTGAGGCACCGTGGCATCAAACCTTTCTCTTTAAGAAAACAATAAGATGTGAAAATTTAAAAAGTCCAAAGCGCACCTTGCCTGCTCTGTTCTGGTCATTGTACATTTTCTGGTGCTGGGTTTATCAAACATGGAATCACTCAAGGCTCCGGCTACCTCACTCCACAGCAACTCACTCACTTGGAGGGGAGCCTTGTGTCTTCAGTAGCCAGCTCTTTCTCTACTTCATCAATAAGAGCCCTCAGACTCTAATACGTGAAGTTTTGTGGTCCTTTCTTTGGCTTCACTCTCAAGCTGCAATGTACCTGCAAAGAGAACATGCAAAGATCCAAAATGATGGGGTGTTTTGAAACTATATTCAATTAATTTTTTTTTAATTTTCAGGTGATTTGAAAACAGATAGTTTAGCTACTTCCCAATACCAAGTTATGCCATGTTTTCTGAGGCTGTTATGGTGCCATCTGGTGGGTTAGTCATAGCTAGAGTGTGGAGAAAGATCAACTTAATATGTGTTAGGTCTCTTCAAAAGTCTGATGGCAGCAGGGAAGAAGCTGTTCTTGAGTCGATTGCAATGGGTCTTCAGACTTTTGTATCTTTTTCCCGTTGGAAAAAGGTGGAAGAGAGTGTGTCCAGGGTGCATGGGCTCCTTGATTATGCTGGCTGTTTTCCGAGGCAGCAGGAAGTGTATATAGAGTCAATGGATGGGAGGCTGGTTTGTGTGGTAGACTGAGCTTCATTCATGATTGTTTGTAGCTCCTTGCGTTCTTGGGCAGAGCAGGAGCCATACCGAGCTATGATACAACCAGAAAGAATGCTTTCTATGGTGCAGCTGTAAAGGTTGGTGAGAGTCGTACCTGACATGTGAAATTTCCTTCGCCTACTGAGAAAGTAGAGGCATTGGTGGGCTTTCTTAATTATAGCATCGGCATGAAGGGACCAGGATAAATTGTTGGCGATCTGGACACCTGGAACCTGAAACTCTCGACCATTTCCGCTTCACCCCCATTGATGTAGATAGGGGCATGTTATCTCCTACGCTTCCTGAAGTTGATGACTTTGTTTTGTTGACATTATGGGAGATGTTATTGTCATTGCACCAGTTCATTAGATTCTCTATCTCTTTCCTGTACTCTTCTCATCATTGTTTGAGATACAACCCACTACAGTGATGTCATCAGCAAACTTGAAAATTGAGTTGGAAGAGAATTTAGCCACACAATCAATAGTGCAAAAGGAGTATAGTAAAGGGCTGAGGACACAGCCTTGTGGGGCACTGGTGTTGAGGATGATCGTGGAGGATGTGTTTACTGTTTATCTTTACTGATTGCAGTCTATAGGCTAGGAAGTCTAGTATCCAGTCCCACTTGAACCTGTAACTTCTGGCTCAGAGGTAGGGACGCTAGCAATGCACTACAAGACCCATAATGTATCGGCAGATTCTAAATTAATGGCACCATATAGATTGAAGCTTTTCTTGCGGTGGGGTCTTCCAGTGAAATTGACCCTTAAGCTGATATGTTCAGATGGATCTTATCTCATGGAAAATCTCTAACCATCTGCGCCCTTTGTCCTAGGATTCTTGCAGTGTTCCACCCATCATTTTCTTTTCTAGATGCTTTTCCTGGGTAGCTTCATCCACAGACAAGGAGTCAATTTCCAAATATTTACTGATGACATTGAGATCTGCCTCTCTACCACCATTATGATTGCTTGTCCAAACAAAAGGGTTGAATTTTCCAGTTATCATGGGCAGGATGGATAATTTGACAGACAACTGAAAGGTCCATTGGCCTAGGCTGGTATTTCCAGTCCTGAGGCTGGTGGGACTGGAAGTTCTTGTCCATAATCGTGGCGAGGCTCAATTTCCTCCAGCTCAATATTGAAAGCAATCACCTTGTGGCTTGTAGGAGAACTTCCAGGAGTTGGTGTTTCCAGGTATCTACTACTCTTTTATTTCTAGAGGGGGTAGTGGTCAGAGGTTTGGAAGCTGCTGCCTAAGAAACTTTGGTGAGATTCTGCAGTGAATCTTGTAGATGGTACACAACGCTGATACAGTGCATCGGTGGTGGAGGGATTGAATGTTGGTGGAACAGGTAGCAATCAAGTAGGCTGCTTTGTCGTGGATGGTGTTGAGCTTCTTCAGTGTGGTTGGAGCTGCACTTATCCAGGCAAGTGGAGAGTATTGCTTAGACTCCTGACTTGTGCAAATTTGCTGATCCAATTTACCACATTATCATCCAGATCATTGATATAGATGACAAATAACAATGGACCCAGCACTGATGCCTGTGGCACACCATTAGTCACAGGCCTCCACTCAGAGAAGCAATCTACGAGCAACCTGACTTGGAAATATATTGCCCTTCCTTCACTGTTGCTAGGTCAAAATCGTCAAACTCCTTCCCTAACAGCACTGAGTGCACCTTAGGATTGCAGCTATTCAAGAAGGTAGCTCACCACCACCTTCTGAAGGGCAACTAGGGATGGGTAATAAATGCTGAACAGGCCAGCAATGACCACATCCTGCCAAATTAATTTAAAGAATCTTTGTAACATATCTTAGGCCAATGAAGCTAAATTGTTTCTAGGTTTTGTGTGTCAGCTGTGGCCTGAATTGTTAACACCCTCACTCTAACTCAGAATCTTGTAGATTCAAGTCCCACCCCAGGACTCGAGCACATTAGGTTGGTGTATCAGTGCAGTACCAAAGGAGTGTTACCTTTGGGGTGAGATGTTAAACTGAGGCCCTGTCTGCTCTCTCAAATGGATATAAAAGGTCCCATGGCACTACTTTGAAGAAGATCAGGTGTGTTATCCCCAGTATTCTGGTCAAAATTTATCCGCCTTTCAAAATCACGATTTCCACAGTAACCTCATTGCGGTGTTAATGTAAGCCTACTTGTTACACAATTAATTCACTTTAAAGAAAGATGTTCACTACTTCCTTGCTGTCTTGTGCGCAAGTGAACTGTGTCATTTCCTACAACAGTCACTACACTTCAAACATGTAGCTGCACAGTGTCTTGGGATGTCCAGTGGTCATAAAAGGTGCTATAAAAATGCAAGTCTATTTCCTATTTTTTGTTAATAATACGTGTTGTTTTGGCTGGAAAAAATTATACTGAGATATTGCAGTAGTTTTGCCTGTGGGATTGTCATACTTTCTCTTAATTCTCATCTTTTAATTCAGACTTAATTAAAGTAAATTAATTAGCAAACTTAAGTTATGGCAAATGTAACATCACTCATATCAATTGCTGCAGTTCAATGAACAGGTCTGATTGCAATATATTAGTGTTGACGTTTAGTGAAAATATTTGAGGTGAATGGTGCCATCTGGTGGAGAAAGTATCTTAGCATCTTGCCACCTTTTAATTCTTGCACTCATTAAATAATGCATAATACTCCTCTGAGAGACAACTCCCTATAGATATCCTTAATTCATCCTTGATTATCAGTTACTTTTTTCCATAAATGTCTAACTTAATCTAACACAATACTTGAAGGTAGTATCAAAATCATGGGGGATCTAGTGGTAGTTAAATGTATGGATGTTAATACCAAGCCTCAGTTTGAATCATAGTGACCACGGCTCTTCAGGCATTGTCTATATCTGCAGTTCACTGAGTTGACTCTCATTGTCAGAAAATATCAGCTTATTCATACATCATAGCATTCCTTCGGAGCATAACAAAAGAATAATACAGTGCAATCAGGTGGGTGGGATATCTAGTCTAAATGTGAACTTAAAATTGGACTGCTATTGAAAGAATGGCTACAACAAGAACTAGTACATTGATAGTATTTCTAAATGCAGCTGAGAATGTGACATCGTGGGGTAGCATGATGGCATTGTGGTTAGCATTGATGCCTCACAACACCGGGTACCCGCGTTCAATTCCAGTCTTGGGTGACTGTGTGGAATTTCAAATCCCTCCCTACCTCTCTAACATTCTCCCAACTCTCCATGATTTATTCTTATCTACCTGATCCTGCATTTGCTTGTCTTCCTACTCCCGTGTCATCACCTCTGACATCCACCAAGGATCTTTCTTTAACTTCCTCCTATTTCTGAGTTATGCTGTGTTCCTGGGTAGCACCATCCAAGTGCACAGGGTTAGTTTTCTCAAGCACACTGATGTAACCCACCTCAAACTCACCACCAACTCTCTCAACTGCGCCACTATTGCCAAACTATGAGATCGCTTTTCCAACATCCTGTACTGGATGAGCAAAAGTTTCCTCCAATCAAATATTAGGAAGATTGAAGCCATTGCTTTTGGTCTCCATTCAAAAATCCATTCCCTAGTTTGTGACTCTATCCCTCTCGCCAGTAGCAGTCTGATATTAAGCCAATTTGATCACAATTTCAGCGTCACAACATCAGACTTGTTGCATCACTAAGACTACCCATTTCCATCTTCATAACATTGCTGCTAAAATCCTCATTCAAACCTTCAACACCATTCCAAAGCATTCCTCTGTGGTCTCTTGCTTTTTACACTTTGTAAATTTGAATTCACCCCTTGCTGCTGGTGTCTTAACTCACATCAACTCCTGTTCACCTTTCACGCCTGTGCTTACTGTCCTTAATTGGCTCCTGGTCAAGCAATGTCTTGATTTTAAAAACTCATCCTCATTTTCAATTCCCTGCATGACCTGTCTTGCCCCTCTCTATCTCTGTAATCTTCTCAAGCCCCACAACCCTCACAGGATTCTTGCACTTCTCTAATTCTGATCTCTCGGGCATCCTGGATTTTCATCGCTCTGTCATGGATTCGGTAACATAGGACCTAAACTCTGAGATCCTTCTCCACCTTTCTACTTTGCTTTCCTACTTTAATACACTTCTTAACGCCTACCTCTTTGACCAAGCTTTTGAGCTGATATCTAATTTGCAGTTGTGTCATTTGTTTTCTAACGGTCCTCTGAAGTGCCTTAGGACATTTTATTACATTAAGGTGCTATTTAAATATAAGTTGTTGTTATGGTATCTGCACTGCTCTGATACTGGTCTGACCAGCACCCTCAAATTTAATCAATTCACCATTGTTAGTTGTGTCTTCAGCTGCCTCTGCCCCAAGGTCTGGAATTCATTCCTAGAATCTTTCTACCACGCTTTCTTCCTTTAAGATGTCCCTTAAAAGTTATCTTTTTGACCAAGCTTTTGATCATCTGCCCCAATATTTCTTATTGTGCCAAGATGCTAGATTTTGTTGGATAATACTCCTTGGGATATCATAAGATGCTACAGATTGCCAGCCACGTTAGATGGGAATTTGTACAACAAACATAAAATTCACAGTCCTCCATGCTTAATGAAACCCTCAGATGGGTTTCCTCCAGTGCTCAGATTTCCTCCCACAATCCAAAGATGTGCAGGTTAGGTTGATTGGTCACACTAAATTGCCACTGAATGTCCCAAGATGTGTGGGTTACAGGAGTTAACAGGGTAAATTTGTGGAGTTACAGGGATAAGGGATGGGTAAAATGCTCTATTGGAGATTTGGTGCAGACTCGATGGGGCAAATGACCTCCTTCTGCATCAAAGGAATTCTGTGATTCTATGATTGTTTGGCTTGAAGTTGATTGAGGGAATGGGCAAGGGGGTTGACTGAAACTTTCAGCCTGTTAAGAAGAAAATGGTGACTTAGTCAGACTTGTCAGAGTTAGTACATCATTGACCTTCTTCTCACACCAAGGGCAGGGTTTTCCTGTGACTCCTGTCCACATATCCACATCCACACATTCATATCCAAATTCACAAAGAAAAGAAAGACTTCATGAACAATGAATGTGACAAATATGCTTCACAGTCAACTAAGCAGTTTTGAAGTGTAATTTGATTTGATTTGATTTATTATTGTCACATGTATTAACATACAATGAAAAGTATTGTTTCTTGTGCACTAAACAGACAAAACATACCGTTCATAGAAAAGGAAATGAGAGAGTGCAGAATGTACTGTTACAGTCGTAGCTAGGGAGTAGAGAAAGATCAACTTAATGCAAAAGTCTGACAGCAGCAGGGAAGAAGCTGTTCTAGAGTCGGTTGGTACGTGACCTCAGAAATTGTATCTTTTTCCTGAAGGAAGAAGGTGAAAGAGAGAATGTCCAAGGTGTGTAGGGTTCTTAATTATGCTGGCTGCTTTACTGAGGCAACTGGAAGTGTAGACAGAGTCAATGGATGGGAGGCTGTTTGCATTGGGCTACATTCATGACCTTTTGTAGTTCCTTGCAGTCTTGGGCAGAGCAGAGCCATACAAAGCTGTGATACAACCAGAAGGAATTTGTAATGTAGGGAACATGGCAACCAATTTGCACACAGCAAGCTCCTACAATCAGCAAATTGGTAATGATCTGACAATCCATTTTTGTGATTTTGTTTGTTGAAGGATGAATATTGACTGGGACAAGTCCCTTACTGTTCTTCAAAGTACTGCCTTGGAGTTTTTTATGCCCACCTGAGATAGCAGAGAGGGCCTCAGTTTAACATCATAGACGACTGCTCCAACAGTGCAGTAGTCTCTTAGTACCACACTAGCTTGTAACCCTTTAACGTTATGCTCAAATATTAAAGTGGCACATGAACCTAAAGACTTACAGACAAGAATGTGACTAACTGAGCCATGGCTGATAAAGGTCTTTGTCCCCTGTGTCAGATCTTTCAAACATTGTTATGGATAAATATTTATTTTGTGCAGCCAAATATGTTGTGAGAATGCTGGGCTTTTTAAATTGTAGATCACTTAATTGTTGTGACCCAACACATCTGCACTAGCTCTCCAAATGAGCATTATGACTTACTGTCATTCTCCTGCCTTTTCCCCACATCTCTGCATATTGGAGAGGATTTTCCACACAACCCACTTTGAGTTTCATGGAGGCGAAGGTGGCCCACCATTAGCCATGGTGGGATACTCTTGTCAATAAAGTTTCCCTTTGATTGCACTCCTTGTCGCCATGAACCCACAGTGGGGGTGCACTGTCAGTGGGACCAGAAGGCCCATTGGCATGAACAGCCAGAAGATTTTCTGCCATTTCTATTCAAATAATCATCTAATACCCTCTTGAATGCCTTGACCAAACCTTCAACACACTTTGTGAAAAAGCTTTTTCTCAAATCACACTTGTTTCTTTCGTAAATCATTTTAAATTCGTGCCCTATCGTTCTCAACCCTTTTATGAGTCGGAGCATTTTCTCCCTGTCTACTTTGTCCAGCCCCCTCATGATTTTGAACACTTTATCAAGTCTCCTCTTGGCCTTCTTTTCTCCGAAGACAACAGTCCCAATCTTTCCAACATATCCTCATACTGAAGTTTCCCATACCTGGAAGCCTGGGATGTGTAAATCACACTAGAGCAGCCTATTTCCCACCTTCAGACGGGTATTTTCTCAATAAGAGTTGTTCCCTACACTGGGAGGTTATCAGTGTTATTTACAAGAGGCTAACTCTGGAAACTATGCTAGGGTCAGCCCTTTGATTTTCGACAGAGAGAGACTCTGCCCTGCCACGTTCACTTTAAAGGAAAATCTTTGCTCTAATCTAATTTATCTTATATGGTTCTTTTAGGTGGAGTCCATGTGAAGGGATACATGTCCTTCTTGGCTACAATATTGTACAAGCAGTGTGCAATGAATTTATTGCTCTTAGATTTCCTTTTAATGCTCCCCGCTTCTACCTTCATCACAGTGTGCCAATTGCCAATTGTGGTGTTTGGTGTGCCTTTTGCATTATCTGTAACTGTAGCAGCTTTTGCATTGTTTTACATAGTTTGCAATCCTTGATGTACTATGGCAGGAGAACCTGAGTGACCTTTACCACTAAGCCTTTGTGATGACTCCCCCAAGCATGTCCCACAGAACAAAGTTCTGGTCCTTGGAATGTGCCATCCATAATACTCAGGAGTCGACTGCTCTTTGCACTGGTAGGCCAGTGGTTTTGAGAAGACCAAAGAGTGTTCTTCACTAAGATAAATCAATCAGATGGATCAGAACAACATTTCAGATCAAATCTCTGCAGTCCTGCCATATCCAGTAGTGAATGGTGGTGGATAATTATACAGTTAACAGGAGGAGGGGGTGCCACAAATATCCATTCAAAAATGATGCAGGAGCCCTGCACATCAGTGCAAAGGACAGGGTTGAAACATATTCAATCATTGTCAGACAATGCTGAGTGGACGATCAGTTGCAGCCTCAGCGTCACAAACACCATTCTTCAGCCAATTTGATTAACTCTATGTAGTACCCAGAAACAGCTGAAAGCACTGGGTGCAGCAAAGGCTATGGCCACTGACAAATTCTCAGTACTGTCTCCAGTAGTACAGAAGACTTGTGCTTGGGAATTAACTGTATCTTTAGTCAAGCTGTTCCAGTGCAGCTACAACACAGGCATCAACCCAGCAATGTGGAAAATTGCCCAGGTATATCCTGTACACAAAAAAAAAGACAGATCCAACTCACCAATTACCACTCCTTCAGACTACTCTCAATAATCAGCAAAGGGTTAGAAGTTGTCATTGAAAGTGCTATCAAGCAGAACTTACACAGCAATAATCTGCTCACTGATGCTGAATTTGGATTCCACCAGGGCCAATAGGACCCAGATCTCATGAAGATTATTGCAATTGTCGGAGGCCAATCATCTCTGTTCCAAAACATCACTGCAGGAGTTCCTCAGGGAAATATTATAGGTCCAACCATCTTCAGCTGTTTCATGAGTGAGCTTCCTTTTGTCATACAGTCAAAAATTGGGATGTTCACTGCTGATTGCACAATGTTTAGCGCTATTTGCAGCTCCTCAGATACTGAAACAGCAAGATCTAGACAATGTTCAGACTTGGGCCGTTAAGTGGCAAGTGGCATCCGTACCACACAAGTTCTAGGCAATGACCATCCTGCTATAAATTTAAGTGGTTGCAGATTGCTTTAAGAGCTGATCACATGATTTGATGGTGATGTCATTACGATGTTGTACAGGTGCTGTTTTATTTTCAGTTTGTCCACTGCACAGGCAACAGCTCCTGGAATAAATCTGTTATTGATAGTTTGAATCTATGGCTGGAATTCTACTGGCACGCCCATCCCAGAATTGGGGCAGCTGAGGCTCACAGAAAGGAATTGTCCATTAACCTCGGGTGGGATATTACAAGCCTTGCCCAAGCAAGGTTGTAAAATACCGGCCTATATGTGTAAACCAGACTTTTTCTTTTTGCTTAAAACCCATAGTTTGAAGCAAAACATAGTTAGGATATTGTACATCCACAGTGAAGTTTAAAAATGTATTTACTAATGTCACAAGTAGGCTTACATTAACATTGCAATGAAGTTACTGTGAAAACCCCCTGTTGCCACACTCTGTTGTCTGTTCGGGCACACGGAGGAGAATTTAGCTTGGCTAATGCACCTAACCAGCATATCTTTCAGACTGTGGGAGGAAACCAGAGCACCCGGAGGAAACCCACACAGACATGGGGAGAATGCATAGATTCCGCACAGACAGTGACCCAAGCCGGGAATCTAATCCGAGACCCTGGTACTGCGAGGCAGCAGTGCTAACTATTGTGCCTCCGTGCTGCCCCAGTAAGAAAGAATCTAATCGTGTCCCGTTGATATTTTTCAGAATCACTATCATTGCATTTCCCCGCCATTAACATCCCAATCGGGTTAACATGGACCCGAAACTACACTGGATCACCCGAACAAATACTTTAAGTTCCCCTCCAAGGCATTCACCATCCTGACTTGGAAACAGATCATTGTTCCTTCATTGTCACTGAGTCAAAATGCTGGAACCACTCCCTAACAGCACTATCGGCATACCAGCTGGATTGCAGCAGTTCAACAAGGTGGTTCACCACCATCTTCTCAGATGCAATTGGAGATGAGCAACAAATCTCTGCCAGGGACAATCACATTGCTTGGAGGAATATATCAGAAGCTGAATTCAGTTTCTCTGGAATAGCCCCTGAAGCACAGTACTGCTCGGATGAACTTTATTTCAAGGGGGGCTGGAGTATAAAAGTAGAGCTGTTGCTGCAACTGTACAAGGTATTGGTGAGTCCATATTTAGAATACTATGTACAGTTTTGGTCCCCTTATTTAAGGAAAAAAATATTATCACTGAAGGCAGTACAGAGGAGGTTACTGGTATGATGGAGTATATTGAGATAATGAAAGATTAAACAGGTTAGATCTGTAATCCTCAATGTTCAGAAGAATGAGAGGTAATATGGATTGAAATAAAAGATTCTTCGGAGGGGGGGTGGTTAGACAATGTAAATGTTGGGAAATGTTACCACTCATGAGAGAGAGCAGGTGCAGAGGACGTAGTCACAGAATAAAGAGGTGTTCATTTAAGATGGATTTCAGGAAGGATTTCTTCTCTCAAAGAGTGGTGAATCCTTGGAATATTTTACCCCAGTAAGCTGTGGAGATCAAGTCCTTGAGATTGACAGGTTTTTAATCAGTAGGGGAATTATGGAGATAAGGCAGGAAAGTAGACTTAGTGAGCTTTAAATCAGCCATGATCTTAATAAATGGACAAGCAGACTTGAAGGGCTGAGTGGCCTACTCCTATTCCTACTGCTTATGGTTTTAGAGGTCCCACAATTCCCACTGATCATGGAAGGTGGACACTACATGCTCCTTTTCCTGGGATTCATGCACCGGGTGCCCAAAGATTAGGAGCGTAGGGCTCTGCTCCTGTACATAGGAGCGCAGGTACATTCCTCAGTTAATTCCATTACCTAAATATAATTAAACATTTAATGAATATATAATTAACAAATACATGTCTCATATCAAGCAACTGAGCCAAGGAAAATAAACACAAGCTGGGAGAGTTAACTGGCTAAGAATTCCAAAACTCATGGGCAGAGGATCTGACAAGGAGTCAGTGACGATGTGGGACAACCCATGAAAAAGAAGAAACTTTGAGTGAGATCATGAAAAGCTGGGAAGTACTCAATAAAGGCTTCACGTATTCCTGGGATCAGCAGAATCCAGCATCAACACTTTGCCTGCCATTTTCGCTTGCTAGAATAATAAAAGGTTTCCACGGATACAGGGCCAGTAATACCACGTTAAAATGAACTGCTGCAGTAGTTTATTTTTAATCTCCAACTCCTGAAACATTGCGCCACTGTTGTTTTGTATAAAACCACTAGAAACACAATACAAATGTGTGCAATCTATAACAATGAAACAATAATAGAAAACTAAAACTCATTGCACAGTTCACAGCCAGAGAACTTAGGTATCACTGTGTAGCGTATTGGACCTCTTATCCATTGTGGTCGTAGAATCCTACAGTGCAGAAGGAGGCCATTCAGCCTATTGAGTCTGCACTGAACACAATCCCACCCAGACCCTAACCCCATAACCCCATGCATTTACCCTAGCTAGTCCCCCAACACTAATGGGCAATTTAGCATCACCAATCCACCTAACCTGTGCATCTTTGGAGTGCGGGAGGAAACTGGACCACCTGGAGGAAACCTATGCAAACACGGGGAGAATGTGCAAACTCCACACAGATAGTCACCCAAGCTGGGAATTGAACCTAGGTTCCTGGAGCGGTGAGGCAGCTATGCTAGGCATTGTACCACTATGCCGCCCAAGACACACAAACCTGTCCACTGAATAGAATTGTCCCAAATATAAAGGCATAAGGAACACATGACAGACGTTTCTTCTGGATGAATGACTAAACTTAATTTGAAAGACATCTCTGAGATACAAAAAAAACTCATATCCACTAAGAATGGCCTACAATTTCAGATTTCCATGGTAGATGTGTGGGGTTATGGGGATAGGGCAGGGAAGAGGGCCTGAGCAAGATACTCTATCTGAGAGTCAGTGCAGGCCAGATGGGCCAAATGGCCTCCTTCTGCACTGTAGGAATTCTATGGATTCTATGATTCCCGTTGCTATTGAGACATGGTTCAACCAATACAGTATTTGAATAATCTTCAATAGGAGAAAGACCAGGCAGAGTGTATAATGGACGGACAATGCATCCCTTCTCAGTTAACTCCATCGCCAAAAGTAAAAGTCCACCTTTATGTTTTGTAAAGTTAGCATTTGTATTTTTTGATTTATTATCAGATCTGTAAATTATGTTGAGTTTGCATAATGTTTTCAATAATGGAAATCCAAGTATTTTGATGGTCAAATTATATTGTTGACCATGTTTCACAATCAGTGATTCACCTGCACTGGATTCCCTGCCTTTTCCATTTAAAAGGATGAAGGTGGAGCCAATGATAGCAGTCTTCAAGGGTAACACAGTAGCACAATGATTCGTACTGCTGCCTCTCAGCACCAGGAATCTGAGTTCAATTCCAGCCTTTGGTGACCTTCTGCCTGGAGTTTGCACATTCTTCCCGTGTGAATGCTGAGAATGATGAATGTGTGGAGTTCACTACCACAGAAAATAGTTGAGGCCAACACATGCTCTGATTTCAAGAAGAAATTAGATATATCTCTTGGGACTAAAGGGATCAAGGGATATGGGGATCAGGATATCGAACTTGATGATCAGCCGTGATCATAACAAATGACAGAGCACAATCAAAGGGTTGAATGGCCTACTCCTGCTTCTGGTTTTTATGTTTCTAAATGTGCGTGTGAGTTTCTTATGGGTACTCCGGTTTCCTCCCACAGTCCAAAGATGTGTGGGTTAGGTTGATTGGCAGTTCTAAATTGCCCCTTAGTGTCCCAAGATGTGTAAGTTAGGGGGATTTGTGGGGTGGATTCGTAGGGTTACAGGGTAAGATAGTCTGTCCGAGAATTGGTGCAGACCCGATGGACCAAATGGCCTCCTTCTTCACTGTAAGGATTCTATGATTCTTGAGATAATTTAGCTTTTGAGCTGTGCATTGTCTCATTTCTCTCAGTATTAAGAATTGAACATGAATCAGTCCTTGGAATCTCTTTGTTTTGTTCTGAAATTGAATTATGCTATTTGCAAAGGATAGGTGGTGATAGGAATTTGGCATCATTATTGCTATGTGAATATATGAGTGTAGAATAGAGATCCACATTTGTTCAAGGAGTACTCAATTATAGTAATAAACACGAATGGGGAAACATACTTCCCTGAGGTACTGCAGTTATAACCTGGAATTAATTGGTTAGCTGCCATCTGCAAAGAATGAGCACTTTGAATCATCATCATTTAGTAGTCTATTGCATTCAACTTAACAATTTACATTCAACAGTATTTCCCAGTTGTAAGATCTATCTTTAATTTATTCATTTCTCTCCTTGAAGAACATTAATAGTGAATATTCAATATCTGGTATATTTTTTCAGAGTCAATGTGCTCAGAAGTTCTTGTAAGCGATTCTTAGTGGATACAAGCTGTTTACTGATACCTCATAGATGCCTTTCAAATTAATGCTATTTTTGTATGTACGTGTGTAAGCGTTGATTCCGTGTAAGGCCATCCCCATGATTTTTGATCGAAAAAAACTGTAATTTTTCATATTGCTTGTGTAAAGGTCAAACTTAGTTTTTCAGAGATCAAATCCCAAATATTTCAGAATCCAAGGGTAATCTTGGAGATGTTGATGATTCAATTTCATTGTGAGTGTATAAATACTATTGCAGATGAGCACTGGTAAATAAATGCTTAAAACATTTATACAAGATTTTTTTTTTATTTATTCAAATTATTAAAGTGGTTGGATTATGATTACTAATTATGTACTGCTAATTACTATGGTTCATTACAGTCCTTTCTGGATTTCACTTGGGCCCAAATCAAACATTCGTCAATCCCTCATAAACATGACTCATGTAAAAGTTGACCTTGTGACTTTTATCTGGAAAAACAAATTCTCAAAAGTTCAACTTTTATATGAGCGTATAAGATAATTTGCCCAGAGAAAACTTCTGCTGTTTGCTGACAGCCCACATAACATTAAAGGCACAGTTGCTGACAACCCATGTGCTGCATGCTAGCCTGTTCTCAGTTTTAATACAACTGCAGCAACAGCAAGAAGAGGCCTGAAGCACCCCTCTGCTATTAATGGAAATGCTGCTGATCATCCGTCTGTAACTATTTGAGGCACAGTTACAGCCAACAGATTAATTTACATAATTCTTTCAAGCAAGCTTGACTAGTGACCTAACAGGCCTCCCCGCCTACACTGAAAAGTCACCAGGAATCTTGATTCATTGCAGATTGCCTTGCAGTACAATCACAATGCCATATGCTCTTTTAAGTGGCCATTGGTTGTCCTCCAAGAGATCCACAGCACGCTTACTGTGAAAATTTTGGGATGTGTTTGTGCCAACAAAACATCAATGCTTCCAAGTCATATTAGTGCTATGATTGGATGGCAGTTGAGAGAGAACTGCCATCACACGCAATCCCTGCCCTAAGTGGCATTCTTCACCTTGAAAAGGACAAAACAAAATTAAAAGCTGTCTTTTAAATGAAGTGTTCAACAAAGTCCTGATCTTACTACTCAGTTGGAGCAAAAGTTTAAAGTTTATTTATTAATTGCAAGTATGGCTTACATTAATATTGCAATGAAGTTACTGTGAAATTCCTCTAGTCAGCACACTCTGGCACCTGTTTGAGTCAATGCACCTAACCAGCACATCTTTCAGACTGTGGAGGAAACCAGAGCACCTGGAGGAAACCCACACTAATACAGTGAGATTGTGCAAACTCCACACAGACAGTGACCCAAGCTGGGAATCAAACCAGGGTCCCTGGCACTGTGAGGCTGCAGTGCCATCGGGCCACCCAAAGATCCCAAGTTATTGTTTTAAAGAAAGGTAAACCAGGATTCTCGTGGTTTCTGGCTCATATTCATATCTCAACCAATAACACCACCTTTACATTTTTCACTTATCTTATTATTGCTTGTGGGGTTTCACATGAGCAAATTGCCTACAATACAACTGAATCATAGAATCCCTACAGTACAGAAGGAAGCCGTTTGGCCCATTGAGCCTGCACTGACAACAATACCACCCAGGCTCTATTCCTGTAACCCCACATGTTTACCCTGCTAATCCCCCTGACATTAAGGGGCAATTTTAGCATGGTCAATTCACCTAGCTTGCATATCTTTGGACTGTGGGAGCACCCAGTGGAAACCTATGTATACAAGGGAAGAATGTGCAAACTCCAAACTGACAGTCACCCAAGGCTGAAAATGAACCTTGATCCCTGGAGCTGTGAGGCTACAGTGCTACCCATTGTGCCACCATGCTGCCCACAACTGAACTTCAAAATGTAACTGATGCTGAAACACATGTGAAATCCAGACCTTTCGAAAGTTGTTGTACAAATACAAGCCTGTTTTCTTTCTTAAAGAGCTGAAAGAATGATCCAATAAGATGGATTGTGTATGTTCAGTTTGTTATTGTTGGTTTTAAATTTTCTCTCATATTATTTAGATAATTTTCATTCTCCTAAAAAAATGCATTTAAATAACAACTTATTGCATCTCACAGAAATATTTAAGAACTCTTTTGCATACATTACAATATATTTGAATTGCAATTACAATTTTGGAATGGGAAAGTGAGCGGATTATGGCAACCATTGATATGGATAGGAGAATATTTAAGGTTTTATAAAGGGTTTTCAAGGGCTTAAATTCCAGATTAAAAGTTAGAACCAGCAGGGTTCTAAGATTTGGATTATGATTTGGATTTGGATTCCAACCAGTGGTTGGAAGAATTGTGTTGAAGGGAGGGGTTCAGATTCCTGGGACACTGGGACCATTTTTGTTGCTAGGGGAAGCTACACAATTGAGATAACATTCAGGAAGCTTGAGACACTCCAGGAAAAAGCAGCCTGCACTGCCTCCACCACCCTAAACATTAATGCACTCCACCAGTGATGCACGGTGACAGCAGTGCGTACCATCTACAAGATGGACTGCGGCAATTCATTCAGGCTTTTTAAGCGGCACCTCCTACCACTTGGAAGGACAAGAGCAACCAGCTATGAGAACACCACAATCTCAATGTTCCCCTCAAAGTTATAGACTTGGAAATATATTGCCATTTCTTCATTGTTGCTGGGTCACAATCTTGGAACTCCTCTCCTAACAGTACCTTGGGTGCATCTACACCACATGGACTACAGCAGTTTGAGAAGGCGGCTTGCCACCACCTACTCAAGGGTCATTTAGAGGTGGGCAATAATTGCTGGGCCACATTCCTTGAACCAGTGAAAATTATGAAATAAATAAATTCATTCCTAAAATACACTGTTGGAGCTGATCTTTCAATCGGTGTAAAATTTGCTGCAGCTAGTTGGTTTTCAGTGGCTGCTCTAAGAAGGTTGTCAACATTTAGCAAGGATAGAATTGGGCTTGGTTATGATGCTTTTCATGGTTGAGTAGGTTGCCAGAAATCACTACCATATGTCACACATGAACAATAGCCACTCTCTTTGGAATCATACCCAGTAAGCAATCAACATTTCTGAAGCATGGAGCCGTATAGAAAAGTAGAATACAAAACAACGCTGTAACAAGCCACTGAAGAGGGGAGGAAAGGGACAAAATAAAAGTCAACCAGAAAAATAAATTTATGCTGTAGATTTGTAACCTGTAATATCCTAGATTTACTGGAAACTGGGGTTATTTTCCATGTTTTCTTCTATATTCTTGCAGATGCTGGATTGAAATTTCAGGCATTTTGTTTAAAAAGATGCATATGTATACCACTGGGTGGTGCTGTTACAAACACTTGCATCTGGGATTTACATCATTGCGTTAATGTCAAATAATAGACAATTGTGCGAATACTTAATCAAAGCACATGATGCAGCATTTAAGTTTGGATACCATGCCAATTGTTGGTCCAAAGGGCATGAATGCAAGAAGATTAGTAGTGCGTCCTAATACTCTGCATTAATCAGCCATGAACATATGACCTGAGATTGCTACTGGAAACATTGCTTGTTTGCACAATGCTAGGCTTGTTTTAGCTTTGCAGGCAGAAAATTTTAAAAAATTAACTCATAATCATTATTTGCTTCTTTGAATGGGTACTTTGCTGTCCATAGCCTAACTCACACCAAGTTTGTTTCATTCATCACCATTGCGCTTTCTGACTTATTTATTGGCAACGTCTCCATTTTAATTTCTAATCCATGTTTTCAAATTCTTCCATGGATCCTTCCTGTCCAATCTCATCTAGTCCTACAACCCTCCATGCTCCTCCAAATCTGCTTTCCTGATTTTCATTGCTCTACCACTTATTTGCTGTGGCAGGCCCCAGGCTTTGGAATCCCCTGTCTAAATTTCCCTACCACTTTACTTCTTTTTTCTCCATTAAGATATTCCATAAAGCCCACCTCTTTGACCAACTTTTTCAACAGCTGGGAGAAGTGAGAAGGAGTGGGTGAGGGTGAAAGAGAGAGTGGGTGCGGGTGAGAGAGTGGGTGAGGGAGTGTGTTAGTGTGGGTGGGGGTGAGAGAGTGGGCAAGGGAGTGTGGGTGAGAGAATGTGAGTGAGGGTGGGAGAATAAGAACATAAAACATAAGAACAAAAGAAATAGGAAATAGGAGCAGGAGTAGGCCAACTAGCCCTTCCAGCCTGCCCAGCCATTCAATAAGATCATGGCTGATCTGTCGTGGCTCAGTTCCACATTCCCGCCCTCTCCCCATAACCCTTAATCCCCTCTCTTATCAAAAACCCATCAACCCACGTCTTAAAAATATTTAGCGAGGCAGCCTCCACCACTTCAACGGGCAGAGAATTCCAGAGATTCACCACCCTTTGAGTGAAGAAGTTCTTCCTCAACTCCGTTCTAAACCACCCCCCCTTTATCTTGAGGCTGTGCCCCCTAGTCCTACTGTCCTTTCTGAGCGGGAAGAGTCTCTCCACCTCTATCCTATCCATCCCATTCATCATCTTATACGTCTCAATGAGATCTCCCCTCATTCTTCTAAACTCTAACGAGTACAAGCCTAGTTTATTCAGCCTCTCCTCATAGCTCAACCCCCTCAACTCCGGCATCAGCCTAGTAAACCTCCTCTGCACTCCCTCCAAGGCCAAAATATCCTTGCGTAAGTACGGCGCCCAAAACTGCACTCAGTACTCCAGCTGCGGCCTCACCAATGCCCTATATAGCCGCAGCAAGACCTCCCTACTTTTATATTCAATCCCCCTCGCTATGAAGGCCAGCATCCCATTCGCCTTCCTGACCACCTGCTGCACCTGCAAGCTGGGTTTTTGCGACTCATGCACAAGGACCCCGAGGTCCCTCTGCACCGTCACCTGCTGCAGTTTTTCGCCACGTAAGTAATAATCCTTCCTAGTGAGGGAATGTGGATGAGGGGTGAGGGAGTGTGGGTGAGGATGAGAGAGTGGCTGAGGGAGTACGGATGAGCGGGAGAGAGGGTGAGGGTGAGAGAAAGTGTGTGTGTGGGTGAAATAAAAGAGGTGAGGATGTGGGTGAGAGTGGGTGAGAAGGTGTTTGTGAGTAGGTACTCCAATTAAAATAACAAAACCCTACAGTACAGAAGGAGGCCCTTCAGCCCATTGAGTCTGCACCAAACACAATCCCACCCAGGCCCTACTCCCATATCCCTACATATTATACCCACTAATCCCTCTAACGTACACATCCCAGGACACTAAGGGGCAATTTCTTAGCACAGCCAATCAACCTAATCCACACATCTTTGGACTGTGGGAAGAAACCGGAGTACCTGGAGGAAACCCATGCAGACATGGGGAGAATGTGCAAACTCCACACAGACAGTGACCCAAGTCAGGAATCGAACTCAGGTCCCTGGAGCTGTGAATCAGCAGTGCTAACCACTGTGCTACCATGCCGCCCTGAAATTAAGGTAAGACTTGGAAGTATTTATTGAATACAGAATTTTTAAAAATAATAAATGCATACATATAAGACATAAAACATCTTTTATGTTTGTTTTTGTATATTTGTACCAACTATGCAATAATAATCTTTTCTTTGTGGTTTGAGTCTTCAAAATAAGGTTGTTTCTCAGAGGTTCCTTCAGTGCTCTTGGGAGAACAAAAGAATTCTTTGGCTGGTGAAGTTTAGAAAATCCTGACCTATTGTAATATCTCTTTGTGTGCTCGGTATCAAACTGTCTCTTTTAGTGCCCCTGAGAAGTTCCTTGTGACATTTTACAATGTTAAAGGTTTGAAATGTTGCTATTGTTTGTTATTCATTAATATGCTGGGCAGTGTAACCATGCCCATATAGTCAATCAGAGCAGCAGCAGCAACGAAAACAGAAAATGCTGGAAAATCTCAGGAGATCTGACAGCATCTGTGGAGAGAGAATAGAGCCAATGTTTTGAGTCTGAATGACCCTTCTTCAGAGCTGAGGACAAAGAATATCAAAAAAGATTTATACTATGTGGGTTGGAGGGGGGCTGTAAAAGGACAAAGGGAATGTAAATGAGGATAAAGTTGGCTGAGAGAGTTGCTAAAAGTGCCCATTAAGATGTCGGAATGTATGAATGGCAGAACGGAGGTACAGATGGCTAACTTTACAGCTTTCCAACTGAACATTAAGTGCAACAACTTCAGAGCATGAACTCTCACCTCGACTTTCACCCCACCCCATTTCCATTTATTCTATTCCACTCTGTCTCTTCTTTTCATTTCATTCATCCATTTTTATCATCCTTCTTTCTTGCTTCCATTTTTCCACTTCTCCATTCCTGTCTCCTTGTTGATCCCCCGCTCCTTTCAGGCCAACTGCCTTAACCATCTGTACTTCTGTTCTGCCATTCAACATTCTGATCTCTTCATCAACACTTTTAGTACCTCTCTCAGCTGACTTTATCCTCATTTGCATTCCCTTTGTCCTTTTGCACCCCCCCCATCCTCAGAGCATAAATCTTCTCTGATTTTCTTTGCCCTCTGCTCTGATGAAGGTCGTCTAGACGCAAAATGCTGGCTCTAGTCTCTCTCCACAGCTGCTGTCAGACTTGCTGAGATTTGAGTATTTTCTGTTGTTTCAGATTCCAGCATCTGTGCTGTTTTGCTTTCGTCTTAGTACAGAACAGCAGCAGTGTGGTTAAGAGATAAATGGAAACAATTCAGATTGTCAATATACTCCAGCAGTGTCCAGATGATCATGTGACAGCTGCTTCTTGAAGAAGGAATTGTTGATTTCAGTGCAGATTACCATTTAGAAAGTTCAGCCATTTTATTGTAGCACATGGTATTAGATTATTGGGCATTTTAGTCAGACTATAGGGAGAATTTTATGGAGGAAACGGGGCTCTTTGTCAATGGCTGCAGAGTGGATAACTTGCTTTGCCTCCTATGGGAAGGCCCATTGTTATTATATGCCAATCAAGAAGTTAAGAGGTCATCAACATGCCTTTCACATGATCAGGACCCTATGAAGAGGACATACCATCTGCTGAGAGCAGCTGGCCAAACATAGACTGAAAGTTCTCTGGGGCTGCTGCCATATTGACAGAAGTCAAAGGAACGGCATCATTGAATGGCCAAGACTTAGAGATGATCTTGTTTGTTTGTTAGTGTCACAAGTAGACTTACATTGACACTGCAATCAAATTACCGTGAAAATCCCCAAGTTCCCACACATTGGCGCCTCTAGTACACTGAGGGAGAATTTAGCATGGTCAATGCACCTAACCAGCATGTCTTTTGGACTGTGGGAGGAAATCGGAGCACCCGGAAGAAATTCACACAGACATGAGAAGAACATACAGACTCTGCATAGACAGGGACCAAGCTGGGAATCAATCCCAGGTCCCTGGTGCCGTAATAAAGCAGTGCTAACCACAGTGCCACCCTAGTGATGACAGGAGAGGTTTCGCTGGGTTGGGGGGGGGGAGGAGGTTTGCAGCAAGGGGTGGTGGTTCTCAGTAGCTATCCCCTCAACCCCGTCCCCCAATTCTCCCAATGTTGTGTCCCTCAATAATGCTCTAACTACCTGCACACCACCCATGCCAACCCTCCTCCACCTCCCAGGAAACCATAAGCCACCAGCAAAGGTTTGCATGTTGTTTGCAGAGGCCCGCTCACCACTTGGTTGATACCAGTAGTGGTGCAAAGAGATCCTTAAGTGAGCATTAATTAGGACTTAATCAGGTTGGAGGTTAGATGCTCTTTTGCCACTAAACTCTCAATGGGGAACAGCATAAAATTTGCATTGTGCAAATGCAAAAGTTTTAGAATAAAATTACTCCTTCTTAGTATTTGTTAACTGAAGGAAATTTGAAGCAGTGGTGGGGAGCAATTAGCTTATAGATCATAAATCAAATCCAACTGACCTGCGTGGATTCAAAGCATTCTTGGTAAAAAGAAATCTGTCAGCCTTTGCAATAAATGCTTTATGAGCAACGGTTAATTTAAAATGTACACTTGTATGTCTCTTAGCTCACAGTTGAAAAGAAAATTAAACAATATATTAAGTAGATACTGAAGTCTCACTGTCAAATGAGAAAATGTAGTGTGGTGATAATTTAGATAAATTATTAAAATATATTTACTCAGCACTCTTTATTGTCAGCTTCCATCAAATTGTAAATGACCACTTCTTTCTGCAAACGTTAAGAAACTGAATGTGATTTAGATCACCCAATATCTGTGAAAAGGTAGAAATGGCATTAATGGATACATTATGAAATTAAAAACATAAAATTGGGTTTGTGAACACACATCAGTACTGTGAATGTGTACTGTGTGCAGTTTTGGTCCCCTTATTTGCAAAAGGATATATTGGCCTTGGGGGGAGTAGAGAAGGTTCACCAGGCTGATACCGGAGATGAGGAGTTAGCTTATGAAGAGAGATTAAATAGACTGAGCCTGTACTCGTTAGAGTTTAGAAGGCTGAGGGGGCATCTTATAGAGACTAATGATGGGACTAGATAGGGTAGAGGTAGAGAGATTCTTTCCACTTAGAAAGGAAAACAGAACTAGAGGGCACAGCCTCAAAATAAGGGGGGGGGGGTGCAGTTTAGAATGGAGTTGAGGAGGAACTTCTTATGTTCTTATAACTTCTTCACTCCAAGGGTGGTGAATCTTTGGAATTCTCTGCCCATTGAAGTGGTGGAAGCTACCTCGTTAAATATATTTAAGTCACAGGTAGATAGATTTCTGATAGGCAAGGGAATTAAGGGTTATGGGGAGGAAGCCGGAAAGTGGAACTGATCCACTTCAGATCAGCCATGATCTTATTGAATTGCGGGGCAGGCTCGAAGGGCTAGATAGCCTACTCCTGCTCCTATTTCTTATGTTCGTACGTTAATAAGTCATCCAAATGAGTGAGTGCATCTATTGATCTATTAAGTTCAAAAAACCATTAGGAAAGAAATTCTTAATCAAAAGGTGTGACTGCATATCCTTTTAAATGAGTCTGTGTTTCTTGTCAATAATCAAATATACCAAAAGGTGAACACTTGTTAACACACCCAGAGTGACATTTCAAAGAATTCCAATGAATTGAACAAATACTTTTAACTGTGGCCATAACTTCCTAGTTATGCTAAATCTAGTCTATATCTCCATTATTAAAGCCAAATGCTTTTTTAAAAACAACTTTCTCAACTTATCTTGCCACTGTTGTGGCAGAAATAGGACCATGTGGTCCGTCAAGTCTTTCCTGCCATTCAATACAATCATGGTTCGATTTTGGGTTTTGACTGTTGTGCAAACTTGTGTGTTTTAACTTCTGCAGCGAATAAAGGCACAAAGTCGACTTTAAATATTGAAACACAATTTCCTTTATTCTGTAGCTACTTAAACAGAAGTAAATACTTGCAATACATAAAACAAATACTCACTATCTATTACATTACTTAAAGGTGATTTCCATTGCAATTAAAACCTGGCCAGGATTTTGTTGTCACATGGAATCAGTTCTTTGTTCTCTTCTCCTTCCAGATGTTGTCTCTTTTTGTGAGCTTGGTTCTTGGGTTCTACACACTGACTTTCTGAACAAGCTCTTTGTGTTAGAAGAGTTAAAATTCCAAAAGTTCCTTGGTAATCAGCCAATGAATTGATCAGAATCCTAATTGCATCGTTCGGGCAGCTGTATAGGGCATTGGTGAGGCCGCAGCTGGAGTACTGTGTGCAGTTTTGGGCGCCGCACCTGCGCAAGGATATTTTGGCCCTGGAGGGAGTGCAGAGGAGGTTTACTAGGCTGATACCGGAGTTGAGGGGATTGAGCTATGAGGAGAGGCTGAATAAACTAGGCTTGTACTCGTTAGAGTTTAGAAGAATGAGGGGAGATCTCATTGAGACGTATAAGATGATGAATGGGATGGATAGGATAGAGGTGGAGAGACTCTTCCCGCTCAAAAAAGACAGTAGGACTAGGGGGCACAGCCTCAAGATAAAGGGGAGGCGGTTTAGAACGGAGTTGAGGAGGAACTTCTTCACTCAAAGGGTGGTGAATCTCTGGAATTCTCTGCCCGTTGAAGTGGTGGAGGCTGCCTCGCTAAATATTTTTAAGAAGCGGGTTGATGGGTTTTTGATAAGAGAGGGGATTAAGGGTTATGGGGAGAGGGCAGGAAAGTGGAACTGAGCCACGACAGATCAGCCATGATCTTATTGAATGGCGGGGCAGGCTCGAAGGGCTAGATGGCCTACTCCTGCTCCTATTTCTTATGTTCTTATGATTAGGCCAACCAAATCCAACCATAATATTATTGGTCACTTAAGGCTTCATCATCTAAATGCATATTGTTTACATTCCAGTGCCCAGCTAAGAAATACTGGCTCCAAGTGGCTGTTCACAACTCATCCCTGCCAAGGACAAGCTGTTGAATCTGACACCTTCTGTCCTTTGACAAATTCCAGACCACTGGCCACAAGAAAAATCCAGCATAGTGAGAAAAACTTTAATCAAAAAATCAGGTTTGCTTGATTGGAGATCTTTCAGAATATTAAAAGTTAAAACTCCATTCAGCCACATGACTGTACCACCTGCTGAGAAAAGCTGGCCAGAGACTGTTTATTCTGTGATAAGCAGCACCAGTGAGGTAGTGGCTGCTGCTGGATTGACACAGTTAGTTTAATTTTCTCCTGAATACTTGTTTTTAGATGTTTCTCCACCACTGAAATTAAACTGATCTTTTTTATTCATTCATGGGACATGGGCATCGCTGGCTGGCCAGCATTTATTGCCCATTCCTAGTTGCCCAAAGACAGTTGGGAGTCAACCACATTGCTGTGAGTCACATGTATGCCAGACCAGGAAAGAATGGCAGGCTTCCTTCCCTAAAGGACATTAGTGAACTAGATTAGTTTTTCCAACAATTGACAATGTTCATCTGTAGATTCTTAATTCCAAATTTTGTTTTAGTTACTAGACTGGTCAGTAAAAGCTTTTATGAACAAGGGTGTAATGTTTAGAATTTTTGAGTCCTCTGGCAAAGGAAGACTTAAAAGGTACTGCCAGTACTCCTCCAATTTTCACTCTCACTTCCCTTAGTATCCTTAACTGCAATCTGTCCAGCTATATAGAGACTGAAGAAATTGGGACTGTTTTCCTTGAGGAAGAAAAGGTTGAGAAGAGATTTAACGGAAGTATTCAAATTCAACAAGGGGTCTGGACAGTGCAGATCAGGAAAAAGCATTACCCCTTGTGAAAGCATCAAGGATAAGAGGGCACAGATTTAACATAATTGTAAAAAGTAGCAATGGAGGCATGAAGATGGACTTTTACATACCGTGAGAAGTTAAGATCTGGAATGTGTTGCCTGACGGTGTTGAGGAAGCAGGTTCAATTGAAACATACAAGAAGGAATTGAATTGGATTAATATCTGGGAAGGATGTCCAGGGTAACAGGGAGAAGGGCAGAAAAATCACACTCTTGCTCATTGGCAGGGTTGGTGCAGACCCAACTGGCTGAATGGATCATCTCACTCAAAAAGTTGGCTCTATTCTTTCCCCACAGATGCTGTCAGACTTGCTGAGACTTTCCAGCATTTTCTGTTTTTGTTTCAGGTTACAGCCACAGTATTTTGCCTTTATATTTGCTGAACGGCCTTCTCCTGTGCTGTGACAATTGGCTGCGCTGTGACAGTTCTGCAGCTCACAGCCACCTTGGCTTGTTCGTGGAGTTGACTTCTACTTGGCAAGATTCAACTTTGCCAAGGCGGCCAGCACAGGGCTGCACGCGAACATCTCACACACGCGTGCGCAGTCCTGGCGTTTCGCTGCCCGGAGAACGGACAACGCACTGCGCATGCGATCTGTCGTGTGGCAAGCCCGCGCGCATGCGCCCCATGGCGGCGACCACTCGACCGTCGGAGGCGCGCGCATGCGCCTTACTGCCGGGACAATCTCGGCCGGACAAGGCGCGCGCATGCGTCCTGCGGCGGCGGGTTGGGGGGGAATTTTTTTGGCTGGAGCTTTGCAGCGAGTGGCGTTTGAAGCGTTTCAGGCCGAGAGTCGACACCGAGTTGAACTCGAGTGGGAAACGAAGCGACCCTCCCTCCCTAACCACCGCCCTGTGCTGCGTCCCCAACACCCCCCCCCTCCTTTTACCCTCCTCCCCTTTCTCCCCCAATCGCCACCCCTCGGCCTCCCTTTCCCCACACACACACACACCCCTCCTCCCCTCAACTCACCGGCAGAGCGGGAGCCATGATGTAAAAGTGAAAAAAAAGGAGTCGGGAGGAGGAGGTGGAAGAACGGACGGAGTGTGTGGGAGAGGAATCAACCAGGTATGGCGTGGTGGGGGAGGTGGCGGTTCTTCCAGTCCAACGGTTCACCGGGGCTGAGGGAGCAGCGCGAGTGGGGGGGGAGCTCGAGGGCGCTGCACGTTCCCTCGGGTGGGGGGGCGGGGGAACACTTGCTGGAGGCTGTACAAGAGTGCAACCTTTACTGGCAGTGTAACTGCACACTTCTTGGGGAAGAGAGCGAGTGAGTTACTGACTCTTGTGTGCCAGCCTGGATGTGTTTTGCAATTAAGGAGAGACATGGTATACAATGTAGCCATTCTAAAGGGTTAATGGTGCAGTGTGGAGGTAATGAATCAAGCTTGCTAATAATTCTTTTCTTTCTGAAGCAAATGCGTGTATTGTACATGTTCAGAGCGTATTGAACATGTTGCAGCATTGTTTAGTCCAGGGAGAGATCTGAAGACTTGAATACAGAATCAGTGAATGAGATCATGTTGATACTATTCACAGCAGTGGTGCAGTGGAGGATAGCACAGGTTATGATTTGTTGGGGATGAGGGGTGGGAGGAATGTAATGTCGAAATGCAATTATTCCAATGAGTGATGTAAAAAACGGGGAGGAAAATGTAAAATGATGCATCTGAGTGACACTTGGCTACTAACAGAAGAGAGGGTGGTGCAGTTGGAAAAGACCTGCAGTGTGCTACAGAACCTGTAACATGTAGTGGATAGCAACTGTATAGGTATGAACGATAGTGGTAAGGTATTATGGCATTAATTGTGGAAGAGAAGACTGGGAAATAAATGGTTTGTTAAAACAATTGGATAGAACTGGAAATAAGTGCATGAGAGAATTGAACAGAGTGACATCACTGAAGCAGAGAACGTGCAGAAATAATTCTAGAATGGATGAATGAAAGGTTAGGTGATGTGGTGGCTATATCAACAGCAGTGAAATTGGTGCAGTAAAGTCAATAGTGTGTAGAGTAGGAAACAAGAAAATTTCTGCATTTTTAAATCTACAACAGCATTAAGGAGAGTGCTGTGAAAGAAAACGGAGAGGCTATATTTGGCAGTGAAATTCTGATGGCAGCAGTGGGATTATTAGGGAGAGAAGTGATTCGAAATGTATGAATGAGTGTGGGAGGTACTGGCAGAAATTGCTAGTACAGAGGAAAAAAGCTACACCCGAGTCATGGGGGAAGGGATATGTAACAGGAGGGAGGGACGTTGCTGTGTGCAGTTCCGAGAGCGAGCTAGGTTATGTATAGTACAAACTTGAACGTTGCAATAGAGAAAAGCTAAGGAAGGAAACTGGAAGCATGTGAGGTATTTTACAATTGATTCAAGAATATTGCTGCAGTCAACCTGCAAGAGGGTACGGGAAGAGAGGGGCAAAGCAGAAATGGTATATGATTATTAGTGTGCATCGTATAGAGTCCAGCGTTGAAAGGACTGAGGATGGGAGTGAACATGGGCAATCAGAATTATGTGAATGAAAGTGACTGTGTTTTTGAATGAAACGGTGAGGTGAGGGTGGATATTCATGAAAAGGGAGAAAGTGAGGCTAAAGCTTGAAGAAGAACCATATTGATGTGCTTTTTTGCAAATGGAATCTGAGCTAACTACAGCCAGTAGGTTTGTGGATTTTAACATTTTTTGAACACCACTAAAGAACCAGTGACTGAGAGCAGGGGATGCACATGAGCAGTATTACTGCCTTATGTAATGGAGATGAGCAAAACTTGAGCTTGTTGAAGCTTTTGGGAATATAATTGAACTAGATTGGAGAATGAGTGGCTAGGAAGACTAGATACAGTAATTGTCCTAATGTCTTGTTGATTTTGTGTTACCTTTTGCAGTGCAAATTTATTTTTTTTTTGCTGTTGACCTTGAGGTTTCTGATTAAATCATGAAAAATAGATTGCCATTTGTTTAAAATGTCACTGGTGTATTTTGAGTCGAGGCACCAATTTCAGACTTTTAACTTATTTTCATACTAATGTGGTGTGACTCCTACAAAACAAATTGCTCTTGAATGGATTTCTTTACTCATCTTTTTCATTTCCCTCCTCTGCAAATATTTGGAGGTCAGAGAGCGATCAAGGAAAGTGCGGTGCTGAAAAGTAAAATTATAGTGTCAGCCCAAGGCTGGAAAGGTTAGCGTGACTTTAACTTGCTTCACAAGCTTCCAATACAAGGTTCAGTATGTAGATTTGTAGCTCCTGATTATTGCAATATAAATCCAAGGCAAGCCTGATTTACCCATGTGAGGGTCTGTTCAAAGTAGAAGCAAAAGACACAATTGACAAAATATATAGGTCGATGAAAGCAGGAGGAGAAATGGGTGCTTGTGAATATGCAAAAGAATTTCGGGAAGAATGGATGACAGGTTCTTAAGTTTTACTTGAGGTCTAATCCAGTCGGAGCAAATAAGACGCAAGTATACAGTGTGTGTGCAGTGAGCCTCAATTTTAGTTCCAGATTGGTATGGAATACAGCTTAAGACTACCCATAACAGTACAAAATGATTGGTGTGGGAGCAGCACTCTAAAATCAAAATGTAACCATATCGTTGGAGCAAAGTTGAGTGAACTTTTGTTGGCTGCACTGTCTTTCTCCAGGGCACGCCTGTTCCCCGGCACTGATCCTTCATCTTAATGAACTTTTTTTAAAAAAACTTGCCATACATATTAAAAAGCAATTTTCTGAAGGTTTGCAAAGGGGAAAGCATACTTGGTTTAGGGAGGACATGGTGGCACAGTGGTTAGTACTGCTACCTCACAGCTCAGAGGACCCAGATTCAATTCTGGCATTAGGTAACTGTCTGTGTGGAGTTTGCATGTTCTCCCTGTGCCTGCATAGGTTCTCTCCCATGATCCAGTGCAGATTAGGTGGATTGGCCATGCTGAATTGTCCCTTAGTGTCCCAAGGTTAGATGGACTAACTCTGTTAAATGTCAGGTTACAGGGAGAAGGCCTGGGCAAGATACCCTGTCAGCGAGCTGGTGCAGATTCTGGTGGCAGTTGTAGATTGACGTTTTTGAGAGGCGACATGCCTGTTTAAATGACCTGTGGATGAGAGTAAAGGACTAACCGAAAAAAGACTTGCCTTTATATAAGGCTTTTCATAACCTCAGGACATCCTAAGATACTTTTCATCCAACGAAGAAGTACATTTGAATTGTCATTGGAAACATTAGTACTTTGCACAGCAATGTTATTACTGAAGATAATGTGTATTTATTGATTGACACCAGCCAGGCACTGGCAGTAACTCCCTCTGCCCTTTGAAATTGTGCCAAATGATATTTGTGTCCACCTGTGAGATTAGCCTTGGTGTAATGTCTCATCTGAACAGTTGCAATACTGATGATCACTTCTTGGCCTTTGGCTAAGATCAAGTGTAGTATCTGTTCTTATCAGTTTGGATAAGATCAGGTGTAGTATTGACATGCTGCGTTTGGTTGAAGTCATTAGGTTACATTTCAGCTTCATTTGAAGCAATTTTTAAAAGCGGCATCTTGGCCTTTTGGCTAAGATGCAAATGAGATCAAGCCTTGGGGGAGGACCTATGTCTACTCCAGTCAGCTTGGATCATGTAGATCAAGCCCAAGACAGGAGGTGAGAGCCTGTCTTGTCAGCTTGGATTGGGAATGTCTTAACTTATTGAGACACTGAATTGGACTTAATTGGATTGAATTGGAATAAAAACAAAACAAAAACACTGGGCCAGCATTCCTTCCATGGTGCACTGAAGTGTCAGTCTAGATTTTTTTGTGTACGAGTCTCTACCTACAACCTTCTGATCCAGAGAGGCAAGTACTGCTCCCTGAGCTCAGCTGACACAAGTACTCCACTGAATGCACTCAAGAAATCTTGTGCATGTATACAATAACAGATATTAAAATAGAATTTGATTTATTGTCACATATATCCATATACAGTGAAAAGTATTGTTTCTTGCGTGCTATACACACAAAGCATACTATACATAGAGAAGGAAAGAAGAGAGTGCAGGATATAATGTTAGAGTATTAGAGAAAAGTCAATTTAATACGAGGTAGGTCCATTCAAGAGTCTGATGGCAGCAGGGAAGAAACAGTTCTTGAGTCAGTTGCTACAAGCTCTCAAACGTTTGTATCTTTTTCCTGATGGAAGAAGATGGAAGAGAGTATGTTCGGGATGCATCTGGTCCTTGATTATGCTGGCTGCTTTTGAGGCAGTGGGAAGTGCTGACAGAATCTGGATGAGAGGCTGGTTTGCGTGATATACTAGACTTCGTTCATGACCCTTTGTAGTTTTTTGCTGCCTTGGACAGAGTAGTAGCCATACCAAGCTGTGATATAACCAAAAAGAATGCTTTGTATGGTGCATCTGTAAAAGTTGATGAGAGCCATAGCGGGCATGCGAAAATCCTTTGAGTTCTGAGAAAGTAAAGAAAGTTAAGAAAGAAAGCTTTCTTAACAATAGCGTCAGCATGGAGGCATCAGCACAGGTTGTTGGTGATCTGGACATTTAGAAACCTGATCAGCCATTTCAAATAAACAGAATTGTGTAAGAAATCCTGTAGTTGCGGTACCGAGGGCAGATTTTAGACGTATCTCCTGCCAATCTACCTTGAGCTCAATCATTGACTCCACTGATCAATTTTTGTCAATGATTCATGCTATAATAGTACATGACAATGCGAGCGTGATTTCTGAAATTTTTCAAGTTGAAGGCAGGTATAAGCAGAAGGCTGAAAAGATGATTGTTCAGTCAGCCATTGAGAAATCTGCACTGTTTAAAAGTGGAGAGCTCAGTTGGTCATTTGCTGTTGAACAATGTTGAACATTCATTTGTCCTAGTAGGCAGAGTTAGGGTGGGCTGACAGCGTAAAAATCCAAGTCATTCTTTCACCGACAACAGAGGAAGAATTATCTTGGCAACAGTTTATTGTAGTAACTGGTCATGAAATTGAAATATTTTTAAAATCTAAATGTTTTTGTCATGGAAGTGGTTTAGGTAGATTTTTAAGAGAAGTGGTAGTAATTTTGTGGCCTGAATCGTGCCAGCTACCAAAATATGAACTAGAATACTTTGTGCTGGCAATCAGATGTTTTCTGAACCAGAATTGTAATGAGGTTTCTTTACAAAGGATTTATTGATAGCTCCTGGAAATAAGTTAAACTTATTTGGAAAATCTGAAAGTTCAAAGATCTTATTTTACTTGTGTCACAAATAGGCTTACATTAAGACTGCAGTGAAGTTATTGTGAAAATCCCGTAGTTGCCACACTCTGGCACCTGTTCACTTACGCTGAGGGAGAATTTAATTTGGCCAAGTGCGCCTAACCAGCATGTCTTTCGGACTTTGGGAGGAAACCGGAGCCCCGAAGGAAGCCCACGCAGACTCTGCACAGACAGTGACCCAAGTCGGGAATTGAATCTGAGATCCTGGTGACGTGAGACAGCAGTGCCAACCACCATGCTGCCCCTCTGTAAACGTATTTGACTGAATGACTAAACAGTATTAACATTTTAAAAATAACTGTCAAATGAGTACGCAAGTGAGCAAGTAGACCAGAGAAAATGCCAAATGTTGGAAGTATCAATTATAGAAACCAGTTACGTTAAAGAAAAGATGCAAGTTGTGAAATGCTTTCTAAGTGTTGCATCACACTTAGAAACACTGTTATCACCATGTATCATTTAGGAAAGAATGACCTAAAAAGCTGAACTATTGAGGGGAGTAAAGAAGGTTGTAATGGCAGAGGCAGTTTTTTTCCTTGCATAGGCGACAGCTTTAATTCAATTTTTAAACCGATGAAAGGGATTTATCAGGTGATAGTCTTTTGTTTTTTGTAGAATTGAAACCTGAGGTTATCATAAACTTAAAAAAGCCACAAGCTCATTTAATGTTGGTACCCATATTTTAGAGTTTACTTCTGCAATGTGAGCTATCTGAATTGGATGTTGACTTCAAAGTAAACAGGGAAAAAAAGAGTTGACCTGGAGTTAGAAGGGTCAAGGTTCTGTGAAAAATATTGGTTTGATTCAGTTCTGAGTATATCTGTAACAATCTGACGGTCCTTTTGTGCTTCTGTTTGTAGCAAGATACTGAAATTGATAACATTAGAAAAAGAATTATTTTCTATAACATTCTATTGCATTAGCATTCAAAGCAATTTCTGGAGTGACTGTCAGAATAGGCAAAAGTAACAACTATTCTGAGCAGGTAGTCAGCCTGGTAAAGCAGTGAAGTCAATGCCTACTGTTTATTTTGTGGTGTTATTGCTTGTAGAAATATTGGAAAAACTTTCAGCTCTTAAAATAATGCCGTGCAATGTTAAAGAACAATAGCAACTTGGTAATTTTTTAAATGACCTTTTAATATAGAAAAAATTCCCAAGCTACTTGATGTATGCTCAGATGTATGTCTTCCAGCCAAAGGAAATATTAGGAACAATGCCTAAAAGCTTGATCAAAGGAGTGCCTTTAGGGTTGGTCTTAAATGAGGGGAGGATGGTGATAAGGAAGAGGAATCGAGTGAAGAAATTCCATAGCATGGGGCTGAGTTGCCTGAAGCCATGGTTTTGATTTGATTTATTGTGACACTGTGAAAGATATTGTTTCTTGCATGCTATACAGACAAAACATACTGTTCATAGAGTGCATAGAGGAGAAGGAAAGGAGAGAGTGTAGAACATAGTATTACAGTCACAGCTAGAGTGTGAAGAAATATCAGCTTAATATATGGTTGTCAATGGGAGGACTAAGAAGTAGTTGCACTGTAGTTCACCCACCAGACATCAAGTGTTCTCAGCGAGATGAGGAGCCATGTCATGGAGGGTCTTAATTGACTAGGGCAAGAATTTTCATTTTGAAGCTCTGAGGGCTCGTGTAAGTCAGCTCGGGGGGTATGGCGGAGGGAGGGGAGACAAAGTTTAGATGAGCTGAAATTTAGTGTGCAGATGCTCTTAAGGAATAGTTTCACTATACTTCCCAAAGGATGTTGATTTACTAGACATATCCTTTTATATGCTAGCAATGCATTACTTGGGCTTTTGTATTGATAAGATGAAGCTGATAAGTGTCTGTGCAATGAGAGTTCAAGATGTTTAATGCTGCACTGGTGCTGGAGACCAGGATCTGACTTCAGAGTTAATAAGTTTGTTTTGCATAATGACATGAAATTCAGTGAGAGTCTTACCACAACAGCCACTTCTGTTTCGTCAGTATAAATCTCTGATGTAAAAGGAGCTGGAAGTAACAGTAATTTAAAGTATTGTTTTATTGCATTGTGTTGGTGGGATTAGAATGGTTTCAAGTGGAATGCAATCCTTTGTTAGTACTGATAATAGTACCAGACTAGAAATCCAGAGGCTCAGGCTAATGGTGTGGGTATATGGATTCAAAATCCACCATGAAATCTGGTGGAATTTAAATTCCGTTAATAAATCTGGAATAAAAAAATGCTAGCCTCGGTAATCCTGACCATGATTTTACTATGATTGTTGAAAAACCTATCTGATTCAACAATGTACTCTAGGCATGAGAATCTGCTGTAATTACTGGTCTGGCCTATATGTGACTCCAGACCCACAGCAATGTGGTTGACCCGTAAATGCTCTCTGAAATGCCCCAGCAAGCCACTTAGTTGTATCAAACTGTTACAAAATCTGCAAAAAAGAAATTAAACTGGAAGGATCACCCAGCATCGACCCTGACACCAGAAACTACAATGGCAATCTGAGCCCTATTGACCCTGCCAAGTATTCCTTGCTAACAGCTGGGTGCTGTGCCAAGTTTGGGAGAGCAGTCCCACAGACCAGTCAAGTGACAGCCTGACACTCAAACTCATAGAATCTTACCTTGGAGACAACATCTCAAACATTATCAACTCTAGGTATGTTCTGTCAGATCGGTAGGACAGACACACCAGAGGTGCTGGCACAGTGGTATGTAGTTGGGAGGGAGTGAATGCTGGACCCCATGAAGTCTCATGGCATCAGGTTAAATATGGGCAAGGAAACCTCCAGCTGATTACCACACATCATTGGGGAATGAGTACTCCTCCATGTTGAAACTCGCTTGAAAGAAGCACTGAAGATGGCAAGGATACAGAATTTATTCTGGGTGGAGAATTCTAGTGTCCATTACCAAGAGTGACTTGTTCACACAATACCAGCCATAGCCCAATCAGAGGATACTTGACCTCTTCCCCAATCCACCTGTTGCAGACACATCTTTCCACAACAGTACCGGCAGGAGTGACCACCATGTAGTTCTTCTGGAAAGAAAGTCCTGTTTTCACATTGTGGAAATCCTCCATCATGTTGTGTGGTCCTACCACTGCTAATTGGGATAGATTTTGAATAGATCTAGTAATTCAAAACTGGGTGTCCGTGAGGTGCTGTGAGCCATCAGCAAAGGCAGAATTGTACACAATCATAATTAATAACCTCATGGCCCAGCATATCCTCCTCTTCCTCTCCCAATCAAGCCAGGATATCAACCTTAGGTAAGTGAAGATTGCAAGAGGGCATGCCAGGAGCAGCTCAACGCATACCAGAAATGACGTATAACCCTGGTGAAACTATAACATAGGACAACTTGAAAGTTAAAACAGTGAAAGCCACATGTGAAATATAGAGCAAAGAGATCCCACAGTCAACTGGTCAGATCTAAGCTCTGCAGTCCTGCAAATGATGGTGGACATTTAAACAATTCACTGGACTCCACAAATCTCCCCACCCTTTGGGGGAGCCCAGTACATCAATGCAAAAGTCGAGGTTAAAGAAGTTGCAACAACCTTCAGGCAAGACTGGAATGATTCATCTCACATCCACTTGAGGTCCCCAACATTATAGATTCTAGTCTTCAATCAATTCGATTCACTCCACATGATATCAAAAAATGGGTGAAGGCACTGGATAGCGCAAAGGCTATAGGCCCTGATACCATTCTAGCAGTAGCACTGAAGATTTCCATTCAGAACTATTTGTGCCCTTAGCCAAGCTATTCCAGTACAGCTACCCAGTCGATCCAGCAACATAAAAAACTACCCAACTATGTCCTGTCCACAAAAAGCAAGGTAAATTCAACTTGACCAATTACTGCCCAATCAATCTACTATCAATCATCAATAAAGTGATGGGTCATTAACAGCGCTGTCAAGCGGCCCTTACTCAAGTAAGATTCCAGCGGATTGAGCGGACCATACCAATGGCCGGTCCAGTGGTCAAAAAGGCATTGTCTGCGAGCGTCGTGGAACGCGAAGAGCAGGATGAGATACAGAAGACGTCCTGGTCATCCACTGCGCCTAGTCCCATCTCCAGCCATCTTGATTCTTGGCTTACCACTGGGTCCAAATGGGAATTGGGAAGAGATTGCGCAACTCTCCCTCACTTTAATCCAAATCAAGCACTAGTCTTGACACCATCATCATTGTCCTGTGGCGATGGGCAAATGACAAAGCTGATACACTGGGAGCTGTAGTCACGGACCTGCACACAGGCAGTTCAGGTCTAATGGTTGTTTTCCGCTGACCGAAGCAGCAGTGAAACTCGGCGTCTACCTGGGCGACTGAGCACTCCTCTTCAGGAACGCACTGCTCACCTCTGTAGAATGAGGAAGGGGCTAGAAAAAGTGCCCTCAACATTGCCTGCTCCGCTAAACCTTGGCCAGTTTACTGTGGCTGGTGGGGATCCCATCTTGCGGTCAAACAAACAAAATAAAACACAAGGTGACACCGCTCACCATTGGCACTTGGAACATGCGCACACTTTTGGGCAACCCTACAGAGAGAACAGCCTTAGTTGTCAGAGCTTGCAAGATACAACATTGACATTGCAGCCCTGAGTAAAACCCGTCTTGCCATTACAGGTCAGTTGACTGAAACCGGAGGTGGATACACTTTTTTTTCTGGAACGGTCACGATGAGCATTGTGATGCTGGAGTTGGATTCGCTGTCAGGAGTCACCTTGTTCAGAAACTTGCTAGTCTACCCAAGTGAACAACTGGCTTATAACATTACAGCTTCCGCTACAGAACAGAAGTCAAGCCACCCTTATCAGTCCTATGCCCCCACAATGAACAACCTGGACGAGATGGAAGACAAGTGCTACGAAGAGCTAGACGCCCTACTATCAGCAGCGAGCAGTTCTGACAAGTTGATCTTGCTTGGCAATTTCAATGCAAGAGTAGGGTGTGACTCTGCAATCTGACAGGGAGTCATTGGGAGGCATGGAGTGGGCAAGTGTAACAGTAACGGCCCGTTCTTAATGAAGACCTGTGCAACACATGACCTCCTCATCACCAAGACAACCTTCCGTTTGCCTACCTGTAACAAGACCTCCTGGATGCACCCCACTCTAAGCATTGGTATCTTATCAACAATGTCAGGAGAAAAGACAGGCAGGATGTCAGAGTGACCAAGGCCATATGTGGTGCTGATTGCTGGAGAGGTCACAGGCTCATTGTCTCCAAAATGAGGCTCGGCACCAGACCCAAGAGGTGACCACAAGGAAGCAAGGTTATGAAAAGAATCAATGCGGCCAAGCTAAAGAACCCCAGCACTGGCTGAAGACTTAGAAATTAAGCTTGCTGACCAACACCTCTCAGGCAGTGCTGAGGATGACTGGGAACGCTTCAGGGATGCTGTCCATTCATCTGCACTGAAGATGCTCAGGCCGTCTACCTACAAGCAGCATGATTGGTTTGATGAAAATGATGAGGAGATACAGGCTCTACTTGTTGAAAAGCACTGTCTTCATTGGGCCTGTCAGAATGACCCATCAGCTGCCAAGAAAAATGCTTTTACCAGTGCTCACAGGACAGTCCAGAATAAACTGCATAAAATGCAGGATGCCTGGTTGAGCACCAAAGCAGGTGAAATACAGTGCTACGCTGACAAAAATGATTTGAAATGGTTCTATGAAACCCTCAACGTTCTCTGTGGACCTCAATCTCTCGGGAGCTCCCCCCTCCTGAGTACAGAGGGTGCAACATTCATTACAGAGAGGGCTCAGATCTTGCAGAGATGGGCTGAACACTTTGAAGCTGTCCTGAACTGACCGTCATCTATTAACGATGAGGCAATAAACAGGAGTCCCCCAGGTTGATATCAACAGTGCCATGGATGACTTACCAGTAGTCGCCGAAGTCACGAAAGCTGTTAGCCAGCTATTCAGTGGCAAAGCCCCAGGGGCAGATGCTATATCTGCAGAGATCTACAAAGCTGCTGGTCCTGTACTTATCGAGAATTTCACCAAGTTAGTCCAGTCCTTTTGGGAGCAAGGATCCATTCCTCAGGAACTTAAAGATGCTTGCATCGTACACCTCTACAAGAGGAAGGGCAATCGGCAAGTATGCGACAACCACCGAGGAATCTCGCTGCTCTCCGTCACAGGAAAAACGCTTGCGAGAGTCCTGCTGAATCTTCTGGTCACTCGTGGAGCTGGGCCTGCTTCCAGAGTCACATTGTGGCTTCCGCAAAGGTCACGGGACATGATTTTTGCTGCGTGCCAACTTCGGGAGAAGTGTCAGGAGCAGAATTGCGAGCTCTACACAACCTTTGACCTCGCGAAAGCTTTCGACACTGCCAGCCGACAAAGCCCGTGGAGGATGATGTCAAAGTTTGGCTGTCCCCCAAATTCATGGTACGCCAGTTCCATGATGACCAGATGATGGCATGATGACCAGAGTACTAGACTCTAGTACTAGAGGCATTCCCAGTCACCAATGGCATCAAACAGGGCTGCATGCTCGCACCCACACTGTTCAGCATGATGTTTGCTGCCATGCTGAATGATGCCTTCCAGGGTAGTGTTGCTGGAATCAACCTCAAGTACAGAGTGGATGGGAAGCTCTTCAACCTGAGCAGACTTCAAGCTATTACCAAAGTGAAGGCGACTTTTCTGAGAGGTTTCCTCTTTGCCGATGATTGTGCCCTGTATGCTGGCTCAGAGCCGGAGATGCAAGTCAGCATGGACAAATTTTCCACGGCTTGTGACAACTTTGGACTCACCATCGGCGTTAAAAAGACCGAAGTCGTTGTGCATCAGCCTGCTCCTCATGCACCATACACAGAACCCATAATCACAATCAAAGGGCAGAAACTACAGGCAGTGGATCAGTTCACTTATCTTGGCAGCACCCTCTCCCAGGCAAGTGACTATTGATACAGAAATTAAATGCAGAATAGCAAAGGCAAGTTCTGTTTTCGGTAGACTGCGTTCTGCTGTGTGGAAATGTCGAGGAATCAGCCCAGCAGCAAATCTGAAGGTCTACAGCGTCATGGTAGTCACTACCTTCCTGTATGCCTGTGAAACGTGGACTGTGTATCAAAGGCATGCAAGACAGCTCAGTCATATCCATGTGACTTGTCTTTGCAGAATACTCTGCATCAGATGGCAAGACAAAGTACCAGACACTGAAGTTCTCTCTACAGCAAGTCTACCATCAGTCCACACACTGCTGGTGAGAGCACAGAACCGGTGGGCAGGTCATATCATCCGTATGCCAGACGAGCGCATACCCAAGCAGCACCTTTTTTGGGGAACCCTCTGCTGGAAGACTCTCGCATGGAGGGCAGAAGAAATGTTTCAAAGACATATATTCAAGGCCCCCCTGAAGTTGCTTGGTATAGACACGACCACCTGGGAAACGCTGGCACAAAACCGCCCTACCTGTTCTGCCTCATTCACAAGGGCTGTCGAGCTTACGAAGCAAGGTGCGCTGCTGAAGCACAACTTAAACACAAGCTGCGCAAGTCCAGAGCCACCAGTGCAACAACTACAGCACCTACACAAGTCTGTCCAATATGTGCCAGGATGTTCCGTGCCCGCATTGGCCTGATCAGTCATCTTCAGACTCGCTGCATCCAGCCTCAAAATGACTTATGATGTTGAGGTCCTCATCGACAATAGACAAACAACAACTCAATAATAACTGCTCGCTACTGCTTAGTTTGGGTTCCGCCAAGGCAACTCCTCTCCTGACCTCATTACATTTGGTTTTAGTTTAAAGGCAGTCAAAAGATCTGAAATCACGAGGTTGGAGTGACTGCCCTTGACATCAAGGCAGCATTTGAATGAGTATAACATCAAGGTGCCTTAACAAAACTGGAGTCAGTGAGAATTATGGAGAACTCTCCACTGATTAACACCACGAAAGAAGCTTGCGATTGTCGGATCTTGCTCACCTTAGTCCTAGGGCATCACTGCAAGCGCTCTTCAGGATAGTATCACAAGAACGCAAGAAATCGAAGCAAAAGTAGATCATGAGTCCCTTTGAGCATGCCCTGCTATTTAATACGATCATGGTTGATCTGTGCCAACCTCAACTCTGTTTTTTGTACCATTTCCCCATAGCCCTCGATCTATCAAATGTTTATCCATCTCCACTTTAAATACTTAAAATGATCCAGCCTCCACCACCTTTTTGGGGCAGAGAATTCCAGGGATTCATTACCCTCTGCAAGAAGAAATTTCCATGCACCTTAATTTTAAAAATTTGGCCCTTTATCTTGTAGCTATGTCCCCTTGTTCTCCCACTGGTAAAAACACCTCACAATCTACCCTATCAAGCCCCTCAGGATCTTATGTTTGAAAACGGTCTTCTAAATGTAAAATGTCAGAATCCGTCATCAAGGAGGAAATAGCGAGGCATCTTGAGAGGAATTGCTTGATAGAGCAGACGCAGCACGGTTTCGTTAAAGGGAAATTGTGTCTGACAAATTTACTGGAGTTCTATGAGGATGTGTCTAGGGCGGTGGATAGAGGAGAGCCGGTGGATGTGGTCTTTCTGGATTTTCAGAAGGCGTTTGACAAGGTACCTCACAGGAGGTTATTGCAGAAGGTCAGGGGACAGGGAGTTGGGGGTAGGGTGTTAGCGTGGATAGAGGATTGGTTGTCAAATAGGAGACAGAGAGTGGGGGGTCAATGGGTGCTATTCGGATTGGCAGATGGTGACTAGTGGAGTGCCTCAGGGGTCGGTGCTGGGGCCTCAGCTATTTACCATTTATATAGATGATCTGGAGGAGGGAACCGAGTGTAGGGTGTCGAAATTTGCTGATGACACCAAGATTGGTGGAAAGGCAAATTGTGCGGAGGGTGTGGAGAGTCTACAGAAGGATCTAGATAGGCTGGGCGAATGGGCCAGGAAACGGTAAATGGAATTTAATGTTGGCAAGTGCGAGGTGGTCCACTTTGGTAGGAATAATGGTAGGAAGGATTATCACTTACGTGGCGAAAAACTGCAGCAGGCGACGGTGCAGAGGGACCTCGGGGTCCTTGTGCATGAGTCGCAAAAACCCAGCTTGCAGGTGATCAGGAAGGCGCATGGGATTCTGGCCTTCATAGTGAGGGGGATTGAATATAAAAGTAGGGAGGTCTTGCTGCGGCTGTATAGGGCATTGGTGAGGCCGCAGCTGGAGTACTGTGTGCAGTTTTGGGCGCCGTACTTATGCAAGGATATTTTGGCCTTGGATGGAGTTCAGAGGAGGTTTACTAGGCTGATGCCGGAGTTGAGGGGGTTGAGCTATGAGGAGAGGCTGAATAAACTAGGCTTGTACTCGTTAGAGTTTAGAAGAATGAGGGGAGATCTCATTGAGACGTACAAGATGATGAATGGGATGGATAGGATAGAGGTGGAGAGACTCTTCCCGCTCAGAAAGGATCATAGGACTAGGGGGCACAGCCTCAAGATAAAGGGGGGGGCGGTTTAGAATGGAGTTGAGGAAGAACTTCTTCACTCAAAGGGTGGTGAATCTCTGGAATTCTCTGCCCATTGAAGTGGTGGAGGCTGCCTCGCTAAATATTTTTAAGATGCGGGTTGATGGGTTTTTGATAAGAGAGGGGATTAAGGGTTATGGGGAGAGGGCGGGAATGTGGAACTGAGCCATGATCTTATTGAATGGCAGGGCAGGCTCGAAGGGCTAGATGGCCTACTCCTGCTCCTATTTCTTATGTTCTTATGTTCTTAATTGCAAGGAATAGATGAGCCCAACCATCTCCAGCCATTTCATCAATGATCTTTTCTCCATTAGGTCAGAAGTAGGGATGCACACTAATTATGCACTGTTCAGCACCATTCGTGACCACTTGTACTGAAACAGTTTGTGCCCATAAGCAGCAAAACCTGGACACACGAAGCATGGTCTGATATTGGTGCCAGCAAGTGGCAGACAATGACCATCTCACAAGACAGCATCCAAGTGTCTTGATATTCAGTGAGATGACCATCGTTCAATTCCCCACTATCAATATGTCGGGGGTTACTGTTGATCAGAAACTGAATTGGACCAGCCATGTAAATACTGTGGCAACAAGAGCAGGTCAGAGTTCTATGGAGAGTCACTCATTGTCACTCATCTCCTCATTCTATATACGAGGCATAAGTCAGGAATGCAATGGAATACTCTCCACTTGCCTGTGTGAATGCAACTCCAACAACACTCAAGGAGCTTGACACCATCCACACAAAGCAGTCCACTTTATTTGCATGTTCATTAACCATGTTCAACCCTCTCTCCCTCCATAATCGACACCCCGTGGCAGCAGTGTGTATCGTCTATAAGATGTACTGAAATACCTTGCCTAAGGTGTCTTCAACAGCACCTTCCAAACCCACAACCTCTACCATCTAGGAGGACAAGGGCAACAGGTGCATGGGAGCATCTATACCAGGTTCCCCTCCACACCACACACTATTCTGACTTGGAACTGTACAATCTTACCTTCCCTGTGACTGGGTCAAAACCATCCTGGAACTCCCTCCCTGAACACACTGTACTTGAAGTTCATGGACTACAGTGGTTCAAGAAGTAGCTCACCACCACCTTCCCAAAAATAACTAGGGATGGGCAATAAAAATGCTGGCCTAGCCAGTGATGCCTTCATCCTATGAAGTAAAACAAACAAGTGGGGTTGGCGCACAACTCGAATGGACATTCCACCTTTTTGCATCTGCTTTTTAAACAATCTCTCTTGGTTCTCGCCCCTCTTCATAAATGAGTGAAGTTCATAAGAACATAAGAAATAGGAGCAGGAGTAGGCCATCTAGCCCTTCGAGCCTGCCCTGCCATTCAATAAGATCATGGCTGATCTGACGTGGATCAGTTCCACTTTCCCGCTTTCTCCCCATAACCCTTAATTCCCTTGTCTGTCAAAAACCTATCCACCCGTGACTTAAATATATTTAGCGAGGTAGCCTCCACCACTTCGGGCAGAGAATTCCAGAGATTCAACACCCTTTGAGTGAAGAAGTTCCTCCTCAACTCTGTTCTAAACGGCCCCCCCCTTAACTTGAGGCTGTGCCCTCTAGTCCTGCTACCCTTTCTAAGCGGGAAGAATCTCTCTACCTCTACCCTATCCATCCCTTTCATTATCTTATACGTCTCTATAAGATCCCCCCTCATCCTTCTAAACTCCAGCGAGCACAGACCCAGTCTATTTAGTCTTGCTTCATAGTCCAACCCCCTCATCTCCGGTATCAGCCTAGTGATCCTCCTCTGCACTCCCTCCAAGGCCAAACTTTTTCATACTTTTCTGATACCTCCTCTGACAGTGCTACCAACACCTCACTAGCCCTGCCTACCAACTTGGTCTGAATTAACATTACCCAACATCGTTCACGTGAATTTGGTATTTTGGATTTTTAAAAAGCCCTCAAATTTCAGAGATTCTTCCAGCTCTGCCTTTCCTTCCTTCAACACAAAGCAAGATTCCCAGCTAAATGAAATGATGGATAGTCTGTACTCAATCATGTTGAGCTAGCACTCTTAAAGCAATGCACTTGTTCTTAAATCAACAGATTTAAGGGTGAAATTGGGCGTTTACCTGTTGAGAATCTTCCATATTGTTGCATTTGAATTCAGAAGACATTTTAATAGTTATAGTTAAAAATTGTTAGAATGGGCTGGCCCTTTCTCATGTCATTGTTCTATACAACTTGAGCTAACCACTAAAAGTTTCAGAATTCTGTCAAAAAAAGAACATTTTATATCAATTGATAAACAGTTTACCAAAATAAATTTGGTTTGGATACTCAAATATAAAGTCTGCATCCTGGCTGTAATGATGACTTCTATCTACATTGTACTTTCAGATGTCTTTTGAACATGAAGAAAGAATATGTAAATGGGAAAAGTCAACATAATGCTGATTACTTCCTGCATTTGGCCCTTATGTAGTTACCTAACATAGTAACAAGAGTATTATCAAACAAAAGCATCACTGTACAGAAACTATTACATCAGATGGTTATAAACTTGGTAAAACAGTTCGGATTGCATTCTCTTTAGAGTGTGAAACTTTTCACTTTTTTTAAAGCATTTAATGTGAGCGGTTTTGGCATGATCCAAATATTTCCTGCCTAAAACAAAGATGCCATTTTGCATTGTAAGTTTTAACAAATTGTAACCCCTCAAAGGGTAATCGAATCCAGTAGTGTGGAAATATTTCAGATAGTGTTTCACCATTAATAAATTAATGAATCTGTTATTTTAGGATTAGTAATCATGATAGAAACATTTAGAAGATTGAATATGCCACTCATGGCTGTATAACAGCCAGCTGTTTCACTTCTTCTGGCTCTGTAAACACTCATTGTTTAAGTAAGATTTAATGTTCAAGCCTGATATTGATGGAATGTATTGTATGCTGAATTTCTGAAGGAAAATGGGGGAGATAAACATTAAATAGATTAATCTGTCACCTTGGTGGAACAGTAGCTAAAAGGTTGACTTTCATAAGGCTGGTTATGGCCACTGTTGCCTGTTTTAGAGCCTGAAGAATAGATTTTATTTAGATACGGTTTCTAGAATTTTGTAATGAATTTGAACATTATAAAATAACACCTGATCATCTAAGTCAAATTCTCTCACTCTTTGAATTGTCGATGCTCGTTCTAATGTATTAAAGTATGGCGAGGTGGAGAGGAATTGCCTTTTGCAATATTCTATGGCCAGTGTTTCTAAAATGTGAGCATCCATTTGACATTCTTCCACAGCTGTTGATAAAAAAAATGGGTAAGTTGTGGCTGTCATGACACATGTGAGCCAGTGACCTGTGTCATGTCAATTATATGATCTCATCCACACTATAAATTAAGGTGATTTAGTCTCCAAGTTTGAGTGATCTATGGGTGACTACTCGCAACAGTGAATGTGCAAAAGAAAATCTGAGATCATGTGGCTGCATGAGACTTCTCAAGCTTCAAACTAATTTTATCATTCTGCTAGACTTGCAATTGTTTCTATTTATCCATTTTCCTCCCAAATGATTACTGTCATTTTGACTAGCATTTGCAGTTTAATATTTGCCTTCTGCTTGCAATAATCTGGTAAGTATTCAAGAACTTCAAAAATAATTACTTCCACAGCTGAGTAAGTATTTCTATTTTCACGTGCCTTCCAATCTCTGTTTTATCTTTTGGGTAAAATTTTACTCAACTCTAAAGTTGGGTCTTTTGATAGTCATGTTCTTTATTGTCCCATTAAAAACACAACATCATCTCAAGGCACTTCACAAGTATGTTTCAAGATAACTGACTAAACACCTTTTGCAGCGTCTGTTTTCGAGGAAGAGGAGAAAGATTTATTGTAAGGAGTTTAGGAAGGACGTTGGAGGAGTGAATAGGATTAGTGGTTGGGCTAAAGGGGTCAGAGGGACAGAATCTTGAGGCAGTCTTTTGAAGGATTGAGTTGCAGGGTCTGTGCAAAACACTCATTAAATCAGTTAATAAGCTGAGTTGAGCAATTGGAATTCAGGGAGCGGCACTGTGTATCATGTATAATTGGTTTGGAAAGGATAAGTTGGCTGAGAAGCTGGAAAAAATACAGGGATTCTGCACTAGAATGAAGAAGGGTACTGGGTGTGGGTGGATGGAGTTGGAGACAAGTGGATGATGTGCTAGAGAAGGTGATCGTGAGCAGATAATCTGGCTTTAATGATGGGCACAGTAAGAAGTCTGTCAACACCAGGTTAAAGTCCAGCAGGTTTATTTGGTAGCATAAGCTACACTTAGTCTTGCTTTGGAAGTCATGAACAGTGTACCCGAATAGGCACTGGAGTGTGGCGACTAGGGGATTTTCACAGTAACTTTGTTGCAGTGCGAATGTAAGCCTATTTGTGACTAAAAACTTTAACTGAGGGTTGTAGTTTCAGAGGTAGATGCTGTAAAGGACAAGAAAGAAGTGCTGACAGAGGTGGTTGTTAGAGATAAAAGGAACCAAGATCCTAGAGTAAAAATTTGTATAGAATGAGCATAGCAAAAGGGTTAGGTCATTTTAAATGCATCAATTATTAAATTATTGTTCAACCATCCAGCCTATAAGGAATACAAAACCAAGTCTGCCCTTAAAAATTAAACAATTAACCTTGAATTGGCCATGAGTTCAAGCCACTTGCCATGTCTTCTAGTTTACTGAATCACACCAAAGTGTGATGTATTGAAGCCAGATATGGAACTTGAAAGCTAGGTCACCTGTGCACCAGGTATACCAGTTTGCATCTGTCTGATATGATGAAGATGGCACTGTAATCAAGGGCATAACAGTGGCAAGAAACTAAACTAAGTTGGGGAAAAGGTGTCACAGAGGCGCAGTGGTCATTATGCTAATAATGTTAAATGGTTTGAAGGTTAAAGGGAATCTGAGAATCAGTTTCAGAAAGGTGGCCAAAATTTTATTATTATGTTGGAGATTTTCTCTCTAGCTCCATTCTAATCAGGGTTGTGGAGCGCTGTGACAATCTTAAATTGTGGAGGTAGGATGCAAGCATCTGCGCCACAAGTACCTAGCGTTAGAGTTCCAAATGTAATGGTTTATCGCTGAATGGACCATTATTAAACATGTAGCTGTCTTGGAAGCAGGGTTAAGTGGAATGTTATGGCTAACCATTAAATTAGAATAATTATCTCCAGTCGCGAGGTTGACTGTCAGCCACTTGCAACTTACCTTGGCCAGCCTCACTTGCTGAGGGTGTATCATAATCACATGATTTGTCTATTTCTGTGAAATGAGAGGAACATCTGAGTTGGCTGGACCTACACAGCACAGCCACATAATACAGGTGTCAAATGTAAGTGTATGCTTTGTGCTGTTTATACTCTATTGGTATAGAAATTGGGCTCCCATGTTCACTTGTCATAAACCTAATATAAGTTATAGTTTATATGTTCAGTTTTATGATGTATGTTGGAAAAAAGTCTTGTTGCAAATTTGAATTTAGAACCATTAGTATTCTTGGGTGTGGGGCTGCCTAGTTTTATTTGCTGAGTGAAGAGAGATGAGCATCAGCAGTTACTCCAATCAAAAGATGATCATGCCTTCTAAATGCAGCTGATGCAAGACTAATGTTAATAATCCTTGCAAATCGTATCTGTCGATGTTATGGTATGTGTTTTTTTAAACCTGGAAAACTAATTTTAAAAAGAAAAATCTGATAACCAGTATCCTGAGCACTTCAATCAGTAGTGTAGGCATTACTTATTCTTGGCATGCTTTCCTTTGGTCAAAATGTTCAAATCCCACAGATTTTATTGTCTGATTTCTTTTTGGTCACAAAGTTGAGTGAAGTCATTGTTGAAGAGAACGTTTTCTACTTTTCCTCCGAATTATCAGATTATTACAAACGCTTTTCGGTCTCGACAATATGCCACTTGCAGTTCACAAGTGCAGCTGGTGCCAAATGCACAACTTCCTTTGTTGGCAAAACTACTAACTATAATTGGCCTGGCCTGTCAAACTATCAGCTTTTGGTCTACAAATCAGATGCTATTAATTGTGTAAGGTAAACAGTGGCATTTGTGCTTATCTGCACTAGTAATCTGATTGCTGATTATGTAATGGAACCTGTAATAACAGCTGGTATCCAGTGATGAATTTAAAGAAGGGTGTGATGTACCATAGTGGGAGAACAGATCAACTAATCTTAAAGCTAAATCAGGCAAGCCATTTAGTGCCTGCTGCAGAAGCGGAATTCAGTGACTTGCATAAGTTGATAAAAGCAAGAGCTCTGATAGTGTTCAAATGAAATGAAGGAAGGGACAGTGTGCTGAGATGATTTCTGGAGCAGTAGGGTAAAAACTTGTTCACTTTTATCTGCTTTAAATCAAGTGATCCTTCAATCTCCTCCTTTAAAACTGTGCTTTCATGGCATCAAAATGATCTCCCCCCTCCTTTTAGTGTTTGTCATTGTGGGGAGAAAATGCTTCAGCATTTGGGGGCTCAAAATTTCTTTCTTGCAAAATATTTTCTAATGATTCCTTCATACCAATGGGTACGAAGAGAATCTGAATCTTGCTGTGAATTTATTAGTATGTTGGACTTCCAAAGAATACTGAGTAGTCTGGATCTTCGAATGTCAAATTAAATATTTACATGTTTGCCAAGTGAGGAGATTTTCTTTCTAATAGGAAAAATATATTGGTTCTGTATTATTTTCACGCCATAATTTATATTAATTTCAAGCCATAATAATCTGTATTTAATTTGTTGCAAATTATATTTTGTTAAATTAGGGCATATATACATTCCAAAGAAGTGAGCCAGAATGCAGTGCAGTGTTATATGCAGCATTCATTGTTATTGTTGAGAATTGTTGTTTAGATTATTTTTATACCCTTTGCAGTGATAACAATAGCCTCGGGCATTGAAAACTACAAATGAAGAAATTAGTCTTGTCTTATTGGTGCCTTAAACACATAATTGCAACAATCCTGGATCATTTTTTCCTTAAGGAGGGATGTACAATAATATTCAGTTTATTGGAAATCAAGGTAACTGGAAGTTGCAGGTGCTTTGAAGAACCAGAAGTTTGTTTCAATGTGTTTACTTCCAAAAAAAACCTTTTAAATTTGGGTGGCAGTGGGTTAGTCCTTTTGTTATTGCTTTCTGCTCCACGGCTAAGCAATGAGTATGGGGTTACCCAGTTGTGGCACATTAGACCTACTGGCAACACTTTTGTATTCGATCAGAAGTTACAAATGCTATGCACTCTATGGTTGAAATGTAATTAATTGCATTTTACATTGCTGAATTGAATTGATGTGAGCTGACAACATTGTCCTTTTGTTCAAAAGAAGGAATGATCTAGACTGAAACTCTGACAAAATTGCAGAAGCTGCAATTAGTGTTTTATTCTTTCATGGGGTTTGGCTGTCACTGCCTAGGTCAGAGTTTATTATCCATCCTTTAATTGCTCTTGAGAAGGTGTACTTGAACCAAAGCAGTAGAAACACTCACTGTGCTGTTAGGAAGAGAACTCCAGGATTTTGATCCATTGACAGTGAAGGAACAGTGTTATTGGTGAAGCAATGAGTGTTCTCTTCCCTACTGACCCAGCTAAGGTATATAAGAACTTCCTGTAGTAAAGCCCAACAGAGCATGATTGAAATGGTGTTAATGAGTGGTGCAGAATCCTTTTGCTGCCACCTTCTGAAATGTGTTGGTGCCTGGGGAGAAAATAGTTGCAGTCGGAGACACTGCTAGAACATCTTCAGTTTTGAAAAAAAATACTCAGTTCCTTGAACATGGAAGGGCATTGATAGAGGAAGCCAAACTAATTGGAGGCTGTCTTAGTAATAGAGAAGTTTGTTGATTGAGTGTGATAAATCGGTGAGGAATGGTGTGCCTTGAAGAATAATGGATTACTTAAATTTCCCTTGTGCGACCTGAAGCAAATTCTGATCACTCTATCTTGTCTAATCAATAATTATGGTTGAAATGGTTCTTATAGATTTAGTTACAGGGTGCAGAAATTTCTGACATTTGCCAGCCATATATTTGATTTAAAAACTGAAATTTACTGTGCAATTTCACATAAGAGTTTTTTTAAAAAAATTCTTCTAAAAAAAACTCATACTTTTACTTGCCATGCGAGCAAACAAATGCCAGGAATCAGATCATTTTAACTTATCTATATTTATATTAGATAGTCTTAAGTAAGTTTAATTTTGTGCTGTGCAAGAAAGAATTAAAGGTGCCTGAATGTCTGTGAATTTTAGTTTAATTTCAAATGGTGCCAGAATTGTAATTAAAGGTTTACGACATGAAAACAAACGAGGTTTAAAGACTTGGCTGTTGTTTAGTGACCTGGGGCCTACACTGAAAAGCATAGGAACATGTGGTTCAGTTGGAACCAGGTACCCTGAGATGAAAACAGAACTCACAGAAACTGCTAGCAAAGGCAGGGCAACAGAGTACATGGTAGAAAACAAGTCCCAGAAGCTGAAGAACAGAGTTCTAGGAAACAAGGAATGAAAGAGAAGTCCCAGGAAGACTGAAGTCAAAGGGACAAAAAAACTGGAATCTGAACAGTTGTTATTCACTGAAGTTAAAGAAAGGGTGGAGAGAGGCTCCAAGTTAAATTAAGAGCAGAAAGGCGCAGACCTGGCAAAGGTGGCTAGTGAGAAGCCAGACGGCTGGAGTAATCCCAAGGGTTGGTGACACTTAATACAGACTGTGAAGGATTAGAGTTCTGTTGGCATGTCAGGGTACCTGAGAGAGTGTGTGAAAGCTTAAGTGCACGCAGCAATTCAAGGCAGAGGAACATGGAAATGAGATTGATATTTAGGAAGCGAATCTTTGATGAAAGCATCCTGGAGAAAATGTTTGGAGGAAGATTCCAAGGCATGCTTTTTCAAAAGTGGAGTTTGGAAGCACTTGGGAAAGTCAGGTTCCAGTGATACCACTGGAAGCTGGCTCATATGTGATAAGCATATGAGGGAATGTGAAATCCACATATCGGATGGCATCTGTCACTGTTTCAAAGTATGTTGTCAGAGCGTAATTGGTCTGTTGGTTTACATAGACTATGTGTGTACAAATAACATTCCAGTATAAGACCTGCAGGTGGGCCACAGAGTGTTGAAAAATGGGTTGCCAGAAATGATCCCCAAATATGACCTGACTTTTTTTCCATTTTGTCTCTGGGTAAATTCTCGCTGCAGTGCAGTACAAGGCAAGATTAAGCAGGTCAGTGTGCTATGTACTTGCATCAATTTTCTTTCCTGTTCTAGTAAGCCAATTGAAGACATGGATTGTTTTGTTATGTAAAAGAGAGGGCCAGGGAAAGTCATGTCAATGTGACATGGGTCACAAAGGGGTGGACATTTGATAAAAGTGGGTCATTTGGGGGAAAAAATACTTTAAAAACACTGGTGTAAGATACATTTTGTAACTTGTATTGTCTTTAAAAATCTGTGAACGTTTGTGAAGTATGGGTAAGATGAAAGAGTATTATAGGCAATCTTTACATTTTTAATAAATGTTTTATTCTTTGGTTAACCTCTTTTTTTCCCCAACCCCCCACACATGCATGCACGCACACACACCTACCTCTACAACCTTCTAAGAGCTCAACCCTTCTCCAATTCTCAAACGTTCCCAGTTTTAATCATTTTGTTGTTGGTGGCCTTGCTTTTAACTGCCAAGATACAAAGCTCTGAAGAGTTTAACCCCCCCCCGCCAAAAAAAAAATTCTTGCATTTCTCCTTTGGGAAACTCTTCAAACCCTAACTCCTGATCAAGCATTTGGCCATTTGACCTATACCACCTGGCATGGTTTGGTGTTATATTTTCTTTGATCGCTCTCATCGTTGTGCTATTTTTAGCTCCTATGAGGTGGAGATGTTACTAGTATGCTGGCCAATGTTGCTTCAACAGTAAATCTAATTATCGTGTTTATGGGACCATGCTATGTGCAAATTGTTTAACATTGTCCTTCAGTGACTAAACGTCAAAATAAATTAATTGGCTATAAAGTGCTTTGTGATGTTCTAAAATTCTGGAAGGTGCTATATAATTTAAACTTGCAAAAGGTCTTATTTAAATTGCACTTGGCGTATTGCCCACAAGTGGCTGTGTAGAGTTTTCTGATATCTTGAGGATGTGAAAGGTATTTAGACAGAAGAATTTTCTTTTTGTCACAAATGTTGCAGGAAAGATATGCAAGCAATGAAACAAGTGTGGCATAGATTCACTAGGATATTTAAAAAGATCGAAAAATATCATGTGTTGGCAGTTCAGTTCCATTTGTGACAAGCTGAGAAATTGAATTTAATGAGAAGATGATTTGTGGGCTGCTTCTTTTTAAAAAAAAAACCATGACTGCTAGATTATTTTAACCTAACTGTTTCACTTGTATCTTTTAAGGAGGAGAACTTGCCTTTTTTAATCCAGGCTGACCTACAATGCAAGTCCAACCTCTCACTAAATATCTGACTCTTTGCTGTTGTCTGATGTGGCCTTGCAAGCACTATAGCCAAGAATGCTGAGGCAGGACGTGTAGAAGTCTTCAAGATTATGATGGGTTAAATAGTAGTTTGCTTCTATTGAGACATAATCAGAGTGTCCAATTTTAACATCAAGAATAAGAGGGGAAAATTGAAAAATACGGTGGGTATTTAAAATGTGGAGCACTCTGCCACAAACTTTTGTTCAAGTACTTTCAAAGGGGAATTAAAGTAGTTGTTTGAAAAAAATGAAAATTAAAGGGTTGAAGTGAATAGTGGTTTGAAGGATACTAGGGGGGTGAAAAGAGTGCAGAAATGATGAGCAAAACTGCCTGCCGTGAAGTTCTGAGTTTATTGATCGCAAATCTGAGCTTCTCTGGATATTTTTGAGGGAATTTGTGGTCTTGTGTACATATTTCAAAGATGCCCCTTCATTCACATGCCATCTATTGCAAACTAGAAGGGTTGTGTTGTTTATTTTGAGCATAATTAAGCATGATTACAGGGTTGAAATGGAGACCAAAAAAGAGTGACTAAATTTTAAAAAATTGCTTTGGCTTATATTTTTACTTGGATGGCTTTCTTAACTCTTTTCTTTTTTAAAATTGTATTTAGTTTTTAACCAGTCTCCAACATTTGGCTTTACATTTACTTTGATGAACTTCCTCATTTATGTTATGGCTCTAATTCCATTTCTTGTTTTGCCCTTGGTTTTTCCTATCAAATTTAGTCTCTCGACTCTGTGAACATAGGAAGGCGAATTCTCAATCCGTTAAATTTCATCAGGATTGCAAATAGCCTGGTGGAGCAGTTGATAAGACCTAATAGTGAGAGATTCTCAACCTCATGAGATCACCTGGAGACTAAGGATGCATTTGCATTTCTTCAGTAAAATTCAGTGATTTCCCCAAAACCTAATCTGAATTTGGTAGAGGATCATTTGATATAATGTAACAACACAACAGCAGCCGTATTCATTTAGTGCCGTTTAGCGCAGCAAAATGTGTTGAGGCACTAGAAGTGTAAACAGACAAATATTGGCAACAATCCAATGAATGTGCTGCTAGATGGGGTGACTAAAAGTTCAATCAGAGGTAGATTTTAAGGAAGATCTTAAAAGATACGAGACAAGTAGAGGCAGAGAGGTTTTTTATAAAGAAATTCCAGAGCTTGGGGCCTAGAAGGCTGAGGCACATTGGGGCAAAGGGAATTGGGGAAAAATGCAAGGTCTTGGAGGGTTGCAAAACCGGAGAATGTGCAGGATAGAGAAGGCTAAGATTAAGAAGAAATTTGAACATGAGGTTGAAATTGACTTCAGGTGTCATAATTCCTCCAATGTGTGTCAGAGAACACTGGGATGATGGATGAGTGATCTTTGGTCTGCATTATGTTAGGGTTATAAGGTTGGGAGTGCAACCAAGAGAAATGTAAATCTTTTGAGGCGATTAAATGCATGGATAGCTGTTTCAGCAACAGATGGGTGGAGACAAGGCCAGTGGAAGGAAATGCTGCGGAAATGAAAGTAAGCAGTCTTTTTGACAAAGGTTATGGAGTCAGACGGGATGCTGAGGTTACGAACAGCTAGTTTTAATCCGAGGCAGTTCCAGGGAATAGGACAAAAATTAGTGTTGAGAGCTTGATGTTTGTGGCTAGAAAGTGAAGGGACAGTACCCGAGGAGAAGCAGCCATTTATTATGCCAGATAGAAATACATCCAGGGATCAAATGGTTTCATGAGAATAAGGTATTTTTCATAATTTGGGTTTGGAAATCAGATGAGTGAATGTGGGAGAATGACTGAGAAAAATGTTCTTTTGGAGCTAGAGCAGGGGGAACCTTTGGGGAAGCTAGACTTGGTGGTCAGGAGGGTGGGTGGATTATGTGACAGAGGCAACTATAAATGGTTAACAATGATTGGGGTCAAGTGACCTGGTGGTGAGATAGGACTAGGTGTCTTCAGTGAACATGTGAAACCTATTTTTTTTTCAGGTGATTTTGCCAAGGAGCAGCATACAGCTGAGAAATAGGGGCTGCGTGACATTCCACATTGCTTTATTATGGATGTGCTTAAGACACTTAATTTCTGATTTCTTCAAAATCACTTCATCCTTTTTTATTGTATATCAAGATAATTGTAGGATTATCCCAGTTTACCAAACAATCACAAACATTTTTCAACAATTAAAATGCTTCATTCAGGTCTGGATTGAAAGCCTAACTTGTCAAAAATTTGGATGGTGTTCTTGGGCTCTTACAGTTTATGATGCCATGTGTATCAGTTATACGTTAGGAAGTTGTAAACGTCAAAATGAAGTTTTAATTGGCTAAACAATTCACAATCATCACTAACGTGACCAAGTTCACTGAGCTCAAGTAATCATCTTGTGCAATTTACTGGATATTTCATACCATGTTATACGTTTCACATGTTTTATTGGAACAAGGATAGCCTGTAGTTCAGCATGATCAGTTAAATATTTTGTACTTGCAATTTCTGTTGTGGGATGGAGGTGTGAGTGGAGAATGAGAGCCTGTATTGGTGAAGTGTGTGCATCTAACTTCATCTATACACGATCACCTTTCAGTGGTCCTGAGCCAGGATGACTTAACCGTGGGATGTGACCAGTATTGATGTTTTAGTGTGTTAGATTTGTGTCTGGGAATTGTGATGATCAGCTCTGCTGTGGTAATTGTAAACCTTAGAATGTGAATAAGCCGTTTGGAGATCTGGAACTAGAAATCCTCTGCTTAAATCCAGAGTATTGTTGGTGCCTTCAACACTACCTTTTCCATAGCGTGCACTTTATTCTCTCACATAATGAGTTGGCTCGTGAGTCTGCTCAGTGTGGACTAGAGCAGTTCTATAATCCCTTTGCCTGCCTCCCATTCACTCCTGTTCCTGCTGTATCAAATCAACATCTGTGTATTTGCATATGAATAGAGCTGATGGCAAGTAGTGGGACAGGAAATGTCTAACTTCTTGTAATGTGAGCTATGTGCTTTACAATTGTTAAAACACCTCAAAAACCTGTGCATATTGTAGATTTTAAAGGGTGAATCACTATAATGAAATGTACCAGAGAAATTGAGGAACATTTAAATACATTTTTAAAGTATCTGATTTCAACTCTTGTTATTCTCTGAGCAAAGATGAAGCTGTCAATACACCAACAGCTGGCCCTGAATTTGCATATATATATGGCCAATATATGGCACTTACTATTAGACTTGCCTATTCCTGTGTAAAGACTGATATTTTGCAGTCCAAGTTTCTTGAGCGTGAGATGGGCATAGAATGAACAGGGCAACTGACTGTTATCCAGTTAAAGGACAGTGCAAGGGCTGAGAAGAGTAAGTGATTGAAAAGTATATCAAATAAGATTCAGAAAAAAATAGCGAAATGTTTGATTAAGAGAGGAAAAAAGAAGACAGAATAAATTGAAACATTTTCTTAAATTTAGTCCTTTTAAATCAAACTTTTAAAGCTTGAAGGACTGAGACTATTCCACTGAAAATTAATTATTACAAATGTAAAGAAGTTGATTTAAAGTCATTAACAGTAATATTGTCAAAAGACACCTAGACTTGAAATGGCTTCATTGTGTAGTGAATTTAATTCCTATCTACCATGCAAATACAGAAACTTTATACTGAGTACATTTGAATAGTAAAACCAGCAAATAACATCTAATTAACAATGTTCCATTCCTTTTTGGAGAATCTGCACTGCTCCATACTAATTTAGAAAGGTTAGTTTTGGGAAGAATCAGCAGGAAATGGAAACTGGAAAGAATGTGACCATAAACAAAAAGTAGATGCCACTGTTAAACATGTCTAAATGGAGTCAAACTATGTTGTGTTTATCTTTCTATTTGATAAAATATGCAATTTTTCAATAAAGGAGGCAGAGGAAAATGCTTGTGGAAAATTCTTAAAACAAGTGCTTAAAGTGACAGAATTCATAAATTTATTAAAGCAGCCATTTTAATCTATACTTCAGGGTCAAGATAAATCCAGTGTAGCAAATCTGTAAATTTACGTCAAAAGGGTGATTTCTTTGAATTTGCCTGCTCAAAGTTCTGCATTGCTTTTGAAATATTTTTTCATTTGATTTATGGATGCTTTTTATGACTGCAGACTATAATAATCTTTTAAAAAGTGTGTATCCATCTGTGGATTAGAATGCATTTTGCTCTTCGAATGTGGGTTTGAAACTAGCCAAGACAAACTCGATGAAAGTCTGACATCTGTAAGGCTCCTAAATGAAATACATTTGAGAAGCTTTATTCCATTTCCTGATGGCTATGAAACCATAACACAAATTGGAACTAAAATTTCAATTATACTGGATGCAACACAAAGGTGGCTGCTGTTGAAAATGCCAGATTTATGAAATACCAGCCTGGGGCTTCATTGTAGTATGATGCATTGTTCTGGAGATGTAGAAGATCAGCCTTCCACTTTGCTGTGGAAAAGTGCTTTTTGTTGACACTGGATGCTAAAGACTAAGTGTGCCATTGCATCAGTTGGAATTTGGCACTTCATTTCCCTGCTGCCCCCTGTCAAATAGAAAATGAGTTGTAGAAAACTGCTATAGTAAACTGTTGCCTTATTTGGCCTCAACATTGCATCTTTTCAGGCACTTGCTGGAGAAACAATTTACTGTTAGTCAGTATTTATGTTTAATGTTTAATAACTTGGATGTTGAGAATAGTGCATGACCACTCTATAACGCGAACACTGTTCATAATTGTGTACCTGTGGGATAATAACTTTTCTTCAGATAAGAAGCTTATTTGTTTTGTGATTTCTTTCACCCACTTGGGCAGCACAGTGGCAAAACGCCAGGGACCTGGGCTTGATTCCTGGCTTGGATCACTGCCTGTGCGGCGTCTGCACGTTTCCCCCCCTCCCCCGTGTCTGTGTGGGTTTCCTCCAGCTGCTGCGGTTTCCTCCCACACTCCAAAAGTCATGCTGGTTAGGTGCATTGGCCATGCTAAATCCTGCCTTGATGTGCGCAAACAGGCGATGGAGTGTGGTGACTAGGGGATTTCACAATAACTTCATTGTAGTGTTAATGTTAAGCCTACTTGTGACACTTAAAAAAACCTTTAATATTACCAGAGATAAATAGTAATGTCAGTAATCTTAATTTTCCAGTAAAATTTCAAGCAGGTTTCTGATTTATATTTAATTCATATATTTAGCATAGAAATGACATCCCTAAACTTCTATGAGCAGACCAGGCTATTGAATGTGAAAATGAGATGACATGTCTCCTTTGAATAATATCAATTGATATAATTTGAACAAGTGAAGAAGCTGTAATATTTATTTTAAATCTCTAAAATGCTAGGGCTAACACCTCTGGGATGTTTGTTCCAATTATGATTTTGTTCTACCCCGAAAGGTTTCCGCACTCATTCCAGTACGGTACTTTAACCATGGGACAGAAAAATGAGAGGTGCTCCCCTACACTAGGTATGTGCCTTTTGATGCCCGCTTGCGTAAGAAAGAGGTCTCATGAGGGTGGGATACCATCCGGAAGTCTGCAAGTTATTTTAAACAGTTAAATGTAACATTTTCAGCTTTTCCATTGGGGTTGATTCAGGAGCTGTATTACTGGTAAACTAATACTTTGTGGTGCATTAGATAGCCTTTGAAAATATACAGTTGTTGTGTAATAATTAATCAAATGCCTACACATTTATTTTCTCCAGATGTACTTTAGCATGAATGTTCATATTGCTGTTTAACTTTTGGGGAAGAACCCAAAATTGAGACAATAATAACAATTTACTGTTAAACAGAAATTCAAGAAAATCTGCATGTAAAATCTGTTAACATTGTCTATCATGAGACTTGTGTACCAGTGGAGAATCTGAGATTACAATGTATTCAGCTTGTTATTTATGATGGGAAAGAATGCAAATTGTGAAATGTTCAAGGTTTTATGGGTGTGCATGAATGCTTAAATGGCTTCGCATTAAATGTGAGTCGTATGCCAATTTAGCAACCGTTGCACGTTCTGTTGCAAATCAGCAATGTTTGTAAATTTATTTTTAATTTTCAAGATGTTCATGTATGTAATCTGGTCCATTTTGTATCTCTGATCGCTCTTCAAATGTATTTGCCATTCCTGTACAGGCTCAGAATGGTTGTGTGCATTGAACATAGCCAATTCCATGTACTTGGGAATGTTTCTTTTTAAATCAGAAAAAAAGTATTAAAAGAGCCAAGATTCACAGTGCCATCAAAGTTGAAAGTGTGAAAAGAGAATGCAAAGTAAATTGGGAAGAAGTAGATCATGGCTGAATTTTAGAAGCATGAACTTTATTGGAGAAGGGAAATCCAATGAGTTAACTAGGTTCCCAATTTTAAGGTTCTCCAAAGGTGATTTGAATCTTCATTTCAACAGAACAAGATTCAAGAAGGACAAAGAACAGGTTGGTTAGTATAAAAAATGGTATGGTGAGAATAATTGGACTTGTTACAGAAAAATATCCAGAATTTATTTTTCACTCTTGGTATTTAAAGAAATGAGCAAGAAAATTGCAAATGTGTTGGTCATAATTTACATCTGCTCTCAATTCAGTTATTGGTTTGGAAACTAGATAATGTCATTCCATTATTTAAGAAGGGAGAAATGAGAAGACTTATAGACTTTGCATTTAGATCAATTGTTGCAAAGCTTTTAATATTTATAATGGAGCACAAAGTGCCTGAACACTTGACAAATATGAGCTGTGACAAATATGAGCTGTTCAGAGGGTCAGTATGAAGTTGTGAAGAATAGGACATTATTGACAAGCTAGATTAAAATTTTGAACATCCTGGACAAGAAGATGGGAATTTTATGTACGTTGTCTAAATTGACTTTCAGAAAGTAATGGAAACCTGAAAATCTTGCCAAAAATTTTAGTTTAGGGCAAGAAGTGTATGCTGTTTAACTTTATAATTGTACCAGGAGATACGTATTTCCCAAAATTTTGTGAAGGGTTTGGCTGTGCATTTAACTGCATGCACGTTATACCATTTGGTTATAATGGTCCAGTTTATGGATGTTTAATGCTTGTCATCCATGTCACATGTATGCATTTTCAAAGGCTCTTCAAAATCCATCTCTTTGCCCTGTGTAGTTCCCTTGACTCTTGCTTGGTATCCATTGCCCCATCACAGTTTTTTAAAAAAAGTTCTTGATGTATGGACTACACTGGCAAGGGTAGCATTTAATGAATATACTTATTTGCCCTGAGAAAGTGATAGTGAGCTGCCACCTTGAACCGCTGTAGTATGTGGTAAAGAAGCTTCCTTATGTTAATGGGATTTTGATCCAGTGATGACAAAACAATCGGGCAATATGCATCTAAATTAAAATGATCAGAGACTTGGGAAGTAATGGTGATCCCATGCACCTACTGTCCTCAGGAGAATTTTTGGTGAGTTGTCGCAGTGTATTCTGTATTCTGTAGACTGAATATAAAATATAGCCACACAATGCCATCGGTGGAGAAGATGGATGTTTACCCCACCATTCATAGGTGAGGTGCCAATCCAATGGATTCTTTGTCCTGAATAGTAGTGAGCTTCATGAATGTCATAGTTGCATTTATCCAAGCAAGTGGGGAATATTTGATCCCATGTTGGTTTTGTAGATGTTGTAGAAGCTTTGGGGAGGAAGAAAGTGAGGTGCTCATTGTGGAATACTAGGCCTCTATCTGTCCTAAAGACCACAACATAAACGTAAATAGCCCAGGCTGGCCCTCGTGAAAACTTCAGGTGTGACAAGCTTTCACCCAGAGCAGTCTACAAGAAAATTAGTAATTTCTTTAAAATGTCTGGTGGATTTGTATTTGTTTTTAAGCTGACTTTTAAGAGTTTGCATCAATTGTAAAGGGATCAATTGTACCTTCTTTTGGATAATCAATTCTGGTCCATGTGACCTGGTGACCCTTAACCTGGAAACCGTACCAATAGGAAGGAATTTAAGATTTGGATATCATGTGGCTGGCAGACAAAGGAGAGCTCCAGACACAGGAGTGATGCAAACTGTTGAGGTGAAGGGTGAAAGTGCAGACACAGAAAAAAGAATTCTTGTGATGAGAAGAAGCAAATCTGTTAAGAAGTGCTCAGTTTTTCTGTTTGGTGGAAAAGGAGACATAAGCTCCAGTAGGTGATGTTCAAGCTGGCTTAAAAAGGTTCAAAGCCTGGAAAGCTGTGTGACTGGCTCAGAGATGCTGCAGAGCAGGCTATTTCCCAGAAATGGCCAAATAGTGAACTAGACTCTCATGGTTGATTGAAAAGAAACTCTGGAAAGCTATACCATCAGGGCTAGCATGACCCGAGGGAAAGAGGGCCCATAGATGTGTGCCTTGCCTATGATAATCTTATCCATGAAACTTGGAGGTGAAAGTTGTTGTCAGATAGGACTCCTAACTGTTCCTGCATGAATAAAGAACAGCGTGTTGGCACAGTGGGGCAGAACAGTGGTACACTTGTTAGTACTGCTGCCTCACTGTGCCAGGACCTGGGCTCAATTCCCGGCTGGGGTCACTGTCTGTGCAGAGTTTTGCACATTTCCTTGTGTCTGCGTGTGTTTCCTCTAGGTGTTCCAGTTTCCTTGCACAGTCCGAAAGATGTGCTGGCTAGGTACATTGAGGGAGAATTTAGCATGGTCAATGTATTCGAACAGGCACTGGAGTACAAACAAAGAACAATACAGCACAGGAACAGGCAGTTTGGCCGTCCAAGCCTGCGCCGCTCCTGAGCCCAACTAGACCATTCGTTTGTATCCCTCTATTCCCAGTCTGTTCATGTGGCTATCTAGATAAGTCTTAAATGATCCCAGCATGTCCGCCTCAACTACCTTGCTTGGCAGTGCATTCCAGACTCCCACCACCCTCTGTGGAAAATACATTCCCTTGACATCTGTGTTGAACCTTGCCCCCCCTCACCTTGAACTTGTGACCCCTTGTGTTCGTCACCTCTGACCTGGGAAAAAGCTTCCCACTGTTCACCCTATCTATGCCCTTCACAATTTCATACACCTTTATTAGGTCACCCCTCATCCTCCTCCTTTCCAGGGAGAACAATCCCAGTCTACCCAATCTCTCCTCATAGCTAAGACCCTCCATACCAGGCAACATCCTGGTAAACCTTTTCTGTACTTTCTCCAAAGCCTCCACGTCCTTCTGGTAGTGTGGCGACCAGAACTGGATGCAGTATTCCAAATGTGGCCTAATCAACGTTCTATATAGCTGCAACATCATATGCCAATTTTTATTCTCTATGCCCTGTCCAATAAAAGCAAGCATGCCTTATGCCTTCTTCACCACCCTGTCCACCTGTGCTGCCACCTTTAAGGATCTGTGGACTTGCACACTCAGATCCCTCTGTTTGTCTATACTTCTGATGGTTCTGCCATTTATTGTATAGCTCCCCCCTACATTAGATCTACCGAAATGCATCACTTTGCATTTATCTGGATTAGATTCCATCCGCATTTCTCCGCCCAATTTTCCAGCTTATCTATATCCTGCTGTATTCTCTGACAATGTTCATCACTATCTGCAACTCCAGCAATCTTCGTGTCGTTCGCAATAGTGTGGCAACTAGAAGATTTTCCACAGTAACTTCATTGCTGTGTTAATGTAAGCCTAAATAAACTTAACTCCCCAAGGTTTCCTGTGCATTGGTCACAATGCAAAAGTACATGTTTTTTAAAAAAATTTGCTTTTGCTATCAGATACATTGAATGCATGTAAAATTCACACAGTAGATGTTCAGTGCCTAATCTATGCATTGCCAATGAACGAGATCTTAATATAAGCATGGATTGTTTTTGTTCATTGCAATGTACACATTTTTTATGGCAGTCTGCTCTCTGTTTTCAACTGGACATACAATCCTTTGCATTTATGTTTTTATCTATTTGCTATTTGGTTTTAATTATAATTAAGTTGCATCTATATTTTTGTGATACACTTGTGATTTGGTTTTAGTAGTAGGTTAACTAATTACTGATTTAACTTTCTGCATGTCATATAAATTCTGATCAAGTGATTGTTAGTTGGATCTCTTGTGTATGACAAAATTAAAACATCAATTGATTGCTTTTGGATTCCTCCTAATGGTACTTTGAAAAGTAGTAAAACCAGAGGCCCAGGGACAGGTGGCAAATCGACTTTATGTACACATGACATGCAAAGAGGAGTGGGTGGAGGAAGATTACCAAAAAAAATGGGTTTTTTTGCAGATAGCAGATGAAATAAATAGAATGAGATATAAATATGATGACTAACTTTAAATGTAGTTGGGAAATTCCTGATCTGAGCAAAAAAAAACCTGGCCGAATAATAGTGTTTACCAGGAATCTTTTGCAAGACAGCTGGTGTTTAAAAACGCGCTCCACAGGGCAATGCTTATTAGTCAGGGTGTGGAGGATCTGGAGGCCTGTAATGCACTACCACAGATGCTCCTTCAGGATCATTTGAGTTTTTTTTAATGTGAGTATCTATTCTGTTAGCCACATTTTCCTTATTTATTCTAAAATGTTCCCTTCTGGTAATAGTCTCGACTTTTAAATGTTTCTTAATCAGTTGCTCAATATGTTGCCTTGAAATTTATTGATTCACTGTGTCGCTGGCTGTCTGGCATAATGTTTTTGAGTTGCCTGGATTATGCACTTCAACAAACAGCGGAAGCAAGAGTGTTGGGAATCCTGGGTGATATAAATTGAAGGGCTGCTCCATAATTTCACGAGTGGAAGGGTTTTGTTACTTAGGTCAAGAATATTTATTGTAATTTTGTAGGACTTTCACAAAACTTAGATTGTAATCAAATTGCAATTAAGTGCACAAGACTTCTGCAGAAGGGAACATATTTCCAAAGTAAACAGTGACCTTACAGTCCAACATGAACTGGAAAGAAATACAAGTTGTGAATATGCATTTATGAGTGAGAATGGAAACTGAATCAAGACATCAATTGAAAAGCCATTGGGGATCTGTTTTTAGTTTCTACCTTAACAGATGCATTGGTCTGAATTGTATAAGTGTTTTCCCCAAAAAATTGTTCTTGAAGTTGGTTGCTGAGCAACTCTGCTTTGTTGGATGTGAGTTAAATAGTACAGGTCGTTTGTTTCTTAGCCAATATTAATTGTATAAGAAACACCTTAAATACACCTTGTATATCCATTGTATAAGAAACATTTTAAATGCACAACGTAAAGCCTCAGTTTTGGACTTTATGAATCTAAAAATCAAAATTAATAATTCATTTGGTTTCTACCAGTGTACTAGATTAACTCTGCGAAAGTTTGTAAGTGGATTTTTTTTGTATTTCTTTTGACTGCATCTAATCTCAAATTGCTATTTTCCTCAAGTTTGCACGTTGTTGGGATTTGGTTTGCTGTCACACCCTTTTGGATTCCAGAGTGTAATTGTGGCACGTTTTAAATTTTGATCATTTTCTGGAGTGATTTTAAGTGGTTGGCTTCAGGTATCACTGTAATTTGGAAGTATTTGCTCCCCAGGGGTTCTGCTTAAGTGCTGGTTTAAAGATGCCATATGTGGAAAATAGTTACTTCAAGTTGTCCTGCCAATGCATTCTAATGTAGTGACTCGAATTGAGGTTTTAGTTCTGCATGTGTGCCTGGGTTTGGCATGATTATTTGGTAGACTTGTACTGTTCTAAATTGTAAACTGAGTGACTGGCTTCAGTTTAACCTAAGAGATTGGCAACTGTTTTAATCAGAGAGCTGAAAGTTTTCTGTAAAACTCAAGTACCTGGCTTCACTTAAGCCCCATCATGTTCTATAGTACACACTGATGCTACCTTGGCTAAAGGAAAATATTAGTACCAGGAAGATACTGATCTAGTGTGAATAACTTGTCAATTTCTCGTGTATTGTAGTCTGTTTGGAGTGGGATTTGTTGCAGTAGTGGTGTCAAAATTGAGTGCACATACTCACTCGCCCCTTTTCTAAGCCATAGTTTTTCATAGTTCCCAAGAAGATTGCATTGTGCAATTGAAATGGTTTCAAAAACTGCAGGAAAGAATTAAGCTCAAACTGCTCAACTTTCCTTCAGTTATGTAAAGATTGGGTGCCTGAAATAGCCAGATGATTTAAGGATCTCTACTTTCATTGAACAAATCAGGAGATGGCATGGAAATGTCTTTCACTAAACCCAGTTTACGTCTAGTAACCTGTGACAGTGTAGCATGCTTTGAGATGGTCTCAAAATTATTTTTTATTTTCATTGCAACCCTAAATTTTCCCAACAAGTTTAATTTTGTACAGAAGCAAAAGAATACAAGTAATTTTAAAACCAAATTGATTGCTGTGATTTGTTTTGACTCCATTGTACAATGTGAATATCAGGATGATTGAAGATGAACCAGGTAAACTGCAGATTTTTATCATGTAACAATCGCTGTGTGCAAATATTTATAAAACTACATAGTACAAATCAATCTAAATTTAAATATTTTGAGATTATATCACTGTTAAGTTCAACAATCTGCATGACTATTGCAGAAATCCAGATATGTTTATATGTGGATGCAGTGATATTTCCATTCAGGTGCACCAAGTACTGCTTCCAATTTAGAAGACTCTTTAAAAGCCAAAGCTCATGTTAATCTTGAGTCCATCTTATTTCATGATGACTCCAGACAGGCCAGATTAGAAATAACAGATCCATCTATAACCTCATTATTTTAGCATTTGCCAGCACTCAGAGCCATTCTCTATTTGTGAAATTGCAAATAAAGAGACTCTCAATAATTAGTTTAAGTTGCAAGAACAGCTTCCAAAGAATTCTAACAGCAGTATGTGATTTTTTTTTCATGAATTTAACTTCTTAACTTGAGTAAATAAACCAGCCTCACTCGATTAAATTTAGATTATACAGTTGCGTCAACAAAGATAACTGCTTCCCCTTTAATATTTAACAAAATCCTGAATACATTCTTACATCAATGTTCATCCTCCGTCCCCTGCTTTAAAAGCAAAACCTAAATAATTAACAGTCGGACGAAGGCTATTTTAAATTTCAAATATTTTGGACTAACTAAAACTTCAGATCAAAATAGGGCTGTAACTTCTGAATTCCACTGCATTAGATTTTAGGAGTACCCCAAGGATGCACTGGGAAATCGTCCTTGGGGGTTTTACATGTAAATATTTGCATGGGAGTTGTCCAGAAGAACTAACTTACTCTGTGCTTGGAACCATCCAAAAATGTGGTTTAAGTTGCAAATTTCAGATGAATCTATCAGCATTGCATGTCACACAAACTTACCTGAACCCCTATCCCCTC